>NC_081434.1:10000-1210000 GCF_949786415.1 Peromyscus eremicus
AAAAGCTTTATCCTAAGAAGAGAGAGGGTTGAAACATCTTTTTAAATAGAAAATACCAGCATGTAAAAACCTGGCCTAGAGCTATACATGTGTACTGTACTGTAATGTCCATAGTCCTTTTTTTGACATTACAAATTAATTAGGTAAAAACTAACCACTGAGGAAAGTTTAATGAAGGTATTATAAGGATCAAAGCCAAGTTCTAAACTAATTCATCCCATAGTAAACACTACGAAATATGTGTTCAATTTGTCTCACTTCTGAGTTTAGAACTTTCTAGCATAGAGAGAATTTCCAGAGTTCACTATCAATAGTTTTCCATTTTATTTCCTTCTTTATATAATTGTAACAATAGTGATACTATTTATGCTACTTTCCAATGTCAACATGAGAGTCAAGTATATCTCAGTGGTTTCTACTGTTACTTCAAAACACTGTTTAAATGTACCTCAATGAGCATAAGGCCACACTGAATACTATCTATTATAAAAAGACCCAGACATTATTAAATTATATCTAGAAAACTTAAATTATTTCCAATGATCAGTACTGAGTAATTCTCCAATATGTTAGTGTGTCACACAAAAGTTTTCAGCACTTTCTGATATTTGTGGTTTCTCTTTGACCTTTGCCAGCTGAGCCTGTATCACCCATAAGGCTTTTCAACATTTTGACAGGATTTCAGATTTTCTGATGAGGTATGTTCAAAATAGCATTGAATATATTAGAAGATGAGAACACAATTCCAGAAGAGATAGGACAATAAAATCATATAGCTAGAAACTTAAAAATCCTTAGAAGCAATACTTACTCTCTAAAACATGCAGTTTTCCTATATTCTTAAAAACAATTTCCAATTTAAAGTAATGAAGTATGTAATTTACTGAGGTCTCACAAATTCAGGAACTAATAAATATTCAACTAAAATATTGTTCAACATAAAAAAATGGCACCTACCACATACTCCAAATATACTTCTTCACAGTAATTCCTGGAAGGTTGGAATGAATATTCCAAAACTGAAGTTCTGTGAATTGATTCATGGAATCCCTACAAAGACACCACAGCATTCTCTCTTACACTATTTGTACAATTCTTAAGTTTCTTGTTTAAGTTTTCTAAAATTTTAAGAATCCTCTCAAGACTTTCTTTTCTTTTGCTTTTGAAAACAATGAAAATAAACAGATCCAGAAACTGTGGATCATTGCTCTAATCCCATAACTCAGCAGGCTGAGGCAGTGGGGTAATCACATAGTAAGGTCCTGTCTCAAAGAAAGACAAAGAAAAAGTAGATATTATATATACATGTATAATGATCTTCAAAGATAAACTGAGTTCTAGAATAAAGAGTGATTTTATGAGAATCAGGTGAGTCTCTGTGGGTTTGGGCCAGTCTTGTCTACAATATCAAGATCCATTCCAGCAAGTTCTATTTTAAGAACCAATTTATGAGTAAAATGAAAGATAATTTTTATGATATGTTTCATTCCTGTTGTAAAGACCTATGAAAGAATGGAGTTTTGGTATCTGTTATATTCCAGGAGAAGATAGATACATGGTGGAAGTGAATTACAAAGTGAGGTATAATTTAGCAAGTGACTAAATTTGATAAAATGACTAACAAACTGCTTGCCAAGGGAAGTAATCAACAAGGATACACATGAAAAGGAAACAAAAGCCAACAAGTACTTATGAGTGCACTTATGAAGGAAAATAAAAATTAATGAAAAAAAATACAATAATGTAAACAACTAAACCACCATTAGGCCCAAGTGCTCAGTCAAAAATTTTAGGTTACAGCTCCTTTCTCAGGACAGGTATACATGTCCAAGATCTCCAGCCTGACCCTCAAACAGAGACATGGTTTTGACTCAGGTACCATATATAATTTTTTTTTTTTTTTTTTTTTTTTTTTGGTTTTTCAAGACAGGGTTTCTCTGTGTAGTTTTGCGCCTTTCCTGGAACTCACTCTGTAAGACCAGGCTGGCCTAGAACTCATAGAGATCCTCCTGTATTGGAGACTATGGGGGTCCCGCCCCTCCATAGTCCCCTCCCAGGGTCCGGGAAGAATCTACAACCAGCTGATAATTAATCTTTGATGAAAAGAAATGAATCTATATGAGACTCCTTAGTTCATACACTTTATTATTCTGTGACATTTCTCTATATATACAGCTTCTATTCTGCTCTCATGTCTAGCTCCTTTCTTGCTTGGTTTCTCTATATTTATCTACTGTCCCCTCTCGGTTCTATCTTAATTCCTTCATCTACTTCTGTCCCTTCTGGGTTCTCATCTATCTAGTTCTTTCCCCTATCAGCTCCTCTCCCATCTCCTTCTCTCTCATCTGGCTCTTCCTCATCTTGTTCTTCCCCATCTGGCTCTTCCTCATCTTCCATCTCGTTCCTCTAGTCCTCTCTTTTAGCCCTTCAATCTAGTTCTTCCCCATCTCAGTTTGTTCCTCTCAAGTTCTTACCCATCTAGTTCTTCCATTCTCTTTTCTCTTCTCCCCTATGCCCTGGAAGTCCCCGTATATAAAGGGAGGGTCCGAGCTGAATTGTGTAAAGCTATTTACTTAATGTCCACCTCACCTAGGCGATGTCTCTTTGTGGAATTTACCTTAAATCAGGAGACTTGCCTGTGGGCTGCTATCATTGTTAGTCCTAGGAAGTTGGGCTGCCCCCTGGGTGGTGTCTCCTTGTGGAATTTACCTTAAGTCAGGAGACTCGCCTGTGGGTTATTATCACTGTTAGTCCTCAGAAATTGGGCGACCACCTGGGTGGTGTTTCCTGTAGTCCTTGAAAGTGGCTAGGGGAGATATCTGACTCCAGAGAAAGCCTTTCCTGAGGCTGTTCTCCAAATGCCTGGAATGTGTATGTCTAGAGAGTGATCAGTCCACATTGTTAGCCCTTCTTAGGAAAAAGTCAATTGGGAAAACTATGAAGGCACACATGATTTTCATAACAGAATACAGCTGATATATAACAAGCCAAGTAACACCAAAAACTCCTTGGGATTTGGCTTCCTCTGGAGGAATTCCTTGATCCCTCCAGGTAGTGACTTTGCCATAACCAGCTGAGTTCTTATGCTATATTCCTGAGGCCTGCAGCACTCTTGCCTCTCATATATAATAATTAACCTGAAGATTACTTGCTAGGAATGACTAGGAAGCCATTAATGAGATTTCCATTCTTTCCTTTAACATGCCACAATTACAGTCAACAGATTATGAGATTACTAGGGATATTGAGACCCTGGGAGGACAGATAGCCAGAGTCCAATGTTTATCAGCTGTCCTCAAAGCAGACACCATTGCCTATACCCATAAAGTTACCAAGTTTAAAAAATGTGACTGGTAGGATATTTAGGACACAGAGGACACATCTGTGTGAACTGTGATTGAAGAAATTATTTCAAGAACTGTTTTATCTCCATGATAATACCTCAGGCCAGAAATACTGTATTCCAGATTCTTGGTTTGGCCACACAACGCCATTGCCATTTCTGCCAAAACAAAGGATTTTGGTTTGGTCCAAAACAGAGATTGGTTATACACCACAGATAGATAGCTCTAGAGACTCAACAGACTTCCTGATGCTTTATCATTTGTTTCTTTTTTTTTCATAACGTTAACATACAAAAAACTGAGAAACAACATTGGATGCTAATTATGAAGATTATTGGATTCTTAGTTGCTCTTTTCATTAATACAAAAAGAAATACCTCTCCCATGGCCAAGAACCACGTGCTCCTACTTGAAAATGATCAGGTTAGAATGATGCTATACAATGATTGGCTTAGCTCAGAGTCTACAGCTCCAACCCTACTATAACCCCCTTTTACAATATTTTTGTTTGAAAGTGACTGCATTTCCTTTTATTTCTGAATGTGTTTTCAACTTTGTGCATACCAAACCTGGAGAAAACATACATTTGGGAAAATACATATATACCAGAGGGATCACAACTATATTCTTTAATCGATATTGTTTCAACCATTTTGCTTAGTAATTATGTTTTAATGCCTAAGATTTGTTTTCCTACATTTATTTGTCTATTATTAATTTGAATATATATTGTATGCTTTCTCCTTTTCCTGTTGTGGCCCAAATTTGAAAATTGCTGTGAAATTGTTAATTCTTATATGTTGTCCCCATTGGTACTGTGTATGCCTCAAGGACTAGGGGATGGAATGTAATGGGCATAAGGGGGAAAAAGCCTTTTCATTTTTTTTTTCTTCTTTTTATTAAATGTTTTCATTTTACATACTGACCATAGTTTCCTCTTTCTCCTCTCCTCCCATTCCCTCCCCCCACCCCTTCCACCACTGTCTAACCTCCACATCCACTCCTCCATCTCCTTTCAGAAAGGGGCAGGCTTCCCATGAGAGTCAACAAAGCATGGCATGTTAAGTTGAGGTAGGACAAAGCTCCTCCCTCTATATCAAGGCTGGATGAAGCAACCCAGCATGGGTCCTAATCCTACTGCTAGGAACCTCACAAACTGACCAAGTTATACAACTGTCACACACATGCAGAAAGCCTAGATCAGTCCCATGCACGCTCCCTAGCTCTTAATCCAGAATCCATAACCTCAGGTCAGCTGTTTCTGTGGCTTGATACCCCTGGCTCCTCCTTTCTGTCTTCAACAGGACTTCCAGAGCTCAGCCCAGTGCTTGGCTGTGGATCTGTATATCAGCCTCCATCAGTTACTGGTTGAAGGTTCTCTGACGACAATTAGGGTAGACACTAATGTGATTATAGGAGATGACCAGTTCAGGCTATATATCCACTATTGCTAGAAGTCTTAGCTGGGGTCATCCTTGTGGATTCCTGGAAGTTTCCCTGGCACCAGGTTTCTCCCTAATCCCAAATTGAACCCACATCAAGATATCTCTTTCATTACTCTCCCCTTCCTTCTGCCCCCAATCCAGCCAACCAGATCCATCATTTTCGCATCCCCCTCTGAAATTCCCAGTTTACACAGATCTCTTATACTATACCCAGCAAAACTTTCAACCACCATAGATGGAGAAAACAAGATATTTCATGACAAAGCCAGATTTAAGTAATACCTATCCATAAATCTAGCCCTATAGAAAGTACTAGAAGGAAAACTCCAACCCAAGGAACTTAGCTGCACCCACAAAAAGACAGGCAATAGATAATTTCACACAAGCAAAACCCAAAGAGAAGAAATAAACACACACACACACACACACACACACACACACACACACACACCTATCACTACCAAAAAATAACAATTAACAAGTACTGGTCATTAATATCTCTTCATATCAATGGATTCAATTCACCAATAAAAAGACACAGGAGAACAGAATGCATATGAAAACAGGATCCATCTTTCTGCTGCATACAAGAAACATATGTAAACATGAAAGACGAGTAAAGTATTAGAAACAGATTTTTCCAATAAAATGAAAGCAAGCTGGTGTAACTATCCTAATATCTAATAAAATAGATTTCAAACTAAAATTAATCAAAAGAGATGGGTTAAAAGTCCATCAAGATGAAGTCTCAAATATGAACATTTATGTTCCCAATAAAAGGGTACCCACATTTGTAAAAGAAAAATTACTAAAGTTTAAATCTCACACCAAACCCCACACACTAACAGTAGGAGACTTCAACACCCCACTCTCACCAATGGACAGGTCTGCCAGACAGAAACTCAACAGAGAAATAAGGAAACTAGCAGATGTTATGGCTCAAATGAGCTTAACAGACATCTATAGAACATTCCACCAAAACACAAAAGAATATACCTTCTTCTCAGCACCTCATGAAACCTTCTCTAAAACTGACCACATACTTGGTCATAAAGCAAATCTCAACAGGTACAAAAAGTTGGAATAACCCCGTGTGTCTTACCAGATCACCACAGGCAAAAGTTAAAGTTCAACAACAACATAAACTACAGAAAGCCTACAAACTCATGGAAACTGAACAACTCTCAACTGAATCACCACTGGGTCAAGGGAGAAATAAAGAAAGAATTAAAAGAATTCATAGAATTCAATGAAAATGAACATATCCCACCTTAAGGAACACCATGAAAGCAGTGCTAAGAGGAAAGTTCATAACACTAAGTACCTACATAAAGAATTTGGAGAAATCTCCCACTAGCGAATTAACAGCACACCTGAAATCTCTAGAACAAAAAGAAGCAACTTCACCCAGGAGTAGATGGTAGGTGCTGAAATCAATAAGATAGAAACAAAAGAACAATACCAAGGATCAGTAAAACAAAGAGATGGTTCCTCAAGTAAATCAAAAGAAAGAAAAACCCTTATCCAAACTAACCAAAAGGCAGAGAGAAAATATCCCATTTAACAAAATCAGAAATGAAAAGGGGGACATAACAACAGACATTGAGGAAATCCAGAAAATCATTAGCTCATACCTCAAAAACCTGTACTCAACAAAGTTGGAAAATCTAAAAGAAATGGACAATTTTCTGGATAGGTACCACATACCAAAGTTAAACAAAGAGCAGATAATGTTCCACAAAACAGAAATGTTCCACACAACAGAAGGAACACTGTCAAATTCTTTTTATGAGGCTACAGTTACCCTGATACCCAAACCACACAAAGATGCAACAAAGAAAGAGAGTTACAGACCAATCTCCTTCATGAACATTGATGTAAAAATACTCAATAAAATACTGGGAAATGGAATGCAAGAACATATGAAGAAAATCATCCACCCTGATCAAGTAGACTTCATCCCAAAGATGCAGGGATGGTTCAACATACAAAAATCTGTCAATGTAATCCACCATACAAACAAACTGAAAGAACAAAAAAACACAATCATCTCATTAGATGCTGAAAAAAAAGCCTTTTAGACATGTAAAAAACAGCTTAGTCATGAACCCCACTACACCCATGGCTGTACCTGCTGACTAGAACCCAGTGATATCACTCACTCCAGATAACCACACACAGTCCTAGAACCACATGGACACTGGACAGTATATAAACAGAGATCAGGAGCAATGTTCTACTCTGGACATGTGGAGGGATATCACCTTGATCAGCCCTAAGGCTAGAGAATCTATCCCAGGATCTTGACCCTTGAATCAGAGATTTCTGTTAGAGACTGGACCTGAACTTTAGCTCAGATACATTGCACAGGTAAGCAGCCTTGGCAAGATAGGCATAGGATCATAGCTGGGAATTTAGAGTGAACCTTGTCTGATCAGCATACTAAAATAAAACTTTTGTTATACTAACTATACTTTCTAGCTCACAAAAGTTAGGATCACTTTCCTTTAATTGATGATTAGATGTAAGTCTGCATCACAGTGAAGAAAGGAAAACTTTTCCAAAAATAAATGCAAGATAACAGATTTTTAAAAAACAATGTATGATTTTTATTACACACTGGAAGCAATTTGTTTTGCTCTAATTGCTTTATAAGTCACAAAAACTTTTGAAAACAAATTTATCCACATTTTTTATGTGTATGTTTGTATGCTTGAGAGAATCTTCCATTTGTGTACAGGTGACACACCAGAAAAGAGGCTATCAGATCCCCTGAAACTGGAGTAGCAGGTGGTTATAAGCCTCCCAATTTAGGTGTTGGGATCTGTACTCAGGTCATCCCCAAGAAAAATTTACCAAGTACCAAGCAATGTACCAAGTCCCATAATATTTTTTATCCAATAATCTAAAAGTCTTTCATAGGTTAACAGCAACAAAACCTAAATAAATAAAGTATATAAATGATCCTTGGGAACATGATGCACTAGGATTAAAATGTTGTGTATGGTCAATTTGCACAATGAATTGAATAAAATCCAAAGACAATGCCCAACAAGTTATAACAGGAAAGCTGATTCTAAAGTTACATGCAAATTGGAAACACTCAGAATGCTCAATGGAATTATGAAAAAACAGTATACACATTGATACAATGTGACTTCTATATTTACTGAAAAAGCTACAATAGTCAACAATGTGTACAGAATTTTTGAAAGAATAAAGAGGATGGAGAGAAAAAGCCAAGAACAAAAGCAGGAAAATCGAGTCAACTTTTAATCAAAAGACCAAAGGAAACTCAGCCAGGAAAAGTATGATCTTGACTGGTGTTACCCAGCTAACTATGATTCTATGTGTATAGAAATTAAATAAACACAGATTTCACAACTCCAACAAAATTAACTCAAAGTGATCCTTAAACTGTTAACTTTCTGACCTTCCAGCTACTGGTATTTTTTCCAGAGAGGCACCATGCTATATAGCCCTTCCCTGCAAATGGAAGTGATCTCCTCCAGCCTACTATGGCTCTACAGAACCACATGTCGCCCTGTGGTTTCAGGCAAACCCAGCACCAATGGTGGACAATCACAAAACAATGTTGAAGAATAATTTAATGTCTGCTTCCTGCAACACGGATTTGTGTCACAAGATGTGGCATCTGCCCTATTTACCTGCCCAAAACCATGCAAACCTGAGATACCTCTACAGCTCAGAAACTCCTTTTGGCCCCTGGAACCGAACTTCACTGAATCACACCATGGAGGCTGACAGTAGCAGGAAGTTGACAACATTCTAATCCTGTATTGCTGAAGGAGGATGCCCATCACCTCCTTTCTACCAGTTTCCACACTATCTGTAACATTTATAAGACAAACCTAAAAGTGGAATGAAACATTCAGAACTTCTAGAAACCAGGCCTTCAGTTTTCCAATCTGTCTTCCCACTGTATAACAAAATGCCTGTGTGTGCACAATGGACAGTGATATTACAAGCTCACAATCTCTCGTTCCAGGATGGCAGAGCCTTCCCCTCCCCAGGGAATACACACTCAACAAAGCTCAGAAGCCAAAGGCCACTGCCCAGGTTACAACAGGGACCAACAGAACCTCAGTTTGGCTCATGGTCCATACCAGTCCAAGCAGTTCAGCTTCTGATAGCTCAGCCAACCTGCTCTTCCTGGTCTAGGAACAGTGGCCTATACACTCACCACAAGCAGGCTTGCGGTCTTCCTTACAGCCCTCTATAGCAGAACAAAAGAATCCTGGAAGGAATTTGTAAGCTACCTCCTACTGGTGCTCCTGATGGCTAAGCCTTCCCAAAGTTCCTCATTAGTTAAGACCACACACCTGGGCTTAAAGACATGAGCAGTTACCCTACTGGGTTAGCAGAGATCATATGGCTGAGACTGCATAGGCACTCACAGCTTTGTCCTTCCACACTGCAGTGGAAGGACAGGGCCCTAATCTGCGAAATTTGTAGTTTAGTAAAATTTTCTAATCTCCCAGAGCACTTCCTATTCCTCTTCCAAGGCACAGGATCCTATGCATGCAGATTCCATTACACACTCAATGTCCAGTACAGCCAATCCTTTGTTTCATAGCTGAGAGGTCCTACAACCAAACACAGGTCACATTCAAACAGTAACTGTTGTTACACAAAAAGAGACCAAGGTCTAAGGGAGGGCTTGGAGGCAGGAAAGAGATAGTGGAAATAATGTAATTATAATCCCCCCAAAAAATCTTAAAAGGTTGAAACAGGCTTTATGGCCATGTGCTCCAGAGACTAGGGATTTGTATTAAAGCACAAAGTATTACTCATGCTATTTCTCTCGGGGTTATCATCTTAAACCTGGAAAACACAGTCACGATAGTCAGGGACACAACATTTTATCTACTTCTATTTAGGTTGAACTGGTGTAACTACAGTAATTTGGTTTCATGATAAGTTCAGTTCTTTATCCAGATTCTTGATTGCCTGGTCTGTGGACCCAAGAAATGGCCAGTCAGAACATTTATTGATCATCTAAAATTGATTACCTCAATACTCATTGCTAATGTCAACTACTGTAAAAGCAGGGAAACTTTCACCCTCCTTCTGGCCTATCCCTTTCTGTGCTGTGACTACACCTGCTTTACAGGTGGTCAGTGAATGCAACATTCACACAGGTCTCACTTCATTTTTAAGTTCACAATAAACTCTAGAGAACTTGGTGAATACTCATTCACTGGCCCATTTTTCCTTCTCACAGACAAGTCAAGTCCAAGCCTGGAAGGAATGGCAGGACTGTCTTTCCAGCACCTGGCAGCAGAGGCAGGATTAGGTATTCAAAGCAATTCTCAATTACATCGTGTGAGGCATGCCTGAGCTACAGGAGACATTGATCAAAACCAGTGGTTGTCAATCTTCCTAATGTTGTGAATCTTTAATAGATTACACCAGGATGTGGTGACCCCTAACCATAAAATTGTTTTCACTTCTACTTCAATCTCCAGTCAGTTCTAAATTACTGGTCAGTGAAAGACCCTAGCCCTTCAGGCTTACACCCCCAAGCCTCAGAAAGAGAAAAACTTCAAGCACCAGGAAATGAGAAACTAAAAATCTAGTTCCCAGGGCAACCTGACTCAGCCACTACTCAATCACCCCTGTAACAATATAACAATGTAAAAGGATTTCTGTTAAGAGATGTGCTCAACTGTGACTGGGATAGTTGCAGGTGTTCCAGAAAGGACCACCGTGACCTGTGTATAAGCTCCACTCCCGCCCTGATACCCCCCCCCTTGAGGTTTACGTAACTGTACCCACTCTGTGATCACTCTGTGATCAGACCATGTTCTTGTGAAATGAAATTGTATGGGAATTGTAATCTTATGGCTTGTGTGGGTTTTTCCTTTAAAAGCACCCATGTGTCTACAGTAAGATGCAGCTCTTGCTCTTAGGAGCAGAGTTTGCCCTTCTATATAGAAGCTTAATAAATCCTCATGCTGTTGCATCAACTGGACTGGAGTCTGGGTTCTTGGGGCGCCCACTTGAGACCCTAAACTTTGGGGTCCAACAGTCAGCTTCTGAGTTTATCTACACATCAGCAGATACATTCAGATGGGGGCCGACTCTCAAGAGGACTACTGATTTTTCCCCTTCAATGTTAACAAGGCTATTTCTAAGCACAGTGCTGCTCCCAATGCTCTCTCTGCACAGACACAGCCCAGAGAGTAAAGTTATTCAGAGACTGCGAGCCCAGCCCAAGGAGTTACAAGGACCACATATGACCACACTGGGCCAGGCAGGAACACGCCAAACAGTGTCTGGCCACTGGCTCCCACCCAGCCAGGGGAGGACCCACCAAAATGGCTCCCAAACCTCAGCCAGCAGCTCCACCAAGCCCGGGTCAGTGGACACTCACTCACCAATACCAGCCACTCCTCCACACCTGGGGACAGCGGCCCCTCACTCACCTTGGCCCACCACTCCTCCTGGTCTGTGGAGAGCAACCCCTTGCTCACCATGACATGGCTGCTGAGCTGACCCACATTCTGCCCACAATGGAGTACAAGGCGCAGATCATGCAACAACTCCCTCAGAAAAAGAACTGAGCCGGAAGACTGGCTCCCGGAAGAACCCTCCCATCTGACTGGCAGGTCCGCTGGAAGCTCTGATTGGCTAGTGAGGCCTGAGTGACAGGACCAGGTGAGCAGAGGGGACACAGCACAGCAGTTCCCAGCCTTGGCATCCAATCTAAGGACAGACCTATTCCAGATTGACTGGAGATTTGTGCCAAATTCAACAGCAAGTCTCTTGTTAATGTGAATCAGTGGGTATAGTTTTGAAAGGAAGTACACAAATTCTAAAGGAGGCTAGTCAGACAATGTTGCACCAGAGGCACACAGAGTAACTCAAAAACATTATAAACAAAATCTACAGTGGCATGGAGACTGATAACCACAGCCTCTTGTGTGGAAAGTGTTGGGTTCTCAGAATCTGAAGCAATACCTTTCCAAAGACCCTGGCCCCAGACCACTACCACCTCTCCCAAGCATATTCCCAGTATTAGAGATGGAGCTCTGTTTTTGCTCTGTACAGCAGGGCCATATCTTCTAGAAGTTATGCATTTTGCTTTTGACATGTATGTGTAAGATCCATTTGTAGTTAATTTGTGGAGGTTGTAAATGTGTGTCATGTACTGGGTAGCACTCCAATACTAAGCTGTGATATAGAAGAGTACAACTGGTGATAAAAAGGATTGACCCAATGCTTAGGAGATAGTAATTTACACAAAGTAGAATTTAGCTAAGGGAGGGCTGCCTCTGAAATACCCCCAAAGATAAGTAGTATGTTACCTAGGGCTGTTAGAGAGGAAATATGGTGGTATTGTGTTCCCTAAAATATTGTGTACCTTAATAAGCTTATCTGGGGACAGAGAACAGAAAAGCCACAAGATACTTAGGCTAGACAATGTTAGCACACGCCTTTAATCCTAGCATTCCAGAGACAGAAATCCCTCTGGATCTCTGTGAGTTCAAGGTCCATTGGAAACAGCCAGGCCTGATGACTCACACCTTTAATCCCAGAAAGCAGCCTTTAATCCCAGGGAGTGGTGGTAGAAAGCAGAAAGGTTTATAAGGCATGAGGACCAGAAACTAGAGGCATTTGGCTGGTTAAGCATTTGGCTGGTTAAGTGTTCAGGCTTTCGAGCAGTAGTTCAGCTGAGAGCCATTGGGATGAGGACTCAGAAGCTTCCAGTCTGAGGAAACAAGACCAGCTGAGAAGTTGGCCAGGTGAGGTTAGCTGTGGCTTGTTCTGCTTCTCTGATCTTCCAGTGTTCAACCCA
Source organism: Peromyscus eremicus (assembly GCF_949786415.1). Classification (NCBI taxonomy): domain Eukaryota; kingdom Metazoa; phylum Chordata; class Mammalia; order Rodentia; family Cricetidae; genus Peromyscus; species Peromyscus eremicus. The sequence goes on from NC_081434.1 coordinate 22,612, forward strand.
ATACCTGGCTCAGGTCTGATTTTATTAATAATACTCTCTAAGATTCATGCTGCAAATATCTCTTTAATGGGGACTATGGGGGTCCAGTCCCTCAATAGTCCCCTCCCAGGGTCTGGGAAGAATCTACAACCAACTGATAATTAGTCTTTGAGGATAGAAAATGAATCTATGTACACAAAAATCTTTAGTTCCTGATTAGGAAATTCAATATTCATTGGCTCAAGCTAACTTCCCCAAATCGACACCTACAATCTGGCCTGCCTTCATTCACATGACATGAATTAATATATGCTGGGAAGTTAAAAAATCACTAACCATGACATAACCAGGTCCCTTTGCATAATGATGACTTCAGCAGCTGATTGCCTATCTACTCTGTTCGTTTGTTTGTTTTGTTTTTGAGACAGGGTTTCTCTGTGTAGCTTTGCGCCTCTCCTGGATCTCGCTCTCTAGACCAGGCTGACCTCGAACTCACAGAGATCCACCTGCCTCTGCCTCCCAAGTGCTGGGATTAAAGGCGTGCGCCACCACCGCCTGGCGCCTATCTACTCTGTTTTCCCCCTTCAGTGTACACAAGAAACTATTCCTCCTATTCTGTTCTGAAGGCAGAAGACATGCTCCACACACAAATTCTTATCCTGTGACTGCAATGGACAGTTGACTATATGACTGGTACTCAGTCTGGCACAGACCTTTAATTTAAGAATTAGGTTGATTTAATCAAGAGGACAGTAAGGTCATTGCCCTGGGCAGCAACAGATTGGGATCAAGGCCACCTGAGTCAGCATAAGAGAGCTTGTCTCAAAACATTTTCCAAAATTCAGGAGGTACAGCTGTTCTAGAACTAATATGCCTTTCCAGGGAGAAATCACTCCACACACTTAAGAGATGAATTTTAAAAATCTGTTTAATAATAGTGTGCATGCAACTCTCCCTAATGCTAAAAGAGGAGCCAGCCTAGAACATTTTTTATGTTCCATATATAATTTCTTCCTTAAGTTTCTTTTAGAATCAGGCCCAAGGTTATACTTTGAACAATTTAGATAAGGACAGGGGACTGCAAGTCTAGCCACTTAGACAGATGAAGATTTACAGAGGAAAAAATATCTTTTAGATCATACATTATGAGCTACATTTAAAAATGTAGCAATACATTTAAAGGATGTATCGTTGCCTTTATTTTTCACACATACAAAAGGCTGAGAACACAAATACAGAAAACATCAGGAAAACGTCACCCATCAGCACTGTGGATGCTGTTCTTAGATGAACAGTCCCACTGAGATACTCAAACCTCAGAACAAGGCTGCTTTTGCCTCTGAGCATGCTGGCTAAGAGAAAGCATACAGTTGCTTCCATGCAGGACCATAAGGAATTCATTTTAACTAGCCCTGCCTGCTCTCTGTCTCAGGGCTGTGACATCATGATAGAGAACTCCATTTTTTAAGCTTTATTTTTGTTTTATATATATGATTGTTTGCCTTCAAGCATCTGCATGCAATATCTACAGAGGCCAAAAGAGGGCATCAGATCCCTTGGAACTGGAGTTACAGGAGATGGTTAGCTACCAGGTGGTTTCTGGGAATGGAACCTGTGTCCTCTGTAACCACACCCAGTGCTCTTGACGTCTAAGCTACCTCTCTAGCCACATTTTCGTTTAACAATTATTTTGATACATTTTAATTAAAATATATTACATCACTTTCCTCCTTCCTTGTCCTCTCTCCATCCCTTCCCAATTCTTCCCTTCCAATTTCTTCCTTGTTAAGTATGTATGGATATATATGCACAAATTTATGAATAAAACCTGCTGACCTGTTGTTTGGCTTATATGGTTTCAGAGCTGACCACATTGCACTGGATATGTAATTAGGAAGATCATCCCAGACTGAGGCTACTTCTCCCATCTGCAAGAGAATTCCACAGTTTAATGAGCAACAGAAGTATGACCCCAAAGTGACCTAGGCTGCCTTGGACAGGAAATATTATCAAGAATAGAAAACTTGTGATGTTAAATACATCAGGCAATAATTGCTGGTGCCATGGCCCTGAAGTTCTGGAACTGTAGGGAAGATGATGGGCACTGTCCTGAGGCAATCACAGTCTCCCTTGGTTATGTATATAGTTTTCCCACCATGCCCTATTAACTATTCTCATCTTGGATGACTTCGAAATCATGAAATTGCTGCCTTCTCTTTCTAAGTACCATGGTTACAGACCTGTGCCACCATGCTTGGCTTAGTTGGCTTCAACTTCATTAGTGAGTAATTAGAAAGGATGAGTAAGATGAGCAGTTACACTTAACTACATTTAAAAACTACTTATCTCTGTGAGCCCTCTGTAGAATAAGAACAGAACTCTGCTCAGGTTGTTTGATGAGTTATAACAGACTCAATGATAAAGGAAAACAATATTGTTCATAATTGGAAGAGAGTGGACTTTAAGGCTGGAGGGCTGCATTTGATGGAAGCCTTCTTCTGTTACTGGAGTTAGGCCAGAGCCTGTGTCCTGGCTACCCTAATCAGCCAGGCTCAGCCACTCATCCTCAGCAAGTCAATTAAAAGAACCAAGTTTCCCAGTTGTGACCCGCCCACCTATAATGCAGGTCCTCTGGAGGCAAGGTAGTCAGATCTCTCTGATGTACTAGGATAGCCAAGTCTATAATGTGAGCTCCAGGCCAGCTATAGATTCATAGTAAGACTACCCTTGAAGGAAGGAAGGAAGGAAGGAAGGAAGGAAGGAAGGAAGGAAGGAAGGAAAGAATAAAACAATAAAAATGGAAAAAAAGCAAATAATGAAAACATGATGTTTATTCAGTTTGACTAATTTGGAACAATGATGAAAAAATAAGGTAACTAATCCATCCCTGGAGTCCTAACAAGTTTAGATAGAAAGCAAAAGATATGCAAAAGTAAGTAATCTAATGAAGCCATATAATGAATTTTTCCCATCTCTAAAACCCTCTCCCATTCTCAGCTACTGTCTCTCCTACAAGGTGGCCAGATAAGGAGTAAATGTTTCTTCAGTAGAGACATTCTCATATGAAGGACTCAGTCATTTCCCACAATGAAATTGCTGAGGAAATTAGAATTTCATGGAGTCCATTGTTTCACTAGTTGTTAGCCAAAGGGAGAGAGATAAACATCTCTTTAGAGTATCCTTATTCCTACCAGGTGGGCAGGTTCCAGAAATTGACAGGGTGAATTTTTTCCTACCAGGTGGGCAGGTTCCAGAAATTGACAGGGAGCTTTTAAGTACAAGTGGGAACTGCAAATTGGAGGCCTGCAGAGTGCTGTCACTTGACAGCTACATATAGCACCAAGAAAAGGAAAGCATGAAAGACCTGGAGGGGCCTGATCCACTGTGGGATCCCACAGAGGCTATCTAGTGAGAATTTACTCAGAGTCAGAGAATTTGAGCTTGATTTACCCAACAGGGCTGCATAAGGAAATGATTTGGACACAGGTATGTTTACCAGGTGTTTGGAAAGTAGTTAAAGTTAGACTGCAGTAAGTATCTATCTCTGTTTCTCTCTTTATTTAGTAAGTTAGGTTTAAAGTGGTAAAAAGTTTTTGGTGAAGGTTGAGAAACATCATCTTTAGGAATATAATGAAGGTTTAATAAAAAAGTAACAGTGTAGAATAGATTTTTCACAAGCAGGACTTAGGACACACAAAGCAGCATCCAGGACTGAGCAGACTGCAAACTTAGCAATCCAAGTGGCTTCAGAAGCCACCAAGAACAGCAGACTCCTATAGCTAGCACAAGACACAAGCCAAGGGGTTCTGTCTGCTTTCTCCTGTGAATGGCTTGAGGCTACGTGCAGCCTTGACAAGCCAAGGAGAGACTGTGCAGTGATAGAGACAGACAGCAGGCAGCAGCTTGGAGTGCCGCAGAAACTTTGGACCCCAGTGGCCAGAGCAGGTCTGTCTCCCAGCGGCAGACTTCCTGGTGGACAGAGCCCAGCAGACTCACCACAGAAGAGGCTAACTGCAAGCAAAGGTGAGCAGCGTAAGCAGCATGTGTAGCTTAAGTTTTTCTTGCCTGGTCCATGGTCAGGGCAAATCTCTCTCACCTGCTAGTCCCACAGCCTCAGACCCAACCAAGTAAACACAGAGACTTATATTGGTTACAAACTGTATGGCCATGGCAGGCTTCTTGCTAACTGTTCTTACAGCTTAAATTAATCCATCTCTATTAATCTATACCTTGCCACATGGCTTGTGGCTTACCGGCATCTTCACATGCTGTTTGTCATCGTGGCGGCTGGCAGTGTCTCTCTCACTCAGCCTTCCACTTCCCAGCTTTATTCTCTTCCTTGTCCCACCTACACTTCCTGCCTAGCCAATGGCCAATCAGTGTTTTATTTATTGACTAATCAGCAACACATTTGCCATATAGAACATCCCACAGCACTTCCTCTTTTCTTTTCTTTTTTTTTCAAAAAGGAAGGTTTTAACCTTAACAAAGTAAAGTTAATATAATTTGGGAATTTGGGCGTAGCTTCTCTTACTACTTACTGCTGGAGGGGGGCGCTGTATCTTATGGGGACACAAAGAAAATTTTAGGATCATGGAGTAGTCTGTGAGGCTGTATCGTCTGAGCCAGTCGCCTTGAAACGGTTCTGGATGTTGGATCATCTGGGCTATGGTGTCATCGGAGATCTTTCAGGGGGTCTTGGCTGGTCAAACCTGATGTATCTTAATCTTGAACAAATCCATAGCCTCTGGCTTTCTGTAGGAACAAAAGCAGAGTCTCCTTTCCAAAGTAACATATCCTTACATCCAAATTTTGAAGTCAAGATATCTTTAAAATATGCATATTGGTTTAACTCAACATCTTTTAAGATCAAATGTTTTTCTGCAGTTAAAAATCCCAAAGACAACACAATCCAGATTCTCTGTGTAATATCCATTTTTACGTGGCTTATTTTTTATACTACCTTTACTGTCTCTTTAAAGACTTTATTTTTTAAAACTATGTATTTGTTTCTATAACTCTATATATCACCTTTTTTGTCTCTTTCAAGCCTTCGTATATTTTACACACGTTGTAAACTATTACATCTGAATCTGTCTTATTGTGAATCTATTGCTTTAAACTGCAGCAGCTGTGGCTGCTGGCTCCGCCCACCTCAGCTTCCCAACATGGTGGTGGTAGGTTTTCCACCAGCTCTGGGAGCTATCATGGGTCTATGCTTTTATCCAAGCAGCGTACAGCCCAGAAACCTCTTTTTTTGTTTTGTACCAGCAAAGGCTAAATCGACCATGCAGCTTAATGTGCCACTTGCAGAGGCCTCATTCCTGCCATACTGCAGGTCGAGCATGCATGCCAGGAACCCGCCAGTAGCTTAAACCGGCAGCTGCCGCTCCTTTGAGAGAGACAATTAGGAACTGTTTTTAGCTCCGTTTTAGAATCTTTTTTCTCAGTTTTTAGGTGGAAACTCTTGCCACCACATTGGACGCCATATGTAGCTTAAGTTTTTCTTGCCTGGCCCATGGTCAGGGCAAATCTCTCTCACCTGCCAGTCCCACAGCCTCTCAGACCCAACCAAGTAAACACAGAGACTTATATTGGTTATAAACTGTATGGCCATGGCAGGCTTCTTGCTAACTGTTCTTACAGCTTAAAGTAATCCATTTCTATTAATCTATACCTTGCCACATGGCTTGTGGCTTACCAGCATCTTCACATGCTGTTTGTCATCATGGCAGCTGGCAGTGTCTCTCTCACTCAGCCTTCCACTTCCCAGCTTTATTCTCCTCCTTGTCCCGCCTACACTTCCTGACTAGCCAATGGCCAATCAGTGTTTTATTTATTGACTAATCAGCAACACATTTGCCATATAGAACATCCCACAGCAGGCGTGAGCAGAAGCAGCTGGACTAACTGCTGAGAATGATGCAGCCCCAGCTCCCAGCAGCAGAATGTGGCAGAGCCTGGGGCCCTGAGGCAGTGTTTGGCCTTGCAAGCAAGGACTGAAGAAGATAATGGCAGCCAGAGTGCAGCAGCCATGACTGTCAGCAACTGGGTTTCCTCCTGGACCCAAGGTGCTGCTTGAGAGCTCAAAGCAGTGGGCAGCATTCAGTCATTCAATGCAAGGCTTGAGAGAGCCCTCAGGGCCTCAGGACATAGGGGGTCCTGGGAGGACAATCAGATTACAGGAGACACAAACAGACTAGAACTATTAAAGCTGAAGGAAGCCAGGAGCCAAAATCCACATAGTTTCTGTTTGCTAGTGGTGGGCCAGTATGTGGCTCCTTTGAGAGTCAGCTTTATGGTTCATGCTGGCTGCAAGGAGTGCTTTCTTGGAGAGGACTCTGCACTGCTCAGCTAGCAGCTTTTGCCCTGGAGCAGTTTTCGCCTAGGGGAAAGCTAACTGAAAAACGCCTCTGTAGCTGAGAGTGAGGTTTCAGAGATGCTTGTTTGAACTGAGTTTCATGTAAAAGAACTGCAAAAAAAGTTTTGGTTATGGGACTCCCCATATTTGAAGCTGTTTGCTTCAGAGTCATTACAACTTGGACAGTGATGGGTTCACAACACACCCCCATGGTTGGGCGTGTTTGCATATGCCCGGTGGACCTGGACACTTCCACCTAGCCAGTTCCAGGTCAAAATAGCCATTTCCAGGTCAAGGCATCTCGTGTGACCAGGATCCCATGACTTTGCATGGTTGTGTAAGAGCACGCAACGCAGCCATGTGATCTGCGCAGGCACGGAGTAGTTACGTCGACCTGTGTATGCACGTATGCCACCCAGCCTTTATAAGCCAGTGCCATATTCCCAGCTTCCTCTCTTTCTTCTCCACACACATGTCTTTCCCACAGGCCTGACCACTCGCCTGTCCCTTTCATCTTAATAAAACTCTCATTAGCAGATTCTGTCCTGTTTTGTGACATTTCCTCACAGAGTAAGAGCGCCGCTAAATAACTAACAGACAGCTATACAGGGACTTCAGGGCAGCTGACAAGCCAGGCTCTGATTGCAAACATTCAGAGGAACTTTAAGAATGGTAACAGAACTGTCAGATTGAACTTTTCAGATTTAAGAAATAGGATGGACAGAAATGATTCAATTGCAATGGGACAATATTGACTTTAACAAAACATATATACTCTATCAACTGTGATAACTTATGAATTGTTTTGTATATGCATATGTTTTATTAACTTTGGTGACTCACAAACTGTTTTGTGTAAAAAATGTAACTGTTTTGTGCAGAGATGGAGACATTTGTTTTTTCTACCCAGACTCAAGATGAAGCCTTAAAAAAATAAAAAGAAAAGGGGGAATTAATATTCCTCAGTCTCTTTAATTAAAAAAATATTTTCTTAAGTGGATTAATGCTAACTTGCATTAATGTACCCTATGTTTTGTGTACTTTTAATAAGATATTGTTTTTGGATGATTGCTAACATTTGTAGTGCAAATGATTCTATTGAGAGTTTGCTTTTGGATGTAAGTTTATGAGAATTGTAATTATGTATTATAATAGTCATGCTAGAATTATGTCAACCTGTTGATATTGATGAACCATGGTATGGTGATGCTAAGGAGTTCTTTAGATTTGATGTGGTTGTTTCAGGAGTTTACTGATTTATTTGATGTAGTTGCAACAAGAGTTTATTGATTTTTAAAAAAGGGCTTGGTGCAGCTAAGCCTACTATAGTTATCTTAAGACCCATTCAAAAAGGCCATTCCATCTTGATCATTCTCTACTTCTTTACTGGAAGATGTGGCAGCCATAAGGAGCAGGAGTATTGCTATAATTATTCCAGCTATTTGCAAGCTTTTAGTGGAAAAGTGGCTTCAGAGTTGCATAGAGTTAAGTTCTGAACCCTCACATATTATTAAAAAAGTGGACCTGTGGGAGCCAACAGAGGCTATCTAGTAAGAACTTACTCATGGTCAGAGAATCTGAGCTTGCTTTACCCATCAGGGCTCTATAAGGAGCCTGGCTATGGGTGTGTTTACCAGGTGTTTGGAAGGGTCTACAGTTGGCTGTATGGTGTGCTTTAATCTTGCAAAGGAGAGGTCTTTTGCCTCTCCCCTTGGCATATTAAAAAAGCCCTTTTTTAATATGAGGCTGTTGAGTATTGATCCAGGCCCTCCCAAAGCTATCCTGTGTTTCTGTCTTTCTTCTCCTCAGGTAGGTCTCTCTTTCTACCTAATATTTCTTAATTCATCTCTGCTCCACCTAATAACCCTTGAAAAGATGGGAGCTGGACCCCTACAATCCACCAAGCTGAGTTCATACAGAGAGCACAGTAGGAGCCAGCTTGTCCTCCAGTAACCCAGAAGAATTGCTCTCTGGCCATTTGATCCTCTGGCTTTTACACCTAAAGCTCCCTCCCTAACAGTTCCTTCAAACTTCATAGCTCTTCATAAATGCCTGATTGCCCCACCCTTGGAGTGACTTCTGTTTAAGTCTCAGAATCTCCTGACAATCTGGATGTCATCTGGAGTTAATATCATTCCAGACTCCCAACTGAGGCTTTTGCAAGCTTCAGGGAAGCAGAATACCTTCCCATTCAGACAAGTCCATCTTCAAGCCTGCAAGTTCCTTTTCTTTCCTTACAGGAGGCATAAACTCTTTAACATATTGAATAAATTTATAGAGTTTCTTTCCAGTATGATTTCTTTTGTGCCTGCAATGATAATTGGCACATGGAAAAACTTTACCACATTCATTATACTGTGGAATCTTTTAAAAATTTAGACAATTTTGTCTAACTGTAAAGAAGAATCAGATCTTAAGGTTTTACCACTGTGTTTACACTCATGGTGCTCCCCTTCTTTAAGGGTTGTTTTGCATCTTTGAAGATACTTGTGATGGTAAGAGCCTTTATTACATGGCTCACATTTATAACATCTCTTTTCTATATGACATTTTTCACATATTTGAAGAGAACTGGAAGAACTTAGAGCTTTACCACACTTAGTGCATTCATAAATTTTCCTATACTGTGAGTCATACTACATTTGAAAAGTAAACCAGAACAAACAGAAGTATTTATACATTCCTAAACTCACAGGGTTTTTCTGCAGTGTGAGTTTGTTGATATATTCCCAATAAAATAAAATCAAATAATTATAAATTTGTATCACATTGAACAAGTCTACTCAAATGTGACTGCTAAATATCTTCTAATTGTTCTGGGAGAGAGAAAGAGAGATGTTGCTTCTTTCCATATTCCTATGCTCACATGGCTTGTATCTAGAGTGACATATAATATACCAATTACAGGAAAAATGACAAAAGTTTTCCACATTGCATTCACACAGTTTGTCTTTTGGTTCCACAAAGACATGTGGCATGGGAATTAAGGTTTCTCCACAACAACATTTTTGAGTTGTATAAACTGCCCCCTCACTAAAATTAGCAAAGTCACAAGTATATGAGTAACACCAGCTTTACTATGAACTATCTACTTATTAGAAGGTTTTGGACATATACGTCTCACATACTCAACACATATACTTTTGACAATATCGGAGTGGTGTGAAATTAAACAGATTGGCAGTTCTACAGCACAGCTCTCATGGAGCTATGATTCAATATCTGTTAAGGCATTGTTTCCTTGTCTTCTTTATTAGAGGAATGCCTTGTAAACCCATATCATTTGCCTGACATTGAAGTACATGGTTTTGTGAGAATTTAATAATCATCAATACACTTTAAGCTGTTTTTAAAAACTATTTATTTACACTGTTGCTTTTCTTTAAAGTTTCCAGGACACATTAAAATTTCTTCAGAAGCACATTTATATACACTTGCACATGAAAATTACCTTCCATATCTTCTAGAACTTTCACAGTGTTCTGCAATATTATGGTCTTTCCAACTGTAGCCCAAAATATAGTACCAGAAAATGTATGACATATTATTGGAAGTTGTGCAATACTCAAGTTACTATCTTCAGTAATCATTAGACCCACACCTGATTTATTCACCTCATTCTTCCTGATTTATTCACCTCATTCTTCCTCTTCCTCAATCAAAATTATAAAAGAGTATCAATAACCAAGAAATAGTCATCTCCTTATTTTAAAATGTGAAGAAAAATTCACAGTCTTCCCTGTAGCAGTGAGGTTCCTGTAGGTCTCCAGCATCACATCTTTGTAGAGACTCTTCTGAGAAGGATTCAGCAAAGCCCACTCTTCCCAAGTAAAGTAGACATGCACATCTTCATAGGTCACTGCATTCTAAAATATCCCATACATGTGTGGGGTAGAAGTGTGGTACTGACAGCATTGTAGGTTTATACTTCTTTGACAATATATTCATATAATTATGGTGCTCCCTACACTTATTCCATGACACAGAAGTTATAATGTAATCTCCAAGTAATTTTAGAAGGAAACTGAATAGGAGGTTCATATGTGTCATTTCTTGGCCCTTTGAATATGATATAGCCTTGAAAGAGAAACACCAATTAATAAACATAGAGAGAAGCATCCAGATCCATGGCACTGATTATACATCAAAGAAATTGTATGAACAATTACTAAGTAGAAACGAGATGGGCAAGCTGGGTGTATTGGTTCATTACTTTAATCCCAGTACTCGTGAGGCAGAGGAAGGTGAATCTAATTGAATTGGATACTACCCCATAGTGAGCTCCAAGGCAGCCAGAGTTACATATTAATAAGACCCATCTATCTGGAAGATAAGCAAGAGGTCTTAAATGCTGAGCTATGCCTCTTGTCCTATGTTATTTATTTATGATCAACATTTACATTGCTAATGTTTTCATCTGTCCATTTGTAACTGTTTAAATAGACATCGCCTTTTAGTGAGATCTTATTCATGTTATAGTTTAAACTAGAACACTTCAGGTTTCTGGAAGACAAATATAGAACTGAAGTAAATGCATAAGTCTTTGTAGAAACTTCAGTAAAAACCTCTGATTTCTTTTATACTTTTTTTAAATTTTATTTTGGTTTTTCGAGACAGGGTTTCTCTGTGTAGCTTTGCGCCTTTCCTGGAACTTACTTGATAGCCCAGGTCGGCCTCGAACTCACAGAGATCCGCCTGGCTCTGCCTCCCAAGTGCTGGGATTAAAGGCGTGCGCCACCACCGCCCGGCGCAAAACCTCTGATTTCTTTTAACCTTTTTTGTTTGATTGATTTTTGTCTTATCAAAATTCATTCAAAAGAATTCAAAACAAACACAATAGGTAGAAAGAACATCATACACCTGCAATCCAATGTCCCAGAAGGTACAGAGAGTATTAATGTTATGAATACTGCCATCCTGGAAAAGAGAATGACACCCTCTGCCAGATTTCAAAATTCAAGATGTGGGAGAAGCTCAGCACAACAGCATATGCTTGACATGTACAAAAAACTCCATTCAAGGCCTGTCAGCCAATATTATAAAAACAAAACAAACATTAAAAACCAACCCCCCCAAAAAAACCACCCAAGCATGTTGGCCCACCTTGAATCCCAGTACTCGGAACCTAGAATCATTTGGATCTGAGTTTGAGGCCAGCCTTGTATACAGAAGTACTTTTGGGACAGCCAGGACTATGAAGACAAACCTTGTCTTCAAAAAAGAAAATAAATAAAAGCAAAAAAAAATTTAAAAAACAAAATATAGGCCAATAAAATATCTTAGCATTGAATAGCAATTGTTTCAACTGTATCTTATGTGATTTAGTGATACCTTCTATAATGGTGGTGAAGGCATGACAGAACAAGAAGGAAGCCACCTTATCATTTTCAACAACAAAATGGTAGATACAATGAACAGAAAGTGGGTAGAGGCTATAGACAAACAAATCTTATCCCTAATAAGGAATTTCATCCTGAAAGGCTTCTCCTACAAAAGGTTCCCCAACCATCACATGAAAACAACCAAGGAGAGGCAAGTATTTAAATACACCATCCTATCTGGGAGCTTTTCATTCAATCGACTATGTTCTGACCCAGGTGACTGAAGGCTCATTGTCATCCCATGATGGAAATGCATTAAGCCTAACTTCAATGATCCTCATAGTCTGCAACAACCCCTACACTGTTCAAATGTCCAAAGTGTCTTCAGACACTCAAGACAATCACTTGACTGTGACATCTTGTAAAATCAGAAAACAGATCACATCTTTCCAACATACAATGGCACAGAATACAAATTTAAATTCCAAAAAAGAGGAATGGAGACACAGTGATGGAAGACTGGACCAAGGCAAGATTAAAACCCAGGAGGGCAAACAACAAATCCTGTAGCCCTGTGTCAGACACATGGGATTTCAGTCTCAAAGAACTTAGATGGCCCTTTCTCTGCAACTTCTCACACATCTCTCTTTTGGGTTACTTCTACTCCCTATATACAGCTCTCTGTGGCAGATGTTTCATAGCTTAAGTATCTCAACCTTGTCATCTCAAAGTACAACTCAGGCTTTATCTTCACAGCTTCATGCAATAAACTCCCAGTCTCCTCACTAGGGGTCTAACTCGGCCATACATAGGTGGGTGGAACAATGCTGAACTGAAACCACAGAGAAAGACTCCATGACTTTAAATTTTGCATCTTTCTTGTTTCTAGAACCAGTACAACATGGATTCCCCCAAATTAGGTTTCTAAATTGTGATGGATTAAAGCATGATCCTAATTAGTTAGGACTAATTAGTCTTAACAACAAAAACCCAGAGTTAGATATCTAGGTAAATGCTTAAAAATCATAGAAGCAAGGGAGCAGTCACAGTCACATCTTACCTCTCTGAATCCTCATACTGAAAGCCTGAGATCCTGTCTACACCTGCCTTATCATTTCCTGTCTCCACCCCATGTTGTCACTAGTGTTTCCTCTATGTACCAACCTCCAGACCTTTATGGTTAAATAGTGGCTAGCTCTGCCCTCTGATTTTCAGACAAGCTTTACTAGTCAGAAAACAAACAAAATATCACAACATTTCCCCTTTGTGTCTAAATAAATAGAGAAGATTATAACTAGAAAATCTGTATACAATAAGCACACTAACTATATACAATGTATACAGTCAAGAATTACATTAACAATGTCCAGTCCATATACATTTGATAAATTCAGAGAAAATACTCCATTATCTATCCTATCTTGGTGAGTCCAAAGGGTTGCACCTAATTCACCATCTATCTTAATCTGTATTACCAACCCAAAACTACGTTTTTATGTCTCTCAATTTTATATATTTTACACCTCCTGGTGAGTTACTTTTCTGAATTTTTTAACAAGAAAAACTATAACTATCTAGTCTTCAACTCCATCAGAGACCCAAGAAGGAAATAAAATTATCTGAGTAAACAGGAAGTGCAAGCAAATGACTTTCAAAGAATGTGAGAAATGACAGAAACAACTGGCTACCTGGACAGTAACCCAAGTTTCCTCTGCAACATTGGGACATCCATCTTTGACCTACAGGCTTAGAATATCTGACAGATTTTTTTTGTGAAGCATGATATTCTGAAGGTCTGTCCTACCTTGTCTTGGCAAAATTTGGCAGTCACCTTCTTTTGTGTCCTGTTTACCCAATTCAGACAACATACTGCCAGCAGTCAAGACAAGGTTACCTTTTGCCACAAAGAAAGTAAACTCTATATGGACTTTTTTCAATGCCCATCATGTTCTCTGAAGTAGATTGGTGCTGCCAGGAGCAAACATGTTTCATTGTCATAAAAAAAAAACTATGTTATTAAAACATCTTAAATCCCATATTCTGTAGATCTCTGAGGTGTTTGAAGAACACATGTTTGAATACCACCTATTCAAAATATATCTGTTTGACCTTGAAAACATACCTAACATGACAAGTTGGAATGTAATAGGTAAAAGAACATTTGCATTGTGTGTCTATATAGAACAGCAGAAGCAAACATTTGGGAAGATTTACAAAATTTTATCCTGTTGGAGATATGATATATCAATAGGCCAATTTAATGTTTTTCTTGGGACATTTTCTTCTTTGTAATTTGTTCTTTTTCTTCACATGTCTCATTTGTCCAGTGGTTTTCAGATTCCTTAGCTCGATGCCTTCATTCTCTTGGAAAGACAAAAAACAAAACCCAGCCCCAATCCTAAGTTTGGGAAGTTATATCTGTTCAAATGAAAAGCATTTGTTAGTCATATAAATTAGTTTAGATTAAATGGTCATGTTATTTGATGAACTACCACCTTTTCTAATTTCTTGTTCAAATCTAATCTTTATCAATTTTGATGATATCCATAGTTTTTCTTCTCCTGTAGAAACAAAAACAAAACCTCTTCCACAATGTAACACATATCCTGGTTTTCATTCTGAGGTCAAAAAGTTTTGAAGTATATAGGCTGATTTAATTCAGTAGTTTTTTTATTATTATCCAGTGTCTCTCTGAACCTATTGTACCTTTCTCATTAGCATTTAGAAGATGTAAAGTAAATAAAGCATTATGCAATCTATTTCTATGGGTCCTTATTACTACTTTCTGTTTATTAATCATAACTTTTACAGTTGGATTTGATCTTTCTAAAACTGCTTGCCCTGTAGGATTGAGTGGTATACCCATAATATGCTTTATATTGAAATATGCAAAAAAAACTGTTTCATTTTACTAGAGACATATGCTGGAGCATTGTCAGTTTTAATTTGTGCAGGTGTATCCATGATGGTCATAACTTCTAATGAATGTGTGATTACAAAATCAGCCTTTTCAGAACTTAAAGCAGTTGCCCATTGAAATCCTGAATATGTGTCTGTGGTATGGTATAATATTTTAATTTTCCAAATTCTACAAAATGAAACACATCCATCTACCAAATTTTATTTCTTTGAGTACCATTGGGTTACTTCCTGCAGGTAGTAGAGTTTGGTTGTATAAAGAACAAGTAGGACATTTCCTTCTAATTTTCTTGGCTTGTTGCTAAGTGATGAAAAAATCCTTTTTCAAACCTTTGTTATTGACATGGCATTTTTTAATAAAATTCTGAGGCCTCCAGCACATTTCCTACTAATAACTGATCAATTTCATCATTACTTTGTGCTAGAGAGCCAGGCAGACCTATATGGAATCTGATATGTGTTACATGTAAGGGATGATTCCTATTCCTCACTATTTCTTGTAATTGTATAAATAATGAAGTTAATTCTGAATCATCAGGAATAAGCTCAGTGATTTCACTGTGTAAAACAACTCTTTCTGCATATTAAGAGACAGTAAATGTATTGAGAGGTTTTGTAAAACTAATTAAGACCATGAGAATGGCATATAATTCTGACTTTTGCACAGAATCATAATGGCTTTGAGCCACTTTACTTACACTACCTGATTTATAGCCTGCTTTTCCTGGTTTATTTCCATCAGTATAGAATGTAGGAGCTCCAGAGATTGGTGTTCCCCTCACAATGTGGGGAAGGACACAACTAGTTCTTTTTATGAAATGAAGTCTCTTGCTTTTGGGATATCTGTTGTTAATCTTTCCCAAAATATTACTGCAAGCTCTTTGCCAATGTTCATTTTCTGCCCATAAAGAGGAAATTTCAGCATTAGTAAAATGTACAACAACTGCTGTTTGGTCCATTCCTACTAATTGACAAAGTCTCAACTTTCCTTTTAGAATAAACTCAGAAACAATTTTCATGTAAGTTTTGTATTTTTTTTTTTACTCTGTTTATGTAGTAAAAGTATTCATTCTAAAATAATATCTTCCCTCTGCATGATAATCCCTAAAGGGGAATGCATAGAGGCTAAAGTAACCAGAATGCAATCAAGGTCCAGATCCACATGTGGTAATATTTTATTTGTATGTTAATAAATAAAGTTTGCCCAGAGATCAGAGGAAATAGCAAGCCATTTTAAGTAAACACGAAAGTCAGGCAGTGGTAGCATGTGCCCTTAATCCAATCACTTGACAGGCAGAGTCTCTGTGTGTTCAAGGCCATACTAGGGAATAGAGCCAAGCATGGTGACACAAGCCTTTAATCCCAGTACCAACCATAGAGACCTGGAGGTCTGTACAGACAGGTAATGACAAGGAAATGAGGTAGCTGTGCTAAGAGCCAATGAGAGGGCAGAAGAGCAAGGCAATAAAAGCATAGGTAGACAGGAAGTAACACACTTTGGAAGCTGTGGTGTGGTGAGGTAAGGTTACCTGGTGGCTATTTCTATTTCGCTGATCTCTAAGGCTTTCACCCCTATATTTGGTTCTGTGTTTTTTATTTTAAAAGACCACTTAGAAATTTGTCTACATTTGGTATCCAACTGTGGGGCAGGAATTCATTTTTAAAAAGCCACTTAGCTGTGGCCTTGTGGGCCCCAAATCAGCCAAAGCACATTGTAGAAGTAACTGTCTTACTAAATAAGAAACACAGAGCCAATGCAAAGATGAAAGCCCAAGAAGTCAGAGCTAAGAGCCTTACCCTTCCTGCTGCAGCTTTCCTCTTCAGCCAAGAGACCTACTTCCTGTCTGTTTATCTTTATATAGACTTTCTGTTCTGCCTTCTCATTGGTTGTAAACACAACCACATGACTGCCTCATCACTGCCTGTCTGTACAGACCTCCAGGTCTTCTATGGTTGGTATTGAGATTAAAGGCATGTGTCTCCAATGCTGGCTGTATCCTTGAACACACAGAGATCTACCTAGCTCTGCCTACCAAGTGCTGGGATTAAAGGCGTGCACCACCACCGCCCAGCTTTTGCTATGGCTCTAATAGCTCTGACCCATGGGCAACTTTATTTATTAACATACAAATAAAATCACATTTCAGTACAAATAAAATATCACCATATTTCCCCTTTTCTATTTTAATAAAAAGAAAAAAGGAAAAAGGTTTAAGAAAAACTATATACAAAAGTACAATAACTATATACAATATATACAAGTAATAAATACCTAAACAATGTCTAGTCCATTTGTATTTGACAAATTCAGAGAAAATAATTCCATTATCTATTCTGTTTTGGTAAGTCCAAAATGTATCTAATTCACTTTCTATCCTAATTAATCTTCAACTATAACTAACTAATCTTCAACTCTAACTAACTAATCTTCAACTCCCCCAGAGACCCAAGAAGGAAATAATATTACCTAATAAAAAAATAAAAACAGAAAGTGCATGCAAGCAGCTTCCAAAAAAAATGAGTTGACAGAAATAGCCAGCTGCCCGGACAGTCACCTGAGGTTTCTCCACAGTGTTGGGGCATCATCTTCAGCCTATAGGCTTAGCATATCTGACAGACTCATTTGTGAACTAGGATGTATACAAGATCAACAGTTTAACCTCACATTTGGTGAGAGAAGTCCATGTACCAGAAACACCTGAATTCCATTAGTGTCATGTCATGATTCAGGATTTTAAATTCTGGAATTTGTTGATTTTTTTTTTAATTCAGCTTTCCATTCTTCTTGGCTATGTGTGTGTGTGGCTTCATCTCAGCATCCCATTCTTGTCCACATCCCTCTATTAAATGCCATTCTACTACTGAGAGGCGTGAGCTTAATTACTCTTCAAGAATAACTGTTTCAGCTGCTGTTCCATTGCACATCAGAAGCCATTGGCCCACTGCCTGTTCATCTGCCTTAGAAAAAAAGGGCACTGTACCTTTTCCGTATTGTGAAGGCCACTTCAGGGATGATGCCATATTGTCCTGGCTTAAGAGGATGCCTTTTGATAAAGCCATAACCACACTTGTTTTGGCAAGAATCGTTAGTCCTTTGTTTCATGTCCTGTCTGTCCTGTTTGTCAGCAGTTGATTTGAGGATACATTGTTGTTCAGTGGCTAACTTTTGCCACAATGAAAGTTAACTCCATATGCAGTTTCTTCAATGCCCATATTCTCTCTGAAGTACATTGGTACTGCCAGGAGCCGACATGTCTCATAGTCATAACAAAAAAGAAAAATTTTCTAAGTTATTAAAACATTTTAAATGCTATATTCTGTAGATCTCTGAAGGGTTTGAAGATGACCTGTCTATCTAAAATATATCTGCTCAATCTTGAAAACATGCTAATATTACTACAAGTTCTATTATAATGTCTAACTACTTTCATTTCTTTATATCCTAATAGTTGGTAGTAATAACATTCAAGGATCAGAAAATCGCATTACATTGTTAAATGAACAGTATAAGTACAATTAGAAATATACATATAGCATTCTCTAACAATATCAATTTCAATATATATAATTTGTATATAATATAAAACAATCCAATCCAATGTAAAGTATTTAAAACTAGTAATTGTCTTTTCTTTTTTTTTTCTTTTTTTAAACAAGAACCTTAAATCTAATCTCCTTTGCTTAGCCCTTTTCCTAACCCTTAACAACAACTTGTAACCAGCCCCACTAAACAATGAAAATTATCCCAGAACCAAAACCCATTAAAAGACCAAAAACCACCCACCCCATACCACCTCTTTGGGAATGTGGGCGTTGTATTCTTAAAATTGCTTCCTGCTTGGAATGGGCAAAGGTATCTTTATCCTGAAAAGAAAAATTTTAGGTTAATTGTCAAATTCTAGGAAAGGTAACTATATCCTTCATTATCCAGTCTGTGTGTAATGCCAAAGTTCAGGGTTTATCTCAAGGCCTTATTCAAGTAGTCTTTGAGACTGGATCATCTCAGCTAGCTCTCTTAAAATTGCTCTGAGCACTTTGTAATCTAAAGCTGATCTGTAGATGATGTTTGTCAGCTTAGTGATAATATTATTGTCCATGTGGAATTGTTGTTGTTGTGGAGCCCCATCTTCTTCCTGGAGACTTCAGTTGATGTTAGGCCTGGCCATGATTTCCTGCAGAAAACTGATAAGAGACTTGAACACAAAGACATATATATATATGCAGCTAATTGAAGCTTTTTTTCTAGAATTAATATTCTATATGACCATTCATATCTTAACAAAGTTTAAAATTTATATATCTGTATATATATTAATCTTGTAAATTTTGATATAAAATTCATACTTTAAGAAAAGTTTAAAGAATTAGAATAGAATCAAAGAGTTGAGATTAGCAATAGAATAGTCCCTTAATTAATTTGGCTTTTCTCCTGTCCCATAGCAGAAGATGGCTCTTTTCTTCTGGCATGATACAGGGAGTTTGCATTTTCCTTTTAACAACATGCTTGAGTTTAAAGAAGGAGAAAGCCATTCTCCAACTCCAAAGTCAGCTTTAAATTTTAATTGAACTGGGACTACAAGGAGACCAATAGTGTTAAATTTCTTTAGAGAAGAGCAGAAACAAACATTTAGGAAGACTCATGAATTTTTTTTTAGGTGATATACCCATAGGCCATTTTACTGTGTTAAACATTACTCTGTTTCCTGGGATAGATGATTTGTCCCTTTTCTTCAGTTGTCTCATTTGTCCAGTGTTCTTCAGATTCCTTAACCTTCATTCTCCTAAAAGACAAAAACAAAATCCTTTCCCTAAGACTAATTTTGGGGATGTTCCTTTTTGGCAGGTTATTATCTGATTAAATGAAAAGGCATGTGTTACTGGTATAAGTTAGTTTAAATTG
Source organism: Peromyscus eremicus (assembly GCF_949786415.1). Lineage (NCBI taxonomy): Eukaryota > Metazoa > Chordata > Mammalia > Rodentia > Cricetidae > Peromyscus > Peromyscus eremicus. Next base: position 42,092 of record NC_081434.1, read on the forward strand.
GATGTTCATGATGGTTGATGAACTATCACCTCCTCTAATTAAGAGGTCTCTCTTGTTCAAATTGAACCTTTATCAATTTTGATGGTACCCACAGCTTATCTTCTCCTGTAGAAACAAAAGCAAAACCTCATCCCCAACATAACACATATCCTGGTTTCCATTCTGAGGTCAGCACATCCTTAAAGTATATAGGCTGATTTAATTCTGTAGTTTTTTCTATTATCCAATGTCTCTCTGCAGCTGTTGTTCCTTTCTCATTGGCATTGAGAAAATTCAAAGTTAATAGAGCATTATGCAGTCAATTTCTGGGGATTTTTGTTACCCCTTTCTGTTTATTTAGCACATCCTTTAGAGTTCTGTTTGATCTGTCTATAACTGCTTGACCTGTAGGATTATGTGGTATACATATAATATGCTTTATATTGTAATAAGCAAAAAACTGTTTCATTTTAACAGAGACATTCTCTCTAAAGTATCTGTATTTGAGTCAGCTAGTAAAATATCATCCATATAATGATAAATTATAGATTTCGGAAATTTTTTACATACCACTTCCAATGGCAGTTGTACAAAATATTGGCACAGGGTTGGGCTATTCAACATTCCCTGTGGGAGGACCCTCCATTGAAATCTTTTAACTGGTTGAGAATTATTATAAGTAGGCACTGTGAAAGCAAATCTTTCTCTGTCTTTTTCTTGTAAAGGTATTGAAAAGAAACAGTCTTTTAAATCAATAACTATGAGAGGCCATCCTTTTGGTTAACAGAGTAGGCAAAGGAATTCCAGATTGTAGAGAGCCCATTGGCTGAATTACTTTGTTAATTGCTCTAAGGTCTGTTACCATTCTCCATTTACCAGATTTCTTTTTAATAACAAATACAGGAGAATTCCAAGGGCTGGTTGATTCTTCAATATGATGAGCATTTAACTGTTCTTCTACCAGCTCTTCTAAAGCCTGGAGTTTCTCTGTTGTTAAAGGCCATTGCTGAACCCATACAGGCTTGTCTGTTAACCATTTTAAAGGTAGAGCTGTTGGTGTCTTTGGAAGATTATCAGTTGTTGTGCTTTGTTCTTGTATAACATGGATGGCTGGTGACAACTCTTTAGAATAATATCTTCTAATATTTCTCTCAGAAACATGTGCTAGTTTATGATTTGTTTCTGAGGTTGGAGGGATGTTAATCTGAGTATTCCATTGTTGTAACAAGTCTCGACCCCACAGGTTCATGGCTATGTTAGCCACATATGGTTTTAGTTTTCCTCTCTTTGCTTCTGGACCTATACATTCGAGCCATCTTGCACTCTGTTTCACTTGAGATAATGTCCCAATTCCTAACAGTTGAACATTTACCTCCTGAAGAAGCCAAGTTGGATACCAAAATTCTGGGGCAATTATGGTAACATCTGCACCTGTGTCTACCAGACCAGACAACAAAACACCATTTATTTTTATTGTTAATTTTGGTCTTTGTTCATTAATAGAAGTTTGCAAAAAATTTTCCTTATATTTTCTCCTGAATTTTCTATTCTCTCTGTTTCATCATCCCAAGCAACATGATTTATTCCAATAGGCATTTGGTTATTTAATTGCTCTGAGTAGGGGTTTCCTCTATGACTGCAGGAAAGGTTTGAACTTGATTTGCTGTAGGGGCCTGCCTGAGGCCCCTCTGGGAGTTTCCCAAAGACCGAGGCAAAGAATTACCTTGCCTGTCCCTGGTTGATCTACATTCGTTGGTCCAGTGTTTTCCCTTACCACACCTTCTGCATATTCCAGAAGGAAGGGGCATTCTGTTGCCATTGTTCCTTGAAGAAACATTGTTTTTAGGAATGACCTGTTTACAGTCCCTTTTCAAATGTCCTTGCTTTCCACATCCAAAGCATTTAACTGCTGTGGGATGTTCTGTATGGCAAATGTGTTGCTAATTAGTCAATAAATAAAACACTGATTGGCCATTGGCTAGGCAGGAAGTGTAGGCAGGACAAGGAGGAGAATAAAGCTGGGAAGTGGAAGGCTGAGTCAGAGAGACACTGCCAGCTGCCACAATGACAAACAACATGTGAAGATGCCAGTAAGCCACGAGCCACGTGGCAAGGTACAGACTTATAGAGATGGATTAATTTAAGCTGTAAGAACAGTTAGCAAGAAGCCTGCCTTGGCCATACAGTTTGTAATCAATATAAGTCTCTGTGTTTACTTGGTCAGGTTTGAGTGGCTGTGGGACTGGCAGGTGAGAGAGATTTGTCCTGACTGTGGGCCAGGCAGGAAAAATCAAACTACAAATGGTGTCCAACGTGGTGGCAAGAGTTTCCACCTAAAAACTGAGAAAAAAGATTCTAAAATGGAGCTAAAAACAGTTCCTAATTATCTCTCTCAAATGAGTGGCAGCTGCCGGTTTGAGCTACTGGTGAGTTCCTAGCGTGCGCGCGTGCACGCTCGATCTGCCGCCATCTGGCAGGAATGAGGCCTCTGCAAGTGGCACATTAAGCTGCATGGTGGATTTAGCCTTTGCTAGTACAAAACAAAAAAAGAGGTTTCTGGGCTACACGCTGCTTGGATAAAAGCCTAGACCCATGATAGCTCCCAGAGCTGATGGTAAACTACCACTGCCATGTTGGGAAGCTGAGGTGGGCAGAGCCAGCAGCCACAATTGCTGCAGTTTAAAGCAATAGATTCACAATAAGACAGATTCAGATGTAATAGTTTACAATGTGTGTAAAATATACGAAGGCTTGAAAGAGACAAAAAAGGTGATATATACAGTTATATAAACAAATACATAGTTTTAAAATATAAAGTCTTTAAAGAGACAGTAAAATTAATATAAAAAATAAGCCATGTAAAGATGAATATTACACAGAGAATCTGGATTGTGCTGTCTTTGGGATTTCTAACTGCAGACAAACATTTTATTGTAAAAGCTGTTGAGTTATGCCAAAATGTATATTTTAAAGGTACCTTGACTTCAAAATTTGGATGTAAGGATGTGTTGCTTTGGAAAGGAGACTCTGCTTTTGTTCCCACAGAAAGCCAGAGGCTATGGATTTGTTCAAGATTAAGATACATCAGGTTTGACCAGCCAAGACCTCCTGAAAGGTCTCCGATGACACCATGGCCCAGATGATCCAACATCCAGAACGATTTGAAGGCAACTGGCTCAGACGATACACCCTCATGGACTATTCCATAATTCTAAAATTTTCTTTGTGTCCCCATAAGATACAGCGCCCCCCTCCAGCAGTAAGTAGTAAGAGAAGCTACGCCCAAATTCCCAAATTATATGTAATTTTATTTTGTTAAGGTTAAAACCTTCCTTTTTGAAAAAAAAGGGGAAAGTGCTGTGGGATGTTCTGTATGGCAAATGTGTTGCTAATTAGTCAATAAATAAAACACTGATTGGCCATTGGCTAGGCAGGAAGTGTAGGCAGGATAAGGAGGAGAATAAAGCTGGAAAGTAGAAGGCTAAGTCAGAGAGACACTGCCAAATGCCACGATGACAAAAAACATGTGAAGATGCCGGTAAGCCACAAGCCACGTGGCAAGGTATAGACTTATAGAGATGGATTAATTTAAGCTGTAAGAACAGTTAGCAAGAAGCCTGCCATGGCCATACAGTTTGTAATCAATATAAGTCTCTGTGTTTACTTGGTCGAGTTTGAGTGGCTGTGGGACTGGCAGGTGAGAGAGATTTGTCCTGACTGGGGGCCAGGCAGGAAAACTCAAGCTACATTTAACATTTCTCAAATCTTTTGAAATTGCTTCTCCTACCCACATATCATCATGGTCATGAGCCTCAACATTAACCGTGTCTCTAATCCAATCTTCCAAAGGTGCAGATCTTGCCTTTAACAGCCTGATTATTCTTTTGCATGTTGCGTTCATGTTCTCAAAGGCCAAAGATTCAATTATTATCTGACTAGCTTCTGAATCCGGGACCACTCTCTTTACTGCTGAAGCCAGTCTTTGTAAAAATTCAGTGAAAGATTCTTTTGGGCCCTGTATAATCTTTGTAAATGACTCAGTTTTCTTTCCTGGTTCCTCAACTCTGTCCCATGCATTCAAGGCTGCCATTCGACATAGAATTAAGGTTTGGACATCATATAAACATTGTGTTTGTGCTGAAGCATATTGGCCTTCTCCAACAAGGTGATACTGGAAGACTTGTATTCCTTTATCCCTCCATTGTTTTTCTATGTTTTTAGCCTCCTCTTTGAACCACATTTGCCACTGGAGCCTCTGTCCGGGTTCCAGAACAGCATGTGCCAACTCCCACCAGTCCTGTGGTATAATCCTATTACAAGTTGACCAGGTGTTTAACATTTGCTTTACATATGGGGAATGCACTATTGCCTCCTTAAACCTTCTTAAATCTAACATTTCAATTGGAGCCCAAATATTTTGTGTATTCACTTGATCAGGTAACTGCTGTATGGATACCGGATAAATTAAGGGTGATTGTGTGAAAACAGGCTTTCTTTCTGTAACTTTATGATCCAATCTTGAAACAATTTCATTGTTAATTTCTTCTGTCTGAATTTGAATTTCTCTATAATTCATTTTTAAAGGTTTAACAGGTTTTTCTAAAACTTTTATCCTGGCACTTAAATTTTTTCACTTAAATTTTGACTATCTTTTTAAATAGTTAAATGAGGATAAGAAAAGTAATAAAGTGCATAATTCAATCAACATTAATCTTCTCATATAGTTGTTCCATTGTCAGACTGCCTAAAATTTCAAACAAAGCCCAATTTTCTTTCAATGTACACTAAAACCCTTTTTTTTTAAATGTGGAAAAAATTTCTCTTTTAAATAGTTTCCTTTAAAATCTCTGATATCTTAATTGACTTACCATGTCTGCATAGAACAGTAGAAATCCAAGAGAATTTCAAAACAGCCACCTAGTGTCTAAGGTGTGAATCCAGAGAGAGAGAGAGAGAGAGAGAGAGAGAGAGAGAGAGAGCGCACAAGTTCTGGCTAAAAGCTTAAATCCAGCCATGTGTTCCTGCTTGAGTCAAGTCAAGCCTAGGCTCCAGTTTACTTAAGCTCCGACCACAAGTGTTGGCTTTACAGGCAGAGGCCCTGTTCGGCAGGGCAGGCCTGAGTTGTTTGTAGCACCGGCTTTAAGCAAATAGCTCCAGCTGCAGCTAACTGCTTGGGGCTACGATCGGTCTGGCCTGAGACCAAGCCGACCTGGGCCCAAGCTAGGGAGCTGGGCTGCCCAGGCGGGAAACCAGACCTGCTGCCAAGCCAAGCCAAGCAGTTTTTAATGGATTCTTATGGTGATAGTTTATTTGTATTAAAATGTTATTTGTATGTTAATAAATAAAGTTGCCTGGGGATCAGAGCTATTAGCAAGCCATAGGAAAGAAGGGCAGTGGTGGTATATGCTTGTAATCCCAGCACTTGGTAGGCAGAGCTAGGTAAGTCTCTGTGTGTTCAGGGATACAGCCAGTATTGGATACACATGCCTTTAATTTCAATAATAATCATAGAAAACCTGGAGGTCTATACAGACAGGCCGTGACATACAGCAGTCATGTGGCTGGGTTTACAACCAATGAGAAGGCAGAACAGGAACTCTATAAAAAGACTTTAACACAGGGGTAGCTCTGGTTCGGAGAGGTAGGACCACCGCAGGAGGAAGGGCAAGGTTTTAGCTCTTAGCTCTGACCTCTTGGCTTTCTTCTTTGCATTGGTTCTGTGTTTTTTATTTAAAAAGAGTTGGTTACACATACAGATTCTTGCCATGTTGGGTACCAAATGTAGAAGTAACCATCATATTAAATGAGAAACACAGAGCCAATGCAGAGATGAAAGCCCAAGAAGTCAGAGCTAAGAGCCTTACCCTTCCTGCTGCAGCTTTCCTCTTCAGCCAAGAGACCTACTTCCTGTCTGTTTGTCTTTATATAGACTTTCTGTTCTGTCTTCTCACTGGTTGTAAACACAACCACATGACTGCCTCGTCACTGCCTGTCTGTACAGACCTCCAGGTCTTCTATGGTTGGTATTGAGATTAAAGGCATGTGTCTCCAATGCTGGCTGTATCCTTGAACACACAGAGATCTACCTAGCTCTGCCTACCAAGTGCTGGGATTAAAGGCATGCACCACCACCGCCCAGCTTTTGCTATGGCTCTAATAGCTCTGACCCATGGGCAACTTTATTTATTAACATACAAATAAAATCACATTTCAGTACAAATAAAATATCACCATAGCCCATGGCCAGAGCTGCAAGGGGCAGGAGCTGCAAGTGGCTGCACTGCTTGTGGGTTTACAGAGTCCCTGGCTCAGGCCTGGTATGGTCAGGCCTGAGCATGTGGCCAGATTTTTCTCCTGGTGGGTAGTAGGCTCTCTCTCTCTCTCTCTCTCTCTCTCTCTCTCTCTCTCTCTCTCTCTCTCAATTCCCATTTCAGACTGCCACCATGCTAGGTAGCTGCTTTGAAATTTCCTTGGACTTCTACTGTTCTATACAGACTAGGTAAGTCAATTAAGATATATTAAAGGGAGAAACTAGTTAAAAGAGAATTTTTCCCCACATTAAAAAATGGGAAACATTTTTACAATGGAAGGAAATTAGTCTTTGTTTGATAGCACATTAGGCAGTCTAAAAATGGAACAATTAAATGAGAGGATAATTAATATTGATGGGATGTATGTACATCAATTATGAATGTTATTTGTTTAATTATCCTTATTTTAGTATTTAAAAGGTTGGTCAATTTAAGTGCCAAGATAAAAGCTTTAGAAAAACCTTTTAAAGTGAATCATAGAGAAATTCAGACCCAGACAGAAAAATTCAAAGGTGAAACTAACTCAAGATTGACTTTAGAAAAACCTGTTAAAATGACTTATAGAGAAATTCAGACCCAGACACAAGAATTTAAAGGTGAAATTGTTTCAGGATTGAATTAATGGTTACAGAGAGACAGCCTGTTTTCAAACAACCAAACTTAATCTACCCAGTAACCTTACAGGAACTACCTGCTCAAGGGCATGTACAAGCTAATTGGAATCCATGAAAATGTTAGCTTTAAGGAGATTTAAGGAAGCTATAGTATCATATGGCATGCATTCTCCATTTGTAAAGCAATTGTTAAATTCATGGTCAACTAGTAGTAGGATTATTCCTCAGGATTGGAAAGAATTGGTAACAGCTGTCCTGGAGTCTGGAGCACAATTACAGTGGAGAACACCATTTGAAGAGGAGGCTAAAACAATAGAACACCAATGTAGAACCAGAGGTGTGAAGATTTTACAGGATCAGCTTCTTGGAGAAGGCAAATACACTGATATACAAAGACGATGTTTATATGATAACCAAACCTTAATTCTATGCTGCATGGCAGCCATGAATGCATGGGACAGAATTGAGGAAGCAGAAAAAAAATTGAGTCATTCATAAAAGTTATACAGGACCCCAGAGAATCCTTCACAAATTTCTTACAATTTCTTACAATTGGCCTAATGGTATATTATATGTAAAATTTTATGTCTTCCTAAATGTTTGTTTCTGCTCTTCTCTACAGACACATAACATAAATGGACTTTTTGTAGTCCCAGTCCAATTAAAAATTAAGGCTGGCTTTGGAGTTGGAAAATGGCTCTCTCCTTCTCTAAACCCAAGCATGTTGTTAAAAGGGAAATGCAAAATTTCTGTATCATGTCAGAAGAAAGAGCCATCTTCTGATATGGGAAAGAAGAAAATGCAAAAATTAAGGGACTCTTCTATTGCCACTAATCTCAATTCTTTGCTTCTATTTTGATTCTTTAAACTTTTCTTAAGGTATGAATTTTATATCAAAATTTATAAGTATTTTATATATATATAAAACTTTGTTATGATATTAATGGTCATTTAGAGTACTAATTCTAGAAAAAAAGATTTTATTTAGCTGCCTATACATGTTTTTGTGTTCAAGTCTCTATCATTTTTCTGCATGGAATCATGTCCAGGCCTAACAGTGAATTTGAAGTCTCCAGAAATATGATGGGGCCCCACAACAACAATTCCATGTAGACAATAATAATACCACTAAGCTGAAAAACATCACCCAAAGATCAGCTTTGGACTACAATGCTCAGAACAATTTTGAGATGGCTAGCTAAGATAATCCAACTTCACAGACTACTCAAACAAGGACTTGAGATATGCCCTGCACTTTGGCATTATGCAGAGAGTGGACAACAAATGACATAGCTACTTCTCCCAGCACTTGAGAATTAACCCCAAATTTTTCTTTTTGGAACCCCCTAAAGATGCCTTTGCCCACAAACAGCAGGAAGCAATTTTAAGAACACGATACCCACATTCCCAAGATGTGGGGTGGGTGGGTGTTTTTTGGTCTTTTAATGGGTTTCAGGTTTGAGATAGTTGTCATTGTTTAGGAGGGTTGGTTACAAGTTGTTGTTGTTAATGGTCAGAAATAAGGAGAGGCAAGCCTCTAAGATTAAGAAGAAAAAAACTGTTTCTCCAGAGAAAGTCCCCAAATCAACAAAAACTCAGGGAACTTAGAGTAATTTTTCAGAATACAAAAATAAGTAAAGGTTCATAATTTTCAGAGAAACATCAATATAAATTATAACTAATAAAATCCCACAACATAGATGGCACCACTGATAAAAGGAGACACAAAGACACCTACAAATTTAACATGGTCCCTTAGACAAGAGCTACAAGATTCTCGCCAAAATCAAAATAAAGAAAATCACTGACCATCACTCCAGCTGTGTTCTCTCCTTTGCCAATAATAGGAAATGGGTAGGGTGAGGAGGGATGTTCAAATAAAATTGGGTAGATTTGCTTGAAGCTTTCTGATATTTTTACATTGTAGAAAATAGTTTTGACTACTGAAAGTATCTCATTCTCTTTTGATAAAGAAAAGCATGTCTGTTAGGATTACTTAGAAACCATTTTGTTTCCTATGAGTGAAGATAGGATGTAAGTGTGCAACAGAGTGAGAAAATGAAAATGTTTCCAAACCAAATGCAAGATAACAGATTTTTAAATAAACATTGTATGATTTGTATGATACACGTAAAGCAACTTGTTTAGCTCTAATCGCTTTTTAAGTCATATGTGGTTTTGAAAACAAATCTTTCCTCATTTTTATGCATATGTTTGTATGTGTGTGAGAGAGAGAGAGAATGTTTTCCCAGTGTGTACAGGTGACACATGGGAGAAGAGGGTTTCAGATCCCCTGGAACTGAAGTAGCCAGTGGCTATGAGCCTTCCCACTTGGGTACTGGTGTATGAACTCAGATCAACGTCCCCCAAAAAAATACTTGCTGAGTGACATCCCTAGCCCACATAATACTTTTTATCCAATAAACTGTAAGTCTTTCACAGATTAACAACAACAAAAATGTAAATAAAGAAGTAAGTAAATAAATAATCCCTGGGAATCTGATGAATCAATATTAAGATATTGGGCATGGGATCAGTTAGGCAGCCCATGGATCTTCCCCACTGTTACCCAAGAGCCAATATTCAGGGTTGCCCCTGGAGCTGCAACAGAACACCAGCTGCAGTTTCCTCTCCCCAGTCCATGTCTCCTGTGGATGCAAGACCATCCCCACCTGATCCTTTCTCACCTTATCTCTGTGTTGCAGCCCCTAACTCAGGCAGACAATCCCTGCTCAACTACTTGCCATATCTGCCAGAAGACCAGATAGGCTGTCCACAGATCTACTACATTATCTATTACCCCAGACCTGATTTTCACAGTTGCCCCTAGCACTGGAATAGATCACCAGAGGCAGCTTCCCCTCCCCCTCTACACACCTCCTGTGGATCCCTAGGAAAATCTCCCCCTGGCCTCCCATTCCCCTAGCCTCCAACACCAGCAAGCACTCTCCCTTGAATACACCAGCCAAGTGCAGTTTACTGCCTTAAGCTTCACCCTTTGATCTAGCTATTGTCTAGTCTGTTTCCTCCTGTAGTGTACACAGTACACTGTTCCTCCTCTTCCATTCTGAAGGGAGAAGTCATGCTCCACACACAAATCCTTTTCCTGTTACTAAAATGGACAACCCACTATGTGACTCAAATTGGTAATTTTAGAATTCTGTGGTGCTACAGATCTGTAATCCAATAATTTACGATGGCTGTTCAGAAACATAGCAAGGGCAATGCCCTGTGGGTCTACAGACAGGGTTCAAGTCCACCTCAATCAACATCAGTGACTTTGATTCAAAACCACTTTTTGTAGTAGGACAGGCCCATAGGGTGAGGAAATTGGCTCAGACCAGTTGCCAAGGCATGGACATAATGTACTTCCTTATGAGTCAACCTAGTCTGCCTGAAAGTCTAGCAACAGGTGCTGTCAGAGTTCCTAGTTGCTGTCATCAGCGGTCCTGATCATGTGGAGTCTGCCTGAGGGCCTAGCAACAGTCACTGTCAGAGTCCCTGATAAATGTCAAGAGTTCCTGATCATGCCCAGCCAATGAGGGATGACCACGCAGACTGTGTGCTGGGAAGAGGGTATATAAGGCCTTCTTTGTTATTGAATTAATGAGTTCATTATTTGCCTTCAACTGACTACTGGTGTCTGTGCCTTCTTACCCCCTCCCCTGAGGGAGCTGTTAAGATCCAGCAACATCTTGAATGTGGGGGTTCTGTCACTTTGTTTCTCCCAGCGCTGGTTCTGATTGTCTTCCTCTCTTCACTCACAGTGCTTGACAGTGCCCCCAAGATGGTGTGTTTCAGTGAGAAGGCCCCTCAGGGTTGTGTTCTTTAGATCCCTTTGGCAGGTAAGCATTGGGACCCCTACTTCTTTCCTTCTTTTGTGTTCTCTGTCATGTTTGTCTGCTAATTCCTGGCACCTCTACATAAGGATTGACCCCCCAGGAGGTGGAACCAAGGCTTGGCTCCCAAAGGCCATCCCTCATCCCTTGTCTGGCGACACTGTGTGGGCATATGACCATGGCCTAAAAAAACATGGAAATCCCCCACTAAGCACAAGACATAAGGGTCCTATACTAATTCCATCCCTGTTGACTGTCATCTTCTGACTGTTGTTTGCTTGCTGTTTCCCTCTAAAAGATGGGTAATCTCTTCATCATCCCCACCACTTCCCTGTCAGATATCTCTATGATATCCAATGATGAGACAGACAGTTCCCCCCCCCAATCTGTCAAGGAGAAAGTAGCTGTCAGTTTGAATCCCAAGATATCTGTCAGTTTGGGTCCCACCAAATCTGTTAAGGAGAATGTAGCTGTCAGTTTGGGTCCCACAAAATCTGTGAAGGTGAACATAGCTGTCAGTACAGGCCCCCTGGAATCTGTCAAGGAGAACATAGCTGTCAATTTGCACCCCGCAAAATTTGTCAAGGAGAATGTAGCTGTCAGTTTGGGTCCTGCCAAATATGTCAAAGAGAAGGCAGCTGTCATTAAGTCATGTGCTGCTACCTCCTCTGCTCCACTGCCACTGCTGGCAGCTACCCCTCTGCAGCAGGATTCTTGGGGTGATCTACCCCAATACCTGCCTGCCTCAGGAGGTGGCTACTCTTCTGTGGTGCCAGGTGTCTTACAACCCTCACAGCCTGTGCCACTGTCAGTCTGTAGGCCCATAAAAGCCTTCCCAGTCAATATGGGCCCAAACGCCAATGTCCAGCCCTGGATTCCCACCCCCATAGCTGATCTCTACCTCATCTGGAAGACCACCAATGAGTCAGGCCCAGATTACCCCTACTTTCAGCAGGTCCTTGCTCAAACTTATTTCGATTGTAACTTATGCAGTTACAAACATTTCGATTGGTACTATTTGCTTAAAGCTGTGTTGGAGCCTGTAGTCTTTCTCAGTTGGAGATCAACCTATGATAATCATGCAGAATTCGAGGCCCAAACAAACATCTTACTTAATGTCCAGGTGACCTATGATATACTCACAGGGTGTAGGAAATATGTCCATCCTGTGCACCAGGCCTATTTTTAACAGGTCTTGGACCTGGCCCTCAAGGCCCTCATAGCCTGTACTCCCGGGGACCTCTTGGCTTACTTTGGCAATCTTATCCAACAGCCTGGGGAGCTCTTCAATGACTTCCTGGCCTGTGTCCCCAAGTAGATGGAACTTGCTGGGGATGTGGCAAACCAGGTCATTTGCAGCATGACTGCCCCCAGGCAAAACCTAGGACCCGATGCCCCAGATGCAATAAAGGATTTCATTGGGCAAAAGATTACAGGTCTCAGCCTGCTGAAACACCAGCCTCTTTAAACTCCAGGTCCATGAAAAGGCAGGTCTTATGGTCCACAACCCAGCATGAGATCTGCACCCCCAATTCTAAGGGCCACTGTCCCCATGAGATCCACCGCAATTGAGTCCCTAACCCCATCCCATTGACATGGCTCTCAGATCAAGAAGTATGGGTGGAACAGTGACCTATAATTGAACCCAAGCTGTCAATACTAAAGGAATTAGTTGTAGAGCAGTTAAAGATGGGGCACATGGAATCATTCAAAAGTAAACATAATACCCCCATATTTGTTATCCCCAAGAAATAGGAACACTACCACCTCCTGCAGGACCTTTGTGTAGTTAATGGTCTAATGGAAAAAATGGTGTCTATACATCCAGGCCTCCCCAACCCTAGCGCTATTCCTCCATCTTATTATATATTAGTTTTAGATATTAAGGATTGCTTTTTTCAAATCCCTCTGGTGCCACAAGATCAAGATCATTTTGCCTTTACTGTGTGGGAACCTAATATGCATAAACCAGCTAAGAGATATCAATGGACTGTTTTGCTCCAAGGAAGGAAGAATAGCCCCACTATTTGCCAGTTATGTTTCTCAAGCTTTGGTCAATGTTCCCAGGGATGTTCTTTTGATCCATAATATGGATGATCTCCTCTTGGCACACCCAGATGCAGCCTTTCTGCAAAAGACTGCCAAAGGATTATTAGAAGATCTTGCATTGTTACATCTGATGGAGGGTCTAGATAAGGTCCAAGTGGTACAGCACTTTGCCTTTTTAGGATTTTCCATTGCTAAGCAAGTCTGCCCCCTTTCCTTTATATTGGAAATAAAGGAATTGTACTCACTCTCAGAATTACAATTTTGTGGCATGGATAATCGGCTTAAATCTTTCTTGCCCATCCCTAACCAAGAGATAAGACACCTTTCATTGTTGGAGGGCCTTACCTGCCCTTCCACTAAGGTTAGGCTTACCCAAGAAGCTAAAGAGTTGCTACAAAATATTTTGGCCATTTTAGCCATCTCCAGCCTGCAACACCAAGATTCCCAAAGATTCTTATTGGCAATAGTCCTCTGGGATTCTTGGGAGTATTATGGCAATCTGAGCCCCTTCTACAGGTACATCAAGCACATTCTAACCTGCACAAGATCACCTCTAAGTTTGACCAGTCCTTCCAACTTGGCCTTAAGGCATAGATGCTGGCATGGAGAACATATGGATGAGAGCCCAATAAGCTTATCTTCCTTTAAAAAAAAAAAGAATACTCAGTCCCTCTGGGAAGATTCTATCTTGTTCCAGGAAATGGTTGCAGGATTCACAGGAACTATTGACAATCATTTGCCAAAAACCAGGATCTCAGCAGAACTCCCCACATTTCCAATACAGATACAGCCCCGTGTAGTCCCCTCCTCCACTCCCATCCCTCATGCCATTCTGGCCTTTTCAGATTTCCAGTAAAAACAGATATGGTGTTCTTATCCAGTGTACTGGCTCCAAAAATGTTACATATGTTATCCCTAACCCAGTTTCTATTAAATTGGATGAGCTATTGACCCTCCTCAAAGTTCTAGTAGAGTGCTAGACTGAGCCCTTTAATTTTTTTTTCTGACAGTCAATACGCCATATAGGCAATTCATGTGCTAGCCTTTTCTTGAGTCAAAAACTCATTGACCCCCATCACCAGCAACATATTGCTCATACAAGATGTCCTAAATCAGAGGACTGAGTGTTGGTACCTGTCCCATATTAGATCTCATTCCAAATTACCTAGAATATTGGCTCAAGGAAATGAGGTCACAGACACCATCATATTAACAGCCAGTATGGATCTTCTAGAGCAAGCCAGGGCTCTTCACCAGCAATTACATCCGTCTCCACAGAATTTGCATAGACTTCTTCCAGAATTACCTGTTTCCCAATGTAAACATTTATCCCGGGCATGTGCCACTTGTGTCCCTCTTGCCCCCTTAGGACTGCTTCAATGTGCAAGGGTTAATCCCCAGGGCTTGTTGCCTAATGCCATCTGGCAGATGGATGTCACACATCATGGCCCCTTTGGCAATCTTAAGTATGTTTATGTGATAATAGACACCTGTTCCTCCTTTGTTTATGCCCTAGCCCTTTCTGGGGATAAGGCCATCAATGCTATCAAGGCCCTTAAGTCAGCATGGTAGTTATGGAGTACTTTGGGTACTTAAAATTGACAATGGCCCTGTCTATGCCTATCAACAATTCAGTGGCTTTCTGGAATCCTGAAAGATTTCCCATACCACTGGCATCCCCTACAATCCACAGGGACAAGACATTCTAAAACAGCTTGACTCTTATAACATTAAGGATATTTGTATGTACACATGATCACCAAGACACCTATACGTGAGTACACAAATAAAAAAAAAAACCCAGAAGCAATCTACAAGGTTGTATATTGTAGAACTGAATGAAAGCTATGCTGGACTGCATTAAGTCCTGGGATGGCAGATAAATCTATGTACACTTAATGCATTAAGGATAGACAGGCAAGACCATTTGAGTCAGATCCTTAGACACACATGCAAATTAACCCTGACAAATAAATAAAAGTAATAAAAATATGAGACCTAAGGAATTGCCTCAGACAATAAAGGAAATCCCAAACAAGACTAAAGACTAGTTTGATCCATAAGACCCATATGTTAGTTAGAAGGAAATAAATTCCCTATAGTTGTCCTCTGGCCTCCACAAAAGCACTGTGGAATGTGTGTGTGCTCAAACAGTAGAGCATTAAACACATGTGTTTACATTAACAAGACAAGTAGTGTTCTTTTGTTCTTTCATTTCCCTAATGATAGGACACTTTCTGGTACCCTATAGACATTATTCTTAGCTCCACTAATTTACACTTAATCATTCCCACTAACTCTCTTAGCTTAAAAAGCTCTTATGAATCTTGTTCCCTCTCTAAGACTTCAATTAGCCCATTTATGTTCCAAAATTCAATTTGCCTTCTAGCAACAAAAGTGAGTCACACTAATGAATCTCTAGACATTTTCACTTCTCACTATTCCTAATCATTAATTTTCCTTTCTATTTTGCATGTGTATTCATATAAAGGTACACAAGTGTGTATGAGTCACAATGTTCATGAGAGGGCAAGAGGATAAATTTGGGTGTCATCCTGAGATTTGATCATAGTGTATGATACCTGGAACAGATCCTACTCACATCCAAAGCACCCTTCTCTGTGTTATACCTCTGAACACAATCATTGAGTTTCATTAAAAGTCAAACTTAAGATAAAAATAGTAGATGCTTTCATAACCAAGTATTCCAAAGTCTAGGGAAGAGGATCAAATTATTTGAAAAGAGTAATGCTAAAAGATAAACTTATTGTGAGAGTTTAATTTTTTTTTTAGTTAGTTATTTACTTTGATTTTATTTTCAGATAGGGTTTCACTACATAGCCCAAGCTGGCTCTTAACTCATGGTCCTTGTCCTGGTTGGCTCCTCCTCAACATGATGCAAGCTAGGTTTATTTAGAAAGAGGAATTTCAATTATAGGGTGTTTTTTTGATTAATGATTTATGAGAGAGGGCCCAGCCCACTGTGAAGCTGTACTATTCCTGGGCAGGTGGTACTGCAGTGTAGAAGGAAGCAAAGAGAACTTTTAGATGCCTGCTTATTTTCTAATGGGGGGGGGGTGTATAGTTTTGGATGAGAGGCAAGATCTGATTGGGGATGGTGAAGGCTAATCAAAATATAATGTATGAAAATCTATTTTCAATTAAAAAGAAAAAAAGAATAAGGAAAGAAAACTGAAGAAGCCAGGAAGAACAAGGCAGTAAGCAATATTTCTCCAGCGTTTTTATTTCAGTTCCTGCCTCTAGGCTTCTGCATTGAGTTACTGACTGACTTGCCTGTATAATAGACTGTAAACTGGACCTGTAAACCAAATAAACCCTTTCCTCCCCCAAGAACTAAGTGAACTCAGTGAGTCTAGAAGCATACTGTGAAGTGGAGAAGATGAAACAAAAAGAGGCAGGGGCACAGAAGGGGAGGAAATAAGGGGTGGATTTGATCAAATTATATTATATTTATGTATGAAATCTTAAAATAATAAAGGTTGACTAATGAAAGGCTAACAAACCAAAACAGTCAATAACCCTGAGTTTCTCAATATGATTTTGGTCAGTTATTAGCCTAGAGAGAAGAGAAGCAACTGCAACATGATATCCCCCTAGTACCTATAAATTAAATGAGTGCTACTTAAACCAAGAAAACAGCTTTATTTTTTTTTTTTAAAAAAAAAAAGCTGTACAGTAAAGTACTAGAAAGGTGACAGTGTGCTGATTTTTTCAAAAGTAAGCATTTTTACAAAATTAAGATTCAAAACAGGAGTGGAAAACAACAAACACATGACAATAAGAATGTTGACACCAGTACTTAAAATATTTTGTATTCCTTCAAAAGAAATCATTTCAGAGTCTCTAACATTCACTCAAATATAACCTAATCCCTTTATCACTAAGGGCAAGTATAACTACTGAAATCAGTGAACTCAATGAAAATATTGTGAAATAGAAGGCTACTTGGTTTACCATGTTTCAAGAGAAATTGAGATGTAACTAAAGACACAATGACTTATCTGCCAAGTGGCTTTGCAACATAAATCAGTCAAATCAGTCTTCAAGACTTCTAAACACTGAGCCATTGCTGAATGAGGAGAGCTTCTATGTTTTCAATGGGTTTACTTTCAAAAGTCAATTTATTGTAAAAATGTGCAAAAGCCAAAGTTTGCTCATATAGTACAGGCATTCTCATATTTTTCTGATTTAAAGGAACTCTGGGTTAACATTAGTCACTTCAGAAAAAAAAATCCCAACAAGATAAACCACTGGTTTAAATTAAAATAGTAATTCTCAAGAATAAAAATTATGGAGCATAATGTGTCAGCATTTTTAGAGAAGAACAAAATACAGTAGCAATCTCTAATTACCAGAAGTCTATAGTGTAGTATTTAAACCACACATGAAAATCACAAATCACCACCAGGCGGTGATGGTGCATGCCTTTAATGCCAGCACCTGAGAGGCAGAGGCAGGTGGATCTCTGTAAGTTTGAGGCCAGCTTGGTCTACAAAGCGAGTTCCTGGACAGCTAAGACTTACACAGAGGAAGCCCATCTTGAAAAAAAAAAAAAAAGAAAGAAAATCACAAATTGCTATTAAGGTACTATAATATGTGCTGTGAATGTAGCTCACCTAGTCAGTGGAGTGTTTGCCCTGCATTCACATTACCAATAACATGATTAACAGCTGTGGTAGTGGTACACACTTGTAATTCAAGCAATTCTTGAAACATAAAAGAAGGATCAGAAATTCAAGGATTCAAATGAGATCAAGGTCAGTCTGGGCTACCTGAGAACCCGTCTCAAAAAACTAAACTAAACAAACAATAGCAATAATATCAAATAGAGACAAAATCAAACAGGTTTCCTACAATGGGGAAAAAACTGAGGGACTGGAGTAAAGGCTCAGCAATTAAGAGCACTGGTAACTTTTCTTGGGGACCTGGGTTTCATTTCCAGCATCCACATAGAAGCTCACAACCATCTTTAATTCCAGTTGCAGGAAATCTGACATCCACTTCTGGCCTTTACAGGTACTGGAAATGCAAGTGGTACAGAGACATATATGTAGGCAAAGTACAACCATAGGAAAAATTAAATAAAAGCTACTATCTTCTAGTAAGAAATCTGCTAAGAAAAAAAGTGGGTCAGGTGTAGCTAGAGTTTTCCTGCCTGGCCCACAGTCAGGACAAATCTTTCTTACTTGCCAGTCCCACAGCCACTCAGACCCAACCAAGTAAACACAGAGACTTATATTGCTTACAAACTGTATGGCTGTACCAGGCTTCTTGCTAACTGTTCTTACAGCTTAAATTAATCTATTTCTATAAATCTATACCTTGTCACATGGCTCGTGGCCTACCAATATCTTCACATGCTGTTTGTCATTGCGGCAGCTGGCAGTGTCTCTGACTCAGCCTTCCACTTCCCAGCTTTATTCTCCTCCTTGTCCTGCCCACAGTTCCTCCTGCCTGACTACTGGCCAATCAGTGTTTTATTTACCAACCAATCAGAGCAACACATTTGCCACACAGAACATCCCACAGCAGTCAGGAGTAGCTATACAATGGTTTGGGCTATAAACATGAAGAGGCAATAGTATAAAAACAAGCATCAGGACTACCTATGTATCTGCAGAATTAGAGACTAGGACATTCTTGGATTCTGGTTATGCTTAATCTCTTGCTCACTTCATTCTTAACTCAGGACCCCTAGATTCACAGCAAACACCAAACTGATCCTAAAAGCCAAGCTGGCTAAGCAGGTCCAATGCTGTGACAAAGCAAGGCACTGAGTGTCCCTACAAAGAGCACAACCTGTTTGTTCTCAGTGGCCTAGAAGAACATACTCCAGGACTGCAGGAAAACTTTATTCCTTAATTTGTATTTGTCTGGATCTTCCTGGTACATTGTTACTGTTACAGAAAAGTAATAATAGTTCACTTAAATACACGTCTTGAATTTAAGTAATCTGAACTTGCAAAACCTAACTTCCAACTGAAGAATAGGAAATGTCCATCCCAATGATTGTCTAGTTGAAAGCAAGAGCTACATTTGTTAGCTAATTTCACACTTGCTGCAATACACAATCATTAAGTTAGATATATATTGGGGAGAAAATAACTGGAAGATAAATCGTATTTTACTGGGCACACTCCTGTAAGCCCAGCTCTTGGAAGGTAGCAGAATTACCCCAAGTGTCAGACCAGCCTGGTCTATATAGATGCATTCCAGGAAAGCTACCTAATAAAACTAGCTCAAATATAGCAATTAATTCATTAATTAGAAGTTTCACAACAGGATAAATTTAATTTAGCTACATCTTTCTTTGGCTTTATGAAAAAAATACACTTCCCCACATGCAATCTCAATATTATCCACAAGAAAAGCTTGAATTTTTATTCAAAGATAAAATACACAAAACAAAAAAGGCTTAAAACCCATTCATCTTCTAGCACAATTATCCTACTGTGAGAAAACCCACAGATGAAGTAAAAACTAATACAAAAAATTTAGTAAGTGAAGGGCCTAATCTATTTACTGAAATCATACCACAGGAAAAAATATTTTCACATATCAAATAAGTATTTCTAAGGAAGGGAGCATCTCAGTGGTAGAGCAACTGCCTAGCATGAGGCTAGCATACTTGAGGTTCACACCCAACATGAAAACTATCTAAAATCATGGAAAATCTAAGATATAAAAAAAAATCATAATTGTAAAAGCAAATAAGCTTTTTAAAAGGAAAGCTGAGTAATAATGATGATTTAGAACTAATTTGTGTAGACATAGGCCAAAAGGGACAAAAAGCAAACAGAAATTACACAGATCTGAATGAAAAACAAGATTATTCTTCAACTCTGAATCAAATCCTGTGTAGTAGGAAAAAAGGAGCAACATTTTACATATTTAAATCATAAGCTGGGGGTAAGAGCAACAAGACAAGGCCATCCTCAGGTAAATATGGAAGTCAAGGCCATCCTGGCCTACTAAAGACCAGGTTGCAAAATAAGTAAGTTTGACCCAAAAATTTTAGCCCACATGTGTTATTCTATTTTTTCAAATCACAATGAACATTCACATGTGCTATGGGACAATGCTCTTGGACACTGTAAAGATTTGCCACTTGAATTGGTTTAATAAAATGCTGTTGGGCCAGTATCCAGGCAGGAGGTATAGGTGGAATGACCAGACTAGGAGAATTCTGGGAAGAGGCAGGGCAGAGTCAGAGAGAAGCCAGCCAGCTGCCCAGCAAGCACGACGTGTAAAAATGAGGTAACAAGTCATGAGCCATGTGGCTAGCAAAGAATAAATAGAAATATGGGTTAATTTAAGTGTAAGAGCTAGTTAGTAATAAGCCTGAGTTACCAGCAAGCACTTATAATTCATATTAAGCTTCCAAGTCAATGATTTGGGAAGTCCCCCCCACCCCAGGTATTTGGGAACAGGCAGGTGGGAGAAAAACATCTGACTACAGACGTTTAGTGGTCATGTAAAAAAGATCTCAGCCAGGTGTGGCTGCACATATTTTTTAGTCCCAGGGCTCTGGAGTCAGAGCTAAGTAGATCTCTGAGCTTGAAGCCAGCCTACTCTACTCAGCAATGCCAGACCCACCAAGAATACATATTGAAAGTGTTTCAAAGAACCTAAAACAAAGGCCAGGCATGCTGGAGTAAGCCTTCATTCTAGCACTTGAGAGTCAGAGGCAGGAGGATCTGTCTCTTGAGTTCAAGGTCAGCCTGGTCTACATGCAAGTTCCAGAACAGATGAGGCTACATAGAAAGAATGTGTCAAAAAATCAAAACAAGGTCTATTTTCATTAATTCAAAATATTAAAGTTCTTTATTACTTAAGTCTAAAAGGTCTTTAAAATTTCATTATCTTTAACATTGCAGCCTTTTATGGTACTGATAAAGATTCAAAATGATTCTTCTAAACCACTAATATTACATGTAAATTTATTTTATGCATCCTCTCCTCATAGGAACCAAAGTACTCCAAATACTATATTTTGCAAATACGTATTTTATGGCTACCAGAACAGACTAGTTCCATGAGGTCAGACCTTTTCAGATTATGCCATTATGTCATTCAAATAAAGAATTAGAAGTTCAAGAAAAAAAATCCAGTCCTATGTAAATTTATTCACCACATTTATCCTAAGTGTTCTTTAAATACTAATACTGTTTTTGAAATTTTCTTTGTTGGTGTTTGTACATGTATTTGTGTGCATGGTGTATGTGTTTGGGTATGTGTGATGTGTGAGGATTATGTGTTTGTGTTGTGTATGTGTATTTGTGTGTATTTCTTTTTGTGTGTTTGTATTTGAGTAGTGTGTATTTGTGTGTGGTGTGTGTTTATGTGAATGCTGCATTTGTACTTGTGTATGTGTGTGTGTGAGAGGTGTGTGTGATCTGTGTGTCGGTTTGATGTATGAGTACAGGCACATGCTATACTTCATATGTAGCAGCCAATGGATAACTTTCAGGACTTGGTTCTCTCTTCCATGGGTTCCCAGCAACAAGTTTATTGCACCTGTATGGCAATGTCCTTTGATCTGATGAGTCATCTCAAGATCTCACAAATACATGTAAATAAACTTTATAAAATAATTGCTGGCACTTAATGTCAGTACAAATATACTGTCTTTTCAAACATACAAGAACTAACTCAGGTTTACCATTGAACCATCTTAGGTCAACTTCATGAGTAGGGAGATTTTAGTGCTTAAAATAATTTTATCTAAAGCAACAGTGGCTACAATTACCCAAATCCAGTATATCCACTGGTCTATGCAGTTGCTAAGACCAGTTTGAAACTTCACCAGTGCTAAATATTAGCTAGATAGATGCCTTTGCCACAGGACAAAGTTACCAATTTAAGATGTATACAAATTATAATACCATCCACAAAAGAGGAAGGTGACAGGGAAGTCCTTAAACTTTAAAAAATAACAGAATACATGTACTACAAAATAATCCCTATAGTGTGAAGATAACACATGATGCCAAGGTGAGAATTCCTCCTTCCATAAAACTCTGTAGCTTATAAATACCTACATTAAAACAATTTAAATTCCATTTTCTAGGCTCTAACTCCTAACTGCTATGATTCAGAATAACTCAGATGATGTCAAGTAAAACCATGTATGGATAGCACATTGGATGGGAACAAATGTTCTCAGTCTTCACAGCCTTTGTTATACAGCTCTCACTGTATAAACTTCTCTCCTTTCTAACTCCAAAGGAAGCAGTAAACCTAGCTCCTCAGATCTGACACTAACTTGTAACTATTCAGGAATATAACACCAGCACCCAGAAGCTACAACCAATTGTCCTGTGAAGCTTCAATACTTCCTTGACTTCTAAGGGGTCATATAGGGAAACAAAAAGGAGCCTGAATGCTTCACTGCCTGAGGTGCATCAGTCTCTCTCAGAAACTGGAAGGCACATGGTGCCCCAGGAGTCATGGACTCTAACCTGAAAATTCTATGACACTTGTCTCAAGGCAGGTAGGCCACATTAACTCCATGGTTCCCTGCAGAGCCTATTTCCCGCTAAAATCCTATGATTTTGACCTCTACTGGCTTCCATTACTCTAAACATTTCCATCTTCCAGGTCCTACAAGACCAGCCAAGTAAGATTTGTGTCCAGCTTGCTATGGCTTTTGCCATGTAAAGTTCTAGTATCTTCAAACATTCCATCAAATGTCAACATTCCCAGGTCCTTTGCAACAGCAAAATCACATTTGAGATACCATTTTTTTTGTTGTTCTTGTTCTAAATTTCTTCTCTGTTGTGTTGATTAAATTCTCAAACCCAAAGCAACTCAGGTAATGAACAGGTTTATTTGGTTGATACCTCTAGGTCATAGACCATCATTGTGGGAGCTTAGGATAGAAACTCAAGCTAATAACTAAAGGCAAAATATGGGGAAACATTGTTTCTTGGCTTTATCTCTTGCTTTGTCACTGTCTCGCTCGTGCTTGGCTAACTCTCTTGTCCAGCCAATGACCACTTGCTAACATAGATGACACCACAGGTAAAACAAAACACAAAGACAGACCTATAAATATATATCATGGTTTAAAAACTTTTTAAAACAAAATACAAAATAACAGATATTTAAAGAAACAGTGTACACCTAAAGCAACTTGTTTTGCTCTAATTGCATTATAAGTCACAAGCATTTTTGAAAACAAGTTTATTGTTGTTATTTTGTATACATTCATGCATGAGAATGTCTTCCATATGTATACAGTTAACACACACAAAGAAGAGGGTATCAGATGTCTTGGATCTGGAGTAGTAGGTATGTGAACTCAGGTCATCACCAAGAAGAATATGAGCAGAGCTACCTGCCATGACCCACAGTACTTTTTATCCAGTAAACTAGAAGTCTTCCACAGATTACAACAAAAACAAAGGCAAAATAAATAAAGATGGAAAGAAAAGATCCTTGGGAACATGATGCATCAGTATTAAGATGTTGTGTATGGTAAATATGCATCATAAATTGACATAAATAGAATCCAATGTCAATGACCAACAATTTATAGCAGGAAAGCTGATTCCAAAGCTACTTTCACAGTGAAAATACTCAGAATGCTCAATGGGATTATGAAAAAAATAGTACACAGATTGACACAATATGACTTCTATATTTACCACAAATCTACAACAATCAAGAATGTGTACAATAGTTGTGAAAGAATGATGGGAATGGAGAGAAAAAGCCAAGAACAATGGCAGAGAAATATAATCAATTTTGAATCAATAGGCCAAAGGAACCTCAGATAGGAAAAGTGTGGGCTTGACCAATGTTACCCAACTACCCATGATTCTCTGTGTATAGAAATTAAATAAATGCAGGTTCACAACTTTCACAAAATTAACTCAAAGTGACCCTTAAACTTTATATTTCTGACCCTCCAGCTACTCATATTTCTCCCAAAGAGAGAAGCTGCATGCTCTAGAGGTCTCACTGCAAATGGAGGTGATCTACAGCTATGGCTCTGCAGTCCCTCATGCCTCCTGGTGGTTTCTGGTAAACTCAGCCCCACTGATACCCAATCCCAGAACAACAGAAGAATAAATTAAAATCTGTTTCCTGCCACATGGATTATGGCACAAGATGTGGAATCTGCCCAATCTACCTGTCCAACACCATGCACATCTGAAAATCTCTGCACATCAGAAACTCCTTTTGTCCCCTGGAAATGAACTTTACTGAATCACTCCATGATGGCTTGTGGTAGCAGAAAGTTAAAAGCATTCTAATCATGTATTGCTGAAGGATGATCCACATCACTATCTTTCCACCAGTTGCTCAACTATTTGTAACATTAATAAGACAAATCTGAATGTGGAATGCAATGGTCAGAACTTACTTCTAGAAACCAGACCTTCAGTTTTCCAATCTGTCTTTCCACTGCACACCAAAAGAAATGTCTGTGTATGCACACTGGACACAGCATTTCAACCTGCCATAGCCATGGTGGCAAAGCCCTGTCCTTCCCAGGGAATCTACATCCAGAGAGGCTCAGAGAAGGGCCACTGCCCAGGTCACGAAATGGACCAAGAGAACCATAGTCTGCCTCATGATCCCACCCAGTCCCAGAAGCTCTGACAGCTCAGCAAAAGTGCTCCTCCTAGTTTGGGGTCACTGGCCCCAACATTCACCATGACATGGCCTATGGTCTCCCTCACAGCTCCCTACAGCAGAAGCAGGAAAACCCTGAAAAAAAATGTGCAAGCCACCTCCCACTGGTACTCTTGATTGCAAAGCCTCCCCAGAGTTCCTAGTTAGCTAGGATCACCCAGCTGGGCCTCAGGACATTAGCTTCTCCCTACTGGGTGAGGAGAAATCAAATGACTCAGACTCAGCACAGACTTTTCCAGCTCTGCCCTTCCACCCTAGGGACAGTAAGGTCCCTAGTCTGAAAAATTTGTATTTTAGTAGAAATGCTTCCAGTCTCCCAGAGCACTTCCTGTTCCTCTTCCAAGGTGCAGGGTCCTGTGTGCACATTCCATTACACACTCTATGTCCAGTGTAGCCAACCCATTGCTTCACAGCTGGGAAGTCCTGCAGTTAAACATAGGTCACATTCAAACAGTAGCTGTTATCACTGTTTAACACTACTTAAAGCAAAAAGAGACCATGAATTAGAAAACAATTGGGTTATCAAGAGTAGGTTTTGGAGGCAGGAAAGAGACTGTGAACATGATGTAGTTATAATATCAAAGAATTATTTTTAAAAAGATGAAACATGCGTTCATCTGGACATAGTCATGTGTTCCAGAGACTAGGGATTTGTATGAGAGCACACCAAGGATTACTCACATATTTTCTCTCTGACTGAACATCTTTTTTTTTGTTTTGTTTTGTTTTGTTTTTTGAGACAGGGTTTCTCTTTGTAGCTTTTGGAACCTGTCCTGGAACTTACTTTGTAGATCAGGCTGGCCTCAAACTCAAAAAGATTTATCTGCCTCTGCCTTCTGAGTGCTGGGATTAAAGGCATGCGCCACCACTGCCCGGCCCAGATTGAACATCTTAAATGAGGAAAATAACAGTCCTGTTAGGCAGGGTCACACCATTTTATCCAGATCATCTGTATTCGCTGAACTAGTGTTACTACAGTTATTTGGCTTCATTATAAGTTCAGACCTTTATCTAGATTCTTGATTGCCCTGGTCTGTGGACCCCAAAAAACAGCCAGTCAGGACATTTACGGATCATCTAAAATTGATTACCTGATTCTACATTGCTAATCTCAACTACTGCCAAAAGAAGAAACCCCTTTCCTCACTGACCAGTCAAGGCCCTGCCTGGAAGGGTTGCAGGAGTTTCTTCCCAGCCCTGGGCAGCAGAGGCAGGAGTAGGTGTGTTCAAATCAATTCTCAACTACATAGCTCAAAGCAAGCATGGGCTACAGGAGATATTGCTCTAAGCATAACAAAATAAATCAGTAGCACTTCAGAAAAATGACATTCTAAATGACTGAGAAACACTGGAGAATAAAAATAAAAAAGCAGGAATGCATTTAAAGAACATGAAATTTCAAAAACTATACCAATTGAGTTTTTACAATGATAAAAGTAATTTATTTCTAAAATAAAACATGTAGCTATATTGATTTAAATGAAGATTACACCCTTCCCTAGTAGAGGGAATGTCTTTAATAAGAGACTGATTGTCTTGTCCATAAACACGTGTTGGTTGCTGATATCTGTAACCTGACATGACAGTCAATAGCCTGTTTCTCAAACCTCTGAGCTGACTTAACTGTGTCAAACAAGACTAAATATATTTGAGTAGTAGAGTTCCCTAATTGGAAAAATGATTTATTTTGTAAATCAGTAGGGCTTTTGTCCATATGAGTTTGAAGGTACAAACAAAGTGAAAAATGGACATTATCATGCTAGACAAGATTGTTGATATTGTCAGATTTTTTCTTGTTCAGAATAAATAATCTTTTTTAACTGAATAAAAGTGTGTTGGCTAAAAATTTTACCAAATTTTTTATCGTCATATTCCCTCTGGTATTAGTGTTTCAGATCCTCAAAGATTATTGTGATATTAACAGATTGGTTGCAAACTAAAAATTTACTCTTGTAAAAGGCTATCACGAAATGCAAAACATTACCACACTGACTACAATTACAGGGTTTCTTTGTAGTATGATTTTTTTTCTCATGATTTAGAAGATTTCTGATACATGCAAAGGTTTTACCACATTGAGTATATTCATGGGGTTTCTCTGCAGGATGATTTTTTCTCATGATTTAGAAGACTTCTGATACATGTGAGGGTTTTACCACATTGAGTACATTCATAGGACTTCTCTACAGTATGTGTTCTTGTACGTGCCTGAAGATTATTGAGTTGTGAAAAGTCTTTACCACATTGATTACATTCATAGTGTTTCTCTCCAGTATGTAATCTTTTATGTTTTTGGAGAGTACTCTGATGTGCAAAGGCTTTACCACATTGTTTACATTCATAGGGTTTCTCTCCAGTATGTGTTCTCTCATGCATTTGAAGATGACTGTGTTGTGAAAAGGCTTTACCACATTGATTACATTCATAGGGTTTCTCTCCAGTATGTGTTCTTTTATGCATTTGAAGATTAGTGAGTTGTGAAAAGGCTTTACCACATTGAGGACATTCATAGGGCTTCTCTCCAGTATGTGTTCTTTTATGCATTTGAAGAGGACTTCGTTCAGCAAAAGCTTTACCACATTGATTACATTCATAGGGTTTCTCTCCAGTATGTCTTCTTTTATGTATTCGGAGATTACTGTAAAATGCAAAGGCGTTACCACACTGATTACATTCATATGGTTTCTCTCCAGTATGTGTTCTTTTATGTCCTTGGAGATGACCATGACTTGCAAAGGCTTTACCACATTGAGTACATTCATAGGGTTTCTCTCCAGTATGTGTTCTTTTATGTCTTTGGAGATGACCATGACTTACAAAGGCTTTACCACATTGAGTACATTCATAGGGTTTCTCTCCAGTATGTGTTCTTTTATGCATTTGAAGAAGACTCTGTTCAGCAAAGGCTTTACCACATTGATTACATTCATAGGGTTTTTCTCCAGTATGTCTTCTTTTATGGATTTGGAGATTACTGTAAAATGCAAAGGCTTTACCACATTGAGTACATTCATAGGGTTTCTCTCCAGTATGTGTTCTTTTATGGATTTGTAGATAATTGTGATATGCAAAGGCTTTACCACACTGATTACATTCATAGGGTTTCTCTCCAGTATGTGTTCTTTTATGTGTTTCAAGATTATTGATTTGGGCAAAGGCTTTACCACATTGACTACATTCATACGGTTTATCTCCAGTATGCAATCTTTTATGTTTTTGGAGAGTACAGCGATATGCAAAGGCTTTACCACATTGATTACATTCATAGGGTTTCTCTCCAGTATGTGTTCTTTTATGTATTTTGAGACTACTGTGACTTGCAAAGGCTTTCCCACATTGGTTACATTCATAGGGTTTCTCTCCAGTATGTGTTCCTTTATGTATTTGGAGACTACTGTGACTTACAAAGGCTTTACCACCTTGATTATATTCAAATGGTTCCTCTCCATTATGTGTTCTTTTATGTATTCGGAGATGACCATGACTTCCAAAGGCTTTACCATACTGATTACATTCATAGTGTTTCTTTCCAATATGAGTTCCTTTATGTATTTTTAGAGTACTCTGATGTGCAATGGCTTCACCATATTGAATAACTTCATGGGGTTTCTCTCCAGTATAATTTCTTTTGTGTCTGCAAGGATAATAGGTACATATAAAAGCTTTACCACACTTATTGCATTCATAACTCTTCCTATAGTATGAGTCATTCTACATTTGCAAAGTGAACCAAGATGAACAGAAATATTTACCCATTCCTAGTACTCATAGGGCTTTTCTGCAATGTGAAGTTGTTGATGTATTCCCAATGAAGCTCAAAAACCAATTATTTGTAAACCTGAATCACATTCAACAAATCTACTCAAAGTGCAGACTACTACATATCTTCTAATTGAGACAGAGAGAAAAAGATACATTTTTTCCCCATATCCCTATACCCATATAGCCTATATCCAGAGTGACATATGGTAAATCTATTAAGCAAAGAATAACAAACAAAAGGTTTCCACACTGTATTCACAGTTTGACTATCTGTTCCTCATAGACATGTGTATAGGAATTAAGGTTTCTCCACAAAAACTGCCCCTTGACTCTTGGTTCTAACTTCCCCTCTCCCTAAACTTATCAAAGTCACAACAAGTATATGAATAACAACAGCTTTACTATGGATTATTTGATTAGTAGAAAGCTTTAGATATATACTTATCACCTATTCAATGTAGTATACCTTTTGCAATATCTGACTGTTATGAAACTAAATGGATTGGCAGTTCTACAGCATAGTTCTCATGGGGCTATGATTCAAATGGTGATATCTGTTAAGGCATTGTTTCCTTATCTTCTCTCTTAAAAGAATGCCTTACAAACATAATTCACCTACCTGGTCTTAAGGTATATGGTTTTGTGAGAATTTAATAATCAACCATGCACTTTAAGCTGAGCTTATTTATATCATTGCTTTTCTTTACAACTTCCAGGACATACCAAATTTCTTGAGAGGCACATTTGTATCAGCTTGTACATGAAAATTACCTTCTGTGTCTTCTAGAACTTTCACAATGTTCTTCAATGTTATGGTCTTCCCAACTGTAGCCTAAAATATAGTACCAGAAAAATGTATGGTATATTATTGGAAATTATGCTATAATTGAGTGACTATCGTCAGTGAATCTTAGAACCATGCCTGATTTATTCAGCTCATCAATAACTAAGGAACAGTTGTCCCCTTATTTTAATATGTGAAGGAAAATTCAGTCTTACCTACAGTAGTGAGGTTCCAGTAGGTCTCCAGCATCACATCTTTATAGAGATTCTTCTGAGAAGGATCCAGCAAAGCCCATTCTTCTTGAGTAAAGTTCACATGCACATCATCATAGGTCACTGCATTCTGAAAGATCCCATACATGTGTACAACAAAAAGCATGATACTGACAACATTGTAAATGTATACTTCTTTGACAATATAGTCATATAATTCTGGTGTTTCCCACACTTAATCCATGACATGGACATTATAGTATCATCACAAAGGCACTTTAGAAGGAAACTGAATAGGAGGTTCACCTGTCATTTCTGCACCCTTTGAATGGGATATCACATTGCAAAAGAAATGACTATTAGCAGACAGAGAGACAAGCAAACAGATCAGCAGTACTGAGTACACATCGGAGAAATTGTGTTAACAATTACTAACTACAAAAAAAGAAAAATAGCAGGCAAGCTGGGTGTATTGGGTCATGCCTTTAATCCCAGCACTCAGAAGGCAGAAAGTGATTCTTCTGAATTGAATGTCACTCTAGTCTATGCAATCAGTTCCAGGGCAGCAAGAAGTATATAGCAAGACCCTGTCTCCTCTGCAAAAATCAATCAAACAAACAAAAAAATTAGAAAGAACTCAGAAGTTTTTACTGAAGTTCCTACAAAGAGTTATGTATTCCCTCCAGTTCTGTATTCATCTTCCAGAAACCTGAATGACCCAGTTTAACTCTAGCATTAATAAGATCTTATTAAAAAGGAATGAGTGTTTAAAGTTACAAATAGATGAAAACATTAGCAATGCAAATATTGATCATAAATAATTAACATAAGGCAGGAAAGATGGCTCAGTTTGCTGGTCTTGCATATAGGTAGGCTCAATTGCCATTATGTACATGGGGGATCACAATTACCCATTATTCCAAGTTCAGGGGTCCTGAGACCATTTTTTGACTACTGTGAGGACCAGGCACATATGTGGTGCATATTCATGCATATTGGCAAAATGCTCATATTTATTTTGAAAAATTCAAAACACAACAGGCAGGAAGAATGTCACACATCTGCAATCCAATTACTCAGAAGGCTCAGGCAGTATTAATGTCATGAATACATGCCATCCTGGGAAAGAGAATGATATCCTCTGCCAAATTTCAAAATTCAAGATATAGGTGAAGTTCAGCACAACAGCACATGCTTAACATGTACAAAAACCTACATTCCAGGCCTATCACCCAATAATATAAAAACACAGAAAGCCAGAAATGTTGTCCCACCTTTAATCCCAGCACTTGGTAGCCACAGTCAGGTAGATCTCTGAGTTAGGGGCCATCCTGGTCTACAGAGCCACTTTCAGGACAGTCAGGGATACACAGACAAACCTTGTCTTAAAAAACAACAAAATTAAAATGATAAAAACTGCAGGCTAGCAAAACAGCTTAGCATTGAATAGCAATTGTTTCTATTATATTTTATATGATTTAGGGATAGAGTCTATAATGATGGTGAAGGTATAACCACAGGAGATGGAAGCCAGCTGATCATTTTCAACCACAACATAGTAATGTTTCAACTACAATACCTACTGAGGAGGTTCTTCATTCAATCAACTACATTCTGAACCAGGTCACTATAGGCTCATGGCCATCCATGAAGAAAGTGCATATAGTCACTTCAATAATCCTAATAGTCTGTAACAGCCCCTACACTATTCAAATGTCCAAAGTCCTTCTGACACTCAAGACAATCTCTTGACTGTGACATCTTGTGAAATCAGAAAACAAATCATATCTTTCCAACATACAATGGCACCAATAGCCATTCTCATTCCAAAAGAGAGGAATGGGTACATAATGAGGGAATATTGGGCCAAGACAAGACAAACCCAGCAGGGCAACCATCAAATCCTATAGCTCTGTGCCAGACAGATAGGACTTCAGTTTCAAAGGGCTTAGAAGGCCCTATCCCTGCAACTTCTCATACATCTCTCTCTCTGGCTCCTTCCACTCTCTATACATAGCTCTCCATGATATAGATATTTTATAGCTTAGGCATCACATTTTATGGTCTCAAAATAAAACCTAGGGTTCATCCTCATAGCATCATGCAATAAACTCTCAGTCTCCTCACTGAGACTCTTGAATCTGCCAAACAAACTGCCTGTAACTGTGCTGAACTGAAACCACAGACTAAGAATCCATGATGTCAGATCTTTCTCATTTCCAGAAAAAGTTCAACATCAATGATACCCCCAACTTTGGTTTCTAAGCTGTGATTGGGCCAGAATTGCAGCATGTTTTTGTATGAAGTTGCTTACTGGAACTAAGAATCACTTTGCCTACTCCTTCCATTAATTGAGGGCACAGAAGGATGGATTTTTACCCTTAGGGTACCCTGCTAGGCATCCAATGTAGAGGGAAGGACTGCTGTGGAATGGTCTTTCTGTATACTGTGAGTATGTGTTGCTACCACTGGTTAATAAAGAAGCTGCTTTGGGCCTATGGCAAGACAGGCCATAGACAGGTGGGAAATCCAAGAGAGATAGATACAAGGAGAAGAAAGGCAGAGTCAGGGGAAATGCTGAGAGCCAGCAGGGAAGCAAGATGTAATAGAATACAGGTAAAGTCACGAGACACGTGGAAATACACAGATGAACAGATATGGGTTAATTTAAGATGTAAAAGCTAACTAGCAAGAAGCCTAAGCCATACACCCAACAGTTTGTAATTAATACTAAGCCTCTGAATGATTACTTTGTAAATGGCTGTGGGACCATGGGGCCAGGCGAGATAGAGAAAAGCTCTCTGTCTACAAAGGACTTCCTCTTTAATGGTGATAATCTCCCTGAAAATTTCTGCCTCTGTTTCAGCACTTGACTGCCATCTGAAACTACCTAGTGCTGTTTTTCTGTACAACCCCATAGAATGTTTATTTACTTCTGCCCCACTTGCTTTTTTTCAGTGTAGTCCTGAATAAGTCATCAGTAATAGCCATCCAAGAGATTCAATGTTCCAGCTCAGTAATCAGCCCATTATTTTTTAATTCCACCTTCCTCAATTTCTTGGGGCATGAGTAAAATAAGAAAGGTTTGGGGCCAAAATATCACACAAATGACCTCTAGCCTAATTTACCATGAATTCTGCTTCCCATTGAAATCCTAATACCTGGACCCCTACTGTCTGTCATTACTCTCAACACTCCCATCTTCCAGTTCCTACAAGAGCAGTTTATTAAGCTCTGTGTAGAGCTTATGGCTCTTGATATCCAAAGTCTTGATATCTTCCACATTCCTCTAAAAGATAGTATTCCCAGGTTCTGCCCAGCAACAAAGTCACTTTTGGTGTACCATTTTTATTCTAACTTGAATCTCTGATGCTGAGATTAAATTCTCTAACCAAAAGCTTCTTAGGTAATAAATAGGTTTATTTGGATGATTATGTCAGATTACAGTCCATCATTGTGGGAGCTTAGGATAGAAACTCAAGCTAGCAAATGAAGGTAAAAACCACAGGGAAACTTTGTTTCTTGGCTTTCTCTCTTACTTGTTCATTGTTTCATGTCCAACTAGCTCTCTTATCCAGCCCAGGCATACTTTCTTTGGGATATTGCCACCCTCAATGGAAGGTCCTTTGCACATCAATCATCAATCAACACAGTCTCTCACAGACATGGCAACCACCCATTCTGATGGAGGCACAGCCTCAATTGATGTTCCCTCAGAGGACTGTAGGTTCAAATATGTTGACTGCTGGTGCTAACTAGGAAACAGAGACAATCATATACAAGAAGGTTTTAAAAACCAAAACCAATGTATTAACCACATCAATGATTTAAATAGCAAAAATGCAAACATTGATGATAGTAACAACTGGAAAACACAGATAAACCAAGAAATGAGAAGAGGCAAGGCTCTAAGATCAAGAAGAGAAAACTAAAACTGTTTCTCCACAGAAAGTCTCTAAACCAACAAAAACTCAAGGAACTCATAACATAATATAGTAATCTGTCAAAATACAAAAATAGGTAAAGGTCCATCATATAACACAAAAGGCACCACTGACAAAAAGGAGGCACAAAGACAGACCTACAAATTTAACATGGTCCTCTTAAACAAGAACTACAAGATTCTAGCCAAAATCAAAAGTAAGTATCATCCCTTGAACACACCAGCCAAGAAGGCCAGTAGAAAAAGGCAACACTCAGCCAATACATGCTCTAAAAATCCAGAAAGCAAACAGAAACCCAGGAACAAAACTCCCATCCAACCAAGACAAACTCAGAAATCAGTACCTAGACCTATAATCACTCCAAACCCAGTTGCTAGACACCAGCACAGGAACATAATCAATACCAGCCAGGACACTATGTTATCACCAGAGCCCAGCTATCCTATCCCAGCAGGTACTGAAATTCCACCATAGCTGAAATGCAGGGGGGGGGGGAACCCTTAAAACTATATGGAGATGATAGATGTCCTTAGGAAGAAAACAAATCCCTCAAAGAAAGCCAGGAAAACAGAAATAATTGGAGGAAACCAATAAACCTCTTAAATAAAGAGAAGAAAAAACCAAATAGTTGAAGGAAACAAACTGTTCAAGAGCTGAAAATGGAAATAAAAGCAATAAAGAAAACACAAACTGCAGAATCCTGGAAATGAAACCAGTCTGGAAGGAGGAGCAGGAATGTCTTCCCAGCAATGGGCAGCAAGGTCAGGATTATGTGTTCAAAGCAATTCTCAATTACATACTGTGAGGCAAGCCCAAGCTATAGGAGACAT
The DNA here is from genome assembly GCF_949786415.1 of Peromyscus eremicus. Lineage (NCBI taxonomy): Eukaryota > Metazoa > Chordata > Mammalia > Rodentia > Cricetidae > Peromyscus > Peromyscus eremicus. Next base: position 76,080 of record NC_081434.1, read on the forward strand.
TGACCTAAACCAGAAGTTCTTGACCTTTCTAATGCTGTAAACCTTGAATACAGTTCGTATCCCAGTAGTGACTGCCAATTATAAAATTATTTCCATTGCTACTTCATAACTGCAATTTTGCTACTTTTGAGAATTGTAATATAAACATCTGTTTTGTGATGGGCTTAAGTGACCCCTGTGTGAGCATCTTTGACTCCTGGGGTCATGACTCACACAGGTTGAGTAACACAGCTCTAAACTGACATAGATAGATAGATAAATAGCACTTAAGAAAAAAATAGAATGAATTTTTTTTTTTTTTTTTTTTTTTGGTTTTTGTTTTTTTGGTTTTTCGAGACAGTGTTTCTCTGTGTAGCTTTGCACCTTTCCTGGAACTCACTTGGTAGCCCAGGCCGGCCTCAAACTCACAGAGACCCACCTGGCTCTGCCTCCCGAGTGCTGGGATTAAAGGCGTGCGCCACCACCGCCCAGCTAGAATAAAATTCTTAATGACTGGCAACTATTGAAAAATAAAAACAAATAAGAGATTAGAGCAGTAATGCATTTAAAGAAAATAAAATTTAAAAAGTTATACCAATAATTGACTTGTTAAAGGGATAAAAATAATTGGAACAACATTTAGCTACATTGACTTTGAAAAAGACTAGGTAGGCCTCTCCCTGGTAGAGAGAATACCATTAACAAGAGACTGTATGACTTGTCCCATGTAAAATGTTAGCTGCTGAGTGCTGTAAGCTGACCCAGAGCTATAGCCAATGGCCTGTCTCAAACCTCTCAGCTGACTTAACTGTGTCAACCAGGATTGCACATATCTGTATAGAAGAGTCCCCTAATCAGAAACTGAATTACTCAATGGTTCAAGCTACCCTCCCTAAATCGTACCAATTCTTTCTGTCTTCATTCACATAGAAGAAATTAATACATACTGGAAAATTACTAGAAAGTCACCCACCCTCCCACATCAGGCCCTTCTTTATGATGGAGACACCTGCAGCTCACTGCCTTAAATTTCAGTCTGTGATCTAGCTATTGTCTAGTCTTTTTTTCCCATCAGTATACACTACTACAGGTTTTCTTTTAATTGTCACACATAGGACAAAAATTACATTTTAAGATTTAAGCATTATAGTACTGTGAAAAGTGCCAGCAGAGCTGATACTAAAAGATACATAGTGGCTCAGAAATATTGACCTGTGCCTGAACTAGAGAATCTGTGACATTCCTAGAGTCTTTTTGTCTAAAACTCAGCACTCTGCAGGCAACACTGAGATCTAAAGGGAATCAGAATTTATGATTCCTGATTGCAGAGTGCTAGTTAAAAATGTTTATGTAGTCATTGAGTTAGTTTAATTTGCCTGCTTGAGAGAATGCAGGGGCAAAAAGTCGAAGAGGCTATATACTCAGATAGGTTTTGAGTATACAATTTTCTCATCTTCTTGGGCTCTACAGTAATTTAGGTTATGATTCTTTTAAAATTCCTTATAAGATTACCTCTCAAGATAGATAATAAAGTAATGGATTCTTTCTTTACAACTACAGTTTACAGCCTGTCAATAAAAGGGTTGGCTGAGAAAATATGCTCCTTGCTTGCACATGACAGGCTTCTTAGATATATTACATGAGAGTTGTTGGAATGACTCTGTTTTTAATTCATGTCTTTACCTATGGAATGTAACCTTTCTTAGGACTCTTGAATTGCCTGAAAGATTTTGTTGGGGTATATAAGCAGTGAAAAAGAACAACATGAGAGAACAGCATGAGGAGAAAATATGAGTGAATAAAGAAACCATCAAGAGAGTGCATGAGTGTTTTCAATTCCCTAAAACCCCTCAGATAGAAAAGTCTTAGATTTGCTGATGCTGTGGAATTCCCTTCAAGCCCTGAAAGGCTGGCTCTCTGAGGCAGTGTTATATTAGGATTACTCATGCTGTTCCAGGAACATTCCAAGACTTTAGCAATTTCTGAAATCTCAGAAGGCAATGGGGGCCCCATGGAAAGCTCTGTAAAGCATCTGGGCACCAGGAAGTATTTGGAGGGCATTTGGGCTCAAAGAACAGTCTGGAGAGTGGCTTAGAGACTAAAGAATCAGAAGGCAACCCAGTGGCAGGAAGGTCCTTAAGAAGGGTAGGTAGATGCCTGCCTTACTTTCCCTGCATCAGGGTCTCACCTATATGACCATGGCAAGCTGTTCCTGGGCTGTTCCCAGCATCCTGCTACTCCTAACAGCAGCAGCACTATGACCTCTATCTCTCTGGGTTTCATCATCAGCCCTGATTGACTCTAGGGACTAGTCCTAGGGCTGCAAGTGATCAGGCGAGATGACACTGACACTCTTTAAGGTCCACAAATATTGGACATAGGCAAGACAGGAGCTGAGTTGGTGCATAGGGCCTGTGAGCTTGTGCAGCCCCACCTCCCTGCCTTCCTGGGCCACGCCTGCCAATCCCTACTAAACACACCCTCTCCCTGAGGCAAACCCAGCAGAAATCACTCAGCTCATCTCCTCATAAGCACAGCAATCTCTAGATGCACCCCCAGGCAAATTCCTCACATGCTCACAAACATTCTCCCCTCTCTGGAAATGCCCTTCCAGACATTCTTTCAGTCTGATTCAGAGGACCTGGGAGTCCTGTGGTGACCTCAGTTTTGAGGAAAGAGGCAGAATGAGGAGTGCTTGGCAGCTAAACTGGAGAGCTGCTCTAGATCAAGGCCAGTGGAGACAGCAGGGCCACCCATCCATAGGGCTCTGGAAGAGGAGACCTGGAACTCCAGAGCAGAAATCATATAGGAGCTGGAAAGCCAAAGCCAAGCTGGCAAGGCGGACAGACCCTGAGCCCTGCAAGAAGATCTAAGATGAAAGGGAAAACATAGCCAGTAGACATACTAACATAGAAGGATTTGGGGAGGATTTAATGAGATCCTATTCTTAGACAAAGTACTATAGGAAATTAATAGTTGGTTATCCAAAACAAAGTGGCCTGCCCTGAAATCATATAAATTGAAGAAATACCAAATGGACTCAGCAGCTCATATTTATTTTATGTGAATGGGCATATAAATATATATGCAATAATAACAAAAGGGTCATATTTATTTTATGTGAATGGGCATATAAATATATATGCAATAATAACAAAAGGGAAACAATCAGTTTGAGACAGAGTAAGTGGGGGCATGGAGCAGGCTTTCTTTTAGGCCACCAACCAGCTCTCAAATCATGACATGGAGACTTCCTATTAGTTATGAATGCTCAGTCTTAGCTTAGACATTTTGCTCCAGGGCTTTTTACATTTTTTCCCTTTCTTTCTTCCTTTCTCCTTTCCTTTCTCCTTTCCCTTCTCCCTTCCCTTCTCCCTTCCTTCCTTCCTTCCTTCCTTCCTTCCTCCCTTCCTTCCTCTCTTTCTTTCTTTCTGTCTGTCTGTCTGTCTTACTTTCCTGCTTATGGTAGCTGGCTAGCTGGCTGCTGTCTTGCTTCCAATCCCAAGCATGTTCCTCTTTCACCCTCATTCTTGCCTTCTCTCTAGATTCCTCCTCCTATTATTCTTTCTGTCAGTCAACCCTGCCTATCCCCCTTCTGCCTAAATATTGACTGTTCACCTTTTGGACCAATCAGGTGCCTTAGGCAGGCAAGGTGAAAAGAGCAACACATCTTTACATAATTAAACAAATGCAGCATAAAAAATGGACACATTCTTACATTATTCAAGCAATATTCCACAACAGGGGCATGAAGTGATTGGAGAGAGGAAGGTGAAGGGAGTTGCTATGTGTTTATATTTTAAATATTAATCATGAGGAATAGAGGTAAATAGAGAATTCTCAGAAAATAAAATACAAATAGCTGACAAACATTTAAAAGTGTTTAACATTAATACTTAGATACTGGGGAAATGCAAATTACAACTTCTCTCTGAATTTATCTCACCAAAGTCAGAATGCCTAAAATTTTAAAAAATGACAAGTGCTGGCATTGATGTGCAGAAAAAAGAACTCCATTTCAGTGCTTGAGGGAATCAAATTGGTGCAACCATTTTAAAAATCAGTATGGAGGTTCCACAAAAGGCTAACTCTAGATATACCATGTGACCCAGCAGTACCACTCCCATATTTATATGCAGAAGAAATTCCACATACTATTCCAGAGACATCTGCTAATTCATGTTCATTGTGATTATATTTACAATAGCCAGGAAATGGAAACACCCTATATTTGCATCAACTGATCAATGAATAATGAAAATAAAAAGGGTAATCTTATTTAGATACTGAGAAAAATGAAACTATGGAACTCACAACTAAACAGAAGGAGCTAGAAACAGTTATTTTGAGTAAGGTACTCAGACCAAAGAAGATAAACATCACATGTTTTCAGTCACTGTGGAGGTTGATGTTAAATCTTCAGATACGTGTTTCAATTGTAATACCCATACAGTTCATGAAACTGATAAAATGCCATGGGAATGGCTATGGAGAGAAGGGAGATAAAATGCACAGATACAAAGGGAAAAATGGACTAATGAGGGTTAAACTGTAATAGGGGGGTGAGATGGAGGTAGGATATACAAGGGAGAAGGGAAAGAGATAAATAAAACAAATGACTTTTTGAAAAAGTTAAGGAAACTTAATACACTTTTATATCACTAACATACACTCACACACAGAGAGACACAAACACACACATAGAAAGGTGAATAGAGAGGAGAGAGAGAGATAGATACAGAATTAAAATGGAGGTACTCTGAAACAGAACAATGCTCCTACTGGACACCAGAGAGAGACAAACAAAAATTCTTTGCCATGTATAAGTTACTTCTTTTGGAATTTTTGCCAACTAGGTCCTCCAAATCCCTCAAACATCACACTGTATTGCTATTGCTCTTGGTTATCCTCAAGAACTTGAGGAGAAGACCCTACTGATGAAGACATGATTGAGTAATAAAGCATAGCAAAATCAAAGTGGCTGGGTGGTGGTGGTGGCGGCGGCGGCGGCGGCGGCGGCGGCGGCGGCGGCGGCGCACGCCTTTAATCCCAGCACTCGGGAGGCAGAGCCAGGCAGATCTCTGTGAGTTCGAGGCCAGCCTGGGCTACCAAGGCGCAAAGCTACACAGAGAAACCCTGTCTTGAAAAACCAAAAACCAAAAACCAAAAAAAAAAAAAAAATCAAAGTGGCAAAGAGGCAGAAGCTTTATTGCTGTGGATATTGCTCTGTATGCTGTGAATGTGTTGCTCTGATTGGTTAATAAATAAAGTGCTGATTGGCCTGTAGCCAGGCAGGAAGTATAGGCGGGACAAGCTGAGAAGAGAATTCTGGGAGGAGTCAGGAGTCACCAGCCAGACATAGAGGAAGCAAGATGTGAAGGCAGAACTGAGAAAAGGTACCAAGCCACGTGGCTAAACATAAATAAGAATTATGGGTTAATTTAAGTGTAAGAGCTAGTTAATAGTTAGCCTGAGCTAATGGCCAAGCAGTTTTAATTAATATAAGCCTCTGTGTGTTTACCTGGGTCCAAGCAGCTGCAGGGCCATGGGAGCCGGGCAGGACCAGGAAAACTTCAGCTACAAATGGCACCCAATGGCTCGAGTTTCCAACTAAAAACTGAGAATACTTAATAAGCAATTCTAAATGGAGCCAAAAACTGGTTCCTGCTTCATGTCTCATGCGGGCAGTGAAACACCGCAACATGCGGTCTTGAACTACAATATGGTGGGTACATTGTAGCTGGAGTTTTCCTGCCTGGCCCACAGTCAGGGCAAATCTCTTTCACCTGCCAGTCCCACAGCCTCTCAGACCCAACCAAGTAAACACAGAGACTTATGTTGCTTTCAAACTGTATGGCCGTGGCAGGCTTCTTGCTAACTGTTCTTATAGCTTAAATTAATCCATTTCCTTTAATCTATAGCTTGCCACATGGCTCGTGGCTTACCGGCATCTTCACAAGCTGTTTCTCATCGTGGCGGCTGGCAGTGTCTCTCTGACTCAGCCTTCCACTTCCCAGCTTTATTCTCCTCCTTGCCCCGCCTATACTTCCTGCCTAGCCAACGGCCAATCAGTGTTTTATTGATTAATTAGCAACACATTTGCCATACATCCCATAGCACTTACCCCTTTTTTTTTTCCAAAAGGAAGGTTTTAACCTTAACAAAGTAAAATTACATATAATTTGGGAATTTGGGCGTAGCTTCTCTTACTGCTTCCTGCTGGAAGGGGGCGCTGTATCTTATGGGGAAACAAAGAAAATTTTAGAATTATGGAATAGTCCATGAGGCTGTATCGTCTGAGCCAGTTGCCTTGAAACCATTCTGGATGTTGAATCATCTGGGCCATGGTGTCATCGGAGACCTTTCAGGGGGTCTTGGCTGGTCAAACCTGATGTATCTTAATCTTAAACAAATCCATAGCCCCTGGCATTCTGTGGGAACAAAAGCAGAGACTCTTTTCCAAAGTAACATATTCTTACATCTAAATTTTGAAGTCAAGATATCTTTAAAATATGCATATTGGTTTAACTCAACTTCCTTTACAATCAAATATCTCTCTGAAGTTAAGAATCCCAAAGACAACACAATGCAGATTCTCTGTGTAATATTCATCTTTACGTGGCTTATTTTCTATATTAATTTTACTGTCTCTTTAAAGACTTTATTTTTTAAAACTATGTATTTGTTTCTATAACTGTATATATCACCTTTTTTTGTCTCTTTCAAGCCTACGTATATTTTACACACATTGTAAACTATTACATCTGAATCTGTCTTATTGTGAATCTCTTGCTTTAAACTGCAGCAGCTGTGGCTCCTGGCTCTGCCCACCTCAGCTTCCCAACATGGCTACGTTTACCACCAGCTCTGGGAGCTATCATGGGTCTATGCTTTTAGCCAAGCAGCATGTAGCCCAGAAACCTCTTTTTTTGTTTTGTACTGTCAAAGTCTAAATCCACCATGCAGCTTAATGTGCCACTTGCAGAGGCTTCATTCCCGCCATACTGCAGGTCGAGCGCACACACTAGGAACCCACCAGTAGCTCAAACCGGCAGCTGCCGCTCATTTGAGAGAGACAATTAGGAAGCTGTTTTTAGCTCCGTTTTAGAATCTTTTCTCAGGTTTTAGGTGGAAACTCTTGCCACCATGTTGGACGCCATTTGTAGCTGGAGTTTTCCTGCCTGGCCCACAGTCAGGGCAAATCTCTTTCACCTGCCAGTCCCACAGCCTCTCAGACCCGACCAAGTAAACACAGAGACTTATGTTGCTTTCAAACTGTATGGCCGTGGCAGGCTTCTTGCTAACTGTTCTTATAGCTTAAATTAATCCATTTCCTTTAATCTATACCTTGTCACATGGCTCGTGGCTTACCGGCATCTTCACAAGCTGTTTCTCATCGTGGCGGCTGGCAGTGTCTCTCTGACTCAGCCTTCCACTTCCCAGCTTTATTCTCCTCCTTGTCCCGCCTGTACTTCCTGCCTAGCCAACGGCCAATCAGTGTTTTATTGATTAATTAGCAACACATTTGCCATACATCCCACAGCACTTCCCCCTTTTTTTTTTATCTACCAATCTACTTCAGAGAAAATATGGGCATTGAAAAAACTGTAATTGGAGTTAACTTTCATTGTAGCAAAAGTTAGCCACTGGACAACAAAGTATCCTCGAATCAACTGCTGATGAACAGGACAGACAAGACACGAAACAAAGGACTACTGATTCTTGTCAAAACAAGTGTGGTTATGGCTTTATCAAAAGGCATCTTCTGAGGCCAGGACAATATGGCACCATCCCTGAAGTGGCCTTCGTAATCCGGGAAAGGTACAGTGCCCTTTTCTTCGAAGGCAGCTGAACAGGCAGTGGGCCAATGGCTTCTGATGTGCAATGGGGAGGTAGCTGAAACAGTTATTCTTGAAGAGTAATTAAGCTCACACCTCTCAACAGAAGAATGGCATTTAATAGAGGGATGTGGAGAAGAACGGGATGCTGAAATGAAGTCACATACACACATAGCCAAGAAGAATGGACAGCTGAATTAAAAAAACATCAACAATTTCCAGAATTTAAAATCCTGAATCATGACATGAAACTAGTGGAATTCAGGTATTTCTGGTATATAGACTGCTCTCACCCAATGTGAGGTTGAACTGTTGACCTTGTGTACATTCTACTTCACAAATGAGTCTGTCAGATACACTAAGCCTATAGGCTGAAGATGATGCCCCAACACTGCGGAGAAACCTCAGATGATTGTCCAGGCAGCTGGCTGTTTCTGTCAACTCACAAGTTTTTGGAAGTTGCTTGCATATACTTCCTGTTTTTATTTTTTTTGTTAGCTAATACTATTTTCTTCTTGGGTCTCTGAGGGAGTTGAAGATTAGTTAGTTATAGTTGACGATTAATTAGGATAGAAAGTGAATTAGATACAATAGAATAGATAATGGAATTATTTTCTCTGAATTTGTCAAATACAAATGGACTAGACATTGTTTAGGTATTTATTGCTTGTATATATTGTATATAGTTATTGTACTTTTGTATATAGTTTTTCTTATGTTAGTTATAAGCTTTTTCTTTTTTCCTTTTTATTAAAATAGAAAAGGGGAAATATGGTGATATTTTATTTGTATTAAAATGTTATCTGTATGTTAATAAATAAAGTTGCCCGGGGGTCAGAGCTATTAGCAAGCCATAGGAAAGCAGGGCAGTGGTGGCGTATACTTGTAATCCCAGCACTTGGTATGCAGAGCTGGGTAAGTCTCTGTGTGTTCAGGGATACAGCCATTATTGGACACACATGCCTTTAATCTCAATACCAAGCAAGGAAAACCTGGAGGCCTATACAGACAGGCCGTGACGAGGCGGTCATGTGGTTGGGTTTACAACCAATGAGAAGGCAGAACAGGAACACTATATAAAGACATTAACACAGGGGTAGTGAGTTCGGAGAGGTAGGACCACTGCAGGAGGAAGGGTAAGGTTTTAGCTCTTAGCTCTGACCTCTTGGCTTTCTTCTTTGCATTGGTTCTGTGTCTCTTATTTAATAAGAAGGTTGGTTGCATCTACAGTACATGGCACATGGGTTTGACCTACAGCATGGCTGCAGATTCCTGCCACAGTACACAGAGGCATCTCCAAGATGCACAGTTCGTTGCCTGGTGGATTTAGCCTTTACTAGTTAAAAAAAAAAAAAAGGTGGTTTTTGGGCTACATGCTGCTGGATGGAGGCATGGACCCACCTAGAGCTGGCGGTAAACTTAGTTCCGCCATGTTGGGAAACTGAGTTGGGCAGAGCTAGCAGCCAAGGCTTCTGCTTCAGTACTAGCCACTGCAGTTTAAAGCAATAGGTTCACAATAAGACAGATTCAGATGGAATAGTTTACAATGTGTGTAAAAATGTACATAGGCTTGGAAAAGAAAGATAAAGGAATATATACAGTTATATAAAGAAATAGAGTTTTGAAAAATAAAGTCTTTAAAGAGAAAGTAAAAGTAATATAAAAAAATAAGCCACATAAAGATGGAAATCACACAGAAAGTCTGGATTATATTCTCTGATATTTTTAACTGCAGAAAGACATTTGATTGTGAAGGCTGCTCAGTTAAACCAATATATATATTTTAGAGGTATTTTGACTTGAAAATTTGGATCTAAGGATATGTTGCTTTGGAAAGGAGGCTCTGTTTTTGTTTCCACAGGAAACAAGAGGCTATGGGTTTGTTCCAGATTAAGATACATCAGGTTTGACCAGCCAAGACCGCCTGAAAGGTCTCCAATGACACCATGGTCCAGATGATCCCAACATCCAGAACGGTTTCAAGGCAACTGGCTCTGAGAATACAGCCTCATGGACTACTCCATAATCCTAAAATTTTCTTTGTGTCCTCATAAGAATACAGAGCACTCATCCAGCAGGAAGTAGTATGAGAAGCTACGCCCAAATTCCCAAATATACCAAGCTGGCTTTGAAGACAGAATTGGCTCACTCCTTCTCTAAACCCAAGCATATTGCCAAAGAAAAGGTTGAGAGATTCTTCTGTCCTGTCCCATATCAGAAGAGCCCTCTGGTGTAGGACAGAGGAAAACCAATATTTTTATTTAAAGCATGTTGATTATAAATGCAATCTCTTTCTAAAGAAGGGGATAGTAGAGATATGATAGTATGAAAGGGTAGATTAATGAACCTACTTTAAAGAGTAACAACTTGTTTAGAAATGTTTTACATTGCTATGGATTTTAGATTATTGATACAAGTGTAAACTTAATTTTGTTATACTGTATATATATTTCTACTCTCGTTTGAGGTATTATACATAGATATAATTCAATTAGATAGGTAATCTTCAAACACTTCAAAGACCTACAAAATATGGCAGTTAAAATGTTTTAAAAATTTAGACTTTCTGGACAGTGCGAAATGACTGCTCCTGGCAGCACCAATTTACTTCAGAGAGGAGGATGGGCATCGAAGACACTCTATATGGAGTTAATCTTCTTGCCAAAAATAGCCATGTGGGCAAGAAACTGTTCTTGCCCAGACTGCTTGACAAAATGATGTATCGACTGGACATACACGAAGAACACTTAGCTATACTGACTTCCCTGATAGAGAGAATGTCCTTAAAAAGACACTGTGTATGACTTTGTCCCATAGCCACTAAGGGCTGTTAGCTGACACATGGAGTTACAGCCAACAGCCTGTCTCTCAAACCACTGAGCTGACTTAACTGAATCAGCCCGGATTGCACATACCTGCATGGGAGATTTTGCTAATTGAAAACTGAATACTTAGTAGCTCAAGCTATCCTCCCTAAACTGTGCATCCACCAATTCTGTTTGTCTTCCTTCACATGGAAGGAATTAATGCATGATGGGAAATTACACAGAAAATCACTCACCCTGTCCCATCAGGTCCTTCTTTGTAATGGAGAGGCCTGCAGCTCACTGCCTTCAACTTCGGTCTGGGATCTAGCTATTGTCTAGTCTGTTTCCCCCTGCACTGTACACAGTACACTGCTCCTCCTCTTCTGTTCTGAAGGGAGAAGCCATGCTCCACACACAAATCCTTTCCCTGTTCTGCAATGGACAGCCTACTATGTGGCTCAAACTGGCAAGTTTAGAACTCTGATGTGCTGCAGACCTATAATCCAAGAATTTAGGGTGGTTAGTCAGGAGGCTAGCAAGGGCAATGCCCTGTGGGGCAGCAGAAAAGGTTCAAGTACACCTCAATCAATATGGGAGACCTTAACTCAAAACTGCTTTTCAAAAAGGCGGGAGATGCAGCTGTTCAAGAATTATAATACCTTCATAGCACACCAGGACTTGATGTTGGTTGTGACCCTGTAACGGCTCCTTAAGCAGCATGTTAGAGGCCTTTGAAGGTAGGTGGGCCTTTAGGTAGCTTGTAAATCTGGCTTGTCTCATTTGTTATGGGAATGTAGCTTAATAGCTGATTAATCCTGGTGAACAAACATTTACATCTTACCATACTAATTTCTAACAACAGGCATGGTTAGCATACTACTTATCTTTGGGGTATTTGGGATGCAGCCCTCCCTCAGCTAAATTCTACTTTATGTGACTTAATGTCTCCTAAGAACTGGTAAATCCTTATACCATCAATTCTACTTTTCTACATCACAGTTTAGCAGTGGAATGCTACTCTACACAGGAGATAGTGTTTACAAGCTCCACGTAGTTAATTCCAGATGGATCCTAAACCTAAATGTTAAATGTTAAAAGTACAGAACTTCTGGAAGATACTAGAGAGGCCAGTGCTCTCTGAGTTTGGCAAATCTGGTGATGTCTCTCTCTCCACATGTGACAATATAAGCACTATAGGCACCAGCATTTCACAGTGATGTTAACAACAAGGATATTTCTAAGCACAGTTCCACTCCCAATGCTCTGCACAAACACAGCCCAGGGAGTGAAGTTATTCAGAGGCTGCCAGCCTGGCCCAGGGAGATGCAAGGACTAAACAGGACCGTGCTGGACCAGGCAGGACCAGGCAGGACCAGGTAGGAACTTGCCAAACTGCTCTAGGGTAGTAAAATAGAAATGCCTCAGAGTAGCTAGGGATAAGAAACCTTTTTATCTGAGGGCAATTAAGAATAAGTCTCTGTCTAACTGACTGGTAAAATAAGGAAGCATACATGCTTTCTCTTTTACTTCATCTTAAAAATGGTCTCTGACTCTTTCTGTCTCCACACAGTTACAAATCTCCACATTGCTACACTCTGTACATACAGCTACATATCTTTCTTATGGCCATACACTTCTATACACAGTTACATCTATTTTCACATGTCTGCACATCTTTCTTTTACATACATTACTCTTCTACTTTTCTTTTTTATGTAGTGTCTTCTTCCTTGCCTCCACACAGTTATAATTCTCCACACGGCCATAGCTATACATCTCATATACATAGCTCTCTCACCATGTAATACCTTACACCGCTCCTACACGCTCTCATACAGCTCTTTACACAGTTCCTATATGTAGCGGCAACTCTTTCACACACTCACTCACACACACACACACACACATGCTTCTTCTATATCATTCACTCACTCTTAGCTCACTCACTCTCTCATTAATTCATTCTCTCATCCTCTCTAGGCTGCTTCTTCATCTCTCACTCAGCATACATACACTTTACTCACATTCTGCACAGCTTCATCCCTACAATGATGCTGTTCCTTCCTTAGCCAAACTCTGGACAATTATTTGTTACATTTTTCAGGGCCCAACCTATTCTCATAACACATGAAGTCACACAGTTTTTCTCAGGCTAGTAGGGACACAAAGACCGGCCAGTGAGAGTATACACTTGGCCTTGCACTTAACTTTTTCCCAGATGGAGAACAACATTGAAATTCAGGACTAAACAGTAACAGTAGGAGGTAGAGCAGAAAGAGAAGGACTGCAAAGAACCATGTCTCAATGTAAACAGCCTAGCCTTGATTTAGCAATAAACAACACCTGGGAATTAGTCTTTGTGTATTTTCCACAGGGGCAGTTTAGTCTGATTGAATCTGTTCTCAAGTCTAAAATTAGCCGTCTTTGAGAATGAAAATATTGTTACTTTCCTGTGTCAGTAAAGAGGAATATTCTGGTATTACTTCTATACATCAGAATTATACAGCTTAAACAGAAATCAACTTCCCGACCATCCACAACTGTAAGTGTGCCCAAAGACGTAAAACACACTACCAAAGGGCTGGGGGAAAAAACCTCCACAGCTGTTCTTATTAGGAGGTAAGGTGGTAACGGCACATGAGGAAGTTACAGACAGAAAACAACCAGTCAGTTACAGGCAGTGACCCCACTGCTTTACCTAATGGGGCCACCCCGTGGATTTTATTTAGTGGGGCTCCATCATGGACTTTCCCTAGTGGGACTCCCCAACAAAGAGTTATACATCTGGTGGGTCCACCTGTAAAACGCGCGCTGTCACCTGCTGTATATTCCCACAGCCTCCTACAAACAAGGATATTTCTAAGCTCAGTTCCACTCCCAATGCTCTGCACAGACACAGCCCAAGGAGTGAAGTTATTCAGAGGCTGCCAGCCTGGCCCAGGGAGTTGCAAGGACCACTTAGGACCACGCTGGACCAGGCAGGACCAGGCAGGAACACGCGGAACTCTGTGTCTGGCCATTGGCTCCCACCCAGGCAGGGGAGGACGCACCAAAACCACCTCCGTGCCTCAGCAGGCCGCTCCACCTAGTCTAAGGACAGCGGCCCCTCACTCACCACGACCAGCCACTCCTCCCCGCCAGGGGGCAGCGGTCCCTCGCCTCACCAAGACCAGCCACTCCTCCCCGCTTGGGGGCAGCGGCCCCTCACTCACCATGGCCGGCCAATCCTCTCTTCCTGGGGACAGCAGCCCCTCGCTCGTCTTGGCCCACCATTCTTCCCCATCTGTGGAGAGCAACCACTCGCTCACCATGGTGGGGCTACCGAGCTGACCCAGCTCTCTACACAACCGAGCCCAAGGTGCAGCGCAAACCGCAACTTCCGACTTCCTCACAAGAGCTGCGCCTGTAAGCCTGGCTCCCGGAAGAACCCTCCCATCTGACTGGCAGGTCCGCTAGAAGCTCTGATTGGCTAGTGAGGCCTGAGTGACAGGACCAGGTGAGCAGAAGGAACACAGCACAGGGGTTCCCAGCCTTGGCATCCAATCTAAGGACAGACCTATTCCAGATTGACTGGAGATTTGTGCCAAATTCAACGGCAAGTCTCTTGTTAATGTGAATCAGTGGGTCCAGTTTTAAAAGGAAGTACACAAATTCAAAAGGAGGCTAGTCAGACAATGTTGCACCAGAGGCACACAGAGTAACTCAAAAACATTATAAACAAAATCTACAGTGGCATGGAGACTGATAACCACAGCCTCTTGTGTGGAAAGTGTTGGGTTCTCAGAATCTGAAGCAATACCTTTCCAAAGACCCTGGCCCCAGACCACTACCACCTCTCCCAAGCATATTCCCAGTATTAGAGATGGAGCTCTGTTTTTGCTCTGTACAGCAGGGCCTTAGAGAAACCGCTCAAAGCCTAGGCAGATTGTCAAACTCGTAGAGACCTAGTTTCAAATATCTTCTAGAAGTTATGCATCTTGCTTTTGACATGTATGTGTAAGATCCATTTGTAGTTAATTTGTGGAGGTTGTAAATGTGTGTCATGTACTGGGTAGCACTCCTCTACTAAGCTGTGATATAGAAGAGTACGACGGGTGATAAAAAGGATTGACCAATGCTTAGGAGATAGTAATTCACACAAAGTAGAATTTAGCTAAGGGAGGGCTGCCTCTGAAATACCCCAAAGATAAGTAGTGTGTTAACCAGGGCTGTTAGAGATTTGGATGCTAGGATGTAAATGAGTCTTCACCTTTTATGTATACTGTTGTTGGTCACATGTCTGTAGTTAAAAACAGTGAGTGCAATGCTTATCCATGGAGGATAGAGACACTCTGTGTAAAGATCTCTCTATAGTAAGCTGGGGCATCGTAGTTTTAAGAAAGATTTCTTAGTTGTGTTATACTGGATGCTGTAACATCAATTCCATGATGTTTTGTTTAGTTTTTGCTGTTTCTTAGTATTGACTATATACTGGAATTAAAATCCATAAGCATGGTTATAGCAGTGATGCCATATATTATATGAAGAGTGTCGTGTGTTTTCTCTAGGGTTTAGTTTAACAGATTGTACCTAGGAAATATTAATTTATTACATTGTCTTAAACACAGTTTGTATTCAGCATTCTTTTTTTAGTTGTTGTTGCTCGGCACTATCTTAACACAAACAACTAGCACCTTCCTATGATCAGCTGTGCCTGCTTACAAAGGATGCCCACCACTAGGTTTGCTGACTTTTGATATTCCATCATGGAAGGAGGTATCCTCTTTTTCTGAGTTTACAGCCTCTTTTGAATGTCTTTTGGCATCTAAATCTGGATTTCTTCAACACTCCTCCCAAAGTCTTCATCTGCAGTTCCTTTGCAGCAACAAAGTCACTTTTAGTGTAACACAATATGTTCTAACTTGGCTGCAGATATGTGTGTCAGGTTACAGATCTCAGAAGCTAACATGAAACATATGGACAAGGTCAAACAGTATCTTATTCATGCCATTCCCTCTGCCAGGGAATGGCCTGATATTTTTCAAAGTAAGGGTAGCTATGTGTTTTTTCAATTATATTTATCTTTTAAAAGTCTATTATTGGTATCATTTTTTATTTCATTTTGTTTTAATGCACTACTGCTCTTACCTCTATTTCTTTCATTTCTCCAGTGTTTCTAGGTCATTAATTGTTTCACTCCTTTTTTTCCTCAAGTGCAAAATTAGTTATTTATTTCTGTTTAGGGCAATGTCTCCTGTAGCCCAGGCTTGCCTCCTGATATGTAATTTAGAATTGCTTTGAACACCCAATCCTATCTCTGCTGCACAGTGCTGGCAAAATAGTCCTGCAGCTCCTTCCAGGCTGGGTCTTACCTGGTTAGTGAGAAGGAAAAATAAACCAGTTTATAATTGTTCTCCAATCTCTCTGACTTTTATTGGGCATGTACAAATGAAGAGGACCTGTGCAATAATTGAATTCACTGATCAACTTTAATCAGGTTTAGTTACAGCACAGACAGGGCGGGGCAAGAAGGAGAGTGAAAGCTTTCCTGCTGTGACAATAGTCGACATTAGTAACAAGTACTGAAGTAATCAATCTTAGATGATCAATAAATGTCCTGACTGGTCACAGACTAGAAAATTAAGAATCTGGACAAAGAACTGAACTTTTCGGGCTGGGCAGTGGTGGTGCATACCTTTAATCTCAGCACTTGGGAGACAGAGGCAGGTGGACCTCTGTGAGTTCGAGGCCAGGCTAGTCTACAGAATGAGTTCCATGACAGCCGGAACTGTTTCACAGAGAAATCCTGTCTCAACCCCCTCCCCTAAAAAAAGAAGTGAAGTTTCATGAAACTAATTATTTTAGTTACTCTAGTTCAGCCATAATAGACTATCTTTGTAAATGGTGTGGTCCTGACTAACAGGACTGTTATTTTTCAGGTTTAAGATGTACACCTTGAATGAAAAATGTGAATAATTCTTGATATGCTTTTGTACAAATCCCTAGTCACTGGAGAACATGGTAATAAATTCTGTTTCCACTTTTCAGAATAATTTTTGGGATTATAATTGCATCATTTCCACTGTCTCTTTCCTGCCTCCAAGCCCAAGTGTGTCACTCATTCCAGGCTGGACCTTTACTGTTCAGTGAGAAGGAAAAAGAGATAGGAATGAGTGTCCTAATGCAGCTCAGGCTTTTATTGGGGAGTGGTGATGCAGAGATACTTGTGTAAGAATGGGAATTCATTGTCCACACATTATAAGCTGTCATGTCCACAGTGCAGAAAGGTAAGTGTGGAAGGAACCTTTAAAATTTCCAGTTTTGTCAGCAGTTGGGATTGCCAATGGGCAATCAGTTAATCAATTATAGGTGATATACAAATGTCCTGAGTGGCCATTTCTTGGACTCCCCAGACCACGTTCCTTGGCCAGGAGATGGACCTGTCCCCGTTCTAATGTTAGGTCTGCACCCAGGACAGAGATTCTATTCTCTTGACTAAGGGCCTTTTAACAGGCCTTCATTACTACTTTTAACTTTCCTCCTTCCTAAGGCCCCTAGAATCACTCAACATCCAAGATCAGAGCTCCCAAAACACTTTTGGCATATCTGGTCTCCAGCAAGGATGAAACTGCTAAGAGTCCCAGTGACACTTCTAGCTTTTAGTCAAGAAAGCAACAAGTTACTTTTCTGGTTTTTTTTTAAACCCTAAATTGTCTAGTTGATTTCTACCTCCAGTTCTCATAGATGCATACAGAGATCCACTTCCTCTCAAGTTTTTCCCAGGCTATGTCCTCTAGCTCCTCCCCCAAACCACAAGGTCACATGTCATTAGGGCTAAATCACATATAGTACCTGGAAAAGAGGCTGTATACCCAGAATAAGGGGATACCTCCTTCCATGATGGAATATCAAAAGTCAGCAAACCTGGTGGTGGGCATCCTTTGTAAGCAGGCACAGCTGATCATAGGAAGGTGCTAGTTGTTTGTGTTAAGATAGTGCCGAGCAACAACAACTAAAAAAAGAATGCTGAATACAAACTGTGTTTAAGACAATGTAATAAATTAATATTTCCTAGGTACAATCTGTTAAACTAAACCCTAGAGAAAACACACGACACTCTTCATATAATATATGGCATCACTGCTATAACCATGCTTATGGATTTTAATTCCAGTATATAGTCAATACTAAGAAACAGCAAAAACTAAACAAAACATCATGGAATTGATGTTACAGCATCCAGTATAACACAACTAAGAAATCTTTCTTAAAACTACGATGCCCCAGCTTACTATAGAGAGATCTTTACACAGAGTGTCTCTATCCTCCATGGATAAGCATTGCACTCACTGTTTTTAACTACAGACATGTGACCAATAACAGTATACATAAAAGGTGAAGACTCATTTACATCCTAGCATCCAAATCTCTAACAGCCCTGGTTAACATACTACTTATCTTTGGGGTATTTCAGAGGCAGCCCTCCCTTAGCTAAATTCTACTTTGTGTGAATTACTATCTCCTAAGCATTGGTCAATCCTTTTTATCACCCGTCGTACTCTTCTATATCACAGCTTAGTAGAGGAGTGCTACCCAGTACATGACACACATTTACAACCTCCACAAATTAACTACAAATGGATCTTACACATATGCCCCGCCTGCAGGGCTTCAACGGGTTCTCGACCACCCTAAGGACGGAATGATAGGGACAGGAGATACAAGGAAACACACCAAGTCTGGATTCTGATCAAGGTGCAACTTTATTTTTCTCCAAGAGG
This sequence comes from Peromyscus eremicus, assembly GCF_949786415.1. Lineage (NCBI taxonomy): Eukaryota > Metazoa > Chordata > Mammalia > Rodentia > Cricetidae > Peromyscus > Peromyscus eremicus. Next base: position 94,464 of record NC_081434.1, read on the forward strand.
GTTTATATAGTTTCTGCAGGGTAGGGGGAGCAAGAAGCTGTCATCTGCATAAGGTGGGGCAAGCTAAGGATATTTGCATAGGATGTTTACAGGGTGAAAGTGTCAAGGGCTCTGCCTCAATGTCCTGTTGCTAGGCAACCTGACTGTAAGATGATCTAGTTCCCTGTCTTATGGGGGTCTGTATTTTTCCACTAACTAGAGATTCTATCCTTGTCCCTGACATCTCCCCCTTTTTAGTAATAAATCTAAGGGCCAACATAAACCAGGTTCGAATGGTCTAAAAGGAGGACTCTGAAAGAGGCTTTGCATGGAGGATTACAGAGGCCCTATCCCTCTAAAGGTTGTGAAAAAAGGTCCGAGAGGGAATGTCTCTCCAGACTCAAGCACCACAGGCGTCCCCATAGTGCAGGAATCAATGGACCGTGCAGTTTTTTGAGGGAGCGGGAATGGGTAAGCGCAAGGCTGTTACTGCACAACCGCTATGCAACAGGGCATATAATCCAGGCTCTCGGGATTTTGGGGTACCATGGTCCCCAGCCTGTGCAGTCCCAGCTGCACTCCAATCATGCCTTGAGCGAGCCTTTTTCCCACACACAGGTGCAGCCTCCCCCGAGTGAAGGGGTCTGTGTGGGGCATCTCTCGTCAGGGGAAATTTCAACCCTGGAGTCCTGCATATCAAAGCAGTGGTAATGAACCTGGATCTGCCTGGCTGGCAGGTCTGTTATTTGGCTTCGGATGAACCGAGTGAGCCAGGAAAGTGCCCATGGCCCAAAGGCAAGGACCAGGAGCAGGCCTACAACAGGTCCTAGGAGGGAGGGAAAAAGGGTTGTTAGCTAAGGGAAGTTGGAAAACCAATTCTAGAACCACCCAAGCTCTTATTCTCCTTTTCTCTTTTTTTTTTTTTTTTTTTTTTTTAACCTTCCATACTGTCCCTTGACTATCTTGGTGTGGTCTGTAAAGAAGCAACATTCCTCTTTGAGCCCAGTACAAAGGCCACCCTGTTGTAGAAAGAGGAGATCCAGGCCTCTCCTGTTCTGTAAAACTACCTCAGCTAAGGAGGAAAGGGATGACTGGAGGGCTGAAATTCCCTCTTCAAATTGAGCAATATCCTCGTCTATGGACAGTCAAAGCTCAGATTAATGTTGGTTGGACAGGACCAGAGAGGCAATTCCTGTGCCTGTTCCCGTTGCTCCAACCCCCAGAAGGACTGCTAAGGTGATAGCAGTAACAGGCTCCCGTCAAGGCAGTCGTCTCAGCGCGGCTTCTCTTCCTAGAGATCTAGGAATTGATCTGAGGAATAAAAGGTTAGTCTAGGTGGAAGGGACCTAAGTGCCCTGAGTGGCATCTCTGGTGCTACCCTGTTTGTTGTGCTACCTGCCAGCCATAGGCTGTGTCAAGCTGGCTCAACACGGCTATGACCACCCTGTGACACCAAGGCCAGCAGGTCCGACAAGTCTTTCTGACACCTTGGATGAAAATTCAGCACTGCTCTTGGAAACATGACCCCTGCTGTCAGACTGGATTTGTGACAAGCAGTGTCACAGCCCAGAACATGATTGACTATGGGACTTGTATACTGTGTGAAAAGTCTCAAACACAGTTTGCTGTAAAGTTCCCACTGTTCCCCCCACAGGAACTCTGAGCAGAGTGATAACAGAGCTAAAGGGCTGGTGGGGGTTGCTGTGGGTGAGGACAACAGCCTGGAGGGCTTGTCAGAGGGACAGCATTTAAAACAGAAGTTTCCTCAGGAGAGGGGCTATCTGTCCTGGGCAGATCAGGTATATTTACAGCTCTAACCAGGCATTCTGCATCTGGGAACAGAGTGTATCCTGTCAAGAATGCAGGCCGAACCTCATCCCCAAATAAGGACCAGGTCAGGGCCCTTCCAATGCCCCGTGAGGGGATCTCGCCACATGGCTAGTGGCCGGGTGGCATCTGGAGAAGGGTGCCAGTGCCTGTCAGCGGCAGAGTGCCCTGCAGCATCTAAGGTGAGACTAATTAAAAGATTATTAGACTGCCCGATTCCTTTTAAATCGGTGAGGGATGGAACCAGTGGCCAAGCAGATGGCCAGTGAGAATGTGAAATGACTGTGGTGTTTGTCCCTGTATCCAAGATACCCTGAAACTTCTTTCCCTCTATAGTAAGGGTGAGAGTAGGGCGATCCTGAGTAACAGGCTGGACCCAGTAGGCGTCCGAGGAGCCCAATCCAGCTGACCCCCGAGGGGTGTTTGTAATTGAGGGATTATCACAGACAGAGGAGGGTAGAGGAACTAGCTGTGCCAGGCGCGTACCTTGAGGAATCGTGACCATGCCGTTTACAGCAGTGGCCAGAATCTTAATTTCACCTGTGAAATCACTATCTATTACGCCAGGGTAGACCTGGACCCCTCGGAGGGCCGCAGAAGCACGGCCAAGGACAAGCGCACAAACATTAGGAGGTAGGGGCCCTGTCACCCCTGTAGGGATGACCTGAGCCCCTTCAAGGGAGTTTAATACTGTTTCGGTGGCGGCACACAAGTCCAATCCGGCACTGCCTGGAGTTGCTCTCCGGAGGGAGGAGAATGGAACTGGGGCGGGAGAATTTGTTGAGGCTGGGGAGTTAGGGGGTGAGCGGACCTCAAGGCCCCAGGGTGCGCTCTTGGAGGCATTGGGGCCAGGGGCTGGCCCCTTTGGAAGTTTCCCGGCACCCTCGGAGGAAGGGGCTGACCGAGATAATTGACTTTTGACCTGCATTCTGTAGCCCAATGACAGCCCTTGTTGCAGCGAGGGCAGAGAGTGGAAGGCAGGGCCCTCACAGAGGCGGCCTCCTGAGCCGGCTGGGCTAAGGGCACGAGGCTGTGACCTTTCTGGGGACATTCCCTAGCGAAATGTCCCGGTTGTTTACAGAAGTAACAGGTGCGGGCTCCAGGCTGTTGTGAAGCCCTGAGGGCGGCACCTATAGCTAATCCCATGGCATGGGCGGCGCCAACACCTGAACAGAGTCTCACATATTCAGACAGGTCCGCTCTGTTTTTATGAGGGCGGAGGACTTCCTGGCAGGCAGGGTTTGCATTTTCAAAGGCCAAGTGTTTAACAAAGGTGCTTTCGTGTTCGTTCGGCCCAAAAAGTCTCTCAGTTGCATCATTTAAGCGAGAGACAAAATCGCTAAAAGGCTCATCAGGGCCCTGACGAATCTTTGCTAATGAGGTGGTAGCCGAGCCCTTTTGGGGCAGGCGTTTCCAGGCCCGGACCCCCGCATTTTGAATCTGGGCCAGGAGGCCAGGAGGGAATTTTGCCTGTGCTGCATTTGTATCGTAAGGGGGGTTGCCAAGGAGTTTCTTTAATGTCCAAGTTTTTGAGGACGGCTGTTCAGTATTTTTTTGAGCAACTTCTCGACAATTTTCTGTAAATTCTGTTTTCCAGAGGACAAAGTCACCCCCAGAAAGAGCCGCACGGGCAAGAAAATACCAGTCATTAGGGGTCAACCAATGTTCGCTCTGGTTTTCCACCAAGGCTAATGTAAAAGGAGCCGTAGGACCATACTGAGCACAGGCAGATTTCAGCTTTTCAACTAGGCGGAAATTTAATTTGTGATAAGTCTGACCTGGCGGGGGGTCCTCTGGTGATGGCTCTTCCTCCTCCTCCTCCTCCTCCTCCTCAGTTTGATCTTCCAAACCCCCTGAGGGGCCGCTCTGGGCGGCCGCCTCGGACGAGTCGCCAGAGGTCTGGCTCCTGGTAACAGGAAATGCCAGGACAGGCTGAGGCTTACTCTTCGATTTACTAGATTTTTGAGATGGTTTTAGCGGACCGGGAGCCACCACTTCAAGGGCAAGATCTTTAAGTTCTTTGTCAAGAGTTTTCAATTCCCTTAAAAGCTCAACATGTTCCCTGCGAGCCTGGAGGGCCCGTCTCAGTAAACCAAGATCTGGGACAGGGGGAGCCAACTCATCAAGAATAGGCCCGCAAAAATGGGAAGACGGAGAAATATAGGGAGGGGGGTTATTTGAAGATTTTTTCTCCTATATTAATAAGCTCTTGTATGTCAGGGGAATATTTATAGACCCTAAGAATATCAATAATCAACAAAGGCTTTAAGGTCATTTTTCTTTACCCTAGTTCCTTGTATCTTGAGGGGCTCATTTAGGCCAGAAATAAATAAATCCTGTGACGATGTTGCCTGTCCCATGGCTCGTCACTTTCTTACCTGCGTCGTCTCCACCCTCCTCCGGGATCGCGTCCTGAACCGGGCGATTTCAGGGGGATCCAACAACTTCACCAAGGCCTTGGTCTTCCTCCGGGAGACGACGTTCCGAATCCTCAAGAGGTGGTTTCATCCACGTTGGGCGCCAGTTTGCCCCGCCTGCAGGGCTTCAACGGGTTCTCGACCACCCTAAGGACGGAATGATAGGGACAGGAGATACAAGGAAACACACCAAGTCTGGATTCTGATCAAAGTGCAACTTTATTTTTCTCCAAGAGGGTTTATATAGTTTCTGCAGGGTAGGGGGAGCAAGAAGCTGTCATCTGCATAAGGTGGGGCAAGCTAAGGATATTTGCATAGGATGTTTACAGGGTGAAAGTGTCAAGGGCTCTGCCTCAATGTCCTGTTGCTAGGCAACCTGACTGTAAGATGATCTAGTTCCCTGTCTTATGGGGGTCTGTATTTTTCCACTAACTAGAGATTCTATCCTTGTCCCTGACACACATACATGTCAAAAGCAAGATGCATAACTTCTAGAAGATATTTGAAACTAGGTCTCTACGAGTTTGACAATCTGCCTAGGCTTTGAGCGGTTTCTCTAAGGCCCTGCTGTACAGAGCAAAAACAGAGCTCCATCTCTAATACTGGGAATATGCTTGGGAGAGGTGGTAGTGGTCTGGGGCCAGGGTCTTTGGAAAGGTATTGCTTCAGATTCTGAGAACCCAACACTTTCCACACAAGAGGCTGTGGTTATCAGTCTCCATGCCACTGTAGATTTTGTTTATAATGTTTTTGAGTTACTCTGTGTGCCTCTGGTGCAACATTGTCTGACTAGCCTCCTTTTGAATTTGTGTACTTCCTTTTAAAACTGGACCCACTGATTCACATTAACAAGAGACTTGCCGTTGAATTTGGCACAAATCTCCAGTCAATCTGGAATAGGTCTGTCCTTAGATTGGATGCCAAGGCTGGGAACCCCTGTGCTGTGTTCCTTCTGCTCACCTGGTCCTGTCACTCAGGCCTCACTAGCCAATCAGAGCTTCTAGCGGACCTGCCAGTCAGATGGGAGGGTTCTTCCGGGAGCCAGGCTTACAGGCGCAGCTCTTGTGAGGAAGTCGGAAGTTGCGGTTTGCGCTGCACCTTGGGCTCGGTTGTGTAGAGAGCTGGGTCAGCTCGGTAGCCCCACCATGGTGAGCGAGTGGTTGCTCTCCACAGATGGGGAAGAATGGTGGGCCAAGACGAGCGAGGGGCTGCTGTCCCCAGGAAGAGAGGATTGGCCGGTCATGGTGAGTGAGGGGCCGCTGCCCCCAAGCGGGGAGGAGTGGCTGGTCTTGGTGAGGCGAGGGACCGCTGCCCCCTGGCGGGGAGGAGTGGCTGGTCGTGGTGAGTGAGGGGCCGCTGTCCTTAGACTAGGTGGAGCGGCCTGCTGAGGCACGGGGGTGGTTTTGGTGCGTCCTCCCCTGCCTGGGTGGGAGCCAATGGCCAGACACAGAGTTCCGCGTGTTCCTGCCTGGTCCTGCCTGGTCCAGCGTGGTCCTAAGTGGTCCTTGCAACTCCCTGGGCCAGGCTGGCAGCCTCTGAATAACTTCACTCCTTGGGCTGTGTCTGTGCAGAGCATTGGGAGTGGAACTGAGCTTAGAAATATCCTTGTTTGTAGGAGGCTGTGGGAATATACAGCAGGTGACAGCGCGCGTTTTACAGGTGGACCCACCAGATGTATAACTCTTTGTTGGGGAGTCCCACTAGGGAAAGTCCATGATGGAGCCCCACTAAATAAAATCCACGGGGTGGCCCCATTAGGTAAAGCAGTGGGGTCACTGCCTGTAACTGACTGGTTGTTTTCTGTCTGTAACTTCCTCATGTGCCGTTACCACCTTACCTCCTAATAAGAACAGCTGTGGAGGTTTTTTCCCCCAGCCCTTTGGTAGTGTGTTTTACGTCTTTGGGCACACTTACAGTTGTGGATGGTCGGGAAGTTGATTTCTGTTTAAGCTGTATAATTCTGATGTATAGAAGTAATACCAGAATATTCCTCTTTACTGACACAGGAAAGTAACAATATTTTCATTCTCAAAGACGGCTAATTTTAGACTTGAGAACAGATTCAATCAGACTAAACTGCCCCTGTGGAAAATACACAAAGACTAATTCCCAGGTGTTGTTTATTGCTAAATCAAGGCTAGGCTGTTTACATTGAGACATGGTTCTTTGCAGTCCTTCTCTTTCTGCTCTACCTCCTACTGTTACTGTTTAGTCCTGAATTTCAATGTTGTTCTCCATCTGGGAAAAAGTTAAGTGCAAGGCCAAGTGTATACTCTCACTGGCCGGTCTTTGTGTCCCTACTAGCCTGAGAAAAACTGTGTGACTTCATGTGTTATGAGAATAGGTTGGGCCTTGAAAAATGTAACAAATAATTGTCCAGAGTTTGGCTAAGGAAGGAACAGCATCATTGTAGGGATGAAGCTGTGCAGAATGTGAGTAAAGTGTATGTATGCTGAGTGAGAGATGAAGAAGCAGCCTAGAGAGGATGAGAGAATGAATTAATGAGAGAGTGAGTGAGCTAAGAGTGAGTGAATGATATAGAAGAAGCATGTGTGTGTGTGTGTGTGTGAGTGAGTGTGTGAAAGAGTTGCCGCTACATATAGGAACTGTGTAAAGAGCTGTATGAGAGCGTGTAGGAGCGGTGTAAGGTATTACATGGTGAGAGAGCTATGTATATGAGATGTATAGCTATGGCCGTGTGGAGAATTATAACTGTGTGGAGGCAAGGAAGAAGACACTACATAAAAAAGAAAAGTAGAAGAGTAATGTATGTAAAAGAAAGATGTGCAGACATGTGAAAATAGATGTAACTGTGTATAGAAGTGTATGGCCATAAGAAAGATATGTAGCTGTATGTACAGAGTGTAGCAATGTGGAGATTTGTAACTGTGTGGAGACAGAAAGAGTCAGAGACCATTTTTAAGATGAAGTAAAAGAGAAAGCATGTATGCTTCCTTATTTTACCAGTCAGTTAGACAGAGACTTATTCTTAATTGCCCTCAGATAAAAAGGTTTCTTATCCCTAGCTACTCTGAGGCATTTCTATTTTACTACCCTAGAGCAGTTTGGCAAGTTCCTACCTGGTCCTGCCTGGTCCTGCCTGGTCCAGCACGGTCCTGTTTAGTCCTTGCATCTCCCTGGGCCAGGCTGGCAGCCTCTGAATAACTTCACTCCCTGGGCTGTGTTTGTGCAGAGCATTGGGAGTGGAACTGTGCTTAGAAATATCCTTGTTGTTAACATCACTGTGAAATGCTGGTGCCTATAGTGCTTATATTGTCACATGTGGAGAGAGAGACATCACCAGATTTGCCAAACTCAGAGAGCACTGGCCTCTCTAGTATCTTCCAGAAGTTCTGTACTTTTAACATTTAACATTTAGGTTTAGGATCCATCTGGAATTAACTACGTGGAGCTTGTAAACACTATCTCCTGTGTAGAGTAGCATTCCACTGCTAAACTGTGATGTAGAAAAGTAGAATTGATGGTATAAGGATTTACCAGTTCTTAGGAGACATTAAGTCACATAAAGTAGAATTTAGCTGAGGGAGGGCTGCATCCCAAATACCCCAAAGATAAGTAGTATGCTAACCATGCCTGTTGTTAGAAATTAGTATGGTAAGATGTAAATGTTTGTTCACCAGGATTAATCAGCTGTTAAGCTACATTCCCATAACAAATGAGACAAGCCAGATTTACAAGCTACCTAAAGGCCCACCTACCTTCAAAGGCCTCTAACATGCTGCTTAAGGAGCCGTTACAGGGTCACAACCAACATCAAGTCCTGGTGTGCTATGAAGGTATTATAATTCTTGAACAGCTGCATCTCCCGCCTTTTTGAAAAGCAGTTTTGAGTTAAGGTCTCCCATATTGATTGAGGTGTACTTGAACCTTTTCTGCTGCCCCACAGGGCATTGCCCTTGCTAGCCTCCTGACTAACCACCCTAAATTCTTGGATTATAGGTCTGCAGCACATCAGAGTTCTAAACTTGCCAGTTTGAGCCACATAGTAGGCTGTCCATTGCAGAACAGGGAAAGGATTTGTGTGTGGAGCATGGCTTCTCCCTTCAGAACAGAAGAGGAGGAGCAGTGTACTGTGTACAGTGCAGGGGGAAACAGACTAGACAATAGCTAGATCCCAGACCGAAGTTGAAGGCAGTGAGCTGCAGGCCTCTCCATTACAAAGAAGGACCTGATGGGACAGGGTGAGTGATTTTCTGTGTAATTTCCCATCATGCATTAATTCCTTCCATGTGAAGGAAGACAAACAGAATTGGTGGATGCACAGTTTAGGGAGGATAGCTTGAGCTACTAAGTATTCAGTTTCCAATTAGCAAAATCTCCCATGCAGGTATGTGCAATCCGGGCTGATTCAGTTAAGTCAGCTCAGTGGTTTGAGAGACAGGCTGTTGGCTGTAACTCCATGTGTCAGCTAACAGCCCTTAGTGGCTATGGGACAAAGTCATACACAGTGTCTTTTTAAGGACATTCTCTCTATCAGGGAAGTGCCTGCTCTGTTTCAAAGTCAGTATAGCTAAGTGTTTTTCCAATTATTTTTATCATTTTAAAAAGTCAATTATTGGTATCATTTTTAAAATTTTTTTCTTTAAATGCATTGCTGCTATGTAGCAGGAATCTTAAAAGTTCTTATTAATAAAATCAAACCTGAGCCAGTTATTGGGGTGAAATGCTGCATGGTCAGAGAGACAGAACAAGCCAGAGCTAATCTCACCTGGTCAACTTCTCAGCTGGTCTTGTTTCCTCAGACTGGAAGCTTCTGTGTCCTCATCCCAATGGCTCTCAGCTGAACTGCTGCTCAAAGCCTAAAAGCTTAACCAGCCAAATGCTTCTAGTTTCTGGTCTTCATGCCTTATATACCTTTCTACTTTCTACCACCACTCCCTGGGATTAAAGGCGTGAGTCACCATGCCTGGCTGTTTCCAATGTGGCCTTGAACTCACAGAGATCCAGAGGGATTTCTACCTCTGGATTGCTAGGATTAAAGGTGTGAGTGCCACCATTTTCTAGCCTTTGTATCTAGTGGCTGTTCTGTCTCTGACCCCAGATAAGTTTATTAGGGTGTACAATATTTTGGGGAACATAATACCACCACACTGCTATAATCTCTGTGTTTCTTTTTTTCATGTATATTTTTTTTGGTTTAAGAATTTCATTCTATTTTTTTCTTAAGTGCTATTTATTTGTTTATTTATATTGATTTAGAGCAGTGGTTCTCAACCTGTGGGATCTCAGCTCCCTTTTTGGGGATCAAATGACCCTATCAGAGGACTGGCCCAAGACCATTGGAAAACACAAATATTTATATTGCAGTTCATAACAGCCAAATTATAGTTATGAAGTAGCAGTGAAAATAATTTTATTGATGGGTGAAGGGGTCACCACATCATGAGGAACTAACTGTATTAATGAGTAACAACATTAGGAATGTTGAGAAACACTGGTTTCATCAGTGCCCCATGTAGCTCAGGCTTGCCCTGCTTTATATAATTAAGAATTACTTTGAACTCCTAATCCTGCCTCTGCTGCCCAGGGCTGGAAAGGCAGTCCTGCAACTCCTTCCAGGCTGGGTCTTGACTGGTCTGTGGGAATGAAAAATAGACCAGTGAATGAATATCCTCCAAGTTCTCTAGATTTTATTGTGAACTTACAAATGAAGTGTGACCTGTGTAAGAATTGCATTCACTGAAGAACTGTAAAGCAGGTGTAGTCACAGCACAGTAAGGGATGGGCAAGAAGGCAGGAGAAAGCTTTCCTGCTTTGACAATAGTTGACATTAGCAATGAGTATTTAGGGAATCAATTTTAGATGACTGGCCATTTCTTGTTCCAGAGACCAGACAATCAAGAAGCTGGATAAAGAACTGAACTTATCATTAAACCAAATTATTGTAGTTACACCAGTTCGACCTAAATAGAAAAACTGGATAAAAATGATGTGGCCCTGCCTATCATGACTGTGTTTTCCAGGTTTAAGATGATAACCTCGAGAGAAATGGCATGAGTAGTACTTGGTGTGCTCTAATACAAATCCCTAGTCTCTGAAGCACATGGCCATAAAGCCTGTTTCAACTTTTTAAGATTTTTGGGGAATGGTGGGGGGGATTATAATTACACTATTTCCACTATCTCTTTCCTGCCTCCAAACCCTTCCATAAACCCTTCTTTGTATTCTAACTCATGGCCTCTTTTTGTTTAACAACAGTTACTGTTTGAATGAAACCTGTGTTTGGTTGAAGGATCTCCCAGGTATGAAGCAAAGGGTTGGCTGCACTGGACATTTAGTATGTAATGGAATGTGTACACATAGGACCCTGTGCCTTGGAAGGGGAGCAGGAAGTGCTCTGGGTGATTGGAGGGTTTTACTAAATTACAAATTTCCCAGACTAGGGACCTCTCTGTCTGTAGGATGGAAAAGCAGAGCTGGGAAGGTCTGTGCTGTCTGGTGAGGCCTAGCTGGGTGATACTAGCTAATGAGGAACTCTGGGAAGGCTTTGCAATCAAGAGTACCAGTGGAAGGTAGCTTGCAGGTTCTTTCCAGACTTCTTCTCTGTTTCTGATATAGGGAACTTTGAGGGAGACCAAAGGCCATGTCATGGTGAGTGTTGGGGCCAGTGATCCCAAACTAGGAGGAGCACTTCTGCTGAGCTGTCAGAGCGGCTCTAACTGGGAGTGACCATGAGGCAGACTGCAGCTCTCTTGGTCTATTTGGTGACCTGGGCAGTGGAAGACTTTCCTCTGAGCCTCTCTGGATGTAGATTCCCTGGGAAGGACAGGGCTTTGCCACCATGGTTATGGCAGGTTGTAATGCTGTGTCCAGTGTGCATACACAGACATTTCTTTTGGTGTGCAGTGGAAAGACAGATTGGAAAACTGAAGGTCTGGTTTCTAGAAGTAAGTTCTGACCATTGCATTCCACATTCAGATTTGTCTTATTAATGTTACAAATAGTTGAGCAACTGGTGGAAAGATAGTGATGTGGATCATCCTTCAGCAATACATGATTAGAATGCTTTTAACTTTCTGCTACCACAAGCCATCATGGAGTGATTCAGTAAAGTTCATTTCCAGGGGACAAAAGGAGTTTCTGATGTGCAGAGATTTTCAGATGTGCATGGTGTTGGACAGGTAGATTGGGCAGATTCCACATCTTGTGCCATAATCCATGTGGCAGGAAACAGATTTTAATTTATTCTTCTGTTGTTCTGGGATTGGGTATCAGTGGGGCTGAGTTTACCAGAAACCACCAGGAGGCATGAGGGACTGCAGAGCCATAGCTGTAGATCACCTCCATTTGCAGTGAGACCTCTAGAGCATGCAGCTTCTCTCTTTGGGAGAAATATGAGTAGCTGGAGGGTCAGAAATATAAAGTTTAAGGGTCACTTTGAGTTAATTTTGTGAAAGTTGTGAACCTGCATTTATTTAATTTCTATACACAGAGAATCATGGGTAGTTGGGTAACATTGGTCAAGCCCACACTTTTCCTATCTGAGGTTCCTTTGGCCTATTGATTCAAAATTGATTATATTTCTCTGCCATTGTTCTTGGCTTTTTCTCTCCATTCCCATCATTCTTTCACAACTATTGTACACATTCTTGATTGTTGTAGATTTGTGGTAAATATAGAAGTCATATTGTGTCAATCTGTGTACTATTTTTTTCATAATCCCATTGAGCATTCTGAGTATTTTCACTGTGAAAGTAGCTTTGGAATCAGCTTTCCTGCTATAAATTGTTGGTCATTGACATTGGATTCTATTTATGTCAATTTATGATGCATATTTACCATACACAACATCTTAATACTGATGCATCATGTTCCCAAGGATCTTTTCTTTCCATCTTTATTTATTTTGGCTTTGTTGTTGTTAATCTGTGGAAGACTTTTAGTTTATTGGATACAAAGTACTATGGGTCATGGCAGGTAGCTCTGCTCATATTCTTCTTGGTGATGACCTGAGTTCACATACCTACTACTCCAGATACATGACATCTGATACCCTCTTCTTTGTGTGTGTCACCTGTGTAAATATGGAAGACATTTTCTCTCACATACAAACATACACACCAAAAAAAAAAAAAAACTAGCAATAAACTTGTTTTCAAAAGTGTGTGTGACTTATAATGCAATTAGAGCAAAATAAGTTGCTTTAGGTACACTGTTTCATTAAATATCTGTTATCTTGCATTTTGTTTTAAAAAGTTTTCCTTTCCTCACTCTGATGCAGACTTACATCCAATCATAAGAAATAAAGTGCTGTTTAAGTGATCCTAACAGATATCCTTTTCTTTATCATAGGAGAATCAGATCCTTTTTATCTACAAAGTTAAAACGTCATTTTCGGAAAAATGAACTTTTGCCAATTTTTGTATTCAGAAATTTTATGTTTTGTGTTCCTTGAGTTTTTGTTGGTTTGGAAACTTTCTGTGGAGAGATGATTTTGTTTTTCTCTTCTTGATCTTAGAGGCTTGCCTCTTCCTATTTCCTGGCATATCTGTTTTGCTATCTTCATGTTTGGGTTTTTGCTGCTTAAGTAATTGATATGGTTAATACATTGACTTTGAATCTTTAAAGACTCCTTATATATTATTGTCTCTTTTTCCTAATTATCCTCAGCTGCCAACATGACATAGCCTAGAGTCATTTGAGAGAAATCAGTTGAGGGTGTGCCTAGATCAGAATATCTGGTTGTCATGTCTGAGAGAGTTGTGTTGATTGATGATGGATGTGGGAAGGCTCCTCCATTGAGTTGGCAATATCTCTTAGAAAGTGGTCCTGAACTGGACAAGAGAGGTATCTGAGCATGAGACAGTGACAAAGCAAGAGATAAAGCCAAGCAACAATGTTTCCCTATATTTTGCCTTCAGTTATTAGCTTGAATTTTTATCCTAAGCTTCCACAACGATGGACTGTGTGTGATCTAGGGGTATCAACCAAATAAACCTGTTCATTACCTGAGTTGCTTTTGGTTTGAGAATTTAAACACAACAACAGAGAAGAAATTTAGAACAACAACAACAACAAAAATGGTACCTCAAAAGTGATTTTGCTGCTGCAAAGGTCCTGGAATGTTGACGTTTGGAGAAATGTTGAAGATATCAGAACTTTAGATGGCAAAAACCATATAAAACTGGACACAAAGCTTAATTGGCTGTTCTTGTTGGACCTGGAAGATGGGAATGTTGAATGTAATGGAAGGCAGTGGAGGTCAAGATCATAGGATTTTGGTGGTAAATAGGCTTTTGCAGAGAACCATGGAGTTTAACCTGGCCTACCTGCCTTGAGAGATAGGTCATAGATTTTCAGGTTTGAGTCCATTGCTCCTGGGGCACAATGTGCCTTCCAGTTTCTGAGAGAGACTGATGCACTCCCTCAGGCAGTGAAGCATTCAGGCTACTTTGTGTTTCTCTTCCTTAGATGTCAAGGAAGCATTGATGCTTCACAGGACAATTGGTCTTAGCTTTTGCATGCTGGGGGTTATATGCTGTGTACTCCTCTGAATAGTTACAAATTAGTGTCATATCTGAGGAGCTAGGTTTACTGCTTCATTTGGAGTTAGAAAGGAAAGAGTTAGTCAGTGAGAGCTATATAACCGAGGCTGTGGAGACTGAGGGCATTTGTTCACATCCATTGTGCCATTCATACGTTGTGGGGGTTGATGTGGGTGATTTAATAACCAAAACACAACAAGTGTGGAGTAATGGTAATGAAATTTGGTTGCTTGTCAGGATTACTCAACTACATCTGAGTTACTCTGATCATAGCAGTTAGGATGTAGAGCCTAGAAAATGGAATTTTAAATAAAACTGTGTAATGTGGGTATTTATAATCTGCAGCTCTAGAGAGTTTCGCAGAAAGAGGAACTCTCACCTTGGCATAATGTGGAATCTTCACACTAGAGGTATTATTTGCTAGTACATGTATTCTGTATTTTTTTTAAAGTTTAAGGACTTCCCTATCACCTTCCTCTTTTGTGGATGGTATTATAATTCATATGCATCTTAAATTCTCAACTTTGTCCTGTGGCAAAGGCATCTAAGTAATATTTAGCACTGCATAAATTTCAAACTGGTGTTAGCAACTGCATAGACCAATGGATATACTGGATTTGGGTAATTATAGTTGCTTTTGCTTTAGATAAAATTATTTTAAGCACTAAAATCTCCCCACTCATGAAGATGACCTGAGATGGTTCAGTGGTAAACCTGAGTTAGTTCTTGTATGTTTGAAAAGCAATCACACAAGACAGTATATTTGTACTGACTTTAGGTACCAACAATTGTTTTATAAAGTTTACTTACATGTATTTTTGAGATCTTGAGATGACTCATCAGGTCAAAGTGTATTGCTATACAGGTACAATAAACTTGTTCCTGGGAACCCATGGTAGAGAGAACCAAATCGTGAAAGTTGTCCATTGGCTACTACATATGAGGTATGTACCTCTACTCATATATCAAACAGACACACAGATCACACACACACACACACACACACACACACACACCCTCTCACACACACATACACAAATACATATACAACATGCACATAAACACACCACACACACAAATACACACACACGCACACACATACACTACTCAAACACAAACACATACATGCACACAAATACACGCACAAACATACACACAAACACACAAACTTCACATATCATACATACTCAACACACACACACACACACACACACACACACACACACACATCCCATACACACAAATACACAAACACCAACGAAAAAATTTTCAAAAACAGTATTAGTATTTAAAGAACAGGTGGGGATGGTCTGTAACATCCACAAGAGACATAGACAGGGGAGAGGAAGCTGCAGCTGGTGTTTTGTTACAGCACTAGAGGCAACCCTGAGTATTGGCAATTGATAAAAAGAGGGGAACATCCATAAGCAGCTTACCTGATCCCATACCCAACATCTTAATAGTGATTCATCAGAATCCCAGGGATCATTTATTTACTTATTTCTTTATTTAGGTTTTTGGCTGTTGTTAATCTATGAAAAACTTATAGTTTATTGGGTAAAAAGTACTGTGTGGAGTGGCCAAGTCACTCAGCAAGTATTCTTCTTTGGGTTGACCTGAGTTCATATACCAACAGTCAAGTGGGGAGGGAGGCTCATAGCCACCTGCTATTCCAGATCCTGGGGAACTGAGACTCTCTTCTATGGTGTGACAACTGTACACACATGGAAAACATTGTGTCTCCCTCTCACACACAAACATACATTAAAAATGAGGATAGACTTGTTTTCAAAACTACTTATGACTTGAAAAGCGATTAGAGCTAAACAAGTTGCTTTAGGTGTATCGTGCAAATCATACAATGTTTATTTAAAAATCTGTTATCTTGCATTTAGTTTGGAAACATTTTCATTTCCTCACTCTGATGCAGACTTACATCCTATCTTCACTCATAGGAAACAAAATGGTTTCTAAGTAATCCTAACAGACATGCTTTTCTTTATCAAAAGAGAATGAGATACTTTCAGTAGTCAAAACTATTTTCTACAATGTAGAAACATCAGAAAGCTTCAAGCAAATCTATCTAATTTTGTTTGAACAGCCCTCCTTACCCTACCCATTTTCTGTTATTGGCAAAAGAGAGCACACACAGGGAGTGATAGTCAGTGATTTTTTTTATTTGATTTTGGTGAGACTCTTGTAGCTCTTGTCTAAGGGACCATGTTAAATTTGTAGATCTATCTTTGTGTCTCCTTTTATCAGTGGTGCCATCTATTTTGTGTGATTTTATTAGTTATAATCTATTATTGATGTTTCTCTGAAAATGATGGACCTTTACTTATTTTTGTATCCTGGAAAATTACTATATTATGTTATAAGTTCCCTGAGTTTTTGTTGATTTGGGGACCTCCACTGGAGAAACAGTTTTAGTTTTCTCTTCTTGATCTTAGAGGCTTGCTTCTCCTCATTTCTTGGCATATCTTTGTTTTCCAGTTGTTACTATCATCAGTATTTGCATTTTTGCTATTTAAGTTATTGATGTAGTTAATACATTTTTTTAAAACTTTCTTATATGTTATTGTTTCTGTGTCCTAGTTAGTTCCAGGTGTCAACATGTCAGAGCCTACAGTCATCTGAGGGAACATCATTTGAGGATGTGCCCCCATCAGAATGGCTGATTGCTATGTCTTTGAGAGAGTATGTTTATTGATGATTGATATGTGAAGGCCCTTCCACTGAGGGTGACAATATCCCTAAGAAAGTAGACCAGGCTTCTATACAGAGTATGATACAATGACCCAAATAAGAGAGAAAGCCAGGAAACAAAGTTTCCCCATGTTTTTTGCCTTCAGTTGCTTATTGCAGTCTTAGGCAACCAGCCCTAGGCTGCAGGCAGGGCTCAAAGAGAAAGCCATAGTATTGCAAATCTTAGACTTTTTTTCCATCTGAGGAGTTAGGAGACATAAACACTCACACTTATTTTCTTGGTAGTTACTTTTATTTATTCTCTCATGTTAGCTCCAAATCTCTTTGTTCTTCACAGCTATATATACCCAACAGAATCTTTCATGTTGAATATAGGAGTTATATTTTAAGGTCACATTCCATTTCTTAAGTAAATGATGAAAGACAGAGTCCTCCCAACAACACACATGCAGTAAATCTCAGCTTCCTAATTGGTGAGCTATAACCTTGCAGCTGTAGCTGCAAAGAAAGAACCTGTCATTTTGTTATCTACCTAAAGAGATAATCTTATGAAGGTTTTTAAGAGTTACTAAACTCCTTAGGAGTCTAAGAGAAATAAGGAAATCATATACTACATCTTATATTTCTGAGTGTAATAAACATTTTAAACTAACATTTTGTGATTACTGAAAATGCTGGGCTTTTTCAGATTTAGAGTGTTTACAGAGAGAGAGAGAGCTGTGTCATAAATGCTTTGGTTGGAATTCAGGTTTACCTTAATTCTCTTAATATGAGCTCACTACAGCATTCTCCAAGGCATAGTGACACTAAGAGCACTTTAAATCTTAAAATATATTTTTCTGTCTTGTGTGTAACTTTAGACCCTATAAAAGGAAGCTTGCAACTCTCTCAGGGCTGTGAAGTCAGAGAGGCTGGCACAGCAATTAGATTGCTTTACACCTTTAAACTTGGATCAACAAATTAGACAGCTGACTATTAAGTCTCAGTGAACTAGCCTGCTTTTCCTGGCAATGGTTTTCCTTAAAAAAACATCAATAAGGCACCTGGTCTAGTCTAAAGATACTTTGAAGCTTTATGTCAGCTCATAGTATACAATTTTCCTGGCAGCTGGGGAAAAATAAGTATTTCCCTAAGTCAACCCAAACTGTGATAAAAAGCAGGTCCTAAGTATCTCACAGTCTTCAATGGAACAATAGGCCTAGTTATGAAACATATCTGTAGCTTAAGTTGTCCTGCCTGGCCCACAGTCAGGATATATCTCTTTCACCTGCCAGTCCCACAGCCTCTCAGACCCGACCAAGTAAACACAGAGACTTATGTTGCTTTCAAACTGTATGGCCGTGGCAGGCTTCTTGCTAACTGTTCTTATAGCTTAAATTAATCCATTTCCTTTAATCTATAGCTTGCCACATGGCTCGTGGCTTACCGGCATCTTCACAAGCTGTTTCTCATCGTGGCGGCTGGCAGTGTCTCTCTGACTCAGCCTTCCACTTCCCAGCTTTATTCTCCTCCTTGCCCCGCCTATACTTCCTGCCTAGCCAACGGCCAATCAGTGTTTTATTGATTAATTAGCAACACATTTGCCATACATCCCACAGCACTTACCCCTTTTTTTTTTCCAAAAGGAAGGTTTTAACCTTAACAAAGTAAAATTACATATAATTTGGGAATTTGGGCGTAGCTTCTCTTACTACTTCCTGCTGGAAGGGGGCGCTGTATCTTATGGGGAAACAAAGAAAATTTTAGAATTATGGAATAGTCCATGAGGCTGTATCGTCTGAGCCAGATGCCTTCAAACCATTCTGGATGTTGGATCATCTGGGCCATGGTGTCATTGGAGACCTTCAGGGGGTCTTGGCTGGTCAAACCTGATGTATCTTAATCTGGAACAAATCCATAGCCTTTGGATTTCTGTGGGAACAAAATCAGAGACTCTTTTCCAAAGTAACATATCCTTATATCCAAATTTTGAAGTCAAGGTATCTTTGAGATATACATTTTGACATAACTCAACATCTTTTACAATCAAATGTTTCTCTGCAGTTAAAAATCCAAAAGACAACACAATCCAGATTCTCTGTGTAATATCCATTTTTACGTGGCTTATTTTTTATACTACCTTTACTGTCTCTTTAATGACTTTATTTTTTTAAAACTATGTATTTGTTTCTATAACTCTATATATCACCTTTTTTGTCTCTTTCAAGCCTACGTATCTTTTACACACATTGTAAACTATTACATCTGAATCTGTCTTATTGTTAATCTATTGCCTTAAACTGCAGCAGCTGTGGCTGCTGGCTCCACCCACCTCAGCTTCCCAACATGGCTACTTTTTCCACCAGCTCTGGGAGCTATTGGGGGTCTATGCTTTTAGCCAAGCAGCGTGTAGTCCAGAAACCTCTTTTTTTGTTTTGTACCTGCAAAGTCTAAATCCACCACGCAGCTTAATGTGCCACTTGCAGAGGCCTGATTCCCGCCATACTGCAGGTTGAGCACGCACGCCAGGAACCCACCAGTAGCTGAAACCAGCAGCTGCTACTCATTTGAGAGAGACAATTAGGAACTATTTTTAGCTCTGTTTTAGAATCTTTTTTCTCAGTTTTTAGGTGGAAACTCTTGCCACCACGTTGGACGCCATTTGTAGCTTAAGTTGTCCTGCCTGGCCCACAGTCAGGATATATCTCTTTCACCTGCCAGTCCCACAGCCTCTCAGACCCGACCAAGTAAACACAGAGACTTATGTTGCTTTCAAACTGTATGGCCGTGGCAGGCTTCTTGCTAACTGTTCTTATAGCTTAAATTAATCCATTTCCTTTAATCTATAGCTTGCCACATGGCTCGTGGCTTACCGGCATCTTCACAAGCTGTTTCTCATCGTGGCGGCTGGCAGTGTCTCTCTGACTCAGCCTTCCACTTCCCAGCTTTATTCTCCTCCTTGCCCCTCCTATACTTCCTGCCTAGCCAACGGCCAATCAGTGTTTTATTGATTAATTAGCAACACATTTGCCATACATCCCACAGCACATATCCTAATATTATTTCTATTCATCAAAATTATACAGCTTAAGGAGAAATCTTCCTGACAATAAACAGATATAAATGCCCAATATGGAATGTATTTATGAGATAAACACACTATAGTATAGGCAGTGGGGTATTTCCCACACCATATACATCATATCAGACAGCAAAGGTACAGTAGAAACAAAAGATATTTTGGAGTCTGTAATCTTGTGCCCTTGCCTAAAATGGCATTGATACATTAGAGATTTTTCTCTTGGTGGACTGACACCTGCTGCATCTCTGATATGGTCACCAGCAGTGTCTAGTTTGAGTTTTTATCCTAAGCTCCCATGATGACGGATTGTGATCTGACAGAATCAGCCAAATAAACCCATTCATAACCTGAGATGTTTTATTTAGAGAATTTAATCATAGCACCAGAGAACCAAGTTAGAACAAAAATGGCATACAAAAAGTGATTCTGTTACTGGGCAGAACCTGGGAATGTTATCTTTTGGAGGAATATGGAAGATATCAGGATGTTGGATGGCAAAAGTGATAGAAAGCTCTACTCAAAGCTTAATAAGCTGCTCTTGTAGGACTTGAATGTTGAGAGTAATGACAGACAGTAGAGGTCCAGGTCATAGTATTTCAGTGGGAAATAGACTCCATGATGAATGAAGCTAGAAGTCATTTGTGTGATCTTTTAGTCCCAAGCCTTTCCTATTATGCCCATGCCCTGAGAAATTGAATACTGAAGAATTAAAAAATAATGGGCTGATTTTTTAGCTGGAATATTGAATCTCTTAGATGGCTATTACTGATGAGTAATTCAGGACTACAATGAAAAGAGCAATAAGTGGGGGCAGAAATAAATAAAAAATCTGTGGATTGTAGGGAAAAACATGCCTGTGTAGTTTCAGATGGTGATCAAGTGGTGAACAGAAGCAGGAACTTTCAGGGAGTTTATCACCATTAAAAAGATGGCCCTTGCTCTACACTGGAAGCCAAACAAGATGCCCTAAGGTTAAGAATCCATCCTTCTACATCTTCAATTAATGGAAGGGTTAGACAAAGTGATTCCTAGTCCCAGGAAGCAACTTCATACAAAATCTACTGCAACTCTCATCCAAGCATGACAGGGTCCATCACAACTTAGAAGCCAAATTTGGGGGAATCTTTGATGTTGTACTAGTTGTGGAAACAAGAAAGACGCAAAATTTCAGGCCATGGATTCTTAGTCTGTGGTTTCAGTTCAGCATTGTTGCAGGCATCTGTGTTTGGCAGAGTCAGAGCCCCAGTGAGAAGACTGTGATTGTTTATAGCATGATGCTGTGAATATGAAGCCTGGGTTGTATTTTGAGACCATAAGATGTTGAGATAGTCAAGCTCTGAGATATCTGCCACAGAGAACTGCATATAGGGAATGGAAGGAACCAAAGAGAGATGTTTGAGAAGTTGCAGGAAACTGAAACCCCATGTGTCTGACAGAGAACTACAGGATTTGTTTTTTGCCCTCCTGGGTTTCAGTCTTGCCTTAGTTCAATCTTCCCTCACTATGTCCTCATTCCTCTCTTTCAAGATGTAAATTTGTATTCTGTGCCATTGTATGTTGTAAAGATATAACTTGTTTTCTGATTTTACAAGATGTCACAGTCAAGCAATTGTCTCGAATGTCAGAAGAGATTTTGTACATTTGAACAGTGTAGAGGTTGTTGCAGACTATGAGGATCATTGAAGTTAGGCTTAAAGCATTTTCATCTTGGGATGACCATGAGCCTATAGTGACCTGGGGCAGAAGGTAGTCGGCTGTGTGAAAAACCTCCCAGATAGATCATGTATTTAGACATGTGTCTCTCCTTGGTGGCTCTCTTTGGGGGTATTTGTGCTTTACTTAGGAGGAGCCTTTCTGGATGAAATTCCTCATTGGGGATGGGAGATGAGTATCTAATAGCCTCAACCATTTCTTGTTCTTTGTGTCTACTGTGTTGTCATTGAACCTGATCAGCCAGCTTCCTTCTTGTGCTGTCATGACTTCACCATCATTATAGACTCTGTCCCTAAATCACATAAGATACAGTTGAAGCAATTGCTGTTCAATGCTAAACCATTTTGCTAGCTTGCTGTGGTTTTTTGTTTGTTTGTTTTTTAAATTTTACTCTTTTTGTTTTTGAAGACAGGGTTTGTCTGTGTAGCCTGGGCTGTCTTTCAAGTGGCTCTGTAGACTAGAATGGCTTCATACTCAGAGATCCACCTGATTTTGGCTCCCAAGTGCTGGGATTAAAAGTGGGCCAAAATTACTGGGTTTTGTTTTGTTTCTATATTATTGGGTGATGAGCCTGGAATGTAGGCTTTTACACATGTCAAGTATGTGTGTTGTGCTGAGCTTCACCAACATCTTTAATTTTAAAATTTGGCAGAGGGTATCATTCTTTTTTCCCAGGATGGCATGTATTCATGATACTAATACTCCCTGAGCCTTCTGAGTTATTGGATTGCAGGTGTGTGACATTCTTCCTGCCTGTTGTGTTTGCTTTGAATTTTTTAAATAAATGTGAGTCTTGTCTGTATGCATGAATATGCACCACACGGGTGCCTGGTTGTCACAGAAGTCCAAAGACTTTTTTTATTAAGAAAATTTTTCCATTCATTTTACACACCAATCAAAGATTTCTCTCTTCTCTCCTCCCACCCCCCAACTTCTCCTTCTCAACTCACTCCCTCACAAGAAGGCAAGGCCTCCCATGGAGAGGCACATCCAATAGAGGCAAGTTCAAGCCCCTCCCCCTGCCTCAAGGCTGCAGTAGGTCTCCCATTATAGGTAGTGGGTTCCAAATGGCCCACTCATGCACCAGGGATGTATTAGCGCCCCCCCCAAGCAGATCAAGCTACACAACTGTCTCACCATACAGAGGGCCTAGGCCAGTCCCATACAGACTCCACAGCCGTTATCTAACTTTCAGGAGTTCCCACTAGTTTGCTTTGGTCATCCCTACTGGTTTCCCCATCATGGTCTTAATACACTTGCTCATAGAATCCTTCGTCTCTCTCTTTGATTGGACTCCTAGAGCTCTGCATCTGCTTCCATCAGTCATTGGAGAAAAGTTCTGTGATGACAGTTAGGGTATCACTGGGGTAAGCCAGTTCAGTTCAGGTACCCTCTCCACTATTTCTAGTAGTCCAAGCTAGGATCATCCTTGGGGAATCTTGGGAACTTCCCTAGCACCTGGTTTCTCTCTATGCCTTTGATGTCTCCCTCTATCATGATATCTCTTTCATTGCTTTCCCACTCCATCCCTGTTCCAGCTCAACCATCCCGTTCCCTTATGTTCTCATTCCCTATCCCCTGGCCTCCATTGCCCCACCTCATCCCCAGTTTACTCATGGAGATTTTATCTATTTTCCCTTCCCAGAGTGATCCATGCATCACTCTTTGGGTCTTCCTTGTTAGCTGGCTTCTCTGGAGTTGTGGGTTGTAGCCTAGTTATCCTTTGCTTTATATCTAGTATCCACTTATGAGTGAGTACATACCATGTTTGTTCTTCTGCATCTGGGTTACCTCACTCAGTGTGATACTTTCTAGTTCCATCCATTTGCCTGCAAATTTTATGATGTCATTGTTTTTCTCTGATGAGTAGTACTCCATTGTGTATATGTACCACATTTTCTTAATCCATTCTTCAGTTGAGGGGCATTTAGGTTGTTTCCAGGTTCTGGCTATTATGAATAATGCTGCTGTGAACATAGTTGAGCATGTGTCCTCGTGGTATGATTGAGCATTCCTTGGGTATTTGCCCAAGAATGATATAGGAAGATTGATTCCCAATTTTCTAAGAAACTGCCATACTGATTTCCAAAGTGGCTGTATAAGTTTGCACTCCCAACAACAGTGGAGGAGTGTTCCTCTTGCTCCACATTCTCTCCAACATAAGCTGTCTTCAGTGCTTTTGATCTTAGCCATTCTGACAGGTGTAAGACGGTATCTCAGAGTCATTTTGATTTGCATTTCCCTGATGACTAAGGATGTTGAGCAATTCCTTTAGTGTCTTTAGGCCATTTGAGATTCTTCTGTTGAGAATTCTCTGTTTAGCTCTGGAGCCCATTTTTTAATTGCATTGTTCATTATTTTGATGTCTAGTTTTTTGAGCAAAGACAGTTCTTGATAGAAATTTAGAGGAGAGAGAAACAGAAAACACAGGATAGCCTCAGGAGGGCCTGGATCCTAATCTATTGGACCTCAACTGTCTCTGCCAAAGGGCTTTTAAAGGAATGCCAAAGGTGTAGACAATTCTGGAACATGAATATAGAACTGGAGTGGATGCATAACTCTTTGTAGGAAGTTCACTAAAATCTTTTGAGTTCTTTCTATCTTTTTTGTTTATTTGAAGGATCTTTGCAGGGGAGACAGTTTCTTAATATGTACTTCTGGCTGTGTTGGAACTGATTACATAAATGAGGCTAGCGTTCAACTCAGAGGCAGACTCACCTGCCTCTGCCTTCAGAGTACTGGTATTAAAGGCATGAGCCAATACACCTGGCTTGCCCATCTTTTTTTTTTTTTTTGGTAGTTAGTAATTGTTGGTACAATTTCTTTGATGTGTACTCAGTACTATTTATCTGTTTGCTTATCTCTCTATTTGTATTAATAGGCATTTCTCTAACAAGGTGATATCCCATTTAAAAGTGCAGAAATGACAGAGGTGACCCTCCCATTCAATTTCCTTTTAATGTGACTTGGTGATTACATTAGAACTTCTGTGTCATGGAATAATTGTAAGAAGCAGAAGAACTATATTTTCAAAGAAGTATACATTTACAATGTTGTCAGTATCATTTTCGTTTGTACATATGTGTTGTAGCCCACCTAGGTTTCCTAGTGGCTTTACCCAGCAGGACTGCATAAGAGGATGATTGGACCACAGGCCTGAGTACCAGGTATCTGAGATGGTCTGCACTTGGCTGTGCTGGGGGGAGGTCTTTTGCTCCACCCCTTGGCATGCCTTTAAAAGCCCTTTGGCAGAGACAGTTGGAGCCCAATAGATTAGGATCCAGGCCCTCCTGAGGGTCTTCTGTGTTTTCTGTTTCTCTCCCCTCTAAATTTCTATCAAGAGTACCCAGGGGAAAAATGGAGGTGGGATGCTCTCCCACATATGTATACTATATTTTAGAATGCAGTGACCTATGACGATGTGCATGTTGACTTCACTTGGGAAGAGTGGGCTTTGCTGGATCCTTCCCAGAAGCGTCTCTACAAAGATGTGATGTTGGAGACCTACAGGAACCTCACTGCTATAGGTAAGACTGAATTTTCCTTCACATTTTAAAATAAAGGGGTGATGTTTCTTGGTTATTGATACTCTTCTGTAATTATGATTGAAAGTGAGGAAGGATGATATGAATAAAATAGTCATGGTTCCAAGATTTACTGAAGATAATAACTTAAATTTTACACAATTTCCAATAATATACATTTTCTGGGATATATTTTAGGTTTCAAATGGAAAGATCATCATATTGAAGAACATTGTGAAAGTTCTAGAAGACATGGAAGGTAATTTTCATATGCAAGCTAATACAAATGTGCCTCAGAAGAAATTTTAAGGTGTCTGGAAGTTTAAAGAAAGCAACATTGTAAATAAGCACAGCTTAAAGTGCATTGATAATTGTTAAATTCTCACAAAACTATACCTCAAAGTCAAGTAAGTAAATTGTGTTTGCAATACTTTATTTTAAGAAAGGAGACAAGGAAACAATGCCATAACAGATATCACCATTTGAATCATAGCCTCATGAGAGCTATGCTGTAGAATTCTCAATCCATTTAGTTTCATATCACTCATATTACAAAAGGTATGCACGTTCAATAAGGGATAAGTATATGTTCAAAACCTTCTAATAAGCAAATAGTCTATAGTAAAGATCGTGTTACTCATATACTTGTTGGGACTTTGTAAAGTTTAATCAGAGGAGGGGTAGTTAGAGTCAAGAGCCCAGCAGTAATCATTGTGGAGAAACCCTATCTGTATATCATATGTCTTTGAGGAACAGAAAGTCAAACTGTGTGAATGTAATGTGAACACTTTTTATTTGTTATTCTTTCCAGGATCCAAGCCATATGAACATAGGGATATCAAAAGAAACAACAAACCCCTCTCCTTCTCAGAACAATTAGAAGATATGTAGTAGACCCACTTAGAATAGCCTTGTTGAATGTGATTCAAGTTTACAAGTAATTGCTTTTCCAGCTTCATTGAAAATACATCAACAATCTCACACTGAGAAAAGCCCTATGAGTACTAGGAATATGTAAATACTTCTGTTTGTCCTGGCTCACTTTGCAAATGTAGTATGACTCATACTATAGGAAAATTTATGAATGTAATATGTGTAGTAAAGCTTTGAGTTTTTCCAGTTCTGTTCAAATATGTAAAATTCTCATATAAAAAAGTTGTTATAAATGCGAGTCATATAATAAAAGCTCTTACCATCACAGGTATATTCAAAGATGCAAAATAACCCTTAATGAAGGGGAACATCAAGAGTGTAAACAAAGTGATAAAAATTTAAGATCTGATTTCTCTTTACAATTAGACCAAATTTGTAAAATTAATTCATACAGATATATTCAACAGTGTAACATATGTGATAAAGCTTTTACATGTGCCAATTATCATTGCAGGCATGAAAGAAGCCATACTGGAGAGAAACCATCTGAATATGCTCAAAGTGTTAATTCCTATGCATATCATAATCATCTTCAAAGGCATGAAAGAATCCATACTCGAGAGAAACC
Organism: Peromyscus eremicus; assembly: GCF_949786415.1. NCBI lineage: Eukaryota > Metazoa > Chordata > Mammalia > Rodentia > Cricetidae > Peromyscus > Peromyscus eremicus. The sequence goes on from NC_081434.1 coordinate 120,698, forward strand.
CTATGGATGTAATCAATGTGGTAAAGCCTTTTCACAACACTGGTATCTCCAAATACATAAAAGAGCACATACTGGAGAGAAACCCTATGAATGTAATCAATGTGGGAAAGCCTTTGCATGTAACAGTAGTCTCCAAAAACATAAAAGAACACATACGGGAGAGAAACCCTATGAATGTAATCAATGTGGTAAAGCCTTTGTATGTCACAATTATCTCCAAATCCATAAAAGAAAACATACTGGAGAGAAACCCTATGAATGTAATCAATGTGGTAAAGCCTTTACACGTCACTCTATTCTCCAAATCCATAAAAGAACACATACTGGAGAGAAACCCTATGAATGTAATCAATGTGGCAAAGCCTTTACACATCACTCTAGTCTCCGAATACATAAAAGGACACATACTGGAGAGAAACCCTATGAATGTAATCAATGTGGGAAATTCTTTATACTTCACTCTGTTCTCCAAATCCATAAAAGAACACATACTGGAGAGAAACCCTATGAATGTAATCAATGTGGGAAAGCCTTTGCATATCACAATTATCTACAAATCCATAAAAGAACACATACTGGCGAGAAACCCTATGAGTGTAATCAATGTGGGAAAGCCTTTCCAGGTCCCAGTCATCTTCAAATGCATGAAAAAACACATACTGGTGAGAAACCCTATGGATGTAATCAATGTGGGAAAGCCTTTGCATCAAATAGTAGTCTTCAAATCCATAAAAGAACACATACTGGTGAGAAACCCTATGAATGCAATCAATGTGGTAAAGCCTTTGCACGTCACAGTTATCTCCAAATCCATAAAAGAACACATACTGGTGAAAAACCCTATGAGTGTAATCAATGTGGTAAAGCCTTTGCATGTACTGTTACTCTCCGAAAACATAAAAGAACACATACTGGAGAGAAACCCTATGAATGTAATCAGTGTGGTAAAGCCTTTGCACAGCACAGTCATCTTCAAAGACATAAAAGCACACATACTGGAGAGAAACCCTATGAATGTAATCAGTGTGGTATAGCCTTTTCACAACCCGCATATCTTCAAATACATAAAAGAACTCATACTGGAGAGAAACCCTATGAATGTAATCAATGTGGAAAAGCCTTTGCATGTCACAGGAGTCTCCAGATCCATCAAAGAACACATACTGGTGAGAAACCATATAAATGTAATCAATGTGGTAAAGCCTTTGCATATCACAATTATCTACAAATCCATAAAAGAACACATACTGGAGAGAAACCTTATGAATGTAATCAGTGTGGTAAAGCCTTTGCACAGCAAGGTCATCTTCAGAGGCATACTAGAACACACAATGGTGGGACCTCTTCCCCTTTCCCTGGTTTTGGGACACCCCTCTCCCATCTGCCAGGACTGTGGACCTGGGAATTTCAAATGTACACCTAAAAGGAAAGCGTACACCCCCTAAAATTCCTTAACTCCATTTTCTGCCCATTACTGTACATTTTTTCTAGCAGATTTCTAATCAGTCAAAGGCTACAGACTGCTCCAACTGCTGCCTGCATGTTCCTAGTCCCAGAGGGTCCTATAAAGCCTGGACAACAAATGAAGCAGTCTGCTCTGTCTGGACTTGGTCAATATTTCAGTCTTTAGTGTTGCCAAGAATAGCCCAATGTCAGCAGGAAGTATCATGGATGATTTCAACATCCCTTGTCGCTCATTTGTTATCAACAAAAAGTCTGGGATGTTAAGTTCCTTACCCAGGACATATAACTGAGGTGCTTATTCATCACATCAAAGCTTGACCTGGCTACCAGGTTCTCCCAACTTCCCTCAGTCCCTACCTGCTACAGGGTATGGCTGAACATAACCTACCCTCTACATTGAACTCTCTACTCCAGGGGTTAGATTGCCCTTAAAAATGTTCTATTACTTATTGTATAAATTCTGCCCATGATCCTGATATGTATATTTTAATGTCTCCATATGTACTTTTGCCAGTTAATCTGGTATGAGGATCTTGATGTGTGTACATTTAAACAGGTTGCTACTGTCCTCTCAAAGTTAAAATGGTTTATTAATTGCTTTGATTACAATTTTGAGATCTATGTCAGCTTCAGTTACAGTTTTGGTTCAGCAGGTGCACACTGCTAATCAGGTGAACTCTTTATTTAGAAATGTATCATTAACATTGGTTACTCAGGAAAGGAGTGACCAAGGATTAACAGGTAGAGCTAATGCTTTAGAAGAAACCATTTTTTACATGGGGACTCAGATCCAAAATATTAAGACATGCTTAACCTCATGTCATGCTAACTATAAATGGATTTGTGTTACTCCTCTGCCTTACAGTAGATCAGAGATGTCCTGGGATCAAGTACAGCTCACCTATAAGATGTTTGAAATAGTTGTCAGCTATTAATAATATAGATACTCTTCATTCTCAGATTAGTGCTATTAGTCATTCTAGGCTACAGATATCCTCTGCAAAAGAGGTAGCTAGTTACTTCACTAATTCAGTAAAAAATTTTGTTCAAAATAACTCTTTATGGAGTTTTATTAGTTTGGGAATCATTAGAGGATTAATTATTCTACTTCTATTCCTTCTTCCAGTCATCTTCAGATGTTTAAGATCCACAGTATGCTCTGCCCAAAGTGAGATTCACACACTTCATTTAATCAACACAAAAGGAAGAGATGACCTTGTCCATGTTTGAGGAACAGCAGGTGTCAATTGACTTCAGAGTGTCAGCATACCAGGAGGAAAGTCTCTGATGGGTGAATTTTAGTAGGCAAGTCCCTGAGACCCCAGACCCCAGAGTGCCTTTTGCTTCTGCTGTGCCTTTACATGTTTGCCCCTGCCATCTTCCTTTGCTATCTGTCATGGTGTGAATGAGTGTGGGGAGATTGCATATCCAATCCTCATGGGGGTAAGGCCTCCCTTGGGTAATCAACATAGGCTGGCATACCAACTTGGGGCAGGACCAAGCCCCTCCCCCATGAATCAAGGCTGAGCAAGGCATCCCACCATAGGGAATTAGCTCTAAAAAGCCTGTTCATGTACCTGGGATAAGTCCTGATCCCACTGCCAGGGGCCCCACAAACAGATCAAGCCACACACCTGTCACCCACATGCAGAGGGCCTAGTTCAGTCCTATGCAAGCTCCCCAGCTGTCAGTCCAGAGTCCATGAGCTCCCATTAGCTTGGGTCCGTTGTCTTTGTGTTTTTTCCCATCATGATCTTGACTCCCCCCTTGCTCCTATAATTCCCCCTTTTCAGCTGAACTCCACGAGCTCAGCCAAGTGCATGGCTGTAGGTCTCTCCATCTGTTTCTTTCAGTCACTGGAAGTAGGTTCTATGATGACAATTAGGGTAGTCACCAATCTAACTACAGGGAAGGCTAGTTCAGGTACCCTCTCCACCATTGCTAGGAGTTATAGTTGGGGTCAACCTTGTGGGTTCCTGGGGATTGCCCTAGCACCAGGTGTCTCCCTAACCCCATAATGGCTCCCTCTGTCAAGATATCTTTCATTGCTCTTGCTCTCCATCCTTCATCCTTCCCCCAACATAGCCATCTCAATCCCTCATGTTCCCACCCCTCATCTTCTCCCCTCATTCCCCCTCCCAGTTTACCCAGGAGGTCTTAACCATTTTGCCTTCCTGGGGAGATTGATGCATGACCCTTTTAGGGTCCTCTACCTATCTTTTCTGGGTTTGTGGATCATAGCCTAGTTATCCTTTGCTTTGAATCTAATATCTATTTATAAGTGAGTATATACCATGTTTGTCTTTCTGAATCTGGGTTACCTCATTCAGGATGATTTTTTTTCTAGTTCCATTTATTTGCCTCCAAATTTCTTGATATCATTGTTTTTAACAGCTGAGTAATGCTCCATTGTGTAAATGTACCACATTTTCTTGACCCATTCTTTGGTTGAGGGGCATCTAGGTTGTTTTCAGGTTCTGGCTCTTAAAAATAATGCTGTTATGAACATAGTTGATCAAGTGTCCTTGTAGTGTACTTGAGCATCTTTTGGGTATATGCTCAAGAGGGGTATTGCTGGGTCATGAGGTAGGTTGACTCCTAATTTTCTAAGTAACTACCATATTGATTTCCAGAGTGGCTGTACAAGATTACACTCCTACCAGCAGTGGAGGAATGTTCCCTTTTCTCCACATCCCCTCCAATATAAGGTGTCATCATTGTTTTTTATCTTAGCCATTCTGACAGGCATAATTTGGTATCTCCTGATATCTCCAAGGGGTGTTGGATTTTGTCAAAGGCATTTTCAGCATTTAATGAGATGACCATCTGGTTTTTTTAGTTTGTTTATTTGTTGGATTACATGTGCATATTTTCATATGTTGAACCATCCCTGCATCTCTGGGATGAAGCCTACTTGAACATGGTAGATGATATTTTGATGTGTTCTTGGATTTCATTTGCCAGTATTTTATTGAGTATTTTTGCATCAATGTTCATGAGGGAGATTGGTCTGAAATTTTCTTTCTTAGTTGTGTCTGTGTAGTTTGAGTGTCAGGGTATCTGTAGCGTCATAAAAAGAGTTTGGCAATGTTCCTCCTGTTTCTATTTGTGGAACAGTTTGAGGAGTATTGATATTACTTCTTCTTTGAAATTCTGGAAGAATTTTATGCTGAAACCATCTGATCCTGGACTTTTTTTGGTTGGGAGACTTTTAATGATTGCTTCTATTAGCATCCTTAGAGGTTATAGGTCTATTTAAATTATCTATCTGATCTTGATTTAATTTTGGTATTTAATTTTCCTTTCAGGAAAATTGTCCATTTCTTTTAGATTTTCCAGTTTTGTGGAGTACAGGTTTTTGAAGTATATCCTAATGATTCTCTGGATTTCCTCAGTGTGTGTTGTTACATTCCCCTTTTCATTTCTGATTTTGTTAATTTGGATATTCTTTATCTGCCTTTTGGTTAGTTTGGATAAGGGTTTGTCTATCAAAGAACCAACTCTTTGTTTCACTGATTCTTGCTATTATTCTCTATGTTTCTATTTTATTGATTTCAGCCCTCAGTTTGATTATTTCCAGCCATCTACTCCTGGGTGAATTTGCTGCTTTTTGTTCTAGAGCTTTCAAAATTTTTCCAGATTCTTTATGTAGGCACATAGTGCAATAAACTTTCCTCTTAGCACTACTTTCATAGCATCCCTTAAGTTTGGATATGTCATGGATTCATTTTCATTGAATTCTAAGAAGTCTTTAATTTCTTTCTCTACCCAGTGGTAATTCAGTTGAGAGTTGTTCAGGGTCTATGAGTTTATAGGCTTTCTGTAGTTTGTGTGGTTGTTGAACTCTAACTTTTACCCATAGTGATCCAATAAGATACATGGAATAATTCCACTTTTTTTGTATCTGTAAGATTTGCTTTGTGACTGAATGTGTGGTCAATTTTAGAGAAGGTTCCATGAGGTGCTGAGAAGAAGGTATATTCTTTTGTGTTTGGGTGAAATGTTCTATAGATGTCTCTTAGGTCCATTTGAGTCATACCATCTCCTAGTTCCCTTATTTCTCTATTAAGTTTTGGTCTAGAAGACTTGTCCATTGGTGAGAGTGAAGTGTGTGTGATATTTGATGTGTGATTTAAGCTTTAGTAATGTTTCTTTTACAAATGTAGGTGCCCTAGTATTTGGGGCATAGATGTTCAGAATTGAGACTTCATCTTGATGGATTTTTCCTGTGATGAATACAAAATGTCCTTCTCCATCTCTCTTTATTAACTTTAGTTTGAAGTCTATTTTATTAGATATTAGGATAGCTATACCATATTTCTTAGGTCCATTTGGTTGGAAAATCTTTTCCTAACCCCTTACTCTAAGGTAATGTCTGTCTTTGAGGTTGAAGTCTGTTTCTTGTATGCAGCAGAAGGATGAATCCTGTTTTTGTACCCATGCTGTTAGCCTGTGTCTCTTTATAAGCAAATTGAGTCCATTGATATTAAGAGATATTAATGACCACTGATTGTTAATTCTTGTTATATTTGGTTTTGGTGGTGATGCTGTATTTGGTAGTGTGTGTGTGTGTGCTTCCCTTCTTTGGGATTTGCTGGTGTGAGGTTATCTTTTGCCTGTGTTTTTGTGGGTGCAGCTAACTTCCTTGAGTTGAAGTTTCCCTTCTAGTGGTTTCTGTAAGGCTAGATTTTTGGATAGGTATTGTTTAAATCTGGTTATGTCATAGAATATCTTGTTTTCTCCATCTATGGTGAGTGAAAGCTTTGCTGGGTATAATAGTTTGGGATGGCATACGTAGTCTCTTAGTGCCTGTAGGACCTTCTGGCTTCCAGAGTTTCCATTGAGAAGTCAGGTGTAATTCTGATTGATCTGTCTTTTTATATTACTTGGCCTTTTCCCTTTGCAGCTCTTACTATTCTTTCTTTATTCTATATGTTTAGTGTTTTACTATGTGGCAAGGGGACTTTTTTTTTTTTTGGTCCAGTCTATTTGATGACCTGTAAGCTTCTTGTGCCTTCATAGGCATGTCTGTCTTTAGGTTAGGAAAGTTTTCTTCTGTGATTTTGTTGAATATATTTTCTGTGTCTTTGAGCTGGAATTCTCCTTCTTCTATCCCTGTTATTCTTAGGTTTGGTCTTTTCATGGTGTCACAGATTTCCTGGATGTTTTGTGTTAAAAATTTGCTGGATTTAACATTTTCTTTGACTGATGGATATATTTCCTCTATTGTATCCTCAATGTCTGAGATTCTCTCTTCCATCTTTTGTATTCTGTTGGTTATGCTTGCATCTGTAGTTCCTCTTCATTTACTCAGATTTCCCTTTTCCAGAATTCTCTAAGTTTGTGTTTTCTTTATTGCCTGTGTATTTCAATATTCAGGTCTTGAACTGTTTCCTTCACCTGTTTGATTGTTTTATCTTGGCTTTCTTTAAGGGATTTATTGATTTTTGTCAAATTTTTTTGTTTGTATTTTCCTCCATTTCTTTAAGGGAAATTTTCATTTCCTCTTTAAGGGCCTCTATCATCTTCATGAAGTTATTTTTAAGGTTGTTTTCTTCTGCTTCATCTGAGTTGGGATGTTCAGGTCTTTCAGTTGTAGAACCACTACTTTCTGTTGGTGCCATATTGCTCTTTATGCTGTTGAATGTATTCTTACACTGCTGTCTACCCATTTCTTCCTCCAATCCATACAGGTGGAGCCTGTGTCTCTGGGAGTCCCTCTTCCTCCAATCGGTGCAGGTGGGGCCTGTGGGTCCAATGGTTGCTCTTCCAATTGGTGAAGGTGGGGCCTATGTTTCCAGTGGTCACTGGTGCCATGGGAGAAGGTTGCTGAGAGGGTGAGGGAGGATGCTGCTGCCTGGTCTTTGGGGCTGGAATTGGTGGGGAAGGGGCACAGTCCAGCCAGCAGCTCAGGGACTCACAGCTTCTCAATCATCTCTAGTGCTACAGGGGATCTCTACTGGGCATTTTTACCTGTGGATTATTATGAAGATGATTCCTTTCCTAAGCTCTACTGTCTAATTGATAATAATAATATTAGTTTATTCAGTTTTGATGAATAAAAATAGATACAAGGAAATATAACACAGCTAGGCTTATGAGTTTCCCCTAAGGAGCTATATAGATCACAGTTTAGGTTAATGACTAAGGAAAACAATTGAGCCCCCAGGAGCCAGGCTGGCTGTAATTCTTTTAATGCTGAATAATCCAGTCACAGGTTGCTAGGTGCATCATTAGCTGAAACAGTGCCTTAAAATAACTTCAGGTTAGCTCCAATGTTTTGATAATAACTTTGAGATGACAAACTTCAGAAAACAATCGAAAGTTCACAAGAACACATAGCTGAGTTATAGATTCATTAGTTTAGGGTCAAAAATACAAAGCAGCCCAATTGTTACTACCTGACATACTTTTTTGCTAGGTTTGGTTGGTGATCAAAGGCGATAATTAATTCTTTGTACCCATTTTTGCTCTTAATTGCCTGATATAAGAAACTATTGATGGCCGGGCAGTGGTGGCGCACGCCTTTAATCCCAGCACTCGGGAGGCAGAGCCAGGCGGATCTCTGTGAGTTCGAGGCCAGCCTGGTCTCCAAAGCGAGTTCCAGGAAAGGCGCAAAGCTACACAGAGAAACCCTGTCTCGAAAAACCAAAAAAAAAAAAAAAAAAAAAAGAAACTATTGATGAGTAGGTATGCATGACAAAGATTCAAAGTAGAGCTGACTGATTCTTTTTCATATATAAAAGTTTAGGTTTGTGATTCCTTTAAGATTCCTTATATGATTACCTTTGAAGATAAGTAATAAAGTAATTGGCCCTTTCTCTGTAACTGCAAAACTGCAACCTGCCAGTAAAAAAAACTGAGAAAAATATCTTGCTTGCCTACATAGTTAATCTATATCAAGTTGCTTGGCTATGAATGTATGTGGGTTCTTTTGATAATTTGTTTTTTATCTGTTATATGTTTAATATGTAAATTTTTAATCATGTAAGGAATATAGAAAACATGCTGTTTTATACTGTTTGTTTGATATTCATTGTAATCATTCACTTGTAATTTTTATATTGTGTGGATGATTTTGTTGGGGTATATAAGGTGTAAGAAAAAGAGTTAAAATGGACTAGAAGGAAAACATCAATAAAGAGAGTTAAAATGAGTTAGAAGGAAAACATCAAGAATGAGACTTAGAAGGAACTAGAAGAGAAACATCAAGAATAAAGAGAGAGTTAGATGGAATACATCTGGAAAGAGAGAAGGAAATCACCAGGAAAAGAATAGAGAATGCAAAAGAATAAAGAAAAGATCTGAAGGAAACCATCAAGAGAGAATTTGTCTTTTTCCTTAACCACAGAAGTCATAGTATGCACCAACTCTGTGGATTTCTCTTTGAGCCCTGTACTACTGGAGGCTAACCATGTGTAAAGGTAACCATGCAGCAATACCTTTACACGTCACAGTCATCTCCAAATGCATAAAAGAACACATACTGGCAAGAAACCCTATGAATGTAATCAATGTGGCAAGCCTTTTGCACATCACTGTAATCTTCAAATACATAAAAGAACACATATTGGAGAGAAACCTTACCAATGTAGTCAATGTGATAAAGCCTTTGTATGTGTCATTAGTCTTTGAAATCATGAGAAAAAATCATACTGCTGAGAAACCATATAAATGTAGTCAGTGGTAAGGATTTGCAATTCATGATAGTCTTTATACAAGAGTAAAAGTTGAGAAACTGAGCAAACTCATACTGAAAAGAATCTATTAAGGATTTGACAATCCTCAGCCAACACTTACATTCAGTAACACAAGATTCTTTATTCTGGAGAAAACAATTTGACAATGTCAACAATCTGTCCAAGCATTATGATATCCCTCTTTATTTTGTTTGCACCTGCAAACTCATATGAATAAAAGCCCTATGAATTTAAACAGTAGAGTAACCACTTTAGACTTCACACTTCTCTTCAATTACATGAAATAACAAATCCAGTTATAAAACTTTATATATGTGGACCCATGAGGTGCTTACCATTTCTAGGCCTGGTGGACCTCGGGCACTGGGGCAGTCAGACACCAGTATAATTTTTGGAAGCAGGGTCATGTCCAGTGCTATGATGGACTGACTGGTACAAGGAGACACGTATGCAGCACCAGGCACACAGGCACTATTATGGTGAGCAAATGTATGGTATCCTATGGGAGAGAGCCAGAATGGTTCATATCCTGTGGACAGAGACATCTGAAAGAGGTGAGTGGGCTGCCTTAATTGCCAGCCAGGGCCTTTGTGATGTCTGAGCCTGGGTTGCTGCCACCCCATGTCTGTGTTTATGGCCCTAATGCAGCCATAGTCTGTTTTGATGTCTGCAGCTCCTGATGCCTCTGAAGGCTGAGAACATGCAGTTGTGCAGAGTTGGCCCACCCCCTCATTAGCTGCAGCTCTAAGGAGAACAGGTCCTGAACGTCACCAGCTGAAGCACTCAGGAGAGGGTCCTACACCTCACCTGGGTAGCACAATAGAACTGACCCTGTTAGGAGTGGCAAAGGCAAGCTGGCTCTGAGGGTGTGAAAACGGGACAGGAGGTCATGCCTGCCATGTGGTGAGGGAAAGATGCCTCCTCTCACCCCTTGCAGCTGGCAGCATTGGGGGACCTGACCCAATCCCTCAACAATTGTAGCACTCAGGAGAATGGGCTCCGAATCCTGCCTGGTTACCAGAGTAGATTTGACCCTGTAAACAGGTGCACAAGTGAGCCACAAATTGAGTGGCATAGCTGGTACCTCCTCTCGTCTTCAGTGAAGTAGTGGGGATGATAGAAAGATGCCCTCACCCTTCCTCCAGTTGGTGAGGAAACTTACCCTTCCCTTTACTCAGGAAACTGGGTCTTGCACCTCCTCTGGGCATCACAGTAGGGCTGACCCTATTGAAAAGGGCAGGGGTGAGCCTCCTGAGAACATGTGCTTGGGAGATCTGGTCCTTCCCCTCTGTGGCTGAGGTGTGGAGCAGGAGAGCTGCTCCTGTCCTTCCCCAGCTGCAGCACTCCCAGGCAGCACAGTAGAGCCACCCCTGTTGGCAGAGGTGTGAGTGAGCCAGCCCCAAACTTGTGAGCATGAGAGAGCTATCCCCACTAATTGTCATGTGGACAGGGGAGAGTTGCCAACACTTACCCCCCCCCACCTTGAAACCTGCAACAGAACAGGGAGCTGACTCTTCCCCTTACCAGCTGCAGCACTCAGGAAAGGAGGAGCTGCCTACCTGAGCAGCACAGTAGAGCTGACCCCATTGATATAAGCACAGGAGAGCAGACCCTGAGGGTGTGAGAGTGGGATAACTGGCCACCCCCCACTCATCTGCCATGTGGTGATCAGTGCAAGGGAAAGATGTCTTCCTTCTTAGCCCCATCACCTGTGGTGGGCAAGGGAGCAGACCCTTCCCCTTACCAGCTGCAGCACTAAGGAAATTGTGCCCTGCACCTGTCCTAGACAGATCAGTAGAGCTGATGTTACCTGCCAGGGTGCATATGAACCACCCTAAGAACACAAGGTGGTGTGGGTGGGGGAGAGATGCCACCTGTGGGAGGTAGGAGATCTGGCCCTGAGGTCATAAGAGTGGGAGAGCTTTCCCTGCCCTTCATCTGCTGTAGCACTCAGGAGAATAGCCCCTGCACACACCACACCTGGTCAACACAGTTGAACTGGCCCTGATGGTGTAGTTATGGGAGAGCCAACCCTGAGGACATGAAAGCAGGAGAGCTGGCTCTACCCCTTCTCATTACTGCAAGGACAATGGTGTAGAGCTCTCCTTGATGGTGAGGACAAGGCAGAGATTGCAGGCCGACCAAACCTGCAACTACCCAGGCCCAGAACCAGGGTCATGTGTTGGCCCACCCAACATCCACTACATTTGTGATCTGTAGGAGCATGGGAATGGGCTGGTCTGGCAGACCAAAAGCTGCAGGATCTCCATGACACAGGGCAATAGGATATCCAAGAGGAGTCTCATTCAGAGCCCAGCATTGCCAATGTAGTGTTGTGGAATACTATTTTAAGATGTGTTACATTTGTTTATGTAATGGAACACTTGTTTTAGTGATTCAAAGACATGTTTCATTCTTTTATGTTGCATTTGTTTAACTCTGTGAAGCTGTGATACTTTGCTTGTCTAAAATACCTTATTGGTCTAATAAAGAGCTGAATGGTGGACAGCTGAGCAGACTGAAAGGATAGGTGGGGCTGTCAGGCAGAAGGAATAAATGGGAAGAGAAATCTAGAGGATGGAGGAGTGAGAAGAAGGAATGAGAACAAGAAAATGAGGATGCTAGGGGCCAGTCACACAGCCATAAAGTATGAGTGAAAGTAAGATATACAGAAGTAAGAGAAAGATTAAAGCCCAGAAGCAAAAGGTACACAGGATAACTTAAGAAAAGCTGGATAGAAATAAGCCAAAATAAGACCAGGCAGACATTTATAAGAAAGAATAAGCCTGCATGTGTGATTTATTTGGTAGCTGGGTGTTGGGCCCCTTAAAGAGTAAAGAGTAAAATAACAAAATTCTGGTATACCTACATGGGCCATGTTTTCATAGGGCCTGAGAAAGCTTTGAGAAAAAAAAAGAGGTGGTAGCCAGGTGGTGATGGCACTTCCTTTTAATCCTAGCACTCGGGAGGCAGAGGCTGGCAGATCTCTGTGAGATTGAAGCCAGCCTGGTCTATAAGACAGACAGGGCTACACAGAGAAACCCTGTCTCAATTTAAAAAAAAAAAAGAGGATATGGCTCCTTTAAGGGTTTTTATGGGACAACGAGCCCTTGAGGAGTTAGCACATTAAGTAGGTACAAACACCCGTCATGGTGCATGGTACTGGCATTCTATAGCTAGGAAGGTTTAATGCAGTACTGAGTCATGAACCACAGACTGGACTGTAATCTTTAGGCTTGGTTTTCACAACCTGAGAAATGAATGGAGCTAGCCACCAAAGCTGGGGCCAAGGTCCAAAGCCACTCTGCTCAGTAGGTTTTTTGCTCATGCAGACAAAGTAAGTGAAAAAATATGCAGTAAAAGAGGTTCAGACAGAAAAACTTCTAAACAGGTTCCAGTGTGTTTTACAATGCATAGGCTTAAAGAAAAGAAAATGGGTATATGCAGTTATACAAAGAAATAGTTTTTTAAAAGTCTTTAAGAGACAGTAAAAATAATAATAAAAAAGAGTAACCATGTAGAGATGGGAAATACACAGGGATTCTGGATCCTATGTGGTATTGTGTTGATTTTGAACAGCAAAGGACAGCTGCTAAGAGACCTGGAGTTGAAAGAGGGACTGTTGAAATAAACCAGCCTATATACTTTAGGAATGCCTTAATTTTGAAATGGAAGTCAAAAAATGAAAAATGGAACTTAAAAGATGCAATGCCTTGGAGAAAAGGTTTTGCTTTCACAGGAAATGAGAGGCTGTGGATTCCTTCCAGATTAATATGGATTATGTTTGATTGGGGAAGACCAACTGAATCTTGACAGCTGATACATAGCAAGGAAGGTTATAGCTGGTCTTTCTAGGATTTGACCATTTTCTTGGGAACCCTAAAGATGCCTTCACCAACAGACAGCAGGAAGCAGTTTGGAGAACATGACACCCACATTCCTAAGTGGGGTGTGGGAAGCTTTTTGTTATGTAGTGGGCTATGAATGTTTGTTATCATTTAGGGGAATATTGTATATTGATACAAATTTAAAGTTACACTGTATGTTTCTAATCTTGTTTAAGTTATTGTACCTATGACATTCATTTAAAAATATAAGGTAACATTCTAGTTTTTGAAAGCTTTATAAACTATTTAGGATAATCAAGAAGCATAGGTTAGTGGTTGGTCATCTATGACAATAAAATTTGTAGATATGATAGACATGTTTTCTAGATTATACAGAGATACATTTTAGGTAGATAAATGGTCTTCCAACACTTCAAAGACCTACAGAATTTGGCATTTAAAATGTTTTGTTAAATTAGGGATTTTCATGACAAAGACACATCTGCTCCTGTCAGGACTAATTTACTTCATTAAAAGGATGATGGGCATTGAAGAAACTCCATAGGAGTTTGCTTTCATTGTAGCAAGATTAGCCATTTGGGCAAGAAACTGCTTTTGCCTTGATTGCTTGACTGTGTGCTGTGCAGACTGGACATGCCAGACCTACAGGAGAGTGACTGCTGAACTTTGCCAAACAAGGCAGGACAGTCCTTTGAGATTCCTGCTTCATGGAAGAGTCTGGCAGACATTCTGCAGGACACAGAGGAAGGCAACTGATGAACTTTGCCAATACAAAGCAGGACAATCCTTCAAATTTCCTGCTTCAATGAAAAGTCTGCCAGATATTCTAGGCCTGTAGGCTGAAAATGGATGCCCCAACACTGCAGAGAAACTTTGGGTGACTGTCCAAACAGATGTTTCTGTTGTTATGTAATATTACACCCTTCTGGGTTCTTTGAAGGAGTTAAAGACTAAATAGTTAGACTTGCAGTTTTCCTTAGTTTTGATAGAAAGTAAATTAGGTATAAAACTTTGGAGTAACTAAAATGGGATAGGTGGTGGAATGTTTTCTCTGAATTTGCTAAATGCAAATAGGCTGAATAAATTGTAAGTGTAATTCTTACTTGATAACTGCTTTTATTGTACACAGTTTTACCATGTTAAAGTTAAAACCTTTCATTTTAGACAAAAAGGGGGAAATGTTGAGTAATATTATTTTAAGGTGTGTTACACTTGTTTATGCAGTGGAACATTTGTTTTAATGATGTAAACATGTAAACGAATGATGTTCATTCGTTTATGTTTCATTTGTTTAACTCTGTGAAGCTGTGATTCTTTGCCTGTCTAAAATACTTGATTGGTCTAATAAAGAGCTGAACCGCTGACAGATGGGCAGAGAGAAAGGATACATAGGGCTGGCAGGAAGAGAATAAATGGGAAGAGAAATCAAGAGCATAGAGGAATGAGAAGAAGAAAGAGCAAGAAGAAGAGGAGGATGCCAGGGGCCAGCCACACAGCCAGCCATGGAGTAAGAGTGAAAGTAAGATATTCAGAAGTAAGAAAAAGATAAAAGTCAAGAGGCAAAAAATAGATGAGATAATTTAAGAAAAGGTGGCTAAAAATAAGCCAAACTAAGTCCAGGCATTTATACGAAAGAATAAGCCTCCATGTGTGATTTATTTTGGAGCTGGGTAGTGGGTCCCCCAAAGAGCAAAGAATAAAACAGGCAACTACAGTATTGCACAAATCAGAGGCTTCAAACTGGGCCAATTACTCTTTGCAATGAACACTTGCAAGTAAATCATGATGAGATAGATTTTTCTTTTTTATTTTTTCTCTTAAATTGTATTTTATTTTGGGGGGTTGCAAAGGCAGAGGGCAGATACAAAAGGATACAAATGGAAAAGGAAATGATGGGTTGAGATACATGATGTGAAAGACACAAAGAATAAATAAAAAGAAAAAACAACCTTATGGATGTGTATTAGTTCCCCTTTGTTGCTGTGATAAAACAAAATGTCTAAGACAACTTAAAAAAGAGTTTCTTTTGCTTGTAGTTCCAGAGTGATACAGGATAACCATGAAAGTGGAGTAGCAACAAGTGTCAGACATGGCACCTAAAGCAGGAAGCTAGGAACTCATCCTCAACCTGCAGTATGAAGCAGAGAGTTGGAACTGGAAATGGTGTGCAGATGTAAACTCTCAGACCCACCCCCATGACATATTTCTTCCAGGAAGGCAGCATTTCCTAAATCTTTCCAAATGATACCACCAACTAAGAAGGATTGATTTCTCTGACCTCAAGCCTACATGCTTGCTTTCTGTTTTGTGCACCAATTCATGATCAAGAAAAACTCTATAAGGAAACCTTTCAATGCCTCAACACTTGTGTTAAAGGAATGAATGCTTACAAGAGAAAAAAACATTCATGAGTGAAAATTTGTTTAAAGTTCTGTTTTAATTTTAGTTATGTGATGTCAGTGTGTCCTTGTGTGGATATGTGAATGTGCAGGCTGGACCCAGAGAAGGTTAGACTTTTGAAACTTCTTGTAGCAGGAATTATAAAAAGTTGTCACAAACCTGACCTTGGTCCTGGGAATAAACTTTTTCCTTGTTTTTGTTTTGTTTGTTTGTTTTTGTTTTGTTTGTTTTTGTTTTTTTTTTGTTGTTGTTGTTTTTGTTTTTGAGACAGGTTTTCTCTGTGTAGCTTTAGAGCCTGTCCTAGAACTTGCTCTGCTCCGTAGACCAGGCTGGCCTTAAACTCAGAGATCGGCCTGCCTCTGCCTCCCGAGTGCTGGGATTAAAGGTGTGCACCACACTGCCCAGCGAATAAACTTATCTTAACTCCTCAGCCATGTCTCTAGCCCTGTAAATATTTTAAAGCCTTTTTATATCATCTTGATATCAGAAAATAGGGAAGACCTCATACAAGAGAAAAACCCTATTCATATAAACATTTTGGTAAAGACTTTAGACATCGCAGTTGTCTTTAATTGCAAGACAAAAAAAATCTTGTTTCATCTCTTTTGTCATATTTTTGAAGGAAGTAAATTATTTAGCCCGTTCACTCAAGACTGTTGGTGGCAATCACTGCATTTTGGTTTCTATTTTGCAACATTTGACTTAGATATTTAAATGTGCTATATGTGTGGCAAATCCATTTAATGAAGTTTATGTTGTGGTTCTTATATTCCTTCTGTGCCTTTTGTTCATCTTCTGTTGTGCTTTCACTTAGTGATAGGTATTTTTCTGCTACAATATGTAGAATGGGATGCCCATCATGTAAATGGTCCATTGTTTATTTAAACACCAGGCAATGTGTGATCATACTTTTCAAGTAAGGCTGTCTGTGTAAGGGTGATGGGTCATTGTTCCTGGTTTTGTTTTTTACATTTTCACAAATTCCCTTGAAATGCTATTTGCCTTCCAGCCTGGCTTGGATGTCAGTAATTAGATGAACATATGAACTCACCTCATGTGTCAGCCTCCTGAGTACAAATTCAAGAATAGAATATAAACCCCCAATGTGTGCTGTTTTGTCAACACATTTTAACAATGTTAATGTTAAAATGCTTAGTAGAAGAGAATATAAGAAACATTAAATACCTCATGTGTATCCAAAGCAGCATTTTCATCTATATGGTAGAGATGTAATAAAGTATAATAATCAGCGATCAACTGTCCATTTCACAATAGCTTGATGTGTTGTGGATATGTACATATCATTTGAAGTTCCATGCATCTTCATGTTCCCATTAGTTATTCATTTGGATCTTCATCTTGAAGTGCTGCCTTCTAAGGGAATTAACCAGTTATGTGAGATAACGTAATGACAGTGAGATTTATTTAAAAACAAAACAAAACAAAACATGTCTGTTGTGTTTATGTGTAATGTGATTATGGGCTTTTTAGGCCATGACACATTTGTGGTGACTAGAAGGCAACTTTTTTTCAGTTTATTTTTGGTGATCTTCATATAATGATTGAGATGAGGCTACCAGCCTTGCACACTAGAGACATTTCTCACTGAGCTCTCACTGATGCTGAAATAAGATAAGTTGAAACATTACCTCAGTAAAATATTGTCTTCTCTTTAGATTGTAAATATATTTTCTTTCAAGGATAGAGGAAAATGGGAATATTTGAATAATAAATCCTATTTGCAACTGAAAATAATATATCCCTATCTCCTTTGTGGGGGATGATATGTTAGGTTATCATAAGGACTAAACATTTGTTCATAACACTTGCTCTGAACCACAAATGAATGCCAGAGAATTGTCTCAGTCAGTAAAGTTTGTTACTGCTAACCCTCATGACATGAATTCAGTCTCTGGGAGATTCATATTACTCCTACAATCACATGTACACACTCCCTCACCATAATTTTTAGTCCCAAATAAGTGCCGTTGAGGGCACTTGCATTCCAAACTTGACACCCTGTGTTTTGTTTCTAGAACTCATATTGGGGAAGTAGACACCTGTAAGTAGTCCTCTGACTACCAAATAAACATGGCACAGGTGTATACACACAAACACAGTTCAGACATTTTTAAATGAATGAAATGAACAAGGCAAAGAAAATAGCCCAATTATTGAGAACATATGAAATGATTTGTCAGTTTAAATTATTATTATGGAATTTCAAGAATTATTGCTTATCATAACACTGACGATTTCTTTTTTAAATCTCATTGTATCCTTTTATTCTCTGAATCAAGATAGGTTATTCTAAAAGCATATCTCAGCTGGGCTTAGAGCTACATGCCTGTAATCCCAACACTTGGGAGACTGGCAGGCCAATCACTTTGAGTTTGAGGCCAGCTTGGTGAGTTCCAGGACAGCAATGACAATGTAGGATACACTGTCTCAAAAAAAAAAAATTCCAAAAAGAGAAAATATATCTCAAATTATGGAACTTTTCCTAATGTTATCTGACTGGATTCTGACTGATCTCAACAAAACCTTTTGTTATCTTTACTTACATTAAGTGAACTGTGTTAACAATGAAAATAAGTAATATAGATAGTCCATTTACAGATAGAAATCCATTGAATTCTTTGACAGCCATCCAGTGGGAACTTTCACCACCTTCAAATGACACATGGAGTAGTGGAGCATCTTCATCTGCATTATAATGACATGTTTGGGAGCTGGAGTGTTTGCTCATTAGTACTAAGGAGTACCCAAGTTTGGTTCCTAGTCCCCACATCAGATGGATAAGAACTACCTGTATTTCCAAATCTAAGAGATCTGATGCATTCCTTTGGCCTCCTAGGGCAGCAGGAGCTAACAGCCTATGTATGCAGAGGACCTGGTGCAGACCCGTGCTGGCTGCATGTTTGCCACTTAAGTCTCTGTGAGGTTCCTGGCCATCCAGGTCCTATAAAGTATGGTTCCCCTGTCATGCTGTGGGTATCAAGTAAAAACATTGTTTAGGTACTCCTAACATGTTCTGTGTCACCATGCTCTAGCACATCTTGCAGTCAGGAAAGATTGTAAGTGTGTTTTTTTGTTGTTGGGTTTTTTTTTTTTTTTGGTTTTTTTTTTTTTTTTTTTTTTAAGCTGTGCTGGTGTCCAGGCTTCTCTTTCTGTAGCCTGTAGAGTGTGCTCTTGTGCCAAGGAAACTAGAACATGGGGGTGAAAGTTCCAAGCCTGCACCTATGTAACCTCTCTACATTCAGTGAGCTGTAAGAAAGTTGTTCTGGAAAATGGGACCCTCCAGTCAGTTTTCAGAGAGCAACCCACTGCATTTAGTATTAAAGCAAAGCTGTCAGCTCTTTAAAATAATCTTCTAACTCATTCCAGAATTACAAATACACTGCCATGTTTGACTTATTCAACTTAATGTACCTATTCATCAAATCTCCTATATAATAGGTCAAGTACCTTAGTACATTGTGTGAAATTGATTAGCATCCTCTAAAATCTAACAAGTATAGGAAGCTAGTTATGAAAACAATATGTCTGAAGCACAATGAATTATGTGCCTTTAGTAGAATATGTGAAAGTAAGTGATAAAAAAGCAGTCTTCATTTATAGTGTACTAAAAAATGACATTATCTTCAGCTTTATGGATAATAGTGCTTAAAAACAGTTGTTTTACTTAAAAATACAGAAATTTATAAATTCATGTTAATTATACCACAGTGCATAAGACTATTGGCTTAATAAGTTACAATCAATGAGTATAAACAAGTATACATTAAGGTCTTCTACAGACCTATTTCCAGAGGGAATTAATCAAAATTGTAGTAAGTAATAATGAAAAGAAAAAGGCATGAGAAATAATTCAGTAGTTTATTTAATACATAATTTATTAAGTATTATGAATGAATATAAGTTAAACTTTGGAAAATGCATAAATGTAAGATTTCATGCACCTAATTGAGTAAAGATTTTGTAGGTAAACTTCAACTGAACAAAATGAAATTTCAAAGAAAGGTGATCATCCAAGATTTTATCCTGTTGTTTAAATTCTATACCAAGGAAAATTACATCCTGTGTAATACTCTTTGGTAATCTGATTTCTACTTTAAATATTTTAAAAATAGAATGAATTGCTATTGACTTCCTATTAAAACAAAAGACAAACAAACAAAAATATCCAGCTGTGTCCATCCTCCTTTCTCACTTTCACCAGATAACTGAGTTCATAGGAAAAATCCATCAGCCAGACAGCTGAAAGATAAGCAAATACAACATCAACACCGAGATCTAGGCAGTAGCAGCAGAAGCACAGGAGCCATAGCTGGCAGGAACATTTAAATTAAAGCAGGAATGACCAATTGCTGGAGGCTGAGTGTCTGTTATCTTGACATATTGCTGCTGCTCTTATATAAAGTCTTTAAACTGCATACATTTTACTAGAACTTAACAAGGTTCTTACAAATGAGAGGGGGGATAAAAAAAACCTTTGTGCTTCAGCAGAAAAATCAAGAAAGAAGCAACTTGAGAATGTCACAAGGTGTTCTCAGTAACAAGGGCTTGTCACCAAAGGATATTCCCTCCAGGAACTTTATCTGACCTAGAAAAAGTATTGTTAGTTAGCTTCTGCTTCTCCTTCTAGCAATGCTTAGTGGAGAAATGAGGCAATAAACACTTAAATACCATAGGAAACATATGCCCCAAAAGAAAACCAATATTTAATCTCCTCCCCAGGACTTTAACAGAGCTCCAAATAGTGGCTACAACAGAAATCTTCAGCAAACAGGGGTCATTCTGGAAGTTCTTTGGGAAACCCACAAAATTAAAAAAAAAAAAAAAAAGGAAAAAAACATGAAACTGTACCATTTACCAGCTAAACTATAGAAAATATTAACAGTACAAGTCTTAGACAAAGTAGCCTAAAACTTCACTGTTAAATCCCTGATACTTCAATCTTCATTACAGATACATCATGTTTAACTTTCAAAAACTAGTAATTTATAGGTATAAAAAAACAAAAAATGAAGCCTGAAGAAATAGATCATACATTATATCAAACTCAGAGATGAACATAGATACTCCAAATTTTAAGATAAAAACGTAAAGGGTAAAAAAAAAAATGTAACCTCTCCTCTTCATCACAAGGTTCACCAATGACACTTCTATAGCCAAAGGTAGGTTGACAGTAGAAAAGCAAAATAGACTTATTTAATAAAAATTTACATAATAGCAAAACCAGTATAAATCAAGAGACAAAGAACCTGGGAATAATCATCCACTTTTGTGCTAAAGTTTGAAACAGCTGGACAATGTGTGGAATTAGATTTGAACAATGAAGGGCATGCCTTAGGCTCCAAGGAAACAGCTACGATTGCATGCTCTGATTATTCCTGGTATGCCTCTGTAGCATTTTCTCTTGAGTATGGCTTGCTTCTGGAAGAAGAGACTTTGTTAATTTATCTGAGATGATAGCTCAGACAATTTCCTTATTAGCTGTTGCACAGATAAATAGTAAAGATATAGTAAGTGTACTATTTCTGGATTTTATGCCAGGCTTTGGGAGACAGAGGCTCTGATTTCTCTGATGGACTTTAAGGAAGAATTCTCTTTTTGTATTGGCTGTGGCAATGGAGGTAAGGGAGACAGAGGAAAACACAGTTTTTTGGTGTGGGGGACATCTCAATTTCTTTCCATTCAATGAACTCAACATGCCTAGGCAACATACTGGTTGATATCAGTTTCTGGGTGTTAGTTATTATGAGGCATGATGTTATTCATTAAGCAACACTGTTTACTATGTGAGAAAAGCCACGCAGTATGACAAAACCCACTATAAGAGTTTATTAAGAGGGGAGTGCTTAGGCTTATGGAAATGGTTGTGCAGAGAGAGGGGGGGAAGAAGAAAGGGGAGGAGTCTGTGGCCCACTTTTATTGATTCCCCCACACATGTGCATATGGGCTTATGTAGCTATGCCGTGCATGCACATAGATTATGTGGGCACGCTGAACACAAATTATGTGATGATGCAATGCACAGTCACATAGGATGTAAAGCCCTGGAATGACTAAATATCTTGCCAGGCTATGAAGCAGTGCATGTATGGTCATGTAGCTGGGGGGGGGGGTGGCCAGGAATTCCAACACTGGGAGTTCTATTTGAAAAGTGAACCAAATATAAGACAAGTAAATATAACACCAGTAGCACAGATACTGAGAGCAACAATTAATAAATGGGACCTCCTTAAACTGAGAAGCTTTTGTAGGGCAAAGGGCACAGTCAATGAGACAAATGACAGCCTACAGAATGGGAAAAGATCTTCACCAACCCCACATCTGACAGAGGACTGATCTCAAAAATATATAAAGAATTCAATAAACTAGACATCAAAATACTGGACAATCCAATTAAAAAATGAGTTACAGAGCTAAACAGAGAATTCTCAAAGGAAGAATCTCAAATGGCTGGAAGACATTTGAGGAACTGCTCAACATCCTTAGTCATCAGGGAAATGCAAATCAAAATGACTCTGAGATACCATGGCTAAGATCAAAAACACTGATGACAGCTTATGTTTGACAGGATGCGGAGCAAAGAAAACACTCCTCCACTGTTGGTGGGAGTGAAAACTTGTACAGCCACTTGTGAAATCAGTGTGGTGGTTTCTCAGAAAATTGGGAATCAATCTACCTCAAGACCCAGCTATACCACTCTTGGGCATATACCTAAGGAATGCTCAACCATCCCACAAGAACACACGCTCAGCTATGTTCATATCAGCATTATTCATAATAGCCAGAACCTGGAAACAACCTAGATGCCCCTCAACCAAAGAATGGATAAAGAAAATGTGGCACATATATACAATGGAGTACTACTCAGCAGTGAAAAACAATGATACCATGAAATTTGCAGGAAAATGGATAGAACTAGAAAAATATCATCCTGAGTGAGGTAACCCAGACTCAGAAGGACAAACATGGTATGTACTCACTCATAAGTGAATACTAGATGTAATGCAAAGGATAACCAGACTACAACCCACAGCTCCAGAGAAGCTAGCTAACAAGGAGGACCCCAAGAAGGACACATAGATCACCCAGCAAGGGAGAAATAGGTGATATCTACATGAGCAAACTGGGAGTGGGGGGGTGTTAATAAAGGGGAAGGGATGGGGATGAGAACATAAGGGAATGGGAGGTTGAGCTGGAACAGGGACAGAGTGGGAGAGCAAGGAAAGAGATACCATGATAAATGAAGACATAGTGGGAACAGGGAGAAACAGGGTGCTAGGGAAGTTCTCAGGAATCCACAAGGATGACCCCACCTTAGACTATTAGCAATAGTCAAGAGGGTGCCTGAACTGCCCTACTCTGGTAATCAGATTAGTGAATACCCTAACTGTCATTATAGAGCCTTCATCCAATAACTGACGGAAGCAGATGCAGATCCATGGCTGGGTACCAGGCTGAGCTCCAGGAGTCTAATCAATGAGAGAGAGAGGAGGGATTCTGTGAGCAAGGGACATGGAGATCATGATGGGAAAATGTACAGAGGCTGCCAGCCAAACTAGTGGAAATTCATGAACTGTGGACCAATAGCTGTGGAGCCCCCATGATATTGGACTAGGCCCTCTGGATAGGTGAGACAGTTGTTTAGCTTGAACTGGCTAGGGAGTCCCCAGGCAGTGGGATAGGGGTCCATCCCTGATGCATGAGCCAGCTTTTTGGAGCCCAGTACCTATGGTGGGACACCTTGCACAGCCTTGGTGCAGCAGGGAGGGATTTGTACCTGCCTCAACTGAATGTACCAGGCTCTGCTGACTCCCCATGGGAGACCTTGCCTTGGAGGAGGTGGGAATGGGGAGTGGATTGGGGGAGAAGGCTAGGGGGCAGGAGGAGGGAAGAAGAGGATCTGTGGTTGGTATGTAAAATGAATAGAAAATTTCTTAAAAATAATAAAATAATAATAATAAAAAATTAAAAAAGAAAAGTGAACCAAATATAAGACAAATATAAACAAATATACATGTTATATTTATATAACCATAACCATTTATATACATTTATATAAATTATATAAATGTGTTTATATAAGTTATATCAATATATTTATATGAAATATGTATTTTATATTTGCTTATGAAATATATTAAATAGTTTTTTATGTTTTAAACAAAATATAATGTAAGGAGCTAGATGAAAAATTTGAGAATGAATCAAACTCAAAAACTAGATGTCAAGTTCACTGAAATGGAGGATGTCTTTAATGAGTCAGCTTCTCAAGTGACTATAACTCAGGAAAGACTTTCTGACTTAGCCAGATGCTGAGTCTAAAAGAAACCAGAGGAAAAAGATCTCGTGAAGTGCAAGTAAAAATGATCAAGGAACATCATTTGAAGCACAGGAAATTAAAAAGTAGTGACCACTATGCATTCTGCTTACACTAAATGTTTTAAAGTACTTTTTAAGAAAAAAATTGCTAGAGAAAATATCAATATCTGCAGAAAAAATATTTTCTGCTTCTTTTTTTTTTCTAGGAGAGAATGCTTCATCTTAGAGGAAACAGCTATGTAGCAGGCCATCCGAATGGATGTTCAATTGCATAGCACAACCTTAAGGTTTAACTGGATTGATAAACATGCACTGCAAACAGAGTAGGATCTTCATAAGGTGCAAACATTACTATCCAGAAAGACAGAACTGTATAATACTCTGAGAAGTCCTGCTTCCAAATAATTAGGCTTGTAAGAAAATGATACAAAAACCAGTGTTCCTGTTCTCAACAACTATGCCCAGACTCTTGGATTAGTTATAACGAATAGGAATGGTCATGTTGCTTAGGAAATGCATTTATTCTAATAGAATATATGGTGAAGAGTACAGTTAGAATTGTATTTTGTAAAAATCTTTGATCAATTTTAATATATACAAAAGAAAATCTAGTTTAATATTTGAAAATAATATTTCCTACCTGGTAAATCTGAATTCATGTTAAAAATAACCATAAATAAAGTACACATAAGTAAATATTTTAAATAAAAATTAAAAGTTTTCAAATGTTACTGCTCAAATAATATGATTATTAAATCTTTCTATTGCACCAATGCTAATAATTATTTACACTTGCCATTTAGGACTTTCTAAATATCAAAAATATCCTAAGGGTCATTCTATGTCATGTATTCATTGGGAGACATAAACTTTGATATTTCTGTCATTATATTACAAGATAAACAATTTTGGTGTTCTGAACTTATTGTCTATTATTCTTGCCATTTATGAGATACAACTTAACATATTGATAACATGTCCACAGATATTTCTTGGAGCCCATTTAGGCTTTACCCAGCAGGTCTGCATAAAGAGGATGATTGGACTACAGGCCTGAGTACAGGTGTCTGAGATGGTCTACACTTGGCTGTACATGGGGGGGGGGGAGATCTTTTGCTCCATCTCTTGACATTCCTTTAAATATCCTAGGGCAGAGACAGTCAAGGCCTGATGGATTAGGATCTAGGCCCTCTCAAGGCTAGCCTGTATTTTCTATCTTTTCTCTCCCCTCTATCCTTCTAACTAATATTTCCTGCTGTTTCTGCTCAAGAGTACTCTGGGGACATGCGGGGCTGAGGGATGGCCTCCTCCCACAGATATTATACTGAGGCTACAATGCAGTCATAAATACATAAGGAGCAAAAGTCAATACATGATAAGAAAGCACTGAGTGATTTTCCTTAGAAATAGAACTTGCCTCTACCTCTCAGCAGGTGCAGTTAGCTGACCACTGTCAACAATGACCCTCTCTGGATCTGATTCTCATATGGAGTTGAGATCATACTCTGCTCAGTCATTAGTGGTGTAAATGAGATCTCTCTATTTTTGGTCTTATTTGGGATAATGAGGTATTGTCAGGCATGCATTGCAGCTAAATGTGGTGACTTGTTGCTGTAATTTCATCACTGGGAAAACAAAAGCAGGGGATCAGCTGTTCAAGACCATCCTGTGCTACATAGAGAGGTTAAAGCCAGACTGAATTACATGAAATCATGTCTCAAAAAAGAAAAGAAACTAAATTGCATGGTGTATGTGTTGAGGCTGGGCTCTATGTGAAATTCCTTCATTGTGTCTAGTCCTACTTTCTCTTATGGTCTCCACTTGCTGTAAAAAGAGGCTTCTTTGATAAAGAGGTGGTAGCTGTACTTACCTGTTTGTATAAGAATAAGATTTAGAATGTAGTTAGGGATTATGCTGGTCAAACAAAGAAGCAGTGTGGTATTTTCCTAAGGTTCATGACTTCACTAGTTTTCAGGAAACTGGCTAGATTTCCAATTTCAGGTATAATTTCCCACTTTGTGAGTGGACTTTATGTCCACTTAGACAGTTCCTGTATCTGTGGCTCAAGGAACATTGCAAGAAGAGGGAAGCATAAATGTGGTAAGAACCAGAATACTAGGAAGTCTAGTGGGAAAGAGTATCTCCTAGAATTGGATGCAAAAACAAGACCAGGCAATGGCAAGACCAATGAATATGTTAACATGGAAAGAGAAAATTCCGTGGGGTCCACCCCTAAACCAAGAACTATAGGCAACTAATGACTGCTGGGAGAAGGAGAATTTAACTTTCCCAGAGAAGAGCCACCTTCATAATTGTCTAGTGCAGAGTGGTAAGTTCTGAAACCATTTACAAAAAGTCTGCCTTAGCAGGCTGAGTCATACACACACACACACACACACACACACACACACACACACACACCTTTAAAAAGTGAAAATTCAAAAGAGTAAAATTAATATATTAAATAGAAAAAAGGAGTAAATCTCCATTTTTACATGGACTGTCTCTATTCATCCCTGCTTCCTATTCCATTACATCCTTTTATACTTTGCTGTGGAATAATCCTCTTGCACACTGTAAAGATTTGCCACTCAAATTGGTTTAATAAAATGCTGATTGGCCAGTAGGCAGGCAGGAAGTATAGATGGGGTGACCAAACTAAGAATGCTGGGAAGAGAAAGGGTAGAACCAGGAGTTGCCAGCCAGATGCAGAGGAAGCAAGATGAAAATGTATTGAGAAAAGGGACCAAGCCACATGGCTAAACATAGATAAGAATTATGGGTTAATTTAAGTGTAAAAGATAGTTAGTAATAAGCCTGAGCTATGGGCCAAGTATTTATAATTAATATAAGCTTCTGTGTGATAACTTGTAAAACGGCTGCTGGGTATTTGGGAGTTGCTGGCTGGATAGAGAAATTCCATTTACACATGGCACCCAAATGTTTGGTCAGAATTTTCACATAAGACTCAACAAAGCTTAAAAAAAGGATTCTAAACACAGAAAAACAGAGTCAAACTCAGCTTCTTGGTAACCATTTTTTTCTCCTGTGGCCTCTGTTTACTGTCAGTGAGCAGAGGCACAGCTCTTTTAAGAGATGGCTTCCTGACACAGCATTAGTGGCAAAAACCAAGTGGCTCTTTTAAGAGACCCTGCTGCCAAACACTTAAATAGAGTTTATGAGCAGCGGGTAGCATACTACTCAGTGGCAGTGTGGACTCAAAAACTTCCCAGAGTTGGAATGGTAAACATGGTTTCCAGAGCTGGCAGTAAAAGTACCTCTGCCATAAGACTGGACTCTCAAGGAACTAAGGGATGGGTGGAGCCAGCCACCAAAGCCACTGCTTAGCAGTTTAAAGACTCATGTGGTCAGCAAAAGATAGGGATATGCAGTAAAGATGGATTCAGGCCAAAAAATCCTATAAATGGGTTATAGTATGTTTGAAAATGTATGTAGGCTTAGTAGAGAAAGTCCTTAAAAAGGGAATAGAGTAATAAAATTATAATAAGCTGCAAAAAGATGGAAAATACACAGAGAGTCTGGATTATGTATATTATTGTGTTGTCTTTAAAATTTTTTGCTGGTAAGTGTGACATGAATTGCTAAATGGTCTTATTTGTAGAAAACCCAGAGCCAGATACTGGGGTGAAAGCTGAAAGATCAGAGAAGCAGAGCAAGCTAGCCACAAATTCTTACATCTATGAAATCCTCAGTCTCAAGCGAGTGAGTTCCTGTTACCTCACGCCTTGTATACCTTTCTGTGTCCTGCCATATTGTTTCCTGGGATTGAAAGAATGTGTTCTTCCCAAGCAAAGACATGAGATCTCAAGTTCTGGGATTAAAGGTGTATGCTATTATGCCTGGCTCTGTTCCCAGTGTGGCCTTGAACTTACAGAGATCCAGATGGATCACTGCCTCCCAAGTGATAGGATTAAAGGTGTGTGCCACCATTGCCTGACCTCTATGTCTAATTTAGTGGCTGGCTTTGTCCTCTGACCCTCAGTCAATCTTTATTGGGATATACAATATATTACCACAGCTAAGAGACCTTGGATTATAAAAACTGCCATATTAAACCAACCAATTTTTAAATTACCTTGACTTCAAAATTTAAGTCAAAAGATATGTTACTTTGGGGGAGAAGTTATGTTTTTGTTTCCACAGGAAATGAGAGGCTGTGGAAACATTCTAGGTTAAGAAAAATCAGGTTTGATCAAGGAAGATCCCTTGAAAAATCTCTGATGAGAACAGATGGTCCAGATGACCCAACACTTCAGAGCACCTCTGTTGCAGTTTCCTCTGAGTTCTGCATCAAGAATGGCTTCAAGGCTCCTGGCTGAGATTATCCAACCTCACAGAATTCTCCAGTCAGGACTTGACCATAATCCTGAATTTTCTCAGGGTCCCTCAAAAATTGCCAGCACCACCAATTAACAGTAAGTAGTCTAGAGAACTATGCCCACATTCCCAAAAATAAATTATGGATATTTGTCATTGTTTAAGGGGTTGGTTACAAGTTGTTATTGGTAATGGTTAGAAAAAAAGCTGAACAAAGGAGATTAGATTCATGGATTTCATTGTAAAAAGAAATGGGGGACTATAGAAAGGGTAGATTATTGAATCTACTTTAATCAAAAAACAACTATTAACCTTACATATTTTACACTGGTATGGATTTTAGTTTATTGATACAAATTTAAAGTTAATTTTGTTATACTGCATATAAATTTCTACTCTTGTTTAGGGTATTATATTTATGCAACTCATTTAAAAATGTAATGTATAATTAAGAAATGCAGATTAATAGTCATCTATAATAGTCAAACTTACAGTCATGTTAGTTAGGTTTTCTAGGTATATGGAGATATATTTCTGATATATTTTAGATATTTCCAATGCCTCAAAGACCTACAGAATATGGCTTTTAAAATATTTAATAACTTAGGTTTTTCATGACAGTGAGACACATCTTCTCCTGGCAGCACCAATTTACTTCAGAGTTGATGATAGGCATTGAAGAAACTCTTTATAGAGTTTGTTTTCTTTATGGCAAAAGCTAGCCATGTGGGCAAAGAAACTGCCCTTGCCTCAATTGCTGACAATATACTGTCCAAACTGGACCAGCAGGATATGAGAAAGGTGACTGCTGAACTTTGCCAAGACAAGGTAGAACAGTCCTTCAAAATTCCCTACTTAGCCAGGCAGTGGTGGTACATGCCTTTAATCCCAGCACTCGGGAGACAGAGGCAGGTGGATCTCTGTGAGTTTGAGGCCATCCCAGGCTACAGAGTGAGTTTCAGGAAAGGCACAAAGCTACACAGAGAAACCCTGTCTTGAAAAACCAAAAAAAAAAATTCCCTGATTCACAGGAAAGTCTGTCAGATATGCTAGGCCTGTAGGTCAGAGTTGGATGCTCCAACTTGCAGAGGAACTTTGGGTGACTGTCCAGGAAGACTGATGTACCTGTCATTAGGTAACATTTCACCCTTCTGGGGTCTTTGATGGAGTCAAAGACTAGATAGTTATAATTATGGTTTTCCTTAGTTATGATAAAAAGGTAAATTAGATGTAAAACTTTAGACTCACCAAAATAAGATAGATAATAGAGTATTTTCTCTAATTTTGCCAAATATAAATAGACTGGGTATTATAACTGTAATTCTTACTGGATAACTGGTTTTTTAAAATATAATCTGACTGTGTTAAGATTAAAACCTTCCTTTTTAATTAGACAAAAGGGGGAATGCTGTGGAATAATCTTCTGGTGCACTGTAAAGATTTGTCACTTGAATTGGTTTAATAAATCACTGATTGGCCAGTAGACAGTCAGGAAGTATAGATGGGGTGACCAAACTAAGAATGCTGGGAAGAGGAAGGCAGAACCAGGAGCCACCAGCCAGATGCAGAAGAAGCAAGATGAAAATATTGTATTGAGAAAAGTTACCAAGCCATGTAGCTAACATAGGTAAGAATTATGGGTTAATTTAAGTGTAAGAGGTAGTTAGTAATAAGCCTGAGCTATGGGCCAAGCATTTATAATTAATATAAGCCTCTGTGTGGTAATTTAGGAAGTGGCTGTGGGTATTTGGGAGTTGCTGGCAGGACAGAGAAACTCCATTTACAATACTTTGTTTTGATTTCATATGCTTTCCTTTCATATAATGATCACTCCAACAAAACCTCTAGGTTTAAACTACCTATCTGCATCTACAAAGTCATGAACAATTGAGTGTGACATGTCTAATCAGATGACAACTTGGTTCAGGTGTTGACTTATCTCTTTCAAAATAGATCTATAATAGGCAGGAGAAGAGACATCAAGCGTCTCAGAAAAATATACCTCTATTGTTAGAACATTCACTCCTTGATTTGGAAGAACTTTTCAGAGGAATGCTGAGAGCAGGAGAAACAGTCTTCTCCAGGGATGAGTATACCAACTAGTTATCCCATATCAAATGGTTAGCCATGAAAATATTCTTAAAAGTAAAATCATACAGATTGATCAGATTGTGTTTATGTATTTAGGAATATATACATAAATGTAATAATAAGCAATTAATGAAAAAAGAGGGTATGAATTTGAAAAAAGATGGAGAATATAGAAAGAGTATATAGAAGGAATTGAAAGGAAGAAAGGAAATAATGCAATTACAATCTTGAAAACTAAAAGAAATAAGTTTTAAAAGATATTGGAGAGCTGGAGAGATGGCACAGTGGTTAAGAGCACTGACTGCTCTTCCAGAGGACCAAAGTTCAATTCCTAGCACCCACATGGAAGCTCACAACTGTCTGTAACTCCAGGATACAACACCATCACACAGACATATATGCAGGCAAACACCAATGTAAACAAAATAAAAAATAAATTAAAAGATATTGGAATCTTTGAGAAAGTCAACCAGTCAATGCTAATGAATGTTCAGAAACTGAGGCATCCCAGAATTTTGAACCATGATTTGAACTTTTAAGAAAATTTAATAGAGTAAAATCATATCCATCCACTTATCATTTGTCTATGGTTGAAGAACAATAATATAAATGAGTAGTTATGACACAATACATGCTTCTTGCTCATAACTGAAAACCTGCACAGACCATTGATGCCTATGAAGGAGAAACATTCCTTACCTAGCCAGATAGAGATCTGCCATTAGAGAAAAAATCCATATAAGCTTTAAGATACTAGACAAAAGGTGTAAAATATATGCTATTTTTCTTTCTTACTGGAATAAAATTCAAAGCCCAATCATATCTATTGGCCTTTATATGTGCTTATAACAGACTTCTGACATATAGTCTATAAGATAATTTACCCAAAAAGAAAGAACAAGATTAGAGTTCATTAGGTCCATTTGAATAAGTCAGTGAGTATAAAGATAGTTCTCAAAAGAAGTAAAAATGGCAAGTAAATATGTGAATAAGGACTTCACACACTTATCTACAAATGAGTGTAAATGGAAATTGTGCTGAGATTTTATTACAACTGAGTCAATACAACTATAATAAGGCAGGAAATAAAAAACAGTTGTGAGGGTGTAGAGAAAAACAAATTCTCTGTCTGTTGGTGAGTATGAACATTTATTGTGGAAATAAGTATATTAAATAACTTTTGAAAACTAAAGTTACAACTACTCAGGATTTTGCTATACCATGTTTTCTCATTTATTTAATTTCTTTGAGAATTTCGTACGATGTGTTTTGACTATATCTACCATTCCCCAAGCTCCTCACAGATCCATACCCTATCCACCATGCACCTGAATTCGTATCCACTTTTTATTTCTTAAGTAAACCATTCCAGTACAATGTGTGCTGCCAGTATATCCTTGAATGTGTAGCCATCCACTGGCTCATGGTCCCTCTCTCAGGAGTACAAAGGGAAGTAAAACAGACCCTCCCTCTCCCAGCAGCTATTAATGCCAATAGCTCCTCACCTAAGAATTAGACTTAGTGTCCACCTTTCCTTTTCCTTTTGGAATTTTGTCTGGCTTGAGCTTGAACAGATCTTATGAATGTTGTCACAAGCACTATGGGTTCATTTGTGCACCTGCCCTACTGTGTCTGGAAAACACCATTTTTTGCAGTCAACTACTACCTCTGACTCTTATGCCCTTTCCAACTCTTCTGATGGTCCTTGATCTTGGAAAGAAAGTGTGTAATATAGATGTCTTAAGAACATCTTCCTCAAAAACCTGAAATCTATCTCTTGAAAATTAATCACTTCTTTCTCCTAAAAATCATTTTTCTAAGATTTATTTACTCATTTATTTAAATGTACATGTGTGCCTGTGTAAGTTTTTGTGTACCATGTTTGTGAAGGTGACCACAGAGGCCGGAAAAGGACACCAGATTCCATGAATTTGTAATGACAAGTAGTTGTGAGCTACCTGGTGTGGGTGCAGAAAACAGAACCTGGGTCCTCTGCAAGAGCAGTAAGTGCTCTTGACTGGTAAGCCACCTTTCCAGAACATCATTTCTTTTTCATTTAACTTTTCCCAATAAAAGTTTTACTCTGACATTATTTCTATTTTTACTGACAAAGAATCTGGGGCAAAGGGCAATATGGTAACTTGCCTCTAGTCACACAGCTAGTGTGACTTGATTCTAGCATTATTTTTACTAACACATAGATGCTGGGCATCAAGGATCTCTGTTTTATCTGAACACTGCCAAGAATGTACATGTCTAACTTAAAATCACTTCAATGTTATTTCATTTGATTCAACACAATATAATAGATAAGACTGAAATTTTTCTTTCTTTTTTTTTTTTTTTAAAGATTTATTTATTTATTATGTATACAGAAGAGGGTGCCAGATCTCATTACAGATGGTTGTGAGCCACCATGTGGGTGCTGGGAATTGAACTCAGGACCTCTGGAAGAGCAGTCAGTGCTCTTAACCACTGAGCCATCTCTCCAGCCCCAAGACTGAAATTTTTCTATCTATCCCATAAATAAGAACTTGTGTTAAGCACTTTGCCAAATCAAGAGATGGCTTTGTGCAACTGTCCTGCTGTGTCTGAAACACAGTTTTGTAGGTATCCACTATCTCTCGCTCTCCTACTCTTTTCAACACTTCTTCTGAGATTATCCCTGATCTTTGTAAACAGGGTGTGTGATACAGATGTCTCAAGAACATTTTCCTCAAGCAATTCAACACTTAAAACCTCTCAGCCATTTGGTGCCATCTCTGGCTAACTAGTGTTGAATCAAAAATTTGAAGACTGAAGGATCCCTCAAAGAAAAGGTTGTTTTGTTTTGTTTATGCCATTTTAGGTGTTATCTATAAGAAGTCCAGGTGTGTTCTGAAACTTCCAGCAGCAACACAACACAGCAGTTGGAAATGTATCTGCTTGATTTAGGGCCAAGTGCATCTATGGGAAGGAAAAATCATATATTACTGACACCGACCTGAAGTGATTATAGCTGAGCAAGATGTGTAACACAAAACAAGACAAAATTTGAGGTAGTTAATAGTGCACAGTGGGAGATGAGTGTTGCATCTGGGTTTGCTGGATAATTAAGATACTACAGTGCCCAGGGTGTGATTACCTGGGAGTAAAGATTTTTTTTAAAGTAAGGATTTGGGTACTAAAGAAAACATGGAATCTTTATTCAAATTGGTTTAGCCCATAAAGGCTAATTAATTAACTCTTTTCTCTCTGCCTTTTTCTGTTCCCCCATTTATGATTCAGTATGGGACACAAAAGAAAATTTCTCTGTCACTAGATAGCTACACTTATTCTGTGTCTGTCCCCTTTGGTTGGCTTATTTCTGTCATTATTTGATATAATTTCCTTTCTATAACCCTCAAGATTATGATTTCCTTCAAAACACCTAAAAATCTTCCTTTTTGTTTTTTCTGCATTCCTTTTCAATTTATTAGACAATGACGTGGTCTATTGATGGGAATGTATGTGTTTTCTTATTGAACAAAGTTTTTTGGAGGAAAGGGCCTAGGGTGCTATAGACCACTTAGCAGAACACTGTGCTCATACATGGTGCTTCCTGACAAGATATTTTCTCTACAAAGACATGCACAGTTGTTAATTACCTCCCCAAACACATCACAAACCTAGTGTAGTGGCAAATGTCTATATTCCCAGCACTTGGGAAGATGAAACACATTTTGAACTCAGCCCTGTCTTAAAAA
The DNA here is from genome assembly GCF_949786415.1 of Peromyscus eremicus. Lineage (NCBI taxonomy): Eukaryota > Metazoa > Chordata > Mammalia > Rodentia > Cricetidae > Peromyscus > Peromyscus eremicus. The sequence goes on from NC_081434.1 coordinate 154,601, forward strand.
CATAAAACTCAACAACTACCAACAACAAATCTGCTACAATTTGGAAGTTATTTTTATTTGTGTTGTTCTCTGCCAGCAGAAAATTTTGCTTTTGTCTGTTTTTCTTTGTGGGTGTGTGTTTGTCTTTTAAGAGAAAGGACCCTGAGGACAAGTCATCTATTTTTTTCTAGGAGGGCACAGAAATTTGGAAATAGAGAGGAAGTGTGTTTAAGGGAAATGTTCCAAGGATATATCCTTATGTGAAACATCAAGAAGAAAATAAAACTCTGATTTCGTGGAAGATCAGCAGGAATTTAGCTAATACTTAGGGATGAGTAGAGGTCCACAGGAAAGCACACAAAATCTTTGAGCATGAAGTTAGAATTTCTCCTTTTTCTTGTAGCTTTGGCCTTTTAACAGAATTAAAGAATAAACTCTGCCCCCAGAAGATGACTATTCATTTGTCTTCTGTCTTTGTCAGTGTCAGAGCTTCGGAAAGAATCAAGTCTTTGTTCAGTTTGCCCATATCCATATCATGTGAGCAGCATCCACCAGGGAGAGAAAGTAGCTTGTGCAGAAATGAAGTTACATGGAAGTCTATCTCTATGCGTACAATTACACCATCATTAGGATGCACTGTCCAATTCTCTCTGTCTGGTCTTCATCTCAGTGTCCAGCGCTGCTGCACTCCTATGATGTAAAAGGCTTGGAGAGGCAGAGAGTAGGAGCTGGTTGCTGAGGATGATGCAACTTAACTGCAGGATGAGATGTTAGTTTGGCTCTTCTGTGAAGCCATGTTGTCAGATTGTGCTATGTTGATGGTCAAGAAAGCCTGTGATGGTAATTCAAAAGAAATGTAATATGTATCTATTTTGAGATAAGTTTAGCAACTGAAGGTTGGCAGGACTATTTATATTTCTCCTGTGGACTTATCACTGCCATAAGTAATATTTAAAGTTATCAGCAATAACAGCAGCAACTACAATAAAGAGTCATGTGATTTAAAGTTATTTTCATGAAAAGGGAAGATCCCAAGAAGAGTTAACCACCTATTCTTTAATGTTTAAAAGACTTGACAGTATGCTTTTTATAGTTCTGACACTCTGCATTTATATTTCCCTCTGTTTGTACATTACTGAACACTAATCAAGAAATTCATGAAACTACCCTTAATTCTGTACTATGAGCTGAATCTAATCATTCATGTACTCAACTATCAATGAATGTTTCTCTAAGAAAAGTTTATCACACTTAAAGAAATGTTCAACATCCTTAGCCATCAGGGAAATGCAAATCAAAAGTATTTTGAGATTCCACCTTACATTCCCTGATGCACAACTGGAAAGGCATCTTTCACCTTCTTTCCTGAAACATCTTTCTTTAGAAAGCTTCTAAGTTCTTTCTCCGTGTCTTTGAAATATATGCAAAATTTTTTGACTAAATCATCTTTTGCCACTTTACAACCTGTGAATGTCCTTCTCAAGCATTTATAATCCATACATATAAGATAGATAGATGATAGATAGATAGATGGATGATAGATAAATGATAGATAGATGATGGATAGATGATGATGATGATGATGATGTGTGTGTGTGTGTGTGTGTGTGTGTAAAACTGTGATAAAAACATTTAACAGAGGCTGATGAGATGGTGCAAGCATGAGGACATGAGCACTCACATGTAAAGCCAGGTATGGCAGTGTACATCTATCGTCCCAGAGCTGGAGAAGAGAAAAATACAGTTGGATTCTGGGAGTTTTTCAGTCAGACAATCTAGCCAAATAACTAAGTCCTGTATTAAGTAACAGACCCAACCTCAAAAATTAACTTTTTGGATCTTAGTGGGAAAACAGACCCCTAACAGCTGAGTTTAATACCCTGAACACATAAGGTAGAAGGGAAGAACTGATTCTTGCAAACTATCCTCTGATTTTCACACACACACACACACACACACACACACACACACACACACACACAAATTGTAATAGGAAAACTAAAAAATGAGGTGGAGAAAGATTGAGGAAGAAGACATCTAATGTCTACCTCTGGTCTCCACACACATGTAAACACACATGTGCACCCACACACATACACATGCACACACTTGTACACACACATGTGCATGCACATATACACACACTAACTTAACAAAAAATCTAAAATTTAATTGTATATTATTGCTAAATACAGATTCACTGTTTCATGCCCATCCTTTAATCATCTTATATAACTTGTTACAGGCTGGATAATAGATCCCTACCTTCACTTCTCTCTAGTCCCTAGAGTTTTTGTGTGGTAAATTGGTGGGAAGGGGTAGATTCTGAGCACTGTTACTGTAGAAGGCTGGGCATCTCTGGACAATGAAGATTTTTCAGCTGAATAGAGTGGCTAGTTGAATATTTCTCGCCCATCCTGCCTATCCGTATGCCCTTAAAGAAGTAGGAGTGAGGTTTATTCAGTATACCTCAGCCTATTTTCCCTTCACACTTATCACATAGGTGTCAATCTTGGCAGTACTGAGCAGTTTCTGAATCACCTTGTGATCTCTTAAAGAATGATAGACACAGGTTGAGAGTGGTAATTTATGTCTCTTTTGAAAACATCTCACTGGGGAAACAAACTACTCTTAAGGGAATGCCACATTTGCAGCAGTAGATGGTCAACACAAAATAAACTCAATGGCATGTTTGGAGATTCTTTGTCTCATAATGTTATGTTGGGAATTTTTCTTTTTTAAATTTTATCTTTCTTTTTAAAATTCTCCCCCACCACAGTTCCTTTGTGTACATCTTATGGCTTCTGGTTTTGCATTTTTATGGAATGCCTGAGTGTGTAAACAAGCATGTCTCTGTATCTATATCTGTTTCTTATGACTTTTCCTGGTCTTTTTTCTCCTGTTCGTTTGTTTTGTCCTATTCTGATGTGTTTTTATTTTATTTTATTTTATTTTATTTTATTTTATTTTATTTTATTATTATCTCTTAGGTACCTGTTTCTTTTCTAATAAAAGACAGAAAGGGAGTAGATCCAGATGGGAAAAGAGGTGATGAGGAATTGGGAGGAGCAGAGGGAAAAGAACCCATAATCAAGATACGTTGAATGAAAAAAATCTATTTAAAAAAAAACATGGGAAAGACTTTGGAAACACTAGGACTCCAATACTGAAACAAAGACTGTTTGAGAAGAGATTTCTGATTCTCCCAGGTAATCGTAGGAGAGAAATATTTAAAATATTGTGGTTTCATTTTCTTGAGAGTCTAAGTACATTTTTTTCCCCTAAAATTACTACATATCATTGTATTGGTTATCTCTAATAAGATTGAAAATTATTTGATATTGCATGTGAGCACACATTAATTAAAAGAAAATTTTGACTAATGATATAAATGATAAGATGCATCCTAATTGTAGATATGTTACAGTAAAATACACATGTAGGATGCAAAATATACAGAATGCCTAACCATCCTGCTAAGATGAAATCTTGTTAAATTGACAGGAAATAAGATCTATTCATTTAGTTAAAATATATCTCTTTGCTAGACAATTCTGATATTTTTGGATTCTGAAATTTATTTTGAGTGGCTTCAGGTTTGTGAGGGGAACTGGCATTCATGGATATCTTGACATTTTCTTGTGTGAGGCTGACATCTGGTGGACAAACAGCAGAGGAGCAAAGCTTTGTAATTTAGAGCAGATGTTTGGCAAGGCAACCAAGCTCTGCAGTGTACTTCACATGTTTTCTATTTTAATTCAGTGAGTCTAGGATTCAACTTCCTTTCAAAATTCTATATGATATGCCTGGGTTTGAATAACCTTTGAATGAGAATTTACTCTTGGTGAATCTTTAAGACATGAAGAATAAAGAATTTTGATAAAACTGGTTTTTTTTTAATTAATTTATTTATTACACATGCAGTGTTCTGCTTGCATGTATGCCTGTAGGCCGGAAGATGGCTTCAGATCTCATTACACATGGTTGTGAGCCACCATGTGGTTGCTGGAAATTGAACTCAGGACCTTTGGAAGAGTAGCCAGTGCTCTTAACCACTGAGCCATCTCTCCAGACACCCCACCCCCCTTTTTACTATCTGTAATGGATTGTTTAAAAAGACGGCCCAAACTTTCCCATCCCACATGTCTTTGTACTGCATGGTTTTGTCACTCCATTAAATGTGGAGTCTGCTTTTCATTCTTTTGAATACAGATTGGTTTGTTATATATAACAAATGTGAGGGAATCTTATACAACTTCCTGAAATTTTTGCAGCCTTGGTTTTTGTTAAATTTCCATGTAATAAAGTCAGGCTGGATACTGGAAGATGAAACAACCCAGAGAGAGAGAGAGAGAGAGAGAGAGAGAGAGAGAGAGAGAGAGAGAGAGAGAGAGAGAGAATCCATCAGATATTCAAGACAAAGGTATCAGACACATCATTAATCCCTTTCTCCTTCTCCCTTTTGATACAAAGCTTCAATATATAGCCCAGGCTGTGCGGAACAGAACCTTAGCTCAGGTTAGTCTCAAATTTGCTGTCTTTCTTCTACAGTACCCTAGTGCTGGGATTACAAGCATAGACATTAGGCCTGGATCAATAACTTAAAAATTAAACTACATGCACTACCTCCTTGCCTCCTGCATATCTGTCTCAATAAATAATTGCATATATACAGATATACAGACCTAGAAGTACAGGTGAGAGAGAAAGAATAGTGGCGAGCATTCCAAAACTGTTGAGAACTTGCATTAAATATTGTTTCTAGGAAAATAACATTGAAATTTTAGATTGCTAACCAAGAAACACTGGTCTAGAAGGTGTATTAGAGAGTACATACCTGTAAAAAGTGAAAGAATCTCTAACTAAAATGCGTACCCTAATGCTGTTTTCTTTTTTATCCTAGTAGAGAGGTTGTTCTAATCTTGATCAAATTGTAATCCATCAAGTCTGGATTAAAAAGTGGGGGCCTTTGATCCTCTATTTCTAGCAGGAGCTTCTGGTAGTGGGATGCATTCTGAATGCTAAGGTTCTGCAGACTGTCCTCTAAGACAGTAGCATTTGAGTGGTAATCACCTAAGAGTCAGATTCTTTTTTTTTTTTTTTTTTTTTTTGGTTTTTCGAGACAGGGTTTCTCTGTGTAGCTTTGCGCCTTTCCTGGAACTCGCTTTGGAGACCAGGCTGGCCTCGAACTCACAGAGATCCACCTGCCTCTGCCTCCCAAGTGCTGGGATTAAAGGAAGAGTCAGATTCTTGTTAGCGATGCACACTCTTGGTCCCTGTTCAGACCTTCTGAGCAAGAAAGCATAAACTAAGACTCAGTATTTGCAATTTAACAAGCCTTTCTGAATGTTCTGATATATGTTAAGTCTGAGCACCACTCATCTAGAGGAGTATTTTCTAGCTCCATCTGTAGAATTTAAAAAAAAAATAATCACCTATTGATTCTGTGCCACACTTGTAAAATAATTGTACTATGTGGGAACTTCCACTGTGGATATTCATACATTCTCACCAGGGAGAGGATGTGTCCACATATTGAAATACTGCCCGACACACAAGCCCACTTACTTCTTGAGTCTTCTCCAAGGGAAGTGTGGTAGAAGTAGGGGTGCCTGGCTCTGCTGGGTGAGTGACAGTTCTCTTCTTCACTGTTGTTTTGTACCTGTGAACAAGATCCCATCATAACTGAGGCAGAACCAATGGGCAATAGGAGCAAGGAAAGTCACAGGATAGAAAGGAGTTAAAAAGAAGAATGAGGACTGAGTGCATTACAGAGGTATCCTTCTTTTGTTGTGTCAGACATCTGGTAGTTAGGTATGACTTATATAACTACAGTCAACGAGTGGGAACATGCATGTGATTTTATTGTAAATGATCACAGATTTTCTGTGTGACACAGATTTGAAAGCTTTTCCAAATGATCCTGACACTTGATGGCAGTGCCATCTGTACATCAAGGTCAAAGGAATGCTAAGTTTTAGATGGCCCAGGGGGTGGGGGAAGAATAGGCAGAAATAGATGGGGCAGTATCTGAAGCCTGAACAATCCCTTCTTGAAAACTCTGGTTATCTAGAATCACAAAATCTGCTTGTCAAATGACCCTAATTTGTTTGCATAGACCTGCATTGATTTTGCTTGGTGTCTGTTCTTGCAAGAACCTCTCCACATCAGTATGTATCCATAGGTCCATGTTATTACCAATGGATGGCTGATTGTATAGGAAAGGGCTGTGCTAGCTACATAGTTTGCAGTGTTCACAAAAGCATGTGAAAAATCCTTTATGTTTCCAACTATATATAGATGTAGAAAGAAAAAGGAACCAAGTGTGAGGCTAGGAAAAAGCTCCACCCACAGTTAAATGGATAAAACTCTTAGATTTGGAATCAGAACTTCTAGATCTTAATGGTTACCTATGTGTATAAAAGACATATTATTAAATAATGTGTAGCTTTGTATATAGCTAACATTTAATTTCACTTATATGAAAAACATTAAAAAACATCAGTGCATGTATGATTCATGAGAAACTGAACTCTCTTAAGAAACTATGGCTTTTTCTTTTTCTACATCCATATTAGCATACTTAACAAAAGTTTCTGAATGTTCTCAAGTTGTGTTTTATTTTGTCCAGTGAGAACAAGATAATGGATTTGTTTTCCTATATCTTCTGGGCAAGATACAGAGCTTTTCATGTCCTGCCTTTCTCTCACCTCCAGGACACTCACCTGCTCCAAGTCAGAAGCACCCTGAAGCTGCTGAGTTAGAGATTGGTGTAGTTCATGTCTGGCTTGGCTCTGTTTTCGTTTCTTCTGTATGATGGACAAGTCCAGTGATTTAATATTCTTGTCCAAGGGAGGACTTTGAAATAGGCTCTTTCTTGCTTTGCCTTTTCTTTCCCATGGACTCTGCTTCTCAGCTGAATGGGGCTTCTCATTGATGGCCTGTAGACCCCACAGCTCTCTCCTTATCTGTGCAGAGTCTGTGTCGCACTGTGGACCTGTGCTGGCTAGAGCATGAGCACAGCACATATCTCCCTCAGTTTCTTCTTTAGGGCAGAAAACACATGGAATAGAAGAGGTGGACAGCTTTGTATTTTGTCCTGGGGGCGCAGACTCTTCCTGAGGTGCTTGCCCATGCCCTGGGCCTTGCTGGAGACCTAGCTTCTCTCCTTTTACTCTGTCCATCACTTCCCACACAACTTGGTCCAAACTGTTCCTTTTGGGGTTAGTGTGAGATGGTAACAGCCGATCTCGGGAACCTGTATACAGGCACATTTTAGAGATTGCTTTCCGTAGACGTTCTCTGGGTGAGTGGGGTTCAGGCTCTGGAGCCAGAATCCTGATGGATGGCACATCAGTTGGGTCACAATTCCAGAACATGTTGGAAGGCGTGAACTTTTGGACAGGTGTCTTAGACACATAGGAGTAGAGACAGAAGAAAGCATCAGCAGTGACAGCCAATGTCTGCACCTGTTTAAACCGGCCTGAACACAAGGAATGAAGATGGTGACTCCAGGAGCTCATCAGCAAATTACGTTTTCAATATGTCCACTCAAAATCCTCCCCAAAGCTCTAATTTCAGAGAGGTACCAGTTGATCCTCCAATTTAGATTTCAGGCACCCAGAGACCCCTCTCTTGGTTTGCAGACTCCCTATCACCAGTAAGTAACTAAACAATGAGATTTTAATCTGGAATAAGATATAAGAATTTTGTGCTGATTTGAATCTGCTGATGGACAAAAGGCCTAAGCAAAAACATTAACGGCCCTAGGTTTCCTGAAGATAGTTTCTTCAAGAGAAAAAAAGCAGACACCAAAGTGCTTTATTTTTGGAAAAATATAAATGAGAATGGAACAAGCAAAGGACAAAGTTAACTAAGAAAAAAGCAGGGTATGAAGCCACTGTTGCAGATGAGAGGAAGGTAAGGGAGAAGAGCATGGATGGAGTTGAAGTAACACTCACTGGCCAGCATCAGGCAGGGATCCTCCATCTCAATCCTCTGCATCTGAGATTTCAGGAAGAGCTGGAAATCAATGCCCTTGGCCTGAGAGGGGTTGGTGAAAAATCTTGCAGGGATACGAGATGTATCTTTGTGGTCCTCATGGCCAAAGCCCAGACTGAAGAGGACATCTTCTGCATCTTCTTGTACCTGGTCCAAAATCTCTGAGATGCTAAAGAGAGGGGTTTTTGGTACATAGGACAACTTGGAGATAAATGTGAATTAATAATATCTGTGTTGGTTTGAGTAAGAATGCATAGGCTCATATATTTGAATAATCAGTCACCAGGAAGTATTACTATATGAAAGGATTAGAAGGCTCAGGAGGTGTGGCCTTCTTGGAGGAAGCATGTCACTGGGGTGGGCTTTGAGGTTTCAAAAGCCCAGGCCAGGCCTGGGCTCTTTTTCTCAGCCTGTGGATCAGGATTTTTCTATTTTTCTAGCCCCATGCATGTTGCCATACTCTCCACCATGATAAACTGTAAGCAAGCCCCAATTAAATGCTTTCTTTTACAAGAGTTTCCTTGTAATAGAACAGTGACAAGGACAATATTTAATAATATTTAATCAAGACTAACATTTTTTCCTGGACATTTCTCTATACTTTATTGTGGCTTTGAAATGAGCTTTTACTATTTGAACTTAATTTCTGTGTCTGGGGCATAGGGAATATATTCCAGATCTGTTTATAAAAACTATTAGCATAGGGCTTTGAACTGTTTCTATAGATGAAAACAAATTCAAATAAATATGGAAATGCCTTGAAAATGAAGAGCAATACAGAGTCAGAGAAATATGCCTTTATTGCTAACTTGTCAGTTCCCAATTGCATGCTGCCATAGATCTGACTTTTGCCAGGTGCTTTGCAGTTTATCTGTCACTGTACTTGCCTTTGAAGTTGTGTGAGACAGTTAAACAGTTAGTGTGTAAAGACCATAGATCTTACAGTAGTCTCATTCTGAACTTAGGTACATTCAATACTTGATTTAGAAAGGTGTCCCTTTTTCTGGCTCTTTGTTCATCTGGAGAAGTGCTATTTCACAAAAGGCTAAGTACTTCCTCTCCCCTTATTATGCACATGCTCATTGTAGCACCACACTGAATCTACTAGATACCTGTGTGCAATAACTGTGTTTCAACAATAGAGACAAGGTGTGTAGGTTATTTTAGGCTCGGGCTATCACTATCATTCTTTTCAGAAAGGATGCTAGAATTTTTTTTAGTCACAATTGGGGCCATTTTGTTAATTAGCAGGTGGATTGTGAAGTCCCTGAACCTATCCTTGTGTTGCCAGCCTTGTGTTCTTTTTATCTCCACTATTGTAGGTTGCCTTATCTGTGAGTTGCTGACACAGATTTGCTTGATCTTTGCTCACAACCATGGCTGAGTGTTAGAATCATCTTGCTAAACCAGCATAATCCCTAACTGAATTCTAAATATTTATCTTTATACCCACAAATAAGTGCAGTCCTCATACCTCATCAAGAAACTTCTCTTTGCAACAGATGGAGACTATTACAAACAGGCACAACCAATCAAAATGCATTTTTGTAGCCCAGTCCCAAAAGGGTCAGAGTGGAGCACAAAATTTTTAAGAGCCAAAGAAGCATGGAATTTTATGTAAGATTCTGTCCTCAAGAATGTCAAAAGTTACACACGTAAAGTCCCACAACATGACTGCCTAAAAATAGCAATAAACATGCTAAAGTGGATGGAAGGAAGCCCATGAGGCCTCAATCCTACACAAAGAATTACAGGCAACTAATGAATGCTGAGAACAGGAGAAATAGTCTTCCACAGGGATGAGCACACTAATTGGTTAACCAATACCAAATGGTCAGCCCTTAAAACATACATAGAAGTAACATTATAAAAGATGCCATGAATTTGAAAGAGAGCAAGAAAGAGTATCTGGGGGAATACTTTATTGAAAGCAAAGGGTAGAGGAAAATGATTTCATTATATGATAATCTCAAAAACAGCCAGGTGGTGGTGGCACACACCTTTAATCCCAGCACTTGGGAGGCAGAGGCAGGCCTCTGTGAGTTCAAGGCCAGCTTGATCTACAAAGCAAGTTTCAGGACAGTCAGGACTATACAGAGAAACCCTGTCTCAAAAAACAAAACAAAACAAAACAAAACAAAACAACAACAAAACCAAACAAAATAAATAAATAAATAAATAAATAAATAAATAAATAAATAAATAAAATCATTAAAAAATATAGGCACCTGTGATGGCTATTTTTGGCTGTCAACTTTATTTCATCTGGAATTAATTAAAGTCCAAATACGGAGGGGCATACTTGTGGAAAAGTGATTTTTCTTTTGCTTAATTTGAAGTGGGACTATCTACTTCTAATCTGGTTCTTTGAGGTAGAAAGATACACCTTTAATCCAGATTTTTTGAGCTGGGAAAACCCACCTCTAATCTGGACCACTCTTTCTGCTAGAAGCCTATGTAAGAACATGGAAGAAGGAAGATTTTGTTCTTTGCCTGCTTGCTCTTGCCTCCCTAGCAAGTTCATTCCTTCACTGTTATTGAAGCCTACTTCTTTGGGACTCCAGAATATACTAGAGACCAGCTGAGACATCCAGCCTCCTGGACTGAGGAACTAATTGATTCTTAGACTTTTCATTCATAGACTGCTATTGTTGGATTAGCTGGACCACAGCCTGTAAGTCATTCTAATAAACACACTTTCTATATGTAGGGAGAGATTAATTCTGTAAGATCTGTTACTCTAGAAAACCCTGACTAATGTAACACCTGAATCCTACTTCTATACATTCTCATTTAATTGCGTTACATGAAGGTAGGTTAGTCACATGGAGGTAAAAATGTTAAGTCTCAGTATCATGTCTCAAATTAAATCTGTGTCCACAAATTTCTGATACTCTTACTGTATATCACTAATTCTTATTACTTTCTATCTTGTTTAGATTTATTTGCATGCATATTTTGTCCATTCTGTGGAATACTTGAGACCCTTAAGACAAACCCTGCTTCAGCTTTGCAAGTTCCATACAGTCAATGCCCAGACTGAACAAAACTTTGTATTATTTCTATCAACAAATAAGTTGATCACAAAATACACACAGTTTATTGAATACCTATTATACATCTAGGTACTGTGATAGTATTGTTACTACACCTCCTGGAGTATAGGTTCAGTAGAAAAAGGTTCCTGTGTTTATTACACAGTATCCATCTCTGAGTTGAAGATTCCTCTGTACCCCTCCCTCTTCTTGGTACAAGTATCATCATATTTTTGATTGTACATAGAAAATGAATAAAAGCTCTAGCGTGCAGATCCACAGCTCATTCTTCACTGCTTCTCATCCCTCAATGGACCCAACCCTCCAAAATTTACTACTTACCTTGAACTAGTTTTGTTGGTCCCACCAGTCATGCTGCTGGAAGCCAAACTACAGCCAAGATCAAGTAATTGGCAAGGCCTGGGTGTCTGGAGAAAATTCCTGCAGAGATCAAATTGATGTAATTCAACTCCAGTTTCTAATCTATACCTGGCCTCAAGTTCCCATTACTGAGCATACTTTTTCTGTGTTGAGGAAACAGACTATGCCTTTCTTCGCTGTCTAGTAAGCCTTCCTCTTGCTATGTATCTTTAGCTCTTTTCTTTAAATTTCTGATTCTGTACCTCCTCCAGTTTATTGTGTCCTGGGGGACACCATTCAAACTGTCTGAACTTCTTACTTACCTGGAGAAGAGGTTTCCATTGGTGGCCAGTAGTGTGGCTGAATAGAAACAGAAAAGGCAAAAAGTTAGACTGGAAAATAAAAAGCACTTTTGTTGTTTCTCAGGCCATAAAATAGCTTGACTCTTTTCCTCTATTATTACTGCAGGCCAGCTCAATGGTATAGAGTTTGGGATCTCAATATCATCTAACACAGGCTAAGAAGTGCCCCAGACATGTCAAGCAAACACCTAGCCTGGATTCTGTACTTATGATCTTAATTGAGGTCTAGTCAAGGGCCTGCCATACCTGAGCATGGGAGGTCACTGAGATCTTTAGGATCTTGTTCCTGCACATCATGTTGGTCTCTTACAAATCTCTGGAGATACGTGTAAGTGTAACACAAATCTTAAAAGGTCTTATTAATAGAAAACTTGGAGCCAGATATTGGGGTGGATACTGAGAGATCAGAGAAACAGAGCAAGCCACAGCCAACCTTACCTCACCAACTCCTCAGCTGATCCTGTTTCCATGAATCCTCAGACTGAAAGCCTCTGCGTCCTCACCTGGAAGGGATCTCAGCTGAACTGCCCAAAAGCCTCTAGTTCCTGGTCCTTATGCCTTATATACCTTTCTGCTTCCTGTCATCACTTCCTGGGATTAAAGGCATGTGTCCTTCCCAAACAAAGACATGAGATCTCAAGTGCTGGGATTAAAGGCATGTGCCACCATGTCTGGCTCTATTCCCAGTGTGGCCTTGACCTCACAGAGATCCAGACAGATCTCTGCCTCTCAAATGATAGGATTAAAGATGTGTACCACCACTGTCTGGCCTCTATGTCTAATCTAGTGGCTGTTCTGTTCAAAAAAATAAGTTTTATTGGGGTGCACAATATATCAACCACATTCCCTTTTTTGTATAAAATAGTAAAAGAAGGTTATAACTAATGTAAGACAAACTATATACAATAAGTACAATAATTATATACAATATATACAGTCAAAAATTACATTAACAATGTCAGTCCATTAACATTTGACAAATTCAGACAAAAATTTCATTATTTATCCTATTTTGGTGAGTCCAATACAAAATTTGTATGCAATATACAAAAATCCAATCCAATGTAAAGTATTTAAAACAAGTAGTTCCTTTTTAAAAGTAGATTCAAATATCTACCTTTTTATCTTATCAGGTAAGAGGCAGTGCTTCTCTCTTTTATTTAAACCCTTGTCCTCTGCAGCAAAATCTATCCCTTAAAACCACTTCTCATGGATAGGCATATAGCTCAGTGATAGAGCATTTCCTAGCTGGATGGAGCACTGGGTCTGATGCCCAATATAAAGAAGATGAAGTAGAAGACAAGGAAGAAGCTGTCAAACTTCTCTGGTTCTTTAGGCTTCTAATAGAGAAAAGAAGTCATGAAGATGAGTGAATATACAGCAGATTTTATGGTGCTTTGATATTGTCTCCTCAAGCACCATAAAAAGACTGTCAGAAATCATAGTAGGCAGGTGAAGAAATGTTTCTAAATCTGGGATACTTTCTGTGTTTATCTTGTATCAAAACAAACAAAACAAGAAAACCAAATTATTCTTTCTCTCCAGGTAGAACCCCAGGAAGACCCTGATTCTTTATTTGGTTTCCCTTCCACCCTACCCTTAAATCATACCATGTGATCCTTTGCACTGATCCCAACATCATATAGCTGTGCCACTCACCATCTGCTCCAAGACTCAAGTCATCTTCAAAGCTGGTCCCATGGCTAGAGTACCCTACCAAAAATCACAGAAAAGTTGCAGAAAATAAAGTCAGAACATAATATAAACACACACACACACACACACACACACACACACACACAATTGCACACTTGAACATCTAAACATGTCCTTGGACTTAAATAACTTACACCAACATGCTAGATGTCTATATACTCCCTCAGCTTTATGTCAGCAATCACAGTCATGTTTTGATTGAGAATTATACACATTTTTGTGTAACTTATCTCTGTACTTTATCATACACAATCATGTACACAATACCCTGCCAAGTAGTTAATACATGAGGGTGTGTGACCACATTCAGGGACACACAAATATAAATTCACACAGTTCACCAGGTTCTTCTCCAATAGTAGTTGTTAGCAACCACTAACAAGTAATCCATTAATATTAGAGAACATTTGCCTTGAGGTAGCACTTCTTTTGTACTTTCTAGACTGTTCTATAACAAATGAATGGTATTTTTAAGAAACTAAAAATACTCATAATCTCAAGCATACACATAAATGTGGATATGTATAAACACACACACACACACACACACACACACACACACACACACAGCTGCACATCATCCAAGAAAAAATAAAACAGCTCACCGTTATAGTTGGATTGCCCTGCTTCTTCAGAAAGTCCCTCCTCAGTGTCTCTAAAGCCAAAAGAAAAAAAATCATATTTTCATGTCTTTCTTCAAATATCTTCCACATGTTCACATAATTTTTCCAGTGAGAATCAGCACTATTGAATTTGCTTTCATATTGAAGACAATTAGGCTATGGTTACTTGACTGACAGGTTCATAGCAGTAGTGATGAGGGTCTGAGATTGGAATGTGTTGTATTTCTAAATGTGCTACTGTTGTTATGGCTATGTAGCCTGAAGTTGGTTTTGCAATGGTTCATCAGTCTTTATCAAAATAAGAAAAAAATACAGAAGCAAAACTTGGGAAATTTGTCAAGAGGACAGAGGTTTTTGATGCCTTGATTTCTATCACTTCCTAGTGATCTATTAGCTAGAGTTTGACAATTTCTGATGTCATATTTCCATATAACATATACAAATGTCATTTTTTTCAGGCTCTTGTCAGTTTACCATATCTATTCACATTCCTTCACTTTTGTAGCTTCCACACTCTTGCTTGATTGTCACATCTTCCAGGAAACAGAAGAAACTGCATCCTGTTAGATAGTTTTAGGTTTTGTAATGATGCCTTATCACCCATTCACCATCTTGACCAGAAGGACAAATGGAAATCAGCATAACAGATAGTGAGAAGCAGCAGCAGTTTGACAAACAAAATAAATACCCTTCATCTGAAATAGGTAAGCAAAGTAATCTGTGAAAGAGCTTTGAGCTGGGATCAGAGCACTTGGGATTCACTCTTGGCTTCTCATAATTTACATATTAAATAACACAATAATATAATTATTGGATATAGCTTTTAAAAGAAGAAAAATGAGAAAATTTTCAGGTTCTAAACCCCTCACCCCAGAACATACTTTTTTTTTAAATCACTTTTTCTAATTAACAATACAGCTTTTTAAATAAAAACACAACAAATGCATTCAGTGACTTGTCAAGTCTAATTCCAATTACACTAGTCAGTGTGTGTGTGTGTGTGTGTGTGTGTGTGTGTGTGTGTGTGTGTGTAATGCCTAATGTTAACAATCATGCCTAGAAGAAATAGCACAGGTTGGAGCCTTTCAGAATGCAAAATTAGTTCTTGCTACTTCAACACACAAAAAGTTGAAGGCATATGTCCACCATGAAAACCAGAAATACTAGAATGGAGTTGAAACTAGAAAAAAAGATAACATTATAACTTTTTTCATGATTCTTGGGCCCCTTTGCCTACATCCTGTCCTACCTCATCACCTTATTTTGAAGTACTATTTCAGGCATTATTACCTTTGGAGGCTGTAGAGGATAAGCCCTTTCCTCATAATCAGTTTTAGAACTCCACCTCTTGTCTCCCTAGTAATACTAGAAAGGGAAATGACATAACTGCCCCCTTCTTAGGATCTAAAATACTACATCAAAAGATGGAGATGTCAAGGCTTATTTGAGGCCCATTAAGGGAAAGTTAATTCTTCCTGGTCAAAATAATGGAACCTCAATTCTGCCTCTATCCTTGAGTGGAGATAGGACATTCTGATCTGTCCCAAAGATTAGAACATTGCATACTATTGTTTCCTTTCTTAAGAGTTAATTATCTGAGCCTGTTAATTACTTGGCCAGAAAACCACTCTGATTCACCTGAGGGCATGCTAAAGGATGGGAGGAATAATGAGGCAATGCACTCACACTTCCATAATCCCACCCACAATGCACTCTCTTACAGAGTTTCTGCCATGCAGCATTGCTAAGCCTGCATGTTTTTCTGAGTTATAAACTAAAAAAGATGGTAACTTCCTATTCCTTCTTCCTCTGTCCTTCTCAGATACCATCCAAAAGCCTAAGAATGACCTCTCTGACACTCTGAGCATCCTAACTCATTCTCAACATGCCAGATTTTTCCACCTTGTAGCTGCTTACCATCTTCTGTGGATGAACACAATAACTTTCTTGAACTATAACTCAAAGGCATATTATTTAATTGTAAACAGAATTGTACTGTGAAAATTGCAGGCAAATGGATGGAACTGAAAAAGATATTGAGTGAGGTAACCCAAACCACAAAAGACAAGCATCACATTTGTCTATATGTCTATTCCTAGCATTTTATTGTTCCTTGGTCATATGTCACCATAATGATTCTGCATGTGCTTATATTTCTAAGAGAGGGAGGTCTTGACATCTCATTCTTTTATCACCTTTCTACTCCATACTTTGCTCATCAGTGTGTCTTGGAGTAGGGCAGAGGTATGTGCCACGTAATTGTCTGAGTGTACAGTGGGAAGAGGCTTGAATCTGAACTGTGGCCAACTTCTCTAGCCCACCAAATATTTTTTACCTTTTAAGTTTACTTTGTTTTGAATATCTTGTTCCTGTGTAAGTACAGGGACAAACGTTTCAAGAATGTCTCATAGCCTCATGAAGGGACTTCTGGCTTCTTTATGTGTCACAACCTCCAAGGCGTAAGGAAAACCTTCAAGTAGATAAGGATATCTTCCTAAAAGCAGGGGGAATACTATGTTTAGGACTGTCCTAAAGAAGCTTAGAAGCAGCATTCCTGGGAGAAGGCATAAATGATTCATAAGGAATTTTCCATCAATCCAATGTCCTCAAATTGTACAAATATTAAAAGTGCCCAAGTATGCAACAGGTAGAGACGAAAACCAAAGGTGGCGTGGCAGCCACCACGTGGCTCAGCTTTGCTGGATCCTTGTCAAGCAGCTGTACTAGCTTTATGAATTTTGCCATTCCATTCAGATATGGCTGTGCCAATTACCTAGATATAAGACTCTCATCCTGTAGTTCTCAGGTTGTTCTCTGTGTGTATGACTGTAATGCAAAGATACAAGAGAAAATAAAAAAAAAACAGAGAAATTTGGAAATGTTTTCAAAGCATAACAATTTCCCTTCAAGAACAAGGGTAAGCATGTTTGTGGGCTTCTTTGTTGTATTTAATAAAGTGTTTTCAAGAAAAGAGGTAATGTAGGTTAAAGTCTCTGAACTCTTCATGGTTTTGCAGCCCCTGTGTTCTGCTACTGAGGAGGAATGGTCCCCTCCAACTCTTCCGTTTTTGTCACACCATGTAAAACTGCAATCAGAATGGGGAAAGCCAATGGGAGGGGCCTACCACTCATCCCTAGGATTCTAGGAAGATTCAGATTTCCATCTGTTCTTAGCTCTAGCCTTCCAAGCTGAACTTCATGTCAGCCCTGAGTTACATTTGACCC
Organism: Peromyscus eremicus; assembly: GCF_949786415.1. Classification (NCBI taxonomy): domain Eukaryota; kingdom Metazoa; phylum Chordata; class Mammalia; order Rodentia; family Cricetidae; genus Peromyscus; species Peromyscus eremicus. Next base: position 171,901 of record NC_081434.1, read on the forward strand.
ATAGCCTGGATCACCAACTGACCCAAGACCCAAGTCTCCTCTTCATGCCTGCACACCAAACTGATTCTCACTCTTTTCCTGTCTCTGAGTTCACACGGACCATGTTCACCATCACAGCCACCCACCAGCCACATTTAACCCTAACCCTAACCCTAACCCTTTGAGCACTTACCCACAGCCCTGCAGCCAGTCCTCGATCTTATTGATTGGATTCCCTAGAAAAAGCAGACACAGGGTGACTGTGGAAACTGAAGGAACCACACCTCCTAAGATAACTCAGAGCACTCTGCAAGTTGTCCTCACACAAGCCACAGCATGACTCTTTTTACCCATGAAGTGAGGAATATGAAAGGGATGTACTCATGTATAAAGATGACAGGTATGTCTCCCCTCTCTTCTATCTACTTCAGAAAAATGAAAAGTTCCCAGTGTCCAGGCTGCTTTCTTTTCCCAAAGTTTGGGAATAGGGATTGTTCCTTTCTCAAAACTAAAAAAGAAAAAGAAAAAAGAAAGGAAGGAAGGGAGGGAGGGAGGAAGAGAGAAAGAAAATATCAGAAGAGGGATAGCCCTATGCTTTTATTTCCTAACAAATAAACAAGGGTGGGTTTATTGGTCCAAACGTTTTTGTTTCAGACTACATCTCTGCTCTTTCTCTTTGAACATCAGATAATAAGGTATGTGAGAAAGCAACAACTGCTTCATTGAGCAAGAAAATCTTCAGAGAGACTTCTCAAAGGTCACATAGTTGTCAGAGCTGCCACCTGAATCTGGACATAGACTGTATGTAGTCTTTTTACACAAACAAACTTAATTCACAGACAAATCCTCTTCCTTTGATTCTTACAGAAGTTTCTCAGGATGGTGCAAAGGTGTCCCCTTCTGTTTCCTAATCATATGCCTGCCTCCTCCTCACATAATCATATTATATTACACCTCTTCCTTACACTCACTGAAAGGAGTCATAATGAGCCGCTGTGAAGTCCTACTCTAAACAGAGGCCACTTTCCATCCTTTGCAGACCTGTGCAAGACACAGTGGATATTTGTGTGATGCCCAGCATCTTCTTACCTTCCTGGAAAACATCATCCAGGCTGGAAGGCTCGGGATCCAGTGCATCCTGAAGGGCAGCTGCAGCCTCCTCTTCCAGGACCTGGATTTGCCAGTTACGGCTCTGTCGTAGCCAGGCCCTTCGTTTTTCCCAGGATGTAGGGCTCAGCACTGATGCTTCCATGGTCCTGGGCCACTTTCAGGCCTTTCTACCACACTGATGCCCTCCTGAAAGTTGAAACACGAGGAAAATCTCTCACCCTCTCTTCAGAATCCATTCTTCTCAAGGTGACTCTCTCATTTTCTGTCTGTGCAAAGAGCCTGTTTTCTCTGCCTAATCAGGAAAGAAATGATGCATAGCCATTTGCTGCTTCAACCCATCCACCACTACCACCAAAAAAGGGAATGCTCTATAAAATCTAAGTACCAGATCAAGTCTTTCAAGTCAGTGAGTCTAAAAGCTTCAAACATCGCAGGAGTTAAGGGCCACTGAGGTAACTTTTTTGGCTTAAAGTGTTTCTATTTCCCATGGTAGCTGCAATGCTCTATTATGAAACATTTCCCTTAAAGCAGGCTTGTTAGCTCATACCTGTAGTTCTAGTACTCAGAAGGCTGAGGAAGACCAATATAAGCTATAGTTCAAGAGTGCCTCTGTTTAAAATAACTGTTTTCTTTACTCTCTTTAATAATTTTGCCTTTCAGAATCTACCATAGCAACTAAAATATTTGAGGGACTGAGGAGATGCCTTAGTCAGTTAAGTGCTTGACACACAAGCATAAGGACCTGAATTTAGATCTCCAGCACCCACATATAAGCCAAATACAAGGGTAGGTCTCTAATCCTAGCTGTGGGCACAGAGCTGGAAGGGTTGTTCCCTGAAATTTTCTCATTAGCTAGACAACCTAGTCAAATCAGTTGACTTCAGGTTCAATGAGAAAACCTATCTCAAAAAATAAGATGAAGAGAGATTCAAGAAGACATTGATATTGGCCTGTGATCTTCATGCACACACACACACACACACACACACACACACACACAGAGAGAGAGAGAGAGAGAGAGAGAGAGAGAGAGAGAGAGAGAGAGACATGTATGTATGCTCTCACACACACACACTCACCAAAATCTTAAAATTTACACTTTATTTTTGTTTCTGGATTTTTTGGTTTTCAGTTTGGTATATTCTTTTCCCAGGAAAAGGAAAAATTATAATAGAAACAAGGAGACACTGAACTTACTGTTTTAAGCAATTAGCCAACCATGCCTTCCAGATGGTCACTTTCTAATTTGTGGATTTGTATCTCCACGTTAACTATGAGTTACTCAGCTTGTCAAAGCAATCGTCACTCCATATAGTGACAGCTCATTTGAAATTTCTGCATTCTTCCCCCAAATATATAATAAGGCATAGAATCTGAGAAGAGTAAGGGAAGAATCATTCAGCTGTCCAGACAGAGCTTGAAAGGCAAGCACTAATGTGCACTCAGCCACAGCCACAGCCATAGCCCTCCACCATGAGTTAGTAGACTTGCAGCAAGACTTTCAGATCTTATTCTTCCACTCCCTGGAGCTGCCACTCATAGCTTCATCTTCAAAATTATACTTTGAATTGCTGAAGTCAGGGAAAATAAAAGAGAAAAATACAGGAATTTCAAGAGCCTTCTTTTAAGACTCAAAAACAAAGTCATTATTAAGACATTCAAAGACTTAGGGTACTGAAACAGCTATGTTTTAAAAGAGCATCCCAAACATAAAATGTTCTGCTATTGCAATAAAATTGTTATAGTTGCTTTGTCTTGCTACATGTAAGACAATGCATATCGTTGCTGCCTAATCTTGGGACCTTCCCTTTAGGCCCAGTCCAGGTTTTGTCTTCTAGGGAAGGCAGCTGTTAGCACTGTGAGACTGTTATGCACTCCACTCCTTTTTGCCTTTTAGGGAATATTCAACCACTTAACTAAGCTCAGGTCAAAGGAAAGCTACAAAGAGGGTCAGCAGAGGAGACTTGCTGGCATTAAGTGATAGAGGATGAAGTTGCCTCCAGAAAGAAGGGAAGGGGAAGTAGATAAGATCTCCTGAGTAAATTGGGAGTGCAGTGGGGAGAGGAGGGGCATGAGGGAATGGGGTGGTGGAGTTGGGGGAGAGCAAGGAAAGAGATATCTTGATAGAGGGAGCCACTATGGAGTTAGGGAGAAACCTGGTGCCAGGGAAATTCCCAGGAACCTAAAAGGATGACCCCAGCTAGGACTCCAAGCAATAGTGGAGAGAGTGCCTGAACTGGCCTTTCCCAATAATCAGATTGATGACTACTCTAATTGTCATCATAGAACCTACATTCAGTGACTGATGGAAGCAGATACAGAGATCCACAGCTAAGCACTGAGTCAAGCTCCCAGAGTCTAATCAAAGAGAGGGAGGAGGGATCATATGAGCAAGTGAGATCAAGATCATCATGGGGAAACCCACAGAGACAGCTGACCCAAGCTAGGGGGAGCTCACTGACTCTGGACTGACAGCTGGGGAACCTGCATAGGACCGAACTAGGCCCCTCTGAATGTGGGTGACAGTTGTGTGGCTAGATCTGTTTGTAGGGACCAGGACTTATCCCAGGTACATGAACTGGCTTTTTGGAGCCCATACCTGTGATGGAATACCTTGCTCAGCCCTGACATGGGGGGGGGGGGGGGCTTAGTCCTGTCTCAATTTGATATGCCAGACTTTGTTGACTCCCCATGGGAGACCTTACCCTTTCTGAAGAGTGGATTGGGGGTGAGGTGGGGTGTGGGAGCCCGTTCTCGGGTTCCTCGTGGCTTTACCCAGCAGGTCCACATAGAGGATGATTAGACCACGGGCCTAAGTGCAGGTGTCTGGGATGGTCTGCACTTGGCTGTGCTGGGGGAGGAGGTCTTTTGCTCCACCCCTTGGCGTCTCTATAAAAACCCTGGGGCAGAGGCAGTCGGGGCCCGTTGGAATAGGTTCCAGGCCCTCTCGAGGCTATCCTTTATTTTCTATCTGTTTATCTCCGCGATACTCTCTGCAATAAATCCTTCTATCTAATATTTCCTGCTGCTCGCACTCAAGAAAACTCTGGGGAACTGTGGGGGTGGTTGGGTAAACGCCCCACAGAATGGCGCCATGAACAGGGACTAAAGAAAAAAGAAAAAAAAGGGACTAAAGAAAAAAAGGGGGGACTAAAAAAAAGGGAGCACTAAAGACAAATGAACAGGGACTAAAGACAAAGTAATAGGGACTAAAGATAAAGGAAAATAATAGTTTTATTACAGAGTTTTTGGCGAAAGTGCTGAGTTCAGCCCTGCCAGTGGATGAGGCATGCCGGTGTTATGGAAAATATATATTTTTTATATATATTTTTGAGAGGCAGGGGTTTTATCCTCGAGAGAAAAGGAAAGCGGACTGGAAGGATGTCCGATGCTGCAGCGAAATTCTCTTCTGTCAAAATTTTCTATCTTCTATCCCTTTCTCAATTTCTATCTGTGAAAAATAAGGCATAGGGTAGTAATATAGTGTAGGAAAAACTTAGAAGTGTAAGATTGTGTAGGAAAAAATAAGTAAGGCAACTAGACAGAAAAACTCTTCAATTTTCTAACTTTGGGGGCTCTGAATGCAAACTGGGGGAAAAAATCTTTGGGCTTTACGGGTAGTAAAAAAGCTCTTCTTTGAGCTTATGGGGAAGAATAAGTTTCCTATGGAAGCTTTTGACCTGGGGCAGCTAAAATGCTAAGTCCAAGTGGCAGGAGAAAGTGATTTCTCCCTGAGGCAAAAATGGGGATGTAAAAAGTCAAAGTTTAAAGTTGGGAAGTTTTGGGAAAAGTTGCTCTTTCTCTTGGGGGAAAAAAAACTTTCTCTTAAAGCTTTTCTTGGAAAATTTGGGGGAAAAAACTCTAAAAAGCCTTCATCTTTCTCAAAAGCTCTCAAACTTAAAAACTAAAGCCTTTAACTTTCTCTCAGAAGGACAAAAATTAGAATCACCTGAAGATATTAGTATGGGGACCACCTGTGATTAGCTCTAAGGGAAAAACAACAAACCTCTTAAGACAGCAAAACCTCTAAGTTCTGTTTTTCAAGCCTTAAAAATTGTCCCTGCAATGCAGGAGGCAGGGACAAGTTCCTAAAAACTTCTAAGCTCTGTCTCTTCAAGCTAGTAAAAGACAGTGGGTCAGAGTCCCCTGAGGGAAACGCTTGGGAGAGTGTGGGTAAAGAGCTACAGAGAGCCCAAAAGGGCAGGAAACTTTACCTGAGAAAAGAAAAAAAGCCTAGCTTTTCAGTTACAGCCGAGCTGAGGCATCAAGGGTTTTGTTTCTGAGTGAGTGTCTTTGAAAAGGTGCTCCTAATTGTCCTAACGCAAAGATCCCCTGAAGCATTGTATCCTCGCTTCTGAGCAAAAACCCGGAGGCGACTGGCCAGCGTCTCTGAGTTGGGGTGCATTTCGGGGATACTAGGGTTCCTGCAGTGGTAAACTTCCTGGAGCACAGAGCTGAGGCAGGAAGGTGCAGGACCCAGGGGAAGATTGCCAGTGAATAAAACTAAAGCCAGTGGGAACGGCACAGTTGTCCACTTTCCTACAAGTCCCGGGTTGATAGGTCCACAGCTGAAAAAAAGAAATCTGAGAAAAAAGCTTTTCTATCAAAGTAAGGACCTTTCTGGGAAAACAGTAAAGCTGAACTGTGTTTGAAGCAGTTGTGCTGCTGAGTCAGAATGCTGTCTGGGGAAAGAGCCCAGCCAGGGCAGAACAGAACTATCCAGGAGTAAAGCTTTCTTTTCTGTCAGAGAAAGCACCTCTTTGAGAAAAGCTTTGTTTCAACTGACTCCCGTGAGATGAGGGGGAGTGTAGCCCTGAGGGGTGATTGCCTCTGGCATAAGCTCTGTCCTTGAGCACCCAGACAAGCAAACACAACCCACTGGGGGACTGGGCCAGGTGAAGGCCTGATGAAGCAAAACACCTGTCCTAATGGGAGTTTAGAAATGGCAAAAACCTCTTTGTTAGATTTTCAGTCTGTACGCAAACCACACAGACCCCGAAAACAGACAAAAAGCCCTACCTTCAGTAGCAGGGAAAGCCGCCACTGTAGTGTTGGAAACTATTTCTGGGGTAGAGTGGATAAACTGAGACCGAACTGGGAACTGTCTAGGAGAAAGACTCTGAAGAAACAGAAAAGGGACATAATCCTCCCCAGAAAAATGACCTGAAAAAGCTGCTAGAATTTGAGGCAGATTCGGGGGGAGAAAAAAAAAAAGCCCCTACTTCCAAAGGCAGCTAGCAGAGGTACAGAGCCGCAGATACCTGAAGCTCTGCATCTGGGGAAGGAAGGAACAAGCAAAATGAGATAGATCAGTGGGAGAAAATCTCTCCGAAAGAGCTATGGAAAAGCTGTTGTACATGATCTTGTTTTTCACTGACTGGCTGAGGCAAACACAAGCCCCGAGGAAAGTTGCTATCAGAAATTGCCCACCTCAATGCGTACTAATGAGGCAGGTGCAGTTCTGATTTGGGGGCCAGTGTCAAATAAAGGAGAGACACCTGCTAAAGCCAGTTGAGGAGAGAATAGGAATCTCCCAATGTCCCATAATTGAAAATGTAAAATGCCTGTTGAAATCTTCCGTTGCAAAAGCAAAAAACTTTGTTCAAGCCTCCTGGGCAAGAACTTGTAAGCAAGTCTGGTAAAAGAGAACCAGTTGACTCTCAGACCCAAAAAGAACTATGGGAAATGACTGATATAAGGGAAATGATATAAAGGACTGATATAAGGGACTGATATTATTATAGACTGATATAAGGGAAATGCATTCTGGGAAAGGTAGTTTTTCTGCTAAAGATGGCGACATTGCCTTGAAACACTTTTGTCAGCTCAAAAATACGTTCATGGTAAACTTTAAAATACAGCTTTTAAAAGAATAAGGAGGAAAATCATCTAAGAGTTTTAAGTGTCAGTTCCAATGAAAAATTGAAAGGATACAGAACTAGGTGCTTCGCGGTTTGGGGCTCCTTGGTAAAATGCCTTATTTACCCTAATAGCTGTGCAAAGTTTTTAACGGTAGCTGGATGACAGAAAGCTACCTATAAGAGCAAACAAGCCACTTTAAAATCCTTAAGACAGCAAGAGAGCAGTTTATACACTGAATGTTGTCTTAGATATGAAAAAACTTACGTGAAATTAAAAGTTATTTACCTCTTGAACAAAGAACCTGCAATGAGTGATTCCTTTGCAAATCTAATTAAGGGGATAAGAAACAGGCATTAAAAAAAAATGACTGCTTTATAGATGGGAAACAAACTTCAGAAAAGCTGTCTTACGAAAGAATTGCTTCACCTGAAAGTTCCTTATAAGAAATCAATGCTAAATATTCACAGCTGCTAATATCAGGAGTTAAAGCTAATGAAGTGAAAATACTAAATCCTGAAAATGCTTTTTCTCAGAGTAAGCTAATGAAGGATATGTTTCATGAAAGAACATCTATGTTCTTGACTCCTTTGAATAGTAAGTTTTGGTGAAAATATTGGAACTAACAACAATCCAGTCAAAATGTTTCAATAAATTAAAGACGCTATTTCACAAAAGAAAGCTGCCATGCTTTGTGGGCCATATTAGAGTTCACTCCAATCTTCCTGTTCCTTTAGCTGAGGGTAATGAGAAATGGAAAGATCCCTGCTCGGGATTATGGAAGGGTCCCGATCCTGTGTTAATATGGGGTCGAGGACATGTTTGTGTTTTTTCACAAGAGGAGAATGAAGCTCGGTGGTTACCGGAGCATTTCCTAAGGAGCGTGGAACTAAGGAAGGTCAGCTCCAATGACGTTCCTACAAAGGAATCAGAAGGAAAGTGGCTTGATCAGTGTTTCTGAGGTTTTGTCACTGGTTAATGTAAACAGTGAGGAAATAGAGTTCGGAGCTGTGCTGCTTTTGGCTTTACTAGCTCCTTTGGAAAAATACTTTATATCACCTAATAGCTGTGCGGTATTTGGCAAAGACCTTACAGCAGCTAAATATGGTAATTTCACCCTCAGTATGAAATGAAGTTTTTTTCGGTAGAGCAAACCAAGAGTACTGCTATAATAGAAATGTTTGTCTGAATTGAAGCACTTAGGGGAACTATTATGAATTTGGGTGAAGGGACAGCCTCTAGTTAAAAACCGTTTACCTCTGACAGTGCATCTCTGCCGGTCCGGAACGGCTGAGAGAACTGGCAACTTTGGAGTGTGGCATCATCCTGGGAAGGTTACAGTCCCCTGGCAACAACTGTCACAATTCTATAACAACAACACTCACTAAATCCCAGTGCTTTATAGCAAAGCTGACTATAAACTCTAAACTTTAACAATGATGTACGTACTTCCTGTCTAGTTAAGAAAATCTTTCTAATAGAGATAGTAATAATAAAGAGTAAGAAATAGAAAAAGGTGAAAATAAGATATGTGAGTTTGTAAAAATTCTGTCTTGTTAGATCTGTGTTAAAGAAATCTTCAGATGTTTGCTAAATTATATATATGCTAATGGTAGCCCTATATAAGTTTGTAAAATAGATCTACAGAGTTCCTTTAAGAATATAAGCTTGCAAGAAGTATCTAATGTAGTCTTAAGACATGTAGTAATAAGGTTGTAATAAGTAAAGATGCTAGTTGTAAATGTAAGTTTAAATAAGTACATAAGAAGGAATAAGAAATATATTTGCTAAAGTAGTTCTATAGTTTCCTTAAGGAGTTTAAATAAGTAGATGTTAATGTTATGAGTTTGTAAAAACGTGTAAATGTTGAATGTGAGTCTAAATGCTTTGCAAGGCAAAAGGTTATATGTGAGTTTGTAAAGTGTAAATGTTAAGTGTGAGTCTATTCTTAATGTATATGGTGAAAGAACCTGAGACATACAGAACTTAGTGTCCTAGCAGACTGCAAAACAGGCAGTCTGAGCGGTTTTCAAAAGCTCCAGAAGCCGCTAAGAAGCTAAGAATGGCGGACGCCAGAACTAGCACAAGGCATCCGCAGCTGAGATTCATGGAAAATCAACGCAACACAGAAAAACCTGAGCTAACATCAAAAACGGTGCGGTTTAGAATACTACTGTACCTAAAAAAGAGTAAGTTCAGAAACGCTTGTTTGAACTAAAATTGTTAACTGCAAAAAGTTTTGGTTGAAAAACGTCTCTTCATATTTGGAAGTGAAAGCCTGATACTAGAATTTATTTCTTGTTTGAACTTTTTGAACTTAAAATGAGATAAAACTACAAAAAGATTTTGGTTATGGATTTCTTCCTATTTGGAAGGCTCGTACCAGAATTTATCATTTGAATTTTGGGACTAAAGAAATGAAATGAACAGTAGGGATTTCATTGCAATGGGACAATTTTGAGTTTACTTATAGTAATGACCTAGGAACTGTTTTCTGGAATTGGGTTAAAAATGGAACTGTTTAAATGAAGAAATTTATTTCTACCTAGAATCAAGATGCAGTTTTGTGTATGCATATATGCTTTATTGGTGATTCATGAATTGTTTTGTGGAACTGTTTATGTAAAATGGAATTACTTATGGAACTGGTTTGTGTTACAAACGGAACTGTTTAAACAGAAGTTTGGGTTTTCTAACTAGGCTTGAGATTTTGCTTAAATTATAAAGAAAAGGGGGAGAGTTAATATTCCTTAGTCTAATTTCAAAAGTTGTTTGAGTGGATTAATGTCATGTTATTGTTAGTAAAAAATGCAAATGGGGTATATTAAGAGACTACTTTTAAAGTATAAAGAGTTTTATTAAGAAACTGCTTTTGGATGTTTTGCTAAGTTTTCAAAGTGTTCATGGTTAGATTGAAAATATTGCTTTTCAATATGGGTTTGTAGGAATTGTGTAAGTTTGGGTTCCTCTAACTAGGTTTGAGATTTTGTTTAAAAAATTATAAAGAAAAGGAGTTATGAGATTGAATTATGTTTGCAGAAACCTATTGATATTAATGCACCCTGGTTTTGTGGAGTTAAGGAAATATTTAAGTTTGATGTGAATACATCGAAGTTTTTCCTACGTTCTGTTAGCAAGAAAATTCAAATGATTGAGTTAAAGTTGTAAGATGGAAATTGTTAACTATATATAGCACCATATATGCTAATTCAAATGGTTCTGTTAAGAGTTTGCTTTAAGTTGTAAGATTGAGAAAATTGTGACTATGTATAGCAATATTTATGTTAACCTGTTAATGGTAATGATGAAGCTAAGGGATTCTTTAAGTTTGTAGTTGCCTTAAGAGTTTTTGGCTTAGAAAGGGCTTGAGGCAGCTAAGACTGCTGTAGTCACCTTGGACCTAATTCAAAAGAGAAATGCCATCTTTATCATCCTCTACTCCCATATTGGGAGGTATAACAGCTATGGAGATTGCTGTAAGCCATTATAGTTATTTTTTTTTATATATTAAGAAAGGGGGACCTGTGGGAGCCCGTTCTCAGGTTCCTCGTGGCTTTACCCAGCAGGTCCACATAGAGGATGATTAGACCACAGGCCTAAGTGCAGGTGTCTGGGATGGTCTGCACTTGGCTGTGCTGGGGGAGGAGGTCTTTTGCTCCACCCCTTGGCGTCTCTATAAAAACCCTGGGGCAGAGGCAGTCGGGGGCCGTTGGAATAGGTTCCAGGCCCTCTCGAGGCTATCCTTTATTTTCTATCTGTTTATCTCCGCGATACTCTCCGCAATAAATCCTTCTATCTAATATTTCCTGCTGCTCGCACTCAAGAAAACTCTGGGGAACTGTGGGGGTGGTTGGGTAAACGCCCCACAGTGGGGGAAAGGTGTGTGTGGGGGAGTAGGAGTAGGGGAGGGCGGGGGAACTGTGGTTGGTATGTAAAATGAAAAAACTTTTAAATAAAAAAGTAATGAAAAATTTAAAAAAAAATTAAGGAAGTCTCCACAAAGCCTGAATCAAAGTGTGTTTTCCTAGTCCTGCCTTCCAAAATATTTAATCGGCTGTTTCCAGTCAGCCCAGAAAAGAAAATGCCAAAGACTGACTTGCTTATTTCTTTAATTCCCTCACATAAATCGCAGGGTATCCTTGATGCACAAGGACATTTTTGGTGGTTAGGAAAACTTAAAAGGAGACACCAAGGGAAGGGAAGCATGGGGGAAGGGCAGAATGGAAGTGGGGGGACAGAAGGAGGGAGAGGTAAAGATGGAGGTCCAGGGAGCTGGGAGAGAGAGGTGGGGGTGGGGGGAATGGAAGAGAGTGAGGGAAGGAGAGAGGGAGGAAGAGGGAGGTGGAAAGAGGGGAAGAAGAAAGGACAGAGAAGGAGAGGAGGGACACAATGAGGAAGAGATATAGGGCTGCCCCACTGCACCTTACTATCAGTGCCAAAAACTACTTCAAGCACCTTGTTAGAGCTGATAGCCTACCTGGGATGACAGGTAAAGGGTATTTGCATCTTCTTTGATATGTCTCTAGTATGTTCCTCACATCTTTGAAGCTTTCATTCAAATAAGCTAATTTCCTCTCCACCTCTTTAGCCCTGGTTTTTCTTACACTTTTTCCTCTCCTTTTTCACCCTAAGTATTTGCTGCACTCAACCCACAAAGCCCCCAGTCCATTCTCCACCCATTTCCTCCAGGAAGCCAGATGTGGCTTCTGCAGTTGGCCTTAATTTAACCCTGTCCCTTGACTGTTCTTTCTGGTTATTATCATCAAAGTACGTTACACTTTTATTAATTTCTCTCCTGTTTTATTACTCTTCTAATTAGAACATAAGATCCAGGGTCAGAGGTGCTTGTCTGGATTGTCCATTGCTGTATTTCCAATGTCTAAAACAGAATCAAACACGTTGTTGGCTAAACATATACTCTAACGAACGAGTGCTTCCTAAGTGATTATGCCCCTTGGGAGCTCAGCGCCTTACAAGTCACCACAGACATACTCAGCACTCAGCTTCAAGGCTTCCATAAGATTTAACAATGTGCTTGGGACAGAAAGTTGGGAAACAAAGAGATGATAGTTCTAAGACCTGTTTCTGCTCTGAGAGTTCTTGAAATTGAGAACAGCATTTACATGTGCCCGAAAATGCTTTTTCCTCATCTGTACATCCTTACACAGAATTTTTACTTACTGCAAATACCTAAAGGAAAGTGTATATGGAAATAGAATGCTTAATGCTTAAAGAGTTCCAAAGGAAGGCTCACAAAACTGACTGTAATTTACAGGCAGCAGAAAGACAGGAGCTAAGAGCTCTATCACCCACTGCAAAGAATAGTCATTTTCTGGCAGTTTAGATGAGAACGGAATCATTTACTCACTTTAAAAGACAACTATGGTAGGAGCTGGAAAGATGGCTTAACACCTAAAGTGCTTGCCATGCAAGCACAAGGACCAAAGTTAGATCCTTGAGCCTGTAGGAAAAAGCGGAGAGCTGTACCACATGCCTGTAATGCCAACACTGAGAGTGAGCACAGGGTGATTCCTGGGTCTTGCTGGCCAGCCAGTCTAGCAAATTCCAGAGTCAGTAAAGATTTAAGATGGAGACTGATGGAGGAGAATACCTGACCTTGACTTCCGGCCTCCACATACGCATGAGCATGTACACACACACACACACACACACACACACACACACATCATCATCATCATCTCAAGCGAGAAGATACAAAGGAACTAACCTTCCCCATTGTGGCTCATTGATGTGGGACTTAAAATAGAAATTAATTTTCCCTAATCTTTGTCATGTATGGGTTGAATTGAACAGTTCACAAAGTAATAAATGAAACTACTATAAGAATGGGTAACAATATTGGGAAACAGAAATAAATAGAAGGGTTTGGTTCATGGTAATCAGATGAAAATGTACTGCTGGGAGATAAGAAACTAAGTATTCTTTCTGGAAATTTGGAGGAAGTGGCAAATGATATCAGATAAACACACCAGCAGTGAGCAGGCTACAGAGAAATGACAGATGGGTACAAAGATGGCAAGATGCAGCTTTGGAGGTTTTTGGAGGGAGGCTGTCTAATATAGAGATGGGGATGGAAATGTTTATTCAGAACATTCCAGTAACAACAAGAGTCATCAGACAAAATGCATTCCCATAATATGAAGGAACATGGAGCAGAGCAGAGAGCACTGGCCAGGGATAAGATCAGAACGCCTGCCACACAAGCTTGACAACATGAGTTCAATCCCTGGAATCTAAGGTGGAAGGAAAAAACTGACTCTTGAAAGTTTCTCTCTGACCTCCCCACACATGCACCATACACATACACATAGTGATAATGATAATAATAATCAGTAAAAGCTTAAAAACTAAATTGTCATTTGCATTCACACCATTTCTCCAATCAGTCTCTAGCAACCAGCATGTGTGTGTGTGTGTCGTATTCAAGAAGAGAGTGTATGGCATGTCTGTGTTGATTGGACCATCCTTTGTGAGATCTCTCTTGAGCCCCACAACAGGACATGGTGTAGTGCTCTTCTATGGAGATAACTCAGCAAACACTGCACCTCCTGAAGAGCAAGATTCATACGTGTGCTGGGAAATTGTCCTCAATTAGTATATGTCATAGAAGAGGTACAGACCTAACTACCTTTCTCTATGGCCTCAGATCCTCTGTGTATATGTTACCTACCTTGTAGTGAAGAGGAGCTATGAGGCAAAATCTTTCCATGCTTTAGTTAATACAGCATAAGGGAAACTCAAGTCTGATTAAATTTTAAAGTTTAAACTAGCAAATTATCCTATCTTTAGGTTTTCATTTCCTACTCAAAAAGTTTCTCTGGGCTCTACTCCCTTCCTTGATACCGATTCTGTTATAACATTGACTGTATTATGTCCAATGTGGAGACAGAAGGTGGCAGCCTATATATCTCTTTTCTCCCATTTTTACCACTAACTCAAGAAAAGTGACATACAGGGTCTATTACTTCTTGCCTGAATTTCCCCAAAGGCTTCTCCCCCCAGCATTGCCCTTTGTTCTTTCCACTTCTCTAGACATTTCTCCAGAATTGTTTTCTTTGATTATTTTCCATATCCTATCCTGAAGTCTAGACTCTAACTACAACCAAATAGAGTAAGAGAAGATGTTCTTTGTTCTGTGAAGGGTATAGAAAAAGCAGAATTTATAAAAGTGGGGATGAAATCAAATCTGTGGCTTAACACAGGATTGTTTAAGATCTGTGAATGTCTGTCATCCAATAAAATATCATCAAATGCAATAACTGGAGCAGTAGTGAAAAACTGTTGTTAAAGTGTCATTATTGCTAAACTGAGAACATTGCCTATTTCTTGCCAGTTCTATTACATTGCCAGTCCATTTTCTAGAAGATGCAGCTGGAGTTTTACAATGCACTGATATGGTGAATCAACAAAGCACAGACTAGTAATAACTGATTTGTGTGTAGCATCTAATATATACCCATAAATATGTCCTATAAAATACTTCACTTAATTCTGACCAACACCTTAGAGCTAATCATTAGAATCTGAAGCTCAGAGAGAATGTTTTGTTCACTGATGGGTATTTAGGACCTTAAAGGGCATAGATTTAAGATCACAGTGGTCTGATTCTATGTTTTTGCATAGTGGAATAATAAAGCGGCCTATTGTCATCCAAGTATCAGCAGATAATACAATCTTGGATGAAGGAAAGTAGGGATAATTTTAGTAAATTCTCCACTTTACATGCTGTTCAGCTCTCTATTTATAATCTAGTATAAGAGAAACAGCATAAACCCAATGCATTTTGTACTCAGCTGTGTGATAATCGAAGCAAAAGAAGTATTGCTCTTTGTGCGACCAGCATGGTTTCCCTCTTGATTCCATCTTGGTGATCTTGAAGCATACAACCCCCCCTCGGACTTGCAAGGCAGTTTTCCAACAAGGTCCAAATCAGGATTACATGAGAGAACTCTTATTGCTTTGATATTGTAGAATTAGAATATTTGGCAGCAGCTGTAGAAGGGCACTGACTGAACTAACAGAGTTTACAATAGTCAGAGCCCTGTTCAGCACAGGCCTAGTTATTGAGCGTCTAGATTTTTTGGAACAGTCTGGGAAACCTTGTGGGAAGAGCAGGAGCACCTGGGATGAATTTTGTTGCTTTCAGAAGGTCTGGAGCAATGAGTATCTACCACAATTTGCTGGGAACATAACGTTTTCCCCCAAGTGGGAGGTTTGATTTTTATTTAAAACTGGAAATTGTGGTTGATGTATTTCCCTATGATGGGTTATATTAACTATGTGCCAAATGGGCTGCTGCTGCTTCTCCTTCTCTTTCTTTTTCTTCTCCTCTATCTCCTCCTCCTCCTTTTCTTCTTTTTTGTGTATTGAAAATATATCTTTTTCATATAATATATGCTGGTTAGTTTCCCCTCCCTCTACTCCTCCCTGTTCCTCCACACCCAGCTTAATATTTAAATATAACAAATGGGCCTATCACCATGAAGTTGACAAATATCAGCTCTGCTTATATGTGGCTTAACTTGGGGATGTTTTTAAAGGCCCAGTAACAATGGGCAATGATTCTTTTTCTTCAGAGTGTTATTTAGAAACTCAGGGGAAAATATAGGCAGAGCTTGGGCCTTAGAATCAGAGTATTCCTGTTTAAAATAATAATCTGTCTGTTTACACTTGTGAGTCTTTGGTAAAATTATTAAACCTCTTTGTATCTAAGTGTTTTGAATACACAAACAGAAAATTACCACACATTTTTTGATACTAAAATTATGTATTATGTAATAAATAATATGCAAGGTTGTTATTAATTTTCTCTCACTATTTGCCAGTCTCTAAAAGTAGAATAGTTTTAAGAATCAGAATTGAGAAAAGAGAGTGGTCATCAGAATACACTAGAGTGTGCAGCATCAGGATGTTAAATAGCGATGCTCACATTAGGCAGAGATGAACCATGAGAAAAAATAATCTCTCGGCCTTTTGTAATTGTGTGTGTGTGTGTGTGTGTTGCATATATTTACAGGTGTACATGTGCACCCATAGAGGCCAAAGGGCCATATTTGGTTTTTTCCTCTATTATTCTCTGAAATAGTCTCTCACTAAATTTGGAACACACTGATTTGCTAGGCTGATTCAACAGTGAGCCCTTGGGATTCTTTTGTCCCTACTACTTCAGCATTAATAACAGATGTGCAGTACCACCTCTAGCTTTTTACATGAGTACTGGGGATCTGAATTCAGATCCTCATAACGTTTTACCCATTAAACTGTCTCTCTAGCTCAACAGTACCTATCCTTATATAATTTTCAGAGGGGTCAGAAAGAAACCTAATCTGGTCACTCATTTTAGAGTAGAAAAAAAAAACTAGACAGAGATAAGGAGGAGTAAGAGAGGTGATGGAGTGATGGAGGGAGTGAGGGAAGGAAGAATAGAAAGTAGGACTCACAAGTTTGTATCCCAAATGTGTTCTTTCTTCTTTTTTTGTCACACAACTTTCTTCCTGCCACTCTTGGTTCTGGATGAGTTTTCAGTGCTCTGGGCCTCCTTCCACAGACACAGACCATAAAGGTTTCTCTTCTCTGTTTGTATGTTACTTATGCCCTAAGCAGTACCTGTGAATTTGGAGTGAGAGTGAGATCAAGCATAAGAAAAGAGAAAAAGGAAATAGAGTTTCCATGATGTGGCCCAACAGAACTTCTGCATCCACAGCCAGGCATAGTCTTATTGATTTAGAAGGCTGGGGAAATCCCAGAGCAGGCAGCATTTCTCTATGGACAGGACAAACTTAATCTCAATCAAGGCTGACCCTCCTCAACCCTACATGCCCCAAACCTACAACAGACTGTCATATTCCTTCCTAGATCAATGATAACTGTCTTCCTGGTTTATACTCTTCACTGTGCTACTAGGAAGATCATCAGATCAAAATCTGCCCTTAGGGTGTTGGAGCATTCTGAAACATTTATGGCCTAAGGGAGCACTTCAATCTCTGTTCAGGGTGTAGAAAAATATGATGTTATTTATGAAATAATGAAAGGAGAAAATGTCAGCTACTCAATGTAACTCCCTTGCGTTTCATTTTTCACGCCTTTCTTTCCACAAACTAGTTTAGCTGAATACTGGAAGCAAACTATCTAAATTCTTTTCCTCTCATTCCCTTTCTTCTTCCTTCAACATTCAGATGTAAGTGAGTTTTGTGTTTATAAATGACCATGGAAAATATCAAAGTCAGATATTTGGAGCAAGTCATCCTGTACTGTTGGTGTGTGAGAGATGCCATTTAAAAATATATCTGGGTAAGCTATAAACATATCAGGAATAAGAAGCAGCACCTCACTCTGGCTAATTACACATGGCTTTATCCAGACATGTTTAGGATGAGTGAAAAGACTTCTTGACCACTGAGTGATCCCTGTGCATTGATACCATTAATTCAATGTCTTGTTTTCATGGTCATGAAGTTATTTCACTCCTGTTCTCATCTTCCCCCTTTTTATTACACAGTAGATACACATACTCTTCTCATCCTTCAGTTACTTGACAGAATTCTCTTCTTAGCCTAAATCTGTGCTTCAGCTGTTCTCACTGGGCCTGGGTATGATATGGCCACAGTGCTGTGTGTTTGGGGTTCATCACTTTCCTTGACCCCTAAGTAGAAATCAGGATAGTTATTAGTCTGCAAGTAGAAAGAAATGTGTCTTTTCCTTTGCTGCCACTAAGAGTGAAGTCACATTGAGTTATGACATGGGCAAAGAACCAAACTTTCTCTTCATTATCTATTAGAATCTGAATCCTGGACCTTGAACCTAGAAGGACTATATTGGCTCTCCACAGTCACTATATAATGCTTCATCCTAGGAAAACATCTTAACTTTCAGAGGGCCAAAGGAGCTAAGAGAACATTATTAGTATGGTTATAAATAGCCTCTAAACAGCCTAGGTGCTTGTGAGTAAGAAACCACGTGTTGACTCTGTTTCTACCCCTCCTATTATAGCTTCATTTTGCTATCAATGATAACATTCTCAGTAGCAGACAATCAATAAACCTGGCCTCTCCTCTTTTCATCAATGGTTCATGACATAGGAGAATACAGATCTGTGGCTCTCCCCACTCAAGCTGAACATCTGCTGAATTGGAAGCTTGTGCACACCATTTGCAAGCCTCCCACCTCTAATTCCCCCCAAATTGCATAAAACCTTCCATTAAGGATATTTGTGACTCACAGAATAAATGAATGGATGTAATAGAAAGTTAAGATTTATTGTTTTTAATTGTGGATGTGTGTCTATCTGTCTGTGTACATGCACATGAGTGTGGGTACTGTAGAAGTCAGGGGCATCAGATTCTCCTGGAGCTGGAGTTACCATAGTTGGGAGCTGCTCAACATGGATGCTGGCAGTTGAACTCGGGTTCTCTGCAATAGCTGTAAACACACTTAACCACACAGAGCCATCTCTCCAACCACGTAACAATAAAAACTTTTTAATTAAAAAGAAAAAAAAGGATATTTGTGATATACAAAGTCACAAGTATTTCCTTGAGTATTGCTTCCAAATGCTTATTATCTTATTAAACCACTTCTATAATACACTTTTATCAAGATAGGGCTCTGCCCTAAGTCCCCACTTCATCCACTGATGGACTTGGCAATGCATGAGGTTGTGGGAAAAGCCCAGTGTGAATAATATTTCCATGCCTCCTCCCTCCCCAGGATACAGATGGGTGGTTACTTTGAAGCAAGGGTATTAGAGACTCCAGCCCCAGTATTATGTAGATCACTGAGAAGTAAACATATCTAGATGAGATATGGGGCAAAAATTTAGTCTTCATGAAATATGAACCATGGGCCTCTAGTATATCTGGCCTGCCATTGTCCAATGGTGTAAATTCTCCTACATAGGAACTTTTGCATACGTTACTACACTTTATCTCCACATTTTCCCCTGAAGATTCTAGAGAAAAAGATCCTGTCCACAGAGAACAAGATCAGGACAGATTTATGTATTCCCAAATTCAGAGATATGGGCTCTAGAGCAGGACCTGTCATCAAACCAGGAAACTTTTCTCCTTCAGAACTTTCCATAGTTGGAAATAGAATGAAATGATCACATGTGTGAGTTCAGCAAGATGCTAAGAACTCTCATGAGAAAAATGAAATTTTGTAAATAGTAATTCAGTTCATCAAATGAGACTGTGATTTATGACCCTAGAACATTCCCATCTGGTAATCAGGAGGGAAAAGTGAGGTATTTTTGCTCAGTATGTCCAATGTTGAGGCTGTAGAGTCAAAGTCAGGAAGGTGAGGTTGTCTCTTGACACATCTCTTTCCTTAGAATCAAGATTTTTTTTCCCTCACCCATGTCCCTTCTCTCTATTACTATCTATAAATGTATATCAGTCCCACCCTGAAACACTTACCAGAAGTAAGGAGTTCTCCAAACAGGCCTGAGCCCTTCTCAGAAGTCGTGGCAAAGGCGAGGACGGTGAGATAGTCTCATATCGAAGACTGACTTTCTCTCTGTTCTCATTCAACTGTCAGCTCAAAAGGGGAAGCGGATGTGAGAAAAAACACGCGCGCGCGCGCGCGCGCGCGCACACACACACACACACACACACACACACACACACACACCTACACATGCATCTGCACTGTCCCCGCCTCCTGGCCAGCCACATCCTCTGCTCTAGCTTAGGAGACTGGAGAACAAAGCATCTCTTACCCATACGCTTACAGGCAGAGAGCTCATCCTCTGAGAGGGCTGCTGTCATGTTTACCACACCTAGGGAGGATGGGAATCTGGGAAAGCCCCTTCCAATGCAGTTAGAAGTAGTTAGAATCCACTCCTGCAGCCAAATGGAACTTAAAAATGAGACTTGCCTCTCCATAAAATCAGGAGGACTTCTCCCTAACTGGGCTTTTCATAACTTTCACATTCAGGTAAATTACCCAGAAGCTTTTTCTTAAATACTATCAGTGAGAGCAATTTTTTGTGTTTATGTCTTAACTTCTTTTTCAATTTTTGTTGCATTTATTTGTGTTTGTGTATGTATACATGCATTGTGTGTGTGTATGTGTGTATGTGTGTGTGTGTTGTACATACCCATGTCACAGCATGCATGTAGTGGTTACGAGGACAGTTTGAAGGAGTCAGTCTTCTCCTTCCACCACATAGGTCCTGGGGTTAGAAGTGAGGTCATCAGGCTTAGTAGGTACCTTTACTCACTGGCCCTGTGTTTGTTTGTTTCTTTCTTTCTTTCTTTTTCTTCTTTTTTCTTTTTTTTTTTTTGGTTTTTCGAAATAGGGCTTCTCTGTGTAGTTTTGGTGCCTGTCCTGGATCTCACTCTGTAGACCAGGCTGGCCTCGAACTCACAGAGATCCACCTGGCTCTGCCTCGCCAGTGCTGGGATTAAAGGCCCAGCCTGTGTTTATTTCTTAACACTTTGCTTATTATGTTTAGGCCCACTTCAGTTTCCCTTATCCTAGGAATGACTACTTTTGTTTTTAAGAGTTGTACTTTTAAAGTCTATCACCCTAGAGCTGTCTTCAGTTTGCTGTCTCTCCGTTTCAGGGAGCCTTACTAAACTCTAGAAGAGTTTACCTTTCACTTTCATTCCGAGTAGCATTTAGCACCACTGACCATGCCTCCACCTCCGTCCAGCCTCTCCTATTGAGCTTTTTCTTTGTGTCTTTGATGGTTCTCCATTAAGTCTTGATATCTCCCACATCTTCTGATTTTATTCTTTCTTTTTGGACTTATTTAACATCTCAGTTACCTTTCCAGTCACTATGATAAAAGACTGATCGAAGCAATTTAAGGAAAGAAGGACTGATTTTGACTCATCAGTCCATCACAGAGGGAAAGTCACAGGAAGAGCTTGATGCAGCTGGTGACAGTGTATCTGCAGTCAAGAAAGAGGGAGCCACAGATGCTTGTGCTCAGCTCCCTTTCTTCTTTTTATGCAGTCCAGGATCCCAGTCCAGGGAATGGTGCCACACACAGGTCTTCCAACCTCAAAAACCTATCAAGATAATCCCCTACAGGCATGTCCAGAGGTTCATTTCCTAGGTGAGTCCAAGTCTCATCAAATTGACAATTGAAATTAAGCATTATACTTACTTATAAATACTTACCAGAACACTAATTTTCCAAAGCACTCCTCTCATATGCTAAATGTAACTGCTACCATATGTACATTCTCTTTTAATTTTAGGATTGTAGAGAGTTGGGTTTCTTTTTTACTATGGCCCCAAATTCCATTTCAAACCTCCATAAGAGAACCCCCTTGAATAGCTATATACAATTTAAGCACAGCTGTAACACAGTGGAGAAAAGTCCAATTAAAATCTTTGCTCAAAAAATTAAGTTCTAGGAACATGATTTTCTTTTCATCTTTTATTTCCTTAGTCTTTGAAAATGTCATGCATTTATTCATTGTAACTGAATCACATTCACCCTTCATTTCCCATCCTCCAAATCCTTACAGGCCATGCCAAAACATCGACCTTCCAACCTAATATTCTCCTTTTATCATTTATTTTTAGATCACTAAGTACAAGTAGTGTTACACTCCTGAAGAAAAGTGACCCTCTCTCTTTCATCAGTCATCAATTTCTAAATAGCTCTTCAGCAGGGGTTGGGCCCTGGGAGTCCTTGCTCTCTCCATGCTGGAATTTTTAACTGGCTTGGTTTTGTCTATGGACCTTGCATGGGTAATCACTGCTGTACTGGGTTCATGTGTGTAACAGTCCAGGGGACAGTATTTCATATCACCCCCCCCCATCCTTTGGTTCTTACATTCTTTCCCTTTTGATGAAGTTCCCTGAGTTTTGGAATAGAGGTTGATACAGATGTCCCATTTACAGCTGAGCACTCACAATCCATTATTCTTGGCACTATGAACAGTAATGTATCTCTGCATTAACTACTACCAATTCAGAAGCTCTCTGACCAAAGTTGGGAGCAGCATCAATCTATAAA
Source organism: Peromyscus eremicus (assembly GCF_949786415.1). Lineage (NCBI taxonomy): Eukaryota > Metazoa > Chordata > Mammalia > Rodentia > Cricetidae > Peromyscus > Peromyscus eremicus. Next base: position 193,844 of record NC_081434.1, read on the forward strand.
TATTTAGAAAGCATTTGATAACTTAGTCATTTAGACAAACAGCATCATCAATGATTCTCCCATAAGGCCTATGACTTACCTAGGCCATGAGTTTTGACCATGTTTACAGTATCATGCATGAATTTCCTTCTGTGAAGAAGACTCCAGATCCAGTCAAGAGAACAGCTGATTAATCCCCTAAATAGTCTTATCACTGTTCTACCAATGGACACAACTGCCTGGCAGGTCAATATTATATAATGCAGGGTCCATGCTGGATAAGACCATTAATGCTTTTTTCTCCCATTAGCCTTCATAGAACCTTCCAGAATTATGAAAGCCGGCCGTCAGGGAGATTCTGGGTCTATTTGATTGAGTTTTCTGTGTCTTGCAACTAAAGTATGTGGTGTCTTCAGGAATAGGGCCTTATCATATTGTTGCAGTTGGTAAATAAGAACAATGGCAATTGCCTGTATTGTTTTGGGTACCTTTGGGGCCCTGCTGATCAATAAGTCATATGGAAGTAAAATTTTAATATTTTTACATTTATTTATTTATTTAATGATCGATTGCTTGCTTGATTGATTGATTGATTGTGTGTGTGTGTGTGTGTGTGTGTGCATACACATATGCCACAGTTCACGTGTGAAGGTCAGAAGACAATTTATAGGAGTCAGTTTTCTTCTTCTAGCATGTGAGATCCAGGGACCAAACTCAGGGCATCATGCCTGGCCCCAAGCACCTTTTTAACTGAGCCACCTCACTGGCTCTCCTACAGATTATTTTCTTAAATATGCTATAAGGAAGTGATAATTGTATTTTCTGTCTCTTATCTCTTCACATCTCCACCTTATCACATTCTTTTATAGCCAGGGATGAAAACATCAAACAAATTTCCCAATACAAGATAGATGTTAACTACACACACAAAAAAATATTAAACCTATTATAAGCCCAGCACTCCCGATTCATCATAAACATTTTTTTCATCTACAAATTATCTGTAAAAATTGAGAAATTCTTAAATTCCATTTAAACTTTAAGTTTATGGACTTTTTTTTTTTTTTTTTTTCAAGACAGGATTTTCAGTAGCTATGGAGGCAGTCCTGGAACTTGCTCTGTAGACCAGGCTGGCCTCAAACTTACAGAGATCTACCTGCCTCTGCCTTCTGAGTGCTGGGATAAAGGTGTGTGCCACCACTGCCCAGTTAATTATTTTCTTATCTGTTTTTTTTTTTATGTTTTGGATATGAAGACTAGTCACGTCAACTAGAAATCTAGAAACATATGAGGAAATTTTAACTTTCTCAGAGTTAAGATACTGATATTGGCATTTAGTGTCTAAAAGGCAAAGTTATCATTGAAAGCATGGGATTATTCAGAATAAGAAATAATTGTCCTGGCCAAAATGCCAACATTTTGTGAACACTGATGGTATAACTTCATTATTAGAAGATCAGCCTTTGGAGTGACAATCCAGCTCTGAGTGGCTCAGTCAAGGCAGGACTACAGACGTGTTACATCTGCAGGCCTCAGTATTCCTGGCTGCACAGCGTGGATGATGATCCTGAAGGGGTGGTTTCAAGGTAGAGAGATAGAGCCATCTAGAATGTTCAGCTGTGTCCATCTCAAAGAATATGCTCAGTTATTGCAGCTATTCTTAATATTTCTAAAATAAAATATTTTCAATTTATTCAGCTATATCCCATTAAAAAAGCCTTTTCACAAACAATTTCTAGAGATATTGGTTAATAAAAAAGAAAATGACTACTTGGACTTTTTTTTTTTTTAAAATGTTTTCTCCTTCTACAAGCAATTGCTGAAACACGAAGATGAAGACTGCTTTTTACAGTGTTTCTCTGTGTTTGTCTTCTGGCTCATTAGGCCTCTGCTTTCTCTAATATCCAGCTCTCATCTTTCATCTGCTCTGCCTTTATCCTCTGACTATATTTAATGCCACAGACTTTACTGATAATGTTTTTCACACAATTCATGAAAATGTAGCCATTTGACATTTATGAAATTGATGCCATTTAAGATATCAGCATTTTAAAAATATTTTTGTTTATTTTCCTTATGCTAACTGAAACAATAAAGTATGTATCGCCTGTATGTGTGCTTCAAGGGTTTGATGCCATGTCTTATGGATAATTTGTTGTTCCAAGGTGGCTTTCTTTATTCTTTATAGAATTAAGAGCCATCTGATTTCAATATGAGTACATGCCAATTTCTTGATTTTATTGGATGTCAGTTTTTTCTTCTAACAAAAAGATATAATCCACTAAGATTCTCTTGGCTTTAAAATCTATAGCATCTACACCAATTATTTTTTTCATTGTTTAATACCTAACATGTGGCTTGCTATGAAGAATGAAGTATTAAGATATTTGGCAAAAATATTACAAATGTAACAAAAATGTATTAAAGATTCTTGTCCATTTAAGCCAAATATATATCACTTTTGAATAATATCTGTAGACATGCAATGTTCAAACCATTTCTGAGCTCTGATGTGTCCATCAGATGGGTGGGGCTAGGCACAAGTCTAAAGCTAAAGAACTAAGGCTCATCTGGAAGGTTGCCCAGATCTGGGACACAGCCAGGACAGCTGCCCAGAGAGGCTGCCCCATGATACAGAAGCTGCTGCTCAGAACCCTGCTCTGCTTTAGCAGCTGGGCCCCTCTGCCCAGGCCCAGATACATGACATCTGCTTCATTCAGAGCTGGGTTCCTATAATATGAAAAAAGCTACTTTGTGTAGGAATCTTTCTTTAAACTGCTCATGTGAGATGTTTAATGATTTGTTTCCTACAGTATCAAAGGACCAAAGTAGGAGGACAGCCAGATATGGGACTCCTGATTCTAATCTTAGCACTTCAGAGGCAGAACCACAAGGATTGCCAAGCACTGCATAGTGACTCCTAGGCCAGCCTGGGCTGTAGCACTGTGGGTAGCAAGGAGGAAACAGTGGCAGCTCATCAGGGGTTTCTTGTAAGGAGAAATGTGTCTGTCAAGGTACTGCTTCCTTTACCTCTGTGTTCTGGGAGTAAAAGAGCTTGAGAAATGGGACTCTCTCACTCTTCTAGCTGTCCCTTCTGAATCCCTCCTCTCAGTGCAGCGAAGTTTTTTCCTCTGTCTAGATGAATCCAAGTCCAGCTGAGGAGCAATCAGTCACAAGATATTCTTTCAGAAATCTGGATAGTAAGTCCACTAATGCTGTGATACTGGCTACCTTCCAAGTGCCTATGTATATGTATAAGCACACATCCATGGGCACAAGCATCTGAAAGAGAAGCATTATCTCTTAAATATTATACTATACTATGATCAGATAAATTGGGAAAATACAAGATTTTAAAAGGTCAAGATTTTTTTCTTTAAAGCTTAACTTCTTGGAGATTTTCATAAACAGATTTGAAATGTGTATGTTCAAGATAGATGGAGCATTCTATTTTTCTGAATGACTGCCTGTGTTTATTTCTTGCGCTCTCTCTCTCTCTCTCTCTCTCTCTCTCTCTCTCTCTTTCTCTCTGTGTGTGTGTGTGTGTGTGTGTGTGTGTGTGTGTGTGTGTGTATGCCTTAGGGTATGTGTCAGAAAATAATTCTTAGGTTCTCTCCTGCCACCTTGTAGGATCTGGGAGTCAAACTCAGGTGTTCAGGCCTGTGCACAGTGCTGTACTCATCCAGTCACCCTCACCAACCTTGCTTTGTCTTTTTGTTTTGTTTTGTTTTGAGGTATGATTGAGGGTGTTAGTTTGGGAAAGTTGTCCCCTGCTTCTGTCTTCTCTGGATTACATACTGGCATTTGTGTCTTTGGCAGTACTCACAAGCACTGTTTGATTGGCTGATGGCTTGTGGACCATCCTCTTCTGTCCAAGTCCCTTTAGCTAAGAAGCATTGAGGCTTATGGAGATCCCAAGTGAATTCTTTTTTTGTTTTTTTTTTTGTTGGTTTTTTTTTTTTTTTTTTTTTTTGGTTTTTCGAGACAGGGTTTCTCTGTGTAGTTTTGGTGCCTGTCCTGGATCTCACTCTGTAGACCAGGCTGGCCTCGAACTCACAGAGATCCACCTGCCTCTGCCTCCCAAGTGCTGGGATGAAAAGCGTGCACCACCACCACCCGGCCTCCCAAATGAATTCAAGTGGTGTTTGATATCAAGCCCAAGGCCCTAGGGTGACATGGAAGTGGAAGTATAGTAGAGAAGGACCATTTGGGGATTGAATGGAATGGGAGTCAGTTACCCTGAAAGTTTATCAAAAAAAAAAAAAAAAAAAAAAAACAAACAAAAAAACAAAAACAAAAAAAACCAAAACTCTATTTGGAGAAATCCATAGACTTGAATAGTTTCAAATTTGATCTCTTTACCTAGAAGAAAAAGGCTTCTAGAAGGGTTGCTTTCTTACCACATACGTGGTTCAAAGTAACCACTCATAGTAAAGGAGGTGAGGGAGAAAGAAAAATAGGCCATTCTGAGGTCAAAGAGTAACTAACATGAAGCTTTAGAGTTGAATCTTTCCTTATCAATTTGGGCTATATTGTGTGGCAATTTACTCTGAGATAAAATCTTTGATCTTGGAGGGAAGCTTCTTAAGACTGGAATGTTCTAGAGCCCAGTGAAACATTCCTTCCTGGAGGGAAGCTCATTAAAACTCAGGAAGTAAACCACTCAAAGGCTTCAAGAAGTCCCTGGAACTGACTGGATTCACTAGTCCCCTCTCTCCCCAAACGTATTAACCAGTAAGGCCTGTTGGGAGACACCCTGAGACTAACCCAGGTACCTGGAAGAGGCAGAGACCAGGAAAGCCACCTGGAAAAGACTTTCAGACCTGTCCAGCTGCGTGCGGGCTGTCAGTGTGCTCCAGGTTTCCAACTTCCATGAGCTTCTCCCACACTGGGGTGAGGTCTTGGTGATGTAGCCATCTTTGAGTCATTTCCGTTTCCCTAAGTAATCCCTTACCCATATTCATGAAAGTAACCCCAAGAAAACTCACTGGCTCACCATGTTGAACTTTGATGGTGCCCTTACTCTGGTCTGTCCTCGGTTCCCTATCTGAGATGAGTAAATGTTTGTTCAGGTATCACTAGAAATAGTGTCATACAACAGACTTTTATAACAAAAATAAGGTGGGTGGTTTATAAGCAAAAGAAATTTATTTCTCATCAGTTCTGAAGGCTGGATATCCATGCTCAAACTGAGGGTACATTCTGTGTGAGGGGCTGCTGCCTGGTTCATGTTCCTGTCTTCATGTGGTAGCCAGAGAGAGCTAGCTCTCTAGAATTTGTTTTACAAGGGTATTAATTTTATTCAAAAAGATTCTATCCTCATGAACTAATCATTTCCTAAATGTCTTGTCTTTTAATACCATCACCTTGGAGATTTAGATTTCAAAATATTCTGATCAGAGCAGTTTCCTTCCTCAATGGGCAGCAGTTAATGCAGAGACTCACAACTGTCAAAATGATAAGAATAAGTAACCGTTGAATGCCCAGCCAGAAAAAGGACATCTGCATCACCCTTCCATGGCTGGCAGAACACTGTGGATGAGGGGACAGAAAAAAAATGTAAGAGCCAGAGGAAAGAGAGGAGTGTTATAGAATGCCATCTTCTGTACCAGTTCCTCAGAGGAAATGAGACAACTGATTTCTGATCAGAAGATGTCTGTAGGAGCTCCTTAGAAGGGTCAGGGCAGGAGACCTGGCTCAGAACTCTTTGTCAGGCTTTGAGAAAGAGAGCACAGAAAGAAGAGAGATGGCCTCAGGGGCAGGGACAGAACCTTGAAGGAAGTGACTCATCAGCTGGAGAAAGTGAAACTGAATTATAAAGCCGCATAAGTGGTTTAAAAAAAAAAGTGACTTCCCCTCCTTAGGCACTTGTCCTGCCCAAACACATGTCCAGCCTCTGGCCCCTGCGGCTTGCCCTGGGGCTCTTTGAAGAGCAGAGTCATGAAAGGATGGGTATGTGTGTGATCTACACACCTTGAAGCTATCTACACCTACATACTCTAATTTCCTGTAGCTCACACTCAACTTGTTTCTTCTGATGTATGTTCAGAGAAGGGGTGAGGAACAAGAGCCAGCTCCTCATGCCTCTCCCTGCTTTCCCTCCAGATTTCATTTCTTAATTGAAAAACTATGAAATAAAAGATTCTTTGCAGTTCATCTGCTTATAATAGTAATATCCACTGTGACTACTACTTGAAAATAACTTTCATTAACTCTCATTAAAACAATCTCTTAAACGGTTATTGTGTTCAACAGATGAACTAAATGAATTCTTTTATCAGATTTTTCCCTCCTACAAATTTGAGTCCAGAAATGGTCAGACTGATGTACTGTTGTAAACCAGCAGGTGGCAGCCAACACCCATTTCCGAGAGCACAATTACATAGGTCTTCCCAGGTTGACCTAAACCAGAGCAGAACCTTTCCTGCAGTGTGTGGACAAGTGTGTTTATCTGATTTGAATAACTGGAGGGGACACATTTACAGCGAAGCGGACAACTAAAAGGATTTTTTTTTCTTAAATTGCTCATATTTAATTAAGGATCCTCAAGGTTGAACAGGATTTCAAAGGTGAGGCAGCACAAAAAGGCTGCCTAGACAAAAGACTGCTAAGGGAGAGCACATTCTAAGATGGAAAATGCCCCGTAGATTTGGGGGAAATCAAGTGGTTACACCGTCAGTGGGAAGGAGTCAACCCTGAGATGACATGATGCCAGGCTAGATGTAGGGAACTCAATGTCTTGCCTCAGGGTCTGAATTTGGTAGAAATATCCAGTTATTTTGAAAGCATTTCAGACTTATGGAGGTTGTAGCTCTATGCCTGTCACTGTAATTATGATTATTAATACCTTGCTTCATCAAACTTTTTTCCTGAACTTTTTGAGAATGGACTGTAGATATTGTGTCCCTTTACCATTCAGCTTAAAACAAGGATAGTGATTTTCATAGCTATTTCATAGCTGAACTGTAATTAAGAAAAATCAGGAATTTTCACAATAATGCCACATTGCCATCTAACTCTAACTTGCAGACTTAATTAAATTTTCCTTTCTGGGATAGGGAGATGGTTCAATGACTAAAAAAGTGTTTGCTGGGCAAGCATGCAGACTGGAGTTTAGATCTCCAGCACCCTAGTAAAATTGCATGGGACACTTCATGCCTGCAATCCTGCTGATTGGGGGTGGAGACAGGCAGATCTTCGGACTTAACACCATAGTCATCTTAATGCAGATGGCAAGCTCTGGTGAGAGAGCTTGCCAAAAGAAAAGAAAAGAAGTCAGAGAAGCAACTGAGGTAGGCATCTCAACATTAAGTCCTGTCCACACACACACTGGCAAGCACTATCCGGCAAGCACTATCCCACAAACATCGTTCATATGAGTATACCACACCCACATGCACAAAAATTTTACTTTCCTGATTATATTCAGGATCATGTATTACATACAGTTTTCATTACTCTTGTCTTTTTAAGTCCAGAATTGTTCTTTCATTTTTTTCCCACTTTTTATGACATCGACATTGACTTTTTTTGAAGAATGTGGTGTGGTATTGCAGAGTGTCCTTCAGTTTGATTTCTCCACAGTTCATATAATCAGATTTGGACATGTGGTTGCTGTACGTGATATGTATCTGCCTCAATGAACAGCACCAAGAAACACATGGGAAAGTTCTGCCCTCTGTGGAAGTTTGTAGTCATGTGCTCTCTCTCTCTCTCTCTCTCTCTCTCTCTCTCTCTCTCTCTCTCTCTCTCTCTCCCTCCTATAAACTTATGGTTTCCTTTTAAAAATATTAAGTTCTTTTAAATATTTTAAAGCTATATAAACATTTTATTCCTTATCAAACTTTCAATTTACAACTGCTAGTTTGGGAGACTTTGTATGTTCAATGAGAAATCATTAAAAATTGAGTTTATTGGGATAAAGTTAGAGATATGTTTAGAAATAACACCATGAAGGAGGAGAGGAAAGAGGAAGGGAAGGAGAGAGGGAGGGAGGGAGGGAGGGAGGGAGGGAGGGAGGGAGGGAGGGAAGGAGGGAAGAGTTTTTGTACCTCTAGCTCCTACACATTATTTTTCATTATGCCTAAATCCCTGATGCTGAGTTCAGGAAATCTTTGAACCCTGAGTCTAACACATAAAATCTCAGTAGATCAGGTGAGGATGGGGATATGCTTCCAGACTAAGGCAGCCCAGTCTCTGATCAGAGATTTTGATGTTTTCCTTATGCAAAGCAGTCACATATACTTAGAACTATAGCACTGGCTTTGATTTGGGGACAGAACAAGGGTGATGAAGCTCAGACTCCCTGGCACAGCCTCTCTCCCAGCTGTCCCACTGAACATTCTGTCATTGAAATCTTAAGATTCCCATTACACAGATAATCAAGTTCGGCTCCAGCAGTCTCAGTGGATACCCAGGGTGTGACTTCAGATGTCTCTGCCTGGGACCATCATTTCTACTGCTCTGAAGCACTTTGAAGTCTATCACAACCATCTTACAACTGACATAATCATATTTTAAATTTTTTAAAATTGAGAATTTTTGTCTTCCTTTCATCTCCTTTCTATACACCCCCACTCTTCCCACCAACTTCATGTGCTCTTTTTTTAAAATACACCAAATCTACTTAGTGCCACCAATGTGTAATGAGTGTAATGACTGCAGCACATGGGCAGTCTCATAAGGACCACATCCTTAGAGAAAATGGACAGCCTTTTGCTGGGGGATATCTTTCTGTATGCTGTGAATATGTGTTGCTGTGATTGGTTAATAAAGAAGCTGCTCTGGCCTATGACGAGTCAGGTTATAGCCAGGCAGAAAGAGAGAGATGAGAAGAAGAAAGGCAGAGGCAGGGGAGATGCCAGCCTGCTGTTCAAGGAACAGCATGCCAACAGACCAGTAAACCACGGAACACGTGGCAAAACATAGATTAATAGAAATGGGTTAATTTAAGATATAAGAGCTAGCTAGCGAGAAGCCTGAGCCATTAGGCCATATAGTTTGTAAATAATATAAGCCTCTGTGTGTTTGCTTGTCTGAGCGGCTGCGGGACAGGTAGGACACAGGAAAACTTCTGGATACAGTCTTTCTTCCAGCAGATTTTCTTTTCTTTCTTTCTTTTTCTTTTTTTTTTTTCTGTAGATTTTCCTCATAATCTCACTGCAAACCGGTGGGGAATATGCAGTAGGTGGCATTTGTCTCACCCATAGATGAAAAAAACCCAGTGTCTACATAGTGGAAAAAGCAAGCCTTTCCTCTTTCAAAGCTCTCATTTCAGTCTGTGTCCTCTTTTGAGGAGAAGAGGAAGGATTTGAGAGAGTAGAGTGAAAAGATGAAGAATGGCAGCTATAGGGATGATGGACATCAGGAGTAAGATCTGTGAAATCAAGGTGCCACTTCTGGTTACTGGCACATGGGTTGTATGCAGTGGCCCAGTAATGTCCACAGGCTTCAGGAGGAGGAGCTCATCTGGGCATTCACCTGGAGATTGGCAGGTACCCTAGAGAAGAGCCTCCCCTTGGTATACGGCAGATGCTGTGCCCCTGAGCTATCAGGACCAAGCCTAGCTCTGTCAATTCTTAGAAGCCCAAGCGTCCTCCTTTCCTTTAGTAGAGGGAGCTGCCAAGTTCTCTCACTCCCAGCACCTCTCAAAAGCTGAGAGAGAGAGAGAGAGAGAGAGAGAGAGAGAGAGAGAGAAGGAGAAAGAGAGAGAGAAAGAGAGATAGACTGAGAGACAGAGAGAGAGAGAGAGAGAGAGAGAGAGAGAGAGAGAGAGAGAGAGAGAGAGAGAGAGAGAGGCTGCTACTGAGAAAAAGCTGAAGGAATAGAAAAGTCTCATTGCAAGAGGCAGAAGAAGAAACCGGGCACTTTCTCTGCCTTTTCCATGAGAGAGGTAGAGAGTGAGAGAGAAAATAACTATAAAGGTTTCTGCTGAACAGAGGAGAGGTTGAAAGCCATGAGAAAAGTTAATTTTGAGGTTAAAAAATTCTGATCCCCAACCTTCTGACCCTACATGTCATCTCATTCTTTTTGTTGTTGTTGAGACAAGGTCTCACTATGCAAGTCCTAGCTGTCTTGGAACTCACTATGTAGACCAGGTTGACTGGCTTCTAACTCACAAAGATTCATCTACCTCTGCCTCCCAAGTGCTGGAATTAAAGGTCTGTGCTACTCTGCCTAGCACCTCCACACACTTCAAGTAACACAGGTCCATAGACCTGACCTAAAGATAGTTTTATGAACCTTAGAGGCATAGTATACTTTTCCTTTTTAAAGGATAGTTGAACGTTGAAATTCTGTCCGGATATAAAGGTGGAGTTGGCACCATGCAGGAAGAGGCAGTGTGATAGGAAACTGGACTGTTGGATTTGAATATCAATTCTGTCATTTACCGGATATTTAAGTTTTGGCAAACTATAGAGCCTTGACATCTTTTTCTTTTCATATAACGAGGCAAGGGGAATATATGATTGAAATAGGGGATATGTAAAACTACTCTACAGTAAATAAGCTAACAGCCAGTAAATAAGCTAACAGCCCAGCTATTAAATCTTTTTACTTACATTAGTGAAAGCATTAGATTGAGGGTAAGGAAACCTAGTTTCCATTTGTTTCTTTCTGAATATCCAGCTCTCCCTCTGGCAAGCAATACCCTCTCATAGGCACCTCATAAAAGAGCAAACTCATGAGATGGAAGTCTATTTTCAGTTCTGACACTAAGTCAAATTTACAGCTAATGCAAATGGCTCTGTTGCTACGAAGTCCAGTTCCCCATGGGTAAATGGAGAAAGCAATAGTTGGCATATTAGAATCAGACTGGCCTAGATTTGGTTCCTGCCTTCAACATTTACTAACTATATGACTGTGAGCATTTTTTTTTTATTTTCCTGAACCTCAGTTTCCTCAGTTTTTGAGTGAGTGGATAATAATATTTAATATCTTGTTTGGCATGTTAATATCTTGTAAAGACTCCATATGATAATAAACATAAGCTCCTTAGCAGAGCTCAACACAAAGTAAACACCCTCGAAGCAAATTAGTAGCTAGACACCCTCGAAGCAAATTAGTAGCTAGAGGCATCTCTATATGGGTGAAATAATCTAAGGCGTGAACAATTATTCTGCCTTAAACACAAAATAACACAGCAGGTAGGCACCACTCAGATCTTACTCTGCTTTTGACATTGAGCTTGATGCACTGAAATATATCTGAGAACATCTCCCCCAGTTCAATCATAACTTGCTACAACAACCCTTAATCCAGCTCCAGGGTGACCCAGAAGGGATCTATCCACTCTCAGACTCACATTCACCATGCAGAATGGATCAGTTCTCAGTTACAAATCCTCCTCCTTGGACACTCCAGCACTGCCACCACACACACACACACACACACACACACACACACACACACACACACGACAAGCATGTACATACACGAAAGCGCACACATGTGTAATTTCTCTAAAACCAAACTAATGTCACTGTTGATCCCTGGTTAGAAGCCTCTTTCTTTTTCCTTTCTCCCTAGGGAACCTCATCCTCTATGACACCCTGCCCCCACTGCGTCCCCTTTGCAGGCATACGCTGGTCAGGATCCCTCTGCTCCTTCTCTTTTCTATTGCTTGGTAATTGTATTCTCCACCTCCCAGTGTCATGCTAATACTAGCTCCTGGCACAGCTGCCCAGATTAAATTAGAACACAAACCAGCAGGCTGACTAATTATATTTTCTGGGTTAGAATTGTCTTCCCCAACCTTTGGGGTACTGGACCAATAAAGAGCAAATGAGCACTGCCAATATTTGCTGAGGATATTTGACTCTTTTTGCCTGGGTGATTTTGTCTTCCCAGCCAATCTGGGCCCCTTGAATTAGATTAGGACAAGATGAGAAAAAAATAGTTTTACTCAAAGGATCTTCGTCTCAACCATACTCCTGCTAGTGGTCAGCTCAGCAGGGCCAAAGGGAGGAGGACAATGGACCTTTCCCATCTCTGCCACCACCTAAACACGACTTTTCTTGCCAAGCACAGTCTTTCTGTCATGTGCCTGTGCCCCTTTTCCTGCAGTAATCATTTATGGAGAAGGTACTCTACTACTGAGTCACATTCTGCACATTTGTTTATTTTTTTTAATGTGGAGACAGGGTCTTATTGGGTTGCTCAGGCTAGCTTTGAATGCATTCTGCAGTGTATGCAGGCCTTAAATTCTGATAATCCTGGCTCAACTTCCCTAGTAGCTGGGACTACAGGAGTAGGCCACCAAGCCTTGGGGAATACCCTTTACTTCTGTCTCACATGAAAAAAAAAATGCTACTGTCCTTCCAAAGCATTTTCAGAAACTGCCTCCCAGTTTATGCCTTTCCTTACTTATGGCTGGAAGATAATAGTCTCCTTTTTTCATGATAACAAAGTTTCCTTCCCTTTTAAAATTAATCTTTAATAAAGAGAAAAAATTATCCATCAATATTTGTTACACTAATATTTATCTTGTGCACTTACACTATGGTATCTAGCAAGAAGGGGACAGAAAATGTAAAGTCATACTTCTTGCTTTGAAGAAGGTCCTAGCCATTAGGCATGGTGGCTCATGGATTTGGAAGAGGCAGGAGAATCAGGAGTTCAAGGCCATCTTTGGCTCTATATCTGGTTCAAGGCCAGCCTGAACTATATGAGACACTGTCTTACAAGAACAAAAACAGAGAATTCAGGCTTTAAATATGTGCAATAGTGTATGTGAACAGAAATCAGAAAATATGTGTAGACAGAAGAGGCATGCTTGTTGAAGAGGGACCTTTAAGTAAAATTTTGAAACTCATTCAGAAGGCCAATAAAATGAGAACAGGAATTCTGGACCAGGAGAATAAATACAAAGACATGAAAGGCATAACAATTTCATGACTTGCAAGCATGGACCGTATGAGGGAAATATCCAGAGGTGAGGGTGGTTTTGATACCAAGTTTTGAGAATTTACACAATATTTATTTATCATTGCCCCTTCCCCAGCTCCTCCCAGATCCTTCCCCACCCTCTAACCCACTCAAATTCATGTTTTTTTCCTCCCCCTTAAGATAAATGAATGCATAGATAACTAAATAATAATACAGTATTACTTTAAATTTAATTTTATACATTTATTTCTTCTATGTACATAATAATATGTACCAAGACCAAAGTGTAGAGATCAGAGGACAGCCTTTGGGAGCTGGTTCTCTCCTTCTACTATGTGAGTTCCAGGGATCAAAGTGGGGCTCTCAGTCCTGGCAGCAAGCATCCTTCCCTGCTGAGCCATCTCCCTGACCTTAAATTTATGTCTAACAAAATTATGTCTTCCCATGTACCAAATAGTTTTAGTCACAGAAACAGAAACAGCAATCTAGACTTCTGAAAAATCAGGATTCCATATGATCATAATCACAATGTATTTCATAATCAGAAAGGAAAATGGGGTTCTAATAAGTAGGCATCTGGTAATATTTTCCATTTATGTTTTAATGGAAAAACACAAATACTGCTTATTTTTAATATCAACTAACTACCACAGGACAACTTAAATACTCTTTTAATCAAAATAACTGGACTTTTTTATGTTATGAGATGACCAAATATCGTATAAGTATGAATGGATATTAAGGGGTTAGAAGGAGAATGAGGATACAGCTCTTCTAGTAAGCAGAATGCTTGCCTAACATGCACAAAGCCCTGAATTCAATCCCCAGTACATCAGAAATCAGGTGTATGGTATACATCTATAATCCCAGACTTGGAAGGTAGGTGCAAGAGGATCAAAAGTACCCTCCCCACCACATACACACTAGGAGGATGCAGTTCAGCTCATTATTAATTGGTAACTAACTCAAGGTGGTTCTGGAGTTGTTAGAGATGAGGATAGTTGTCAATTTCAGAAAAATAAAAAAAATAGCTAAAAGGGTAACACAAAGGAAGACATTTCTATGGAAGTAATGACATGAAGAAAGAAAAGAAAACATGAAAATGCCTGAAGTCATAAGGGAAAGATAAATTATCAAGTAGGCATTCTCATCTAAAGAGAAATCACATGCCTTTTACAACAGGGACAGGCTGAAGTGCAAGTAGCACCCTGGTTTCATAGATGAACAGTTTCATCTGATGTTTAAAGAACACTTGTGAAATTTTACTTTCTATCTTTTATCTAAACAATGCCATGTAATTGTAAAAGGACTCAGTACCTCCACCTTTTACTAGGTCCACGGTGGTTCAAGCTGTACTTAGCTGTCATGAAAGATCTGCAGAAGTTTGGGCAACGGTACTGCATTGGCAGTGTGGACTCTGATAAGACAGCCATGGTTTTACTCAACACTTGTAAGAAACTGTGCTTTATACTGCAGAGCATCCATTGTAAAGAGACACATCATCACATGGAAAGAGTGTGCTCTCTGCAGAGGAAATGAACAAATGGTATTAACTGACAATGCACGGTGGGACAAGTGCTAGGATGGACACAAAAAGCTATTTCTTCATTTTCTGCAAAGTAAAACTTACTCAACTTTGTTAGAAACAAAATCACTGGGGTTGTGGCATGGATTTTTATTTTGCTTATTTTTTTGTTATTGTTTTGGTATTTGTTTTGTTTTGTTTTGTTTTGTTTTCAAGACACTGTTTCACTGTTTAACAGCCCTAGCTGTCCTAGAACTCCCTTTGTAGACCAGACCTTGATTCACAGAGATCTGCCTGCCTCTGCCTTCCAAATGCTGGGATTAAAGGCATTTGTCATCATGCCCAGCTATAGATTTTAAAACTTAGATTGGATTTTAGTAAATAGTAAAATTTATTTAAGGATACAGAACAATTTAATCTGTGTATAACTTGGCTATAAATAATGATTGCAAGAGATGAGACAGGGGATATGTGCATATATGGTATAAGAGCATTGCTGGCTGAAGAAACAGCTGAATGCCCCGAGGCATGGCCAGGGCTTTTGAAGACTGGTAAGGAAGCTAGTGATCCTGGACCCAGTGTACAAGCCAGGCTAGGTTTAAGACCACATCAGAATACCTGCATGAAGTGGCACAGAATGAGTAGTTTGCTAGTCATTGTAAAGGCCTTATATGTTACTCCAAATAAATAGAAAGACATTAGAAATTTTTGAGCAAAAAGGAGAGTTAAATGTCATTCTTATAGATGACAGGGGATCAACTGAAGGGAAGCCATTAAGTATCTGGTAGAAAGGAACAGATAGTGTTTGGGATCATCTCTAATGTGTTTTGGTTCCAGAGTCTACTGCTGAATGAAGTCACTCCCTTTAAGTGTAATATCAGAGTTGGTTCACCTAGAGTGGCTAGGACATTGATGGTTCCATGTTTTTGCCCCCATCACCCGCCACCCCTGTACAAGTTATGAGCTGTTCTATCTGACTCAGGAATGTGTTAAGGAAACTCTGGGGTATTTCTACCTTTGGTGCCAGTGAAACTTAATAAACATTATTTGGGTCTTTGGACAGAAATTGGCAGCAAAGGAAACAATACAGAGTAACATGCAAGCCCAGAGTAGAACAGAGAAATGACCAATGATGGAGCCTGACTGAGGCAGGGATGGAAACAACCCATGCGGTCATCCGCTGCAGCCTGAGAACTTTGCGTAGTCTTTTAGGTACCTAAACTCAGTGAAACTAGATACTTGACTTTGATACAGAAAGGAATTTCAGGATGAGTCAGGGTGGAGCAGAGCTGGGATTTATTTTATTTTATTTTTATGTAAACAGGCATTCAGGGAAAGAATAAAGCACACACACACACACACACACAAAAATGGAGCTCACAGAGAAAATACAGCATAAGAACATGGATGTGGGCTTCTCAAAAGAGAGTCACTGTTTATCAGAAGACTTTAGAAATGTGTGTTTAAAAAGGAGAGAGAGATGCCCAGGAAAAGAATAAGACATGCCAAGTGAGGGTACAATATTCTCAAGGGAGAGTCATAATGAAGTACCTGAGCAACAGCCACAGACACCATTTTAGTGATTCTCAAGTCACTTGTTGAAGGGTGGCTGAGGAAACTTTCCCCAATTTTTTCTATCTTTTTAATTAAGTGAGATTATAGGATGGCTGTGGAGATGGCTTGGATGAGGTTATAATCGAATAAAGTAAAATTAGGAGCCACTAGGATTACGCAGGGGAATTAAGACATATATTTTACTGTAAATGAAGTTTCTGGACTAGGAAATCTCAGCTTTTCAGCTGGGAGGAGAGAAAAGCCTAAAACCAATGTGAATTGTTTGGGGATTATCATCTTTGAACTGGAGAGATTTTTCAACCAGACCACGGAATGAAGATCATCCCTCCTGTCTTCTGCCCCATAATTTCCCCCGCCTTTCTATCCTGCCTCAAAGCTACCTTTGGGTGTAATTTTATTCACGTTTCCTGCAATATTTTACCCTTTATTTTCTGCCCTTCAAATTACTCAGACTTTCTGAACAAAAGAGAAAAAAAAATACCTAAGAGGCAGATATATAGAATGCTTTGCTACCCAACACAGTTCTAAACACTTAAAATCATAAATGCTACTACTATTATGCAACACTTTTCCCAGAACACATGTCAGTGAATTTTTGATACCAGTTGCATATGATAGAACAAGGAGACAGACTGGCTTTCCTCAACTCCCATGACAACCCCACCACCACACACACACACACACACACACACACACACCCCACAATGGACACCAAAACATTAAAAAAAATAACTTTTGTTTTTCAATATTAAATAAATGTCCCTCTGCAAGACTGCTTATACATAGTATATGAAATAGGCTACTGTGTAACTTAAAGATAAAAAAGATGTACATACACGTCCAGTTCACATTTGGTGCTGAGTTTGTGGGATAAAATCAAAGGCCATGATGTTTCAAAGCAGAGCCTAAACTCCACTCCCTGATCCATAAGTCACTATGTGCTCACTCCTAGTACACCTTCTTCCCAAATTATAGTCCTTCTGGACTGAAGTTGTTCATATATGTGCATGGCCATCAGGAGACAATGGGAGTCTTTGATAATTGGGGCATTTGCTATTTCATTCCTGTTTGTGTCCTCATGATTTGAATAAATAATACTTGTTAAATAGGATATAATTTTAGATTATCTGCTGGTTCAGATTTTTTGCACCATTGTTCCCTTTGGCTAGTGTGCCTCATCCTGAGTTTACTGACAACGCAAAGCACTCTTTCTTCTTAACTGCATAGTACAAGTCATCTCTACAGGCAAGAAGAGGCAAAGCAGCTTCACTGAGCTGTAAGTTCACAGACTTTCAGATAAACAGAATCAAGTTGAGTAAGGGTGGCAGAGAGCAGGGCAAAGGTGGGGCAAAGTCTGGGAGGGAAAGTTTGCCCAAATCTTCAACAACTTACTGAGAGTTTGCTAACAAAGACGGGAGGCACATGGCTGCAGGCCAGGGAGGACGTGATGAGAGGCTGACAGATGGAGTGTTCCCTGTGAGGGCTCTCTGAGGACCAGTCATTGCAAAAATCACACAATGTCCAGAAGTAAATCAAATTGGGCAACGTGCACTAAAGGAAGGAAAAGAATGGAGGGGCAAGAGAACACACGGTAGTGAGGGGCCTGACAGGGACATAGAGATCCCCTTAAACCTTAAAGTAGTTGCAGGTGGGTATTCAGGACGTTATCATTCTGCAACAGTTGAGAAGTGAGGGGCTGAGGCAGATAAGGAAGGACTAAAGTCCAGTGTCCTAAGGCCTCAGGGAATTTAGTTGTCTTATCTAATTCATTCTCAAAACTGCAAGCAAAACTAAATTATCTATACTGCAGATGTAAATCAGCAGACCCTGAGAGCATTGCCCTATGAGCTATATATCCAGAATTCTAGTCACTTCATTTTGAAACCAAGTTTGCTAAGTTGCCCAAACTCTTATGTAGATGGTCAAATCATGCTTACAGGCCTTTGGATATAGG
The DNA here is from genome assembly GCF_949786415.1 of Peromyscus eremicus. Taxonomy (NCBI): domain Eukaryota; kingdom Metazoa; phylum Chordata; class Mammalia; order Rodentia; family Cricetidae; genus Peromyscus; species Peromyscus eremicus. The sequence goes on from NC_081434.1 coordinate 211,765, forward strand.
CCCTTCCCTTGTGAACAGTAACACTGTTTTAATGAATAAATAAACACCATGATTACCTTCCTTAGAATTTGCAATACCATGTGTAAGAGGAAGAATCATCCCAAATGATTGTTGAAACAGCACAGAACAGGACCAGACTCAAGAGCAAGATTTGGTTGGGCACATTAAGGGGTTGCTTCCTCCTGGGAAAACATGGCTACTTTATAGACGGATTATTTATTTCCAAATTTACACTTGTTAATTTACTCTATCACATCATTTTTGGTCAAACAAACAAAAAACAGCATGGCATTCTTAACAACTTAAAAATTATACAAAAAAACTGAACCCTACATCATTATGCACTAAATAAAACGACATGAAGAAGTTAATCCAAATGAACCTGTCCATAATCTGTACTATAGACACCTGACTATGTTTAAGAGATGGAAGGAAAAGCTATCCCCTTAGTGAGATATAAACTGTGTACCCAAGAAACTGCCCCCTCAATACTGCTTATGGATTCTTACCAGGTCTGCCCACTTTTCTGAGTTTAACCTGAAAAAGTATGACTTTCCCCTCTCACTCTCTATTTCCCTTTTTATGGAAACCAGCCCAAATCCTAAGCATGCTTGCCCTAAAACTGAACTGTGGATGTGCATTCTCTAACCCTCCTGTCTCTCTGTCTCTCTGTCTCTATCTCTCTCTCCTCTCTTCCTTCCCCTCCTCCTCCCTCTCCTCCTTTAACTCAGAAGCGTGGCTTTCTCCTTTCCCTACCCGCCTTCCTTTTCCTGGCAGCTGTTGAGATTTTCAACATTCCTGCGCTATTGTTTCACTCTCCAACTCTAAGAAAACTGTCCTCAAATTTCCTTCTGAGTCTGTTTTTAAAAAATTGTATCGAGAGTCTAAAAACCTGCATAAAGGACCCTGTATTCCCAAGTAACAAAGCTGGACAGAACTCATTATATAGCTGAAGTTAGCCTTGAATCTTCCTGGCTCAGTCTTCCAAGCAGCTGTTTTGACAAGGCTGAGTCACCTGGCCAAACTCCACTAGCACTCTAAATACCAGGTGGCAACATTTACCTCAGAATATTGTAGATGGTTCCTAGAGAATACAGACTGGCCTCAGCTGGCACCCACAGAAAATATTCAGTCTTAATTCGTCCTAGCCTGAGGGGAAACAGTGCTTACCCTTAAAGATTTATTTGTACTCTCACTCTGACTCATCTGGGCGAAGGTAAGGCAATGGGGGTTGAATATCAAGAAGATGAGTCTGGGGATATTTTCCCACTGAGTTACAGAATGAGATAAAAAGACTTCCTTCCTTCCTTCCTTCCTTCCTTCCTTCCTTCCTTCCTTCCTTCCTTCCTTCTTCCCTCCCTCCCTCCCTCCCTCCCTCCCTCCCTCCCTTCCTTTCTCTCTTTGTCTTCTATTTCTCACTTTATCTTTCCCACTTCTCATCTCAGTTAGCTTTTATCTAGGAACCACAAGACCCATCCTGTATCACATTCCTCTGAATCCCTTGGCTAAAATCCTTTACAGTCTAGATAAAGAAAGCTTTCTTCTTTTAATGGTATAGTAAAAAGTTCAGAAATGGTAAATTCTATACCTTAGTAGAAAGTGTAAGCAAAGAGATCCTACAACGAGCCTCCAAGTTAGGATGTTTTAGGATATCAAAGAACTTCTAAAATAATTAAAAGGGGGACAGAGGCAGGGCTTTGTGGCTAAACAATTATTACTTCACAAGTCTGATGACCTTAGTTCAATCCCCAGAACCCATTTAAAACACAAATGCAGTCATGTCTATCTATATTCCCAGCATTCATATAGTGGAATCAGAGATATGGATAGGAGATTTGGCCAGATGATCACAAGCCTCCTAGCCTAGACACAACACAGCAGCAGAAATAAGAGACCTTTCCTTAACAAAGTGAAAAGTGAGACTAAAGTCCTGAAAACTGTCCACACACTAATAAAATAAAAAATTGAAGTCATTAGTAGGGAATCATAGGTCTACGACAAGTATAAGCTGTTAATGTGCTAAGTAAATCAGAACTTATGGTTATCATAGATACGACTAAATTTGGAAGTAATGTGAATGGAGGCAGGGCCATGCTTGGAGAAGAGAAAAGGGTAGCATATGGGAACCATTTAATTTTTATAGTGATGCCCCAGGACTTACCTTTATATAACCAGTATTACTTCTGGGAATTGGTGGGTTTCTGGAATGGAGTGCTAACTTACAGAATTTTCATTTAAATATTTTCTCTTAGAGCTCAGAAATTAAAATTAAAAATAAGAGGACTGAGAGATTACTTAGTGTTTAAGTACTCTGGTTGCTTTTATAGAGGACTCAGTTTCAATTCCCAGCACCCACATAGTGACTCACTACTATCTCTAATTTCAGTTCCAGAGGAATCTGATATTCTCTTCTGGACTCCTTAGGCACCGGGCACACACATGGTACACAGAAAATACATGCAGGCAAACACTTAGACACATAGAAAAATCAAACCAATCAAGAGGCATGGAAGTAAGCAGACATTCAAAGAAGCACATTTATTTTTTGGTTTTGTTACCTTGGACAAGCTAACCATCATTTCTGTTTTGCTCACTGATATATCCCCAGTACCCACGATGCATGAGAAACACTCAAATATTTATTGAATAAATTAGTTAATGAAATTTGTTTTTTTTTCTATTAAAAATTGATAAAATTGGGGATGTAGTTCTATCATAAAATACCTGTTTAGGGTGTGCAAGGCCTTGGGTTTGACGATCAGGGAAAAAAGACAAAGAAACAAACAAAAAGTAACAATAATGATGTCTATCACAAAGAGCTGTTGTAGGTAAAGTTATCCAAATGGAAACAGAAAAATGTGCATTTCTAAAGGAGATAAATAGTAAGAGTGCTGATATTAGGACTGTAGCATAGACTCATCAAGAGGATATAGGTTTCCTCATTTATTTTTATCCCCTTTCCTTCTCTGTAATTCTGGTGTATTGAAATATTCAGTTGGAGTCTCAATGGGTGAGCATAGCAATGTGTTCTTTGTGTTGCCTGATTCCCTGCCTTCCCAACTCACACTAACATTAACATGTTTGGCAAAGGAAATAGTTCTGAGAGCAGAAAGACAGCAAAGTTAAACTGGAAAGTTGTTGAAGATTCATTTACTGTAGAAGTAGGTGGCAGTTACTTTGTGTCACTATGACCAAAATAATTGACAGAAACCAAGGCAGAAAGATTAACTTTGGTTCACAGTTTCAGAAGTGTCATTCCATAATAGCGGAGAAGGCATGAACTGAAGAATGACTCATTCTGTAGCAGCGGGAGCCTGTGGCAGAGACTAGTCCTAAGGCTGTGGACCATAACACAGAGACTGTCTAGAGCTGGGGCCAGGCTACACCCTTCAAGGGCCTGCTTGGTGAAATATTTTCAGTTTTGATCTGCAAGTACACACACAGACCAGTGCTCTGTCTGCTCCTCACAGATAGCTGAAAGCACTTGAAGGTTGTATTTGGCTTTATTTACCTCTTTATTGTGCTGTGCTTTAGTTTTTTATCTGTGCAAGAAATCCCCACTGACCTACACCACATGTTTTCTATGTTGAGGAGCCTTAAAATTGGAGAGTCTCAAATTCAGATTAAAGTGTGTTCTTTAAAACTCGGCAGATGAGATCAGGCATGTTCTCAGTAGCACAGGGAAGCTGAAGTAAGGATGTAAACAGCAACAGCAACAATAATAATGAAATCACTAAAAAAGGAAAACATTAATCTACCCACTCATAGGAAAATGTCAGATAATATGCCGTAATGTTGTCATGTAGTATCTCACCGAAGACTGAAAACAATCTTGTGATGTGTCATAACTCTTAGTTTTCTTTATTTCCTTTCTTTTTTTTTGTTCCATAGCTTTCTTTTTGCTTTTAATTGACACATGATGTTAATGGGTGTGATACAGCATGATGTATGAGATTCTGTATTCAATACATACTGGTCAAGTTGGTATTTTCTTCTCAACCATTCATCATTTTTAAAACTTTTCTTTTAACCACTCATCATTTCATATGTTGTGAATTTTTGTTCTCTTCATGTTATGAGTTATATTGCAGGTTGTTAACCTTTGTGCAAAGAAGCATCATGACCCCCTTCCTGTGTGTTTGTGTCCCCTGTGTCTTCTCTTCACACTCCCTCTCCTCCGCCTCTGCTGTTCACTATTCTGATCTGTTTTTCTATGAGATTGGCATATGTTTCCTCATATAGGTGAGAGCATGTGGTGTTTGTCTTTCTGTATCTGGCTTACTTAATGTAGCATGATGATTTTCATTTCTATTGTGTATATGTGAATCCCTCTCTCTTTCCTTCTTTCTTTTTCTCTACGATGACCAGTATTCCATTGTATAAACAGACCACATTTTTTAAGCCATTGTTCCACTGGAGGACAACTGGGAGAATACATCTTTGCCTGTCTTTGTTCAATTGTGTTATTTTACAGCTCTGTGGGAGTAAAAGTTAATCTTAACAAGAAAGACAGTCATATGTATGGTTCATATTTATGGAATATAAATACATATTTATGGACTATAAATACATTTTGTCTGATAAATAAAAAAAAAGACTTGGTATATATTCCTGGGACTGAGAAGAGCAGGGTGGAGTTGGTGGGAACTAATGAGTAGATTCTATTGTTCACCTGGATTATCAACTTGATACAGCTTAAGATCACCACAGAAACAAGCCTCTAGGTATGTGAATGAGCATGTTAGTCAAACAGTTTAACAGAGCAAGGAAGGTCCACCTTGGATGTGGGTAACACCATTTCATGATACAAGCCCTGAACTGCAGAAAAGAGGGAAATAATAAAAAAGAAAGAGACTCGAATATAAGCATTCATCTCCTTCTGGCTTCTGATGGTAGATGCAATGTGAACAGATACCTCAGACTCTTGCCACATGGTGTCCACATGATGATGGACTGTACCCTCAAACTGTGAGCCAAAACAAACCCTTCTTTCCTGTAGTTGCTTCTGTCAGGGATGTTTTTACAACAATGAGAAAAGTAACTAATACAATAGAAAATGACATTTTAAAGCCAGGACATTTTATGTTCCAAAACCAATTTTACTTTTGCAATTTACAAATGACAAGTCTATATGTATGCAAATGGGAAACAATCTTTTTTGGTGACTACTTGTCTAAAATCTATGCTGTAACAGAGATATCCTCATATAAAGATGTGTTGTTATACAAGTTGTTGATGTGCATAAAAATTATATATAATCTAATATACATTTGTATAGTTTAAAAATTAAGAGTGCTGTCTAGTTAGCTTTTTGTCAACTTGACACAAGCTAAAGTCATCTGGGAAGATGGAAGCTCAACTTTGAAAATGCCTCCATCAGTTTGACCTTTAGGCAAGTCTGCATAGAACATAGTTACTAGATAAATTAATGTAGTGTGATTATTGTTATAACACAAATATAGAAACAGATTTTGTAAAAGGAGAGCCTAATATTAGCTCTTCTTTGGTCTCTAGGGAATAAAAGATCAGAATCTAGTGTTTAAGATAAAATACCAGTAAGTAGCATTTACTGGTCTCTTGCTAAGTGTCAGACATTATACTAAGAACTTAGCAAACTCACCATCTGTTATTTGTTTTTACTCTTCAAAGCAAATTCATTAGCCAAGCCTTATTACCTCCAATTACACATGGTAGGACTTAGGAGTATAGAAGCAAATAAGCTGTCTGACGTCCCATCATTAGTAAATAGTAGCGATAAGATTCAGTGAATCCTAGAGGACTTTTGGGAACAGCAATTGCCAAGGCTTAAAGCAGAGGTTTTTAAAAGAGAGTTGTCAAGCAGATTGAAGCAAATGTGGATAATGCTAGGTAGCTGGAATTATGCACACTGTAAATGCTCACACGCACGGACTCTGAATGAATGGAATGGAGGAAAATTGAAGCAAATTACCAGTTACACAGGTGGAGAACACCCACACTGATGCTCATGACCTGGTCACTAACCAGTGTTGGTACCTTGTTCACACCTGAAGGCCTTTGAATTATTTAGGTTCAAAAGATGACTGTGACATTTAACCATGTTGCCATTATTGAATGTTAGAGGTAGAAAGAACATGAGACATTAGAGATGAGAGATCCAGACTCATCCTGACCTTTGACTATGGGGAACACTATGCCTGGGTCATTAGACCACTCCTCACCAAGATCCTGGAGAGCTCACATGCTTTATTGAATTAAAATTGCCAATTTTTAATAACTAATTTTGCCAAACAAATGGGGTCTGGTCTTAGATTAAGGTCCTAGTACACAAGTTTACCTACTCCAAAACTTTTATTTTCTCACTTCATTGCATTCCGTTTGTGAGAAGAATGAAGGGTTTTGTGGTTGTAAAGAGGGGTGATGAATCTCTCTGATGTCATTCTCCACAGACTCTTAGAACTCAGCTGGTGTCCGTTAGATTTCAAACCTGTGACAAATGACTGAGATGCCTATTCAACATATTAAAGCAGACCTGGCCACCAGGTTCTCCCTACAATTCTTTAGTCCCTATCTGTTACAGGACCTTCCTGGCCACCATACCCTAAGCCCTACCTTAAACTTCTCCAGCCTGAGGGCTGGGCTGCCCTCCCCCAAGCTGCCCTTCCATATATAATCCAACAATTTTGGTTATCTGCCCCTTTTTGTCTACTCTTTGGGCTTCCTGGCTGCTGTACCTGGTCCCCCTCTCTTATCCCTCCCTTCTTCATCTCACATGGCTCAGGGTCAGGCCTCTGGGTTCTCCCAGATGTCTCTACTCCTGGATATGCTCTCCCTTTTATCTACAATGAACTTCCTCCTCTACCATACCTAGAAGCAGTCATGTTTCCTATCCTTTTTATTTCTTTTTTCATTCAGTGTCTTTATATTTTGCTTCAGTCCATGTTCAGGAATATCTCAAGTCACAAATCACTTAGTTTAAAGCCATTTCACAATTAATTTTGACTCTTATCACTTTGCTACTTGAACATTGAGCTTCCTTAGATCAGAGTCTGTCTCCTTTGCTTTCTCCTCAACTCATGCCCTGCCCTATAGCTTTCCCACATCCCAGGTAATTCTTGTGGAGCAGGCTTAGGATCTGCTCAAGTTTTACTGTGAATATAAGCAGCCCAGTAATTTCTTTCCTGAAGCTGTTTCCCACTTTCTATAGTTCCTGATTTATGCTTCTAGACCCCATTTGTTTGGAAGTAGTGGTTTAATTCAGCAAAGGCAAGTGGTCTCCCGAGGGAAGATGAGAAGAAGGGACATCTGGGGACAGTTACCAACAGTGTCTGTGGCTCACAGCCCAGTGCCCTAGGGCCAATGTCAGACATTGGTCCCACTTCTTCAGTGTCTGGTTGCAGAAGGCAGTTTCTACTCTACTTACAGGCCTACAGGCAGGTCTCCTTTGGGGGTCAGGATTACTGGGAATACTAATTAATTCATTAGTGGGGTTGATGGATTATCAGTCTGTCTCCTGGCAGAGGGGCCTGGGGGTGGGGTGTAACAGATTGTTGCCCATAAATCTGCCTGTTGCCTCCCTTTTCTCTGCTTCAATGGCTTCTAGTGTCAGGCCTGTGGGCCAGCAACTGAGTGCTGGTCTGGTCTCCTTTTCCCTACTCAGCAGATGGTTCTAACAGGTTGGCTCAGAGTTTTACAAAAAAGCAATAGAGAAAGAGGGAAGGGCTGTGGACTGGCCCTCTGGCCTAGGAAACATGTGGGGGAGGAGAATGAATGCAAATGTCCTTCATTTTCTTTTCCTAAGGCAGTCACCACCCCCTTTCCTTTGCTGATTGCACACCCTTCCTGCCCCTTCCTGCCCTTTCAGAGTTCAATAGCCAACCCCACAACTGTCAAGGAGTTTTGAGAGTAACCCCAATGAAATGAATTCCACCTACTTTTCTTTTTTTTAAAAAAAGCAGCTCTTAAAGAAAATTCAGTGTCCAAAGCTTCCTCTGCCACTAGAGGAGTATGCACATGCACACACACACACACACACACACACACACACACACACACACACCACACGTGCACATACACAATTGAATGCATTTTGTGAGCTAATCCTCTTATGTTCAATTCCTTACATCTGTCAGAAGAAACAAGGGGTCTGGGAACAATGTCCCATCTCCACCCTCATCTTTGTCTCAATATGTTCACCTTTCTGCTAATATTCTATTCCTCCCCTCCCACAGTAAGTCTCACAGGCAGGGTGCCACATCCAACAACAACTTTTTAATATCCAGGGATGTGGCTTTAAAGACACAAATCAGGGGATCAATCCATCTAATAAGCATTCATCTAGAAATTATTAAGCTGCTCTATCTAGAGGCAAACTGTCTCATACATAACCGTCCTCTGACTGAAGAATAAATTCTGATGTTTTCCAGAAATTTACCATATCTACCATGCATTGCTTAATTCTTCCAAAAACAAGCTTTATTTTGCTGAGTAGATAGTTCCTGGATAAGGAAACAAAAAGATTAGTGAGACCTTAAAGATTTGCTGAAAATTATTGGTTGCCTATAAAAACTAGGCGGGTGGTGGTGGTGGTGGTGGTGGTGGTGGTTCTATTCTCTAGTTTTCTATGGAGGCCAAGAGTCACAAAATACCTATGTCAGAGTTCTAAATATTAACTATTTCAAACAAGATAGTCTTTAATTACACGGGTAATAAAACTATCTTTCGGAATCAGAACTCCAAGAGTTTGCACATTTGCTTTTGTTTTCATAAATGTCACATGACATCAAATATGGTTATAACAGGAATATGTTTGTTATGGTGAAAAGGGAGACAGAGACTTCCTCCTTTACACTTAAAACTCTGAGAAAAAAAGCAGGGGATGTAGCTTAGTGGTAAAGTGCTTGCTTAACATCTACAAGACACCAGATTCAAATGCTAATACCACCACCACAAAAACAAACAAACAAACAAACAAAAAGCAAAAATAATTCATCCAAAAAGCAAAAAAACAAATTCTCTGAGAAAACAGCAAATAAACCAACAATCTCCCATGCAAGACAGTACGCTCACTAGCATTGTGTCCTGGCTGTGCAGTTTTCTCACATTTTAGTTTTTTTTAGGTTTGGGCCAGCAGCCTTACCCACCCTTCTAGCTTTCTCTCCAAGTCTGTCTCCAGTTTTCTGACCCCATTCTGTTCAGCCTGCTCAGCTGAACAGAGCCTTGTATCTTTCTAACCACAAGCCTTTTCAGTTCTCTTGGTTTTCACCCCTTAACTTCAGCAGCTCTCCTCCTCCAGCCCCTTCCTGATTTAAACAAAAAACAAACACGCAGTGGCAAAGCTGGACCTCATCAGAGGAGCCTTGGGAAGGAGGTGGGTCTTTAGGCTAGGGAGGGGAGGGGCTAGCCTGTGGGCAACATCATCCCGCCCTGGTCAGCTGCTAAACTGCGACAAGTCAGAAGCTCCAGTCAGATCACAGGAGCTGCCCAGAGACTGTGGTCCTGAAAGAGCTACTCAAGGGAGCTAACCCGGGAAAAGAGGTACTGAAGACACTTAGGAAAACAGCTTTAGTGGAGGCACCAGCCTGAGGGCGTCCTGGTGGTGCCTCAGAACTTCAGGAAGGAGTGGATAGAATAAGTAACAGCCAGGGTATCCAGACTAGGTGCAGGCACTAGGAGGTAGCTACCGGCTTACATGGATGGCTGAAAGCATCCCCTGCTTCCCACGATCTGCCTGGTTAGGGTGGACTTGGCTGCTCTGACTGTCCTCCAGAATACAGGTTAGAGTTTAATCTTGGAACTCCACTGCCTAAGGTGAGCCATGGGTGGGGTGCGGGTACTAAAGTTTCTGTGTGAAGCTCCCACAGATTTGGAAGAGAAGAGGTTGCTGACGACTCCTCTGTCACCATGAAGCCCAAACTTCCATCTTGCTAATGCTTTTAAAAAGCTGCAAAAGTTTAGCTATTTTCCTAAAGTGGTTTAGCAAGCAGTTTGAAGAACTGGCCCAATTCAGTGCTCTGCTGACAAACCTCCAGGTCTAGGCAAAGAGTGCAGGGAGAGGAAGAGGAATGGAAATCAATTAAGTAGAGGGAGATCTTGAGAGATCATAGGCAAAGATTCTCATCACTGTCCCCATTTGCTTTGCCAAAAGTTCTTGAATGGTTTGAATGGAGTGGGAAATATATTTTTCCCCAGCTATTTGAGACTGTAAATTAGAAGAAAATGATTGTCCAAGTGTCTCTTTCCTCTTCTGCCATATACTCATTACTTTCCCACCAAAAATATATTCACGAAATACTAACAAATGCAAATGACTCCACCTTAGTTTCTAACATAGTGAAGAACATGGAGGGGAAATTGGGTAATTGTTTAAATACTGCTAAGGAAGCTCACTATTATGGTCTGAGGCTGTGGGACTGAATGAAGTACAGTATGGCCTTGTTCCCCTTCTTTCTGTGTGTGGTGTGCGGGGTGTGTGTGTGTGTGTGTGTGTGTGTGTGTGTGTGTGTGTGTGTGTAAGAGAGAGTGAGCACATGCATAGTTACTAGTCAATGGGTAATTGTAGTTGTAGATAGCTTGGCTATGAAGAACCCTCTAGCCTACTCATTGTTTCCATGCAGTACCATTTGTGAACACCTCGGTTTGTGTTTTGTTTTGTTTGTTTCTTCGTTGCAGGCTCTGCAGCTATGAGCAAAACATTTGGTTTATGTGGTCCTTAGATTCTCTAGAAATTAGCATGCATAGTTGCTCCCTGTTGTATTTAGAGTCACAGAATCAAGAGGTAATCAAGTACCATTGGTTTTTTAAAGGGAAAGACACTGGCCAGCCTGCCACAGACACACACGTAAATACTTTACACTCACCCTTTAATTGAAACTTCTCCAAAGTAAATGAAAATTAGTAAAGGTATAGGAAAAATTCCATGACAGCTCCACATAGTAGAAGTGCACAATACTTGTAGTCTCATTAGCCAAGACAGTATGCAGTTAAAATTGTCTGTGGCAAATACTTTTTTTTTTCAAAAGAGGTTCAAAGTGAAAAAAAGAGAGTAAAATTTTTAAATAGAGAAAATAACTCAAAATTGAGGTTTTATTGAAGCAAATAAATAGGAAGAGCCTGTAACACTGTGCAAGTTTATGGGGGTAATCCAAATACCAGTACCAAGAACTAAAATGGACTTTATAAGATCAGAATATATTTGTATATGTTGAAGGATATAATTCTGTATTCAAAAACCAATATTCACATTGGCATTTATTTCCTGTATATTTTGAAAACTAACTTCTCTTCTAGAAATTCAGAGAAACTTGACATGATTTATCCCTATGTTCTATAAGGTAGTACCATATCCTTTCATATCCATACAATATCTACAAAATATTAAGACAATTTTGCTATGTTCATCTCACACTTCAGTGACAAGAAAACATCTTACTTTCATGTTTCTTTCAGAATACCTCTGAGATGGCATGTTAATGGGATAAAGGCCACATTGGGTTTAGTTCCTTGCTCTGAAGAGAGTCCACTTAAGTTTTATTCCTAAAAAAATTCAGGAGTGCATCACACATTTTTAACACTCAGATCTGAAACTGAGTCATTTGTCTTTGTCAGTCTTGTGATGCTTTGAGAGTATTAAAGGTAGAAAAATAGAAAGTACATTTCATCTTTGGAGAGTTCTGGCTTTTACTTCTGTTTGTGAGATACTTCACCTTTTCCCTGGAGCTTGTGGAGAAGTTGCATTCCTCATATTGTAAACCAAAGATAAAAAGGTCGAATAGATGAGTGTGTGTGCATTCCACCAGAAACCTTATGAACATGTAACTAAGAATGAATGTCAAGTCAAATGTCTTCATGAGAGAGAATCTTTTCTCTTTCACCTTCCTTCTCTCATCTCCACAAATCAAAGAGAATGAAAATTTGGAAGCTAATTTCATGTCTGACTATAGATGCGTTTGGTATATTCATTTATCCCTTTCAGTTCCACAGGACCTTTGATAGCCTCATTAGCACACAGGGAAAGTACTAATTTTGCAAACACTTTTAAACAAAAACTGAAAGACTACTGACTTTTATGATCATGAAATTAACATTAAACATAGATTATAATTATATGTCCCGACTATTGTCACTGTGACTCATGATGTTTAGGAGTAGTCATATCTCACACTTCTGTTGAATTTGTGACACCTGGAACTAATTCAAATTGTTTAAATACATCAACTCATTTTATGCTGAGAATAATCTGTGAGTTAGGTCTATTATTATTCCCACTTAAGAAGGAGAACATTAAGGCAGATAAAAGTCTAAGTCACAGATCTATTAAGTAGTAAAATTGAAATTTAGGCCCAGTCAATCTGACTCCAAAGTGTGTGCTGTTTAATCCAACTGAGAAGGGCAGACTATTGGGTAGCTATCAGACTTACTTTTGTACCAGTCGGGTGAGGTGCATTCAGATAATAAGAGACACTAACAGATACAGTGTATTTTATTTATTCATTTGTGGGAAAAATTTAATTTTGCGTGAAGAAAACAAATGAAAGAATGGGTTAGACTTTTAAATTTTCAAAAATAAATACATGGATATTATTTTACAACATCCTTTGCCATGATTTTGTCTTATGAGAAGAATATAAAATATATCTTATCTTTATATTATCAAGAAGAATGTAGTAAATAAAACTGGGATTAGAAATCAGGAACTGAAAATATTGGGCTAGAGTTCCATTCATACTTTTCTAGTCATCCTTGAAGCCACATTTATATACCCACAGAATTATCTTAGAGCTACAGGACCAATACGTATGGGAACAGAGGAAATTGAACCAGAACTACCCCTGTTCTTCTCATAGTTGGGAAAAGAAGGAGGGTGAAATTTCACTGATTTGTTTTGTTTCACATTGTTTGGCCAAATCCAGTGAGTTATTTTCCTTTATACCTACCAACAGTATGATTATAAACAGCTTCCTAAAATCACCAAATATGTTAAAGACAAAGCTTGGTCAATTTTATTTTTCAACTCTAATTCCTGGTAGGGTGCCTATTGACACATCTAGCAAGATCAAGCAAGTATTAGGAGACACAGGGAGATGATAGTGAGGAAAGCCAAATACAGAAGTAGAGCAGTACTCAGATCCCAGTGGGTCAGGTGGCTCTCTTCTCCATGCACATGACATGGTGCAATGATGCTAATGAAGATGGGAAAAAAAGGAAAAGAGTACAGAAGAGAAGAGGAGTAGAATGAGTAGTCAAAAGCAGCAAAGAAAGCCTTTGGGAGAGGAATGAATCCAGGAATGTGAGAGTTAAAAGCTGCCTCAGAGAACATCTAAGCCAGCCTTCATTGGATAATGGTCATGCCTGTTGACTTAGCTCTACTGATCTACATTTGCCAAAGCAAAAATGGCTTTTTTCTTTAGCTATGATGGAAGAAAAAAAATGAGGAAAAGGACTGTAAAGTCTAGTATTTGAGATCAGAAATGTTTTCTATGTCCTGTTACACTATGTCTTTACATGTCCATCATTTAAAAGACTGGCCCCATGATACTGCTGACTGTAAAGTGAACAGGGCTTTACTCATCACCCTCAACAGCATGCTCTATGGAATATATAGGTTAATAAATGCAAACGTGCTGCAAACTTTAGAATGCTACACAAATGCTATTGTAATTACACAGAGAGCATTAGGTTTCCCAACCCCACCCTGCCCTTTTTGGTCTCAGCATGCACCTGCCTTTGGAAGATCTGTGTTACTTTAACGGAAAGTTAATTAGGTCCTTCCCCCTCCCTCTGGATATTTGCCTGAGTTAGAAGTGCAGCTCAGCACACAAGCTCCATCATCCATATTAAAAGTGGGATTTTCTGACTTGGCCTGGGCAGCCAGTTGACCAATAGGTTCCAATGTGTGTTTTCAATAAAGCTGCTTACCCAGGAAGCCTTATTAAGTGAGTAAGTCAAGCTGACATGATTTCCTTGCTGATTAATATGAAACCTAGGCTGTTTTCGCAATGCAGTAGCATTAATTATTTATAGGAGGTAAATGAGGTTACAATGAAAACAAGCTCCAATTACCAGAAACAATTCAAATCATATATTTATATTTTTGAAAACTCCATGTACTAATCCCTGAATTCATTGACTGGAGACTCCAGCTTCAAGGATCAAAAGGCATGTTATCATGTTTTTCCTTTTTTCATAATGAAAGGTGATGGAGAGTTTAATGTTTCAAGGACTAACTAGTAAACTGGGATGTCCTAGAGGGATTGTTTATCAGATTCTTTTATCTGATAAACTGTATACCTAGAAATGACTCAAATGATCTGAAAACAATTCAAACTCTTGTAATATTGAATACAAGATGTTTACTAAATCAAATTTGCATATAAACCATATCAAACAGTATCTGTTAGGCAAGTGAACTGAAGTGCTTAGGCTTTTACTTTGTTTACCAAAAATAGCCCCATGGTATGTTCACAGTCACTATATTCTCTTTTGCTTTATATTTGTTCCAGTTTTTCATTTTTAATAAAGCGTTTTCTGACTGTTTCATTAAAACAATCTTGAATAGGTTTGGTAGATTACTGACTTTTGCTTCTATCTGTTGCTGGAGTCTTTTCTAATGGTGTAAGATGCATGTGCAAAGGAAAGAGTTGTCAGTACGTGGGCATATTTGATAGATGACAAGTGGCAGCTTTTCTTCATGACCCTTTCAAGACACTGTGTCACTAGGATATCTAACATTCCTTACCCCTGAGAGAACACAGGGTGCTTATGAAGAAACGCAATGCTCTTCTGGACATGAAGCAGGCCAGCTATGGTGTTGTTGTTTCATAGGAGGTGCTTGAAGTCACCTGTTGGCAGAGTCAGTGGGGATCACAGGATTGTACAAGTTAGATGCTTGTGAAACATCTCAAGAGAACACAGGAAGGTAATCTTGATGATCTTGCTATAGTTTTTCATCTGTTTTATGGTAGAAACTCAGAACAGTTCACTTGCTTAACTCTTAACTGTTCAACATATATTTTATTGGGGGTGAAGCAAATTTATTTTCATACTACATATTTATAATTATTTAAAAACCATTTTCCCTTTCAGCATTTTTTCTTTTTGTTTATTATTGGTTTATTATGTTTTACTTTTCATTACATCTCAGCTGCAGTTTCCCCTCCTTCCACTCCTCCCAGTGCCTCCCCTCACTTCCCCTCTTCCCTACATCTACTCCTCCTCCATTTCCCTTCAGAAAAGAACAGGGCTCCCAAGGATATCAACCTGAAATGGCATAACAAGTTACAATAAGACTAGGCACAAACACTTATATCAAGTCTGGTCATGGCAATCCAGTAGGAAGTAAAAGTTCCCAAGAGCAGGCATACCTCCCAGTCCCACTGCTAGGAGTCTCACAACAGCACCATGACACACAACCATAACAGAGAACCTAGCTCACACCCATACAGGTTCTGTGATGGTTGCTTCAGTCTCTGTGAACCCCTATGAGCCCTAATTAGTTGATTCTGTGGGCCATGTTCTCCTAGTGTCCTAGAACACTCTGGTGCCTATAATCCTTCTCCCCCCTCTTCTATGGTATTTAACAAGCTCTGCCTAAAGTTTGGCTGTGAGTCTCTGCATCTGTTCTCATCATTTGCTGTATGAAGCCTGATGATTGGTTAGGCACTGATCTGTGAATATAGCAGAATATTATCAGGAATCATTTCATTGACTTTTTTTTTCTAGTTGTGTTTGGTTCTATCTTAGGTCTCTGGGCTATCTAGTCTTTGGTTCCCAGCCATTCAGGCAGTGTTCAGCGTGGACTACCTCTTGTGGCATGGGCCTCAAGCTGGACCAGTCATTAAATGGCCACTCCTACAAGTTCTGCGCCACCATTGACCCAGCCCATCTTGTAGGCAAAACAAATTGTAGGTCGGAGGTTTTGTGGTGGAGTTGATGTCCAAGTTCCACCACTGTAACCAAGCCTTGCCTGGTTACAGAAGATGGTCCGTTCAGGGTCCATATGCCCCATTACTAGGGTCTCCCTCATAGATTCCAGGGAGTTTCCACTGTATTAGGTTTCCACAAGGCTCCCCCGATGCCCCCCAATTTCAGTCTCTCCCAGTACTTTCTCCCTTCATCCTTGCCCCACATCCTGCCTGATCCCTCCTGTTTCTATCCATCAGTGAAGTCTATCCTATTTCCCCTTCCCAGAGAGAACCCTGTATCCTCCTCTCCCCTTGAGCCCTCCTGTTAATTAGGCTCTCTGGATTTGTAGACTGTAGTGTGATTTTCCTTAATAGCTAATATCTGCTTATAAGTGAGTACATATCATGTTTGTCTTTCTGGGTCTGGGTTACCTCACTCAAGATAATTTTTTTCTAGTTCCATCTATTTGCCTGCAAATTTCATGATGTCATGTGTTTTAACAGCTGAGTAATACTCCATTGTGTAAATGTACCACATTTTCTTTATCCATTCTTCAGTTGATGAACATTTAGGTTGTCTCCAATTTCTGGTTATTATTAATATAGCTATTATAAGCACAGTTGAGCAAGTGTCCTTGTGATAGGATGGAGTGTCCTTTGGGTTTATGCCAAAGAGTGGTATGGTATAGCTGGGTCTTGAGGTAGATCAATTTCCAATATTCTGAGGAACCGTCATATTAATTTCCATAGTGGCTATACAAGTTTGCACTTCCATCAACAATGGAGGGGTGTTCTTCTTGCTTCACATCCTCTCCAGTATGAGCTGTCACTTGTGTTATTGCTCTTAACCAATCTGACAGATGTAAGATGGAATCTCAAAGTCATTTTGATTTGCATTTGTAGTTCTTTAAGTGTTTCTTAGCCATTTCAGGTTCTTCAATTGAGAATTCTCTATATCTGTACCTCATTTTTTAATGGGATTATTTAGTTTGCTTATGTCTAGTTTCTTGAGTTCTTTATATATTTTGGATATTGGCCTTCTGTCAGATATCGAATTGGTGAAAATATTTTTCCACTCTGAAGGCTTCTGTTTTGACCTATCGATGGTGTCCTTTGTCTTACAGAATCTTTTCAGTTTCATGAAGTCCCATTTGTTAATTGTTGATATTAATGTCTGTGTTATCAGTGTTCTGTTCAAGAAGTCTTCTCCTGTGCCTATGCATTCAAGGCTTTTCCCCACTTTCTCTTCTATCAGGTTCAGTGTATTTGGTTTTAGGTTGAGTTCTTTGATCCACTTGGACTTGAGTTTTGTATAAGGTGTTAGATATGGATCTATTTGCATTCTTCTATGAGCAGACATCCTGTTAGAGCAGCACAATTTGTTGAACATGCACTTTCTTTTTTTCCATTGTGTGTTTCTGGCTTTATTTTTTTTTAATTAAAAATCAGGTATCCATAGGTATGTGGATTTACATTTAGACCTTTGATTCAATTCCATTGATCAACCTGTCTGTTTTTATGTCAACATCATGCAGTTTTTATTATTATAGCACTGTAGTACAGTTTGAAATCAGGGATGGTAATACCTCTGGACGTTCTTTTATTGTACAAGATTGCTCTAGCTGTCCCGTGTTTTTTTAATTAGGGCAATAATTTATATGTTCACCTATTTCCCTTTATGTTATAAATTTACAAAAGAAAGAATATGTGCTTGGAATTTTACTTGTGTTATTTTGTGTAAAATGCCCATAAGATAAATAATATGAGAATAGAAAGTCAGACTCTAGCACCCTGAGTATTCAAATTTTTTCTTTTATGCTAGTTTTTCTTGCAATGTGCTGTAAAGAGATGTATGTCTAGGGCAATTCTTTGAGCCTTGGCTTAATTTAAAATGGCAAATGGGCAAAGAAATTATGAAATATTTAGATCCCAACACAATGTGTTCTATAACCATGAAATAAAAACAAAGTTTATGCATCTTTTGACAGGGTCTCATGTAACTCAGGCTGGCCTTGAACTTTCTATGCTGTTAAATATGACTTTGAACTCCTGGTCTTCCTACCTCCACCTCCCAAGGGCTAGGATCATAGGCATGTGCCATCATGCTGATCTCAGTTTAGATTTCTATCAGGTATTTGGGGGTTTAACTTTTTATATTTCCTTTTTCCAGAATCTATAAATGGCAAAAATGTACATGAAATCCAAGGATATGGTGGAGCTGGTCAACACACAATCCTGGATGGACAAAGGTCTAGGCTCTCAAAATGAGATGAAGGAGCAAGAGAGAAGATCAGGCTCTTATGGGATGCTTGGAACCTTAACTGAAGAGCATGACAGTATTGAAGAAGAGGAAGAAGAGGAAGAAGATGGAGAGAAACCTAAAAGAAGAGGTCCCAAGAAAAAGAAAATGACCAAAGCTCGCCTGGAGAGGTTCAGGGCTCGAAGAGTCAAGGCCAATGCTAGAGAACGGACCCGGATGCATGGCCTGAATGATGCCTTGGATAACCTTAGGAGGGTCATGCCATGTTACTCTAAAACCCAAAAACTTTCCAAGATAGAGACTCTTCGACTGGCAAGGAACTACATCTGGGCCTTGTCTGAAGTCCTGGAGACTGGTCAGACACTTGAAGGGAAGGGATTTGTGGAGATGCTCTGTAAAGGGCTCTCTCAGCCTACAAGCAACCTGGTGGCTGGATGCCTCCAACTAGGACCTCAGTCTGCCCTCCTGGAGAAGCAT
This sequence comes from Peromyscus eremicus, assembly GCF_949786415.1. Lineage (NCBI taxonomy): Eukaryota > Metazoa > Chordata > Mammalia > Rodentia > Cricetidae > Peromyscus > Peromyscus eremicus. Next base: position 230,383 of record NC_081434.1, read on the forward strand.
GAGGAAAAATCTCCAATTTGTGACTCTACTGTCTCTGTCCACAGCTTCAACTACCAGTCTCCAGGGCTCCCCAGCCCTCCTTATGGCCATATGGAAACACATCTTCTCCATCTCAAGCCTCAACCACTTAAGAGTTTGGGAGACTCTTCTTTTGGGAGCCATCCACCTGATTGCAGTACCCCCCCTTATGAGGGTCCACTCACACCACCCCTGAGCATCAGTGGCAACTTCTCCTTGAAGCAAGATGGCTCCCCTGAGTTGGAAAAATCCTACAGCTTCATGCCACATTATACCTCTGCAAGTCTAAGTTCAGGGCATGTGCATTCAACTCCCTTTCAGGCTGGCACTCCCCGCTATGATGTTCCTGTAGACATGACCTATGATTCCTACCCCCACCATGGTATTGGAACTCAGCTCAATACAATCTTCACTGATTAGGCCTGTAAGATAAGCACCAGCATTTCAGAGAATGAGGTAGAGATATGTTCCATGTTTCTAGTGGCTGAGTTAAACCCTCAAAGAATTTAAAAGAACCCTTTGGATGTACATAAAACATAATGTCCCTAGTCCATCCAGAACCTCCTATTCCTACCAACTTCCTTCTCATTAACTTCTCACATTGTACCGATTCCTGTATTTGGGATCCTCAAGTGAAAATATTTGATGGTTTATGTTCACACGGCAATAGAACAGAAAACCAAGGCCCTGATCCAGTGGTGCCAAAGACTCATTGGATGCTATGCCTTTCCATCTCCAGTGTTTGTTGCTTTCTGATAAACATAAAGCAACTGTTCCAAGTCAACACATACTTTTTATTTCTTATAAATTTCTTAAAGATAAAAAGCAGTAAAAGGAAATAGCATGAATGGAATGATAAAATGGAACTGGAAGGTGGCATCAGGTACATGCCTGTTGGCTCACAGAAAAGAAAATTTGTGTGAATTTGACAGATCTTTATATCTATCTAAACATAACTTCCAGAGCTTACTATAACAACTTGACTACTGTAAATAGCCAAGTATGTTCTTTAAGAGATTAGCTCTATCTATCGCTGTGCTGAAAGGTATGCACATCATTTTTAGTGGTTTCAGAACCATGATAGAAGCCTCACACAAACTTTATTCTTTTCTTTTCTTCTTCTTTTATTTTGAATTTAGCTTTTGTTTATTTTATTTTTCATCTCAACTGAAGTTTCTCCTCCCTCTACTCCTCCCAGTTCCTCCCCATCCACTTTTGCTCCCCTCATCTACTCTTCCTCTTCTGTTTCTACAAACTTTACTCTTGATACTATTTAAAAAACAACTGTCTTAGTACTAGGAGTTGAGCAAGAAATCTCTGACTTCTGTGGTCAATGGGACACAGAAACATTAGCTGGTTCATTTCTTAGTTTCAATGACTAAAGGGCTGTGGGAATTCTGCCAGTGTCCAGGTGTTTCTGTTGGAATCAGAACACAGCCAAGTTCACATTGTAGAGTAATAAAATGGCAGTTGGCTGCCATACCAGCTAGCAAAAGTTGAGGGACTCTGCCTAACACCTAGCCATTTTGGAAAAACATGGATTTTTCTCAAACATGATGAATTTCACTACTTAAAGAAAAGTGATTAAAACCATAGAGCTCCGTACACTCCAGTATCATATATTCCAGAACCACAATCACTAATCAAGCTTGAATTCTCACAACATAAATGTAACTCCTCACTTTACACCTCCCACTGACTATTACCTTGTCCTCATTCCCAAGATATAGTGTTACTACATATTATAGCAAGCATTTCAAGAGAAGTGACTTAGAATTGAGAATCAAGATTCAGGGAGAGTGAATGCTTTTACAGTTTGTATCTTCAACACAGGTTTTGATCAGTCTGAAGAAAGTTTATTTTTCTTTATGTGACATCTCTTTTCTTTGTATCCACACTGGCTCTGCCAAGTTTCTCTTTTCTAGGAAAATTAGCTCTGAGAAATTTTACTATCCTGATCTATCTTCCAGAACAATTATTTAGGCCCCACTCAAGAATATAAATAGATTATTTGATAGTGAGTCAGGGTACAACTATAGGAATAAATTTGAACAATATTATTGACAGACAAATGTGCCATTTTATCTATTGAACTATTTGGTTTTTTACTGTATTGCTTTAGTTTATATTTTTACACTATAAGTTGTTTTGTGTCCATCTTATCGCAGCACTTACTCTACTCTACTTTGCACCCTTGGCTTATAAATATTTTTAAAATTTTGTAGAGATCTTAAACTACACCACCACAGTACTCCCTCCCTAACACACCTTGAATTGCCCTAGTGCAAATAGGCAAAGAGAAATATTTATAGAGTCATCCTCTTATTTTATTTTGAGAATTTAGTGTTACTTGCCTAGCATTTATGTTGGTAGATAATTGCTATCTGCATTATTTATTAGATACTATTTATTTAACTTATTTATCCCTTCCTTTTATACAAGAGTTTGGGTCCCATAGATATATCTGCAACTCCTTAAAGCTTCCTTGGGAAAGTAGTCTATAAGTTTGGAGTGAGAGGAAAGAAGAAAACCAGTTCTTGATGGCTTGTGATGGGTTTGTAAAAAAGAGCAATAATTTGAATAGCTATGCAACTTAATGGCTTTAGATTTTTTTCCCTTTAAGGTGCACCAGAGTTTAATTATTGTTTATGCCTTTGAAGAATGTAGTACATATGAACAAAGACTGTAAAATTATGAAGAGAGAGAGATTTTATAATCGAATACAAATTTAGTATTATACCATGCTTGGAAAAAATTCCTTCTTTAAATAATGTCCATTCTTCTGAGAACATTTTCAGGTAAAAGGAAGTAATTGTTTAAAAGAAATGACTGTTTTATCTCCTTTTTTTTAGTAGCAATAAAGCTTTGGGTGTTATTACACATTGTGTTTTTTTTTTGGCTGTGTTACTCTTTCATTCAGTCTTTGCATTTATGTTTGGCGAGCAGCTAGCAAAGTGATTTCAGCCAGAGCAGATGGTTTACACATTTCTTCTCTCAAGTGAACTTTCCAGAAGACTTGAATGGTCACAATTTAGTAGCTAAGCATCTCCATCACTCATACAGTAAACTATAAAATTTGCAGTTATGGTATTAGTTCAGCCACAGAGGGTGGGCCATAGAAGGTTGGACTAGTATCCTCAATTTAAGTGAGCTTGCCAACTTTTGAAAAAATATGAAGCATGTTTTTTGGCAATTGCCTTTTAATATTGTCAGATTTTTTTTAGTCTTCTCTTAATAATATTTTCCCAAGGGTCCCTCTTAAATGGATAAAATGCAAATTAAAAAGACCTAATGATGATTATGAATATAAATAAAGTTGGTTAACAAAGGAAATACTTGAGTTTAAATATTGATGAAACAAAATGTACAAAGGAAAGTCATCTTCCGACCTATCTCTAGTTTGCTGTTCCTGGTCTCCACATAGACATAATTGTTTCAAATACATTTTAGTTAATAGTTACCAGAGGTCTTTATACAAACAGAAGCAAATATTTGGTACAATTATCACAAACATTGATATATTACCTCCTCCCCTTTTCTACAAATGTCAGTGTAACAAATAGTTCTGTGTGTTGACTTAATATTTAAGCACACATCTCCAGATTTTTTATATTTAAAATATTTTTACTATGATGTTACAACTGGCTATCATCAAACAATGAAATACTGTAATTCATGAAACTAAGCTAAAGAATTTAGGTTGCAATACTGAATGATATGTCATTTGGCAGTTACTAAGAGTCTCTTTACTTTGTCATTACTCCAAGGAGACAACAACATGTCTCAGCTATGAGATGCTTATCATGTAATGTCAGGTTTTAAGTTATTTGCACATATTTATTCATTTGATCCTAAAGTCACCTCCCAAAAGCAATCACTCATTGCTCTCATTTTACAGATAAGGCACCTAAGGAAAAATGATCTGTTCAAGTTTTCATTGCTCATTAATGGTGGAGTCTGAAACAAAGCTGCTGTTTGACAAGTCAAAAGTTATCTTTGGTCATGCTACATCCCAGTCTGACCAATTACCACATCCACAACAGAATCTTCAAGAGGGAGATTCTCTTTCTTGACAAAATATGAACTTTTTATGGGATGTGGACTGTGTAGGCTATGAAGACGATGGGAAGATCATAGGTTAATTTATTGCTGCTTGCCCTCCCATTCTTAGTGGTTGCATCCATTTCATTTCATTTTGCACAATTTATGATATAAGAAAGATGTTTTACTAGAAAATCAGAGATATAAAAATAAAATATATCAGCATAGAGGTGTCAAATGTTCAAACTTAGCTCCTTCAGCCTGTGTGATTGAAGGATAGTGTGGTGTAGTGGTTACATCATAACATTTGAAGTTAAATAATAGTACCTCAGCTAGGCAATTTACTGGATGAGCAATCTTTGTTCAACTGGCTAACCTCACAGCTTCACGTCCCCCTTCCTTATAGGAATGATCATGGAAATGCTAATTGTACCATCTTCATGGGTTATGTCGATGAATTAATTGAGATTCTATATCCAAAGTACTTAGCACATATTTAATAAGAGATGATTGCCACCATTTGTTATTATTCATTTATTTTTCCATATATTAATGTTAACTTGTCTCTGATACATGTCTCAGGAGTCCAAATGGTGACTGCTTCAAACATAGGGAGTCCACAGAGTTCTTTAGTTTAAGAGTGTCGAATCAGACAGGGCTTAGATCTGAAGCTCACTGAATATGTAGTTCTAAACAAGTTGATTAACATCTCTATCTCAGCTAGGCCAGAGAGTGGATGTGATGATTAAAACTGATAATAATGCCAGAAGATTATTTTGATCAGGTTTAGGCACGAGGGAACTACCTCTCTGCTTTTCCTTTTATTGTTGTTATTGACAATAGGCTGAAAATAGCTGAGGTTACTGAGAATAAGGGAAGGGCAGGTCCTTTAAATTTATATGGTATTGGCAACTAGAACCAGCCTCAAAATCTAGGACTGTCCAGGACCCAAACACTGGAATTTGCTGTTTCTAACTAGTCAGTACTTTTAAATAGACATATCCAAAAGCAAATTTTCTGAATTTAGGAAATAGGACATTTGAATTTTGCTTACTTTATAGAAATTGATTTACAGATGAAAGGAATCTTGTTGTAGATTTTTGCTCTAATCTAGCCTATAATGATGTACAACAGTATATCATTACCTCAAAAATATGTAGTAATACTGGATTTTGATTTTGTTTTTTAAGTTGTTATTAAGAAATATCTCTGAGCTAGGAAGTAAACCCAATGCAGGGGATACAGAGACCAATACTGGAGTATACACTGATGACAGACTATAAACCGTCAAGTAGGCACAGCCTTTTTATACAGTGTTAGTAGCAGTGTGAGGCATGCAGATCAAATACTATACACAGCAGTTGACAGAGATACTTTTCTTAGTGTATACATAAGACAGATTATGAGATTATTTTCTTTCATATATTTGTCTTAGATTAGTGAATTCATACTTTATTTATAGTTAAGTAAAATATACTTTCTGGGATGAAGTTAGGGTATTAATATGACAATTTTGGATGACTTACAGGGAGAATAACCTTCTTAAATTAATTAAGCTTGAAAAGTCTACTTTGTTTTTCTAAAATTGCTAAAATAAATTACAACAAAACAATACAAAGCAAAAGAAATTCTGAGCAATATTATGGGTAGGCACAGCGGACCAAGGGAAACAGATGATTATAATGAAAAGCCCCCATCTTGACTGTCATAATACACAGTTTGGGTGTATCTATATGTAAACTAATGACTTATTAAATGTGAATCAAAGGCAATTTTAAGAAACAATAGCTAAGTGTGATGGTACACACTTGTGTTGGTGCACGTCTTTAATTCCAGCACTCAGGAGGCTGAGGCAGGTGGATCTCTGTGAGTTTGAAGCCAGGCTGGTCTACAGAGCAAGTTCCAGGACAACCAGAGCTACATAGAAAAACCCTGTCTTGAAAAAACAAAAACAATAAACAACAACAAAAAAATAGCTAAATTTTGAAGAAAAAAAGAGGAAATTGTTTTAATTGTTTAAAACAATTAAAATTGTTTAATTGGCATGTTACCACAAAAAGTCAAAAAGTTAAGTTGTCGATGCTAAGTCTACATATTTGTAAAGTAAGAAAATTCTTTTTTTTTTCACTTTGTCATCTAAGGCCAAATCACAGCAAAAAGCTACTACAAATCTCTTTTAGTATTTTGTCAATTTCTATAAAGAAAACAAAATAAGCCATTGAAGTAGGTTCCATTTTGTAGAAACTTACCAATAAACAAGTAGATAAATATTAGAACATGACTCTTCCCTCCTAGTCTGTCTACATATGTCCTGGATCTTCCAGGGCAGGGATTAGATAAGTGTGCTGCTCAATAAACTTTCTAAACTTCCATTATCTTACCTATAAAGTAAGATGTTTTAGACTTTAGACACCTGATTTTTCTTTTAGCTAAATATATTAATAATTCTATTAATAGCTTATGTTTCTTTTCTCCTGCCAGGACAATACATTTACATATTTTTGGAAAGGAAAGAATGAATGATGGAATAGAAGCTTATAAACAAATTATGAACTTCATGTTAAACTTGAGGTGCTAGTTAAATGTCATTATGTGGTTTTACAATTGTTGATCAGCTATCTTAAAGATGTGGTGTGTCTTTAATTTTTTGTCACTTAGGAAAAAGATTTCGTTGGCAACAAACTTATTCTTAGTCTCCAGTTAGCTAAAATAGATTTCTAAAAGGCCAAATAGAAAAGTTATATTATTTCTATAATTAAGAAACTGCTCTGTTTCCTAAGTTGGAAAAAAACAGAATGAAATTGACTAGATTATTTACTTTATTGCAAATATGGTCATTTCTGAGCTAGCCATATCCATATTCTGTGCTGAGGATTAGTTTTGGGTTTATTTATTTTATTGACAATTTCATATGTGTATAGAATGTGTTTCAGACATGTTCATCCTCTATTACTTTCTCTCATCCCAGCAGAATGAGAACCAGCAGGACCTCTTCTTCCTGAGTATGGCCCTTCTATTATCTTGTCTCTTTTTGGTGTGACCCAGGCTCAGTCTGGGTTGCTTTTATACACATGGCTTAGGCATTACTTATTGAATCATGGGTGACTTGCTGGTGACTGCAACACTGAAGAAAATATCTCCCATCTATGCTGAGGACTGTTGAGAATATTTCATATGAAACTTGTTTCTCAGTGTCAGCTCAAGTGTTCTTAATTTTACATTGTGTTTCTGTGTAGACTCATATGTAAGTGCATGCATATTAAAATAAAATAAATGTCTGCTATGTCCATGTATATTTAAAAATGTGGATAATTTAACATAGTTTGGTACACATTGAACATGTGTATGTGTGTGTGTGTGTGTGTGTGTGTGTGTGTGTGTGTGTGTAATATGTTTGAATATATTCTAAATAGAAATACTTTTTGGATCACTTAACTTTTGGCAAGTCTATAGACAGAGTTCTTTCATTCATTAACACAGTTTCAATACTTAAATTATAAGTTTAGACTCCAATAGACGAGGTGGGGTAGAAAATAGGAAGTGGTAGAGAGAGGGAGGATTATTTCTTCCCCTTGTACTGGACCTAGAGGGACAGCTTGACTATGACAGTCATTCTTCCTTGTCTAATGTGTTTTCTCTCCTTTGAGAGCTGGCCTCTGAGCAGAGCCAGATTCAGGGCAGGCAGGCACGTGGCTGGCCCACTGAGGGCCAAGCACAGCCGCAAGCTGCTCGGGGACTCCGGGAGCAGACTATCCCCTGGCTCCTGCCTACCCCACTGCTGCCAGCCTACAGCTTCCCTCCTGCCAGACCCTTGGGCATGCTGATGGGAATGGCATAATTACCTAATCCCTGCCTAGGGAGATCTAGGACACATATAGACAGATGGAGGGCCAGGGGGAATCAGAAGGGCCTTGTGTTAGAGGAGGGATAAAGACAAGTTTGAGAACTACAGGCCAGCCTGAGAGAAAGTCCTGAAAGTTTCCTCTCTCTCTCTGCAGCTCCAGGGTAACTCATCTTTCATCTAAACAGAAACTCTGGAAGGAAGGCCCTAGACCTTCTCCTAGTTACAGGCAGATGCCTTGAGAAAGAATGCTGAACGTTGGTGTTTGGATTTCCACAAAGAAGAGAAAGGCATGAGCAGGTACTGACAGAAAAGAATATGGAAGAACCCTTACAAATGATCTGTATGCGTGCCTTCCATGCACCTGGCCCTGAACATGCTTCCTTTCCCTTTCTGCAGCTACCTGGTTTCAGACCTTCAGTATCAATGCATCTGGACTCATACAACAGTGATACTACTTCTTGTATTCAATGTCTCCTTTCCTCTATCACTGTATCTTGGTAAACCATTTTAAAGTAAGACCAGAGTCAGGTTATTTTTATTGTCAAAATCTTTCTTAGCCTGGGGAAATGATTCAACAGGTAAAACACTTGCCACACATGTGTGAGGACCTGAGTTCAGACCCTTACAACTCACAGAAAGCAGGCTACAGTAGCACATCCATCTCTACAATCCCAGTGCTTCTACAGTGAGATGGAAGGTAGAGACAGCTTAATCTGCAGAATCTTTTAGGCCAGCTAGCTTAGTCTACACAGCACAGTGATCAATAAGAGGAGAAGTTCAGATATCTAAGCTTTTCCTCTGGCCTCTTCAAGTACTGTGATATGTGAATGCCTGTACTCAACAACACAAATATGTACTCATTTGCATATTCACAGACACACACAGAGATTTAAAGGCTTTGAACTGAAACTCCTGTCATTAAAGAGGATAGCCCTCTGACTTCCAAACATAGTTTTGTACACCCAAATGTACAGTTCTAGACATACATATACCACTAATTCTTCCCTTAAGCCCAGAAGACAACCATTCCATGCTCTCTCCTTTTCTTTGCTATTCTGTTTACATTGTCCTCTGATCACCACAAAGTGAAATTGCTACTCACCTTAACTCAATGCAGTAACTTTTCCTGAATGCTCTCCTTAACTACTAAAACTGTTCAATATGCCCCCCAGGTCTGGATGAAAATCATGTCTGGTAAAAGATTCCCTGGGTATCTCTGTAGTCCCTATATCCTCATCTTTCACAGTTTAGGGACTCATGATGACAGCTCCTAAGACTTAAGTTTCTATTTCAACTTATATATCCTCTATATTTTCAGTTACTGAAGAAGGGAGACTGTTTAGGGTACTTGTTAGATTAACAGCCTCCAGGGCAAGAGATAAAAGATGAGAATAAATAATTTTTTACAAAGAAACACTTATATTGGCTTCCCGAGTGCTAGGATTATAGCTGTATGCCAACATGTTTGGTTTTTATGTGGAGTTAGAGTGAATGCAGGGTTTAGTACTTGCTAGGCAAATACACTACCAACTGAGCCATGCCCCTAGCTAGCCCATTGAGTTGTATTTTCTTTAGAATGATTTTTGTACAACTAAAAATTACAGAGTAAAATGCAGATAAAATAAACATTGTTGAAGCAGCACAGTTTTAGAATGCAAAGCAAGAGAATCAAAATGAGAATAAAGGATTGTGGGTCCAGTTTCTCTAATTTGAACATATCAAACCATTTTAGACATTATCCTGGAGGGCTAGGTCATTCATTGGACAGAAAGGAAACTCAGCTGTATATTAAAAGAAAACAAGCAGCTGTTGCCTCTGTGTATCTGAGGCAAGAGCTCTCTGTTTTGGTTCCTGCTGCCAAAATCCTAGGGCCCACCATACTGTGAACTAATCTCCTTGAGTGTAGTCTCTGCTTATGTCTTCAGAGCAACAAAAAATTACATGATTCATTGTGTTAGGTTTTTTAAATCACAGTGACAAAATATTTGAGGAAATATAATAGTGAATGAAGGTTTATTATTATTATTATTATTATTATTATTATTATTATTATTATTAATTTGTGGTTCATGATCCCAGTTAATGTCACTTAACCTTATGACCATGGACTTGTGGTGATGAGGAGAGAGAGAGAGAGAGAGAGAGAGAGAGAGAGAGAGAGAGAGAGAGAGAGAGCTTTTCAAAAGTATGTTCCAGCAACTTGCTTCCAACCATCAAGCCCTGTGTTCTACACTTTCTACTACCTCTTAAGAATCTGTTCAATTATGATAAATCAATGAGCTAATCTTTTTTACTAGGCTGTAGTCCTCATAACCCAACTGACTTTCAAAGATTGGGTCCATAATTTGGAGGCCAAGCTTTGAACACATGATTTTATATGCAAACCCTAATTCTCTGTTTGGAGAAAAACAGAAGTTTCTTTTTCAGGGTTTGTAACAGGCTTTTTCTTTTGGCCACCAACCAGCTCCCAAATCATGACATGGGGATTTATTATTAGTTTTGAATGCTCAGCCTTAGCTTAGCTCTTATTTTAATCTGTTTCTCTTTATCTATCTATCTATATTTTACCTTGGGGCTTTTTGCCTTGCTTTCTTTCTGTATGTCCTACTTTTTCTGCTTCTTCTGTATCTGGCTGGCTAGCGGCTTCCTGGCTGGCTAACCCCTTTTCTTTCTCCCTCATTCTTTCCTCCTTCCTCTTCTCTAGATTTCTCTTCCTTCTTATTCTCTCGGCCTGCCATGCCTACCTATCCCTCTCCTGCCTAGCTATTGGCTGTTCAGCTTTTTATTAAACCAATCAGGTGCCTTAGGCAGGCAAGGTGAAACAAATGCAATACATCTTTACATAATTAAACACACATCCTTACATCGTTAAACAAATGCAGCATAAACAAATTTAACACAACTTTACACAGTTAAACTAGTATTCTGCTGCATAAACAAATGTAACACATCTTTGCCTAGTTAAAGTAGTATTCCACAACAGGAGTTCCCATATAATTCCATTCCCTTGAAAACTTATGTTGCAAGGTAAAACTTTCTATTTAATCACTGGACATGTCTTCAATAATGTCATGGTATAACAAGCAGAACTGTCTTCACCAACTGTGCAGATAAGGAAAGATCTGTCTCTTATAGTCTTCAGAGGTTCATGATTTATTTTTGGATTGACAATCCAACAAACCCTAGATAAGTACCAGGTTTGCCACATACTACCACTGACTTTGGACAAATTTGATAATTTTCTAAACTTCAAAGTCTTTATCTGCAAAATAACAACAAAACTGTTTAGTGATTTTTATGACATTAAGCATACTTGACATGATATGTAGTATAAGAGACCTGGCACTCTCTTCTTTACTAATTTCTAGTCATTATTACCTTCATCACCATCTACAGTTCCTCCTAGTAGGGTGAGATCTCTGCCACACTGGGCTGGGGAAAGAGACTAGGTGCAGAATCAGAGCAAAGAGAAAAGGTGACCCATGGGGATATAAGTGGTTTTGAATACTTACGAAAGCCATCAGAAAGAATTATTAGGTTACAGTATGGAGTGTGTGACTCAGCTGGAGCCTGAATATAAAAGGTCCCTGAGCAAAAGCATCAGGGACAGACAGGGGGCAGCTGATATTGTGCCCACAGTTGGCACAGTCCAACAAGATTTTCAAGGATAAATGAGAAAGAAAATCAGCCCTGGGAGGGAGCACGGCTGACATATTGCCCTGCTTCTGAGCGGCAGCTGCAGTCAGATGGAGCAGCTGCAGCTGTTCTTAGGAGCCTGGATTCCCTGGGAAAGTGAGCATCAGGCAAAGCAAATGGGGGAGAAGCAGGCATGGGCTCCCAGGACAGGAGATTCCATTGCACAACATAAGGAAATTGAGCAAAGAGAGAGATGTGTAGGGTGGCAAGGAGAGGGTGTTATGAATGTGAAATGATGTTCTCTATTGGAAACTGCCTGATACAACTGTAGAAAGGAATAGATAGGATCTGGAACTTTATCTATATACTTAGGTAGTAACATAAATATGGGTAGATAATTATTCTAAAAGATAATACTAATTGAATGCTAGTGAAGGGTTAAAATGCTCTTACTTTTTTGCATTTATGAAATAATATAATGCATACTGTAGCATTATATCTGCAGCAACAGTTTTGAAATTTTACACGGAAGTCTGAGGCACAAGGCAGAGTGTACCTCTTTCAGGGCATATAAGTAACATCTGTCAGGACTGGAATTTCACAGTGGGATTCTGACTTTTGGGTTATGCTTTAAATATTTTTGTTGACATGTAATTTTATTTATTTTTAATGGATACAATATGATATTTCAGTGCACATATGCAATGCACAATGTTTAGATCTGGAAACTTGGCATATTAATCTGAAAAAATCATTTCTTTATATTAAAAATCAACTCCCTCTCTAGTTTGAAATATATAATTAATTGCCATCAAGTTTAGTTACCCCATTGAACTACAGAAATTTAAGAAGTGATTCCTTCTGGCTAATTGCACCATTGCTCCCAATAGGCATCCCCTGCCCTCCTCTTCCCTTTTCCATGCTGTTGGTGATCACTATTATCCTCTCTACTTCCATAAGATCAGACTTTTCAGCTTGTACATGAGTAAAAACATGTGGTATTTGTCTCTCTGAACCTAGATGATCTCACTTAGCATAATGTCCTCAAGTTCCATTTTTATTGTTACAGATGGTTAGCTTCCAATCTTATTATGGCTGAATTATATCCCATTGTATATATGAAATATATTTTCTGTATCTATTTGTCTCTCAATAGACACCTCATTTGATTGTATATCTTTGCTGTTGGGGATAATTTTGCAATAAACATAGGCATGCAGATGTGTCTTTAATTCGGACATCTGTGCTGTGGGATTGCTAAATCATGTGGCACCTTTAGTTCTGATTTTCTAAGCTTACTTCATACTGTTTTCCACAATGGCTATGCTGATTTACATTTCTACCAACAGTATATGAAAGTTCATTTTCTCCTCACCCCTGACACACTTATTTATATTTTGATGGCATTCATTCTAACTGGGGTGAATCTGAGCCTGCATTTTTATCTTATATTCTCAATGAAATCTGTCCAATAGTCATTGAGTTTTTCAAATCTGGCTGGCACATCTGAGGATATATTTAAATTTATTTAGTGATAATTAAACTCAAGTAGTATCATATGGCTAAGACCTACCCAATCAGTAGGCCAGCTTCATACTGCCCCTTTACAAACCTGTTATTAATATTTTCCAACATAAAATTACGTTTGTGCCCATGAATGGCAAACATATGAAATGACTTCATTAATTTCAGCCATACATAGATCATAATCAAGTATGACCCACTTTCTCCTGACCATGGAAGTTCCTCACAATCTTTCATGACAAAGGACTCTCAGCAATCATGAGTAAGACTGTAGACTCTTCATTTGAGAAGACAGTATCTTCTATGGACTCCAGATCAAAATGTCTAAGGAAATCAATTGATTTAGGAATTAAGGGAAAAGAAATGTCCTTACAAATATCATCTCATATAGCCCTTTGAGTTTATGTAGCACAGTTGCAACCTCACCATACTACTCTTCTCCCACATGCTACCCCCATTCTTTGCTGGTTTTATCAAAATACCTGCTCCAAGCACCTCACCTGGCTGTCAATTTTCTTTTAGCAAAGGTAAATAGAGACTTCTATTTCATGTCAAATATGTCACTGAAGAAGTCTCCAGCAAGGGCTGATCAGAGGCTCAGGGGTTGTTAGTTCTTACAAATATACAAAAATAGCATCACAATTATCTCACTAGAGTTTTCTTTTGATCACTGGGGGTACCCTAAATAACCCATTTGAACATCAACCTATTAGTCCTCTGGACATTTCAGGATCTTATTAGTCAAATATTTCCTACTTGATTTCTCACTAACTTTTTTTTTTTTTTGTTTTGTTTTTTGTTTTTTTTTTGTTTTTTTTTTGAGACAGGGTTTCTCTGTGTAGCTTTGCGCCTTTCCTGGAACTCACTTGGTAGCCCAGGCTGGCCTCGAACTCACAGAGATCCGCCTGGCTCTGCCTCCCGAGTGCTAGGATTAAAGGCGTGCGCCACCACCGCCCGGCAATTTCTCACTAACTTTTTATCTTTTAGGAATGAGCTACCAGCTTCCTTGCCTTGCCTTGTTTTTTTTTTTTTTTTTTTTTGGTCTATCAGATTTCTGCTTAAATTTCACGAGACAGATTCAATGTCATCTGCCTTTGGCAGCTTCTTTGATCCTTCTCTGTACACAGTCACTATCCAGGAGAGTGAGGCTCCCCTATTCTGTGATCTACTAATTTCTTTTTCTAATCCTCACAAAGCATTAGACTCAAACCTCCAAGAGAACATTTAACTCATTCGGCTGCAATACCATGCTTCCAAATCAGTAACTGCTGAAAGCTCATATAGCTCATCAATGTCAGAAAGATAAACTATACTGTCTTTCACTAGCATATTCCAAACTCTGATCAATATCAAGAGTTGAATAGTCAGTGAGTGGACAAAAGTATGAATGACTGAGCTACACAAGATCAGACTCCTGTGGTAGAGTGAATCCATGTTCCTGACAGAGAAGCCCAAGGTCAGGAACAAAAGAACCTGTTCTCTGGCCAGCCTAACCTTTTCTCTTCTAAACAGAATAACCAGGATTGAGTCTCTCCTCTTGTTTCCTGACACCCCCGTAGAAATCCAGTCATTTTAGTGTTATCTTCACATTTGCTTCTCCCTATCACTGCAGCCACCCATCCCACACAGTTCTGAAATACTTGGCTTCTTTTCCCTCTGTCCCAATTGTTCCTTTTTCTATAGCATCGGAATCTCATTGTCCTCCATGCCCCACTCCCTCCTGACCTCTCAACTGCTCATTGTTAGATGTCAGAAGGACTCAGCTGACAGCTGGGCCCCAGTAGGACAGGTCCGACATCCCCAAGGCATCTCTGACAGATGCTGGAATACTCAATAGTCATCCTTGATATTTCCACCCCTCTTGCTCTTTCTGTAAGTCCACCGCCTCTCTCACCGGCTCCAGCTCCCTTTCTCAGGGGCTGATGGTGTTTGTGAGATTAGCATGGCTGGTACAGGCATCACAGGAGAAGACAGTTGCATGTTTGTACTTTGTGTACACCTTTTCTCAGCATATCTTTATGCTATTAATCTGAGTCCCCAAACCGCAACCATGGGCCTTTGTGATCTCTTCTGGAAACAGTCACTAGCACATTATCCAGTAATTGAAAGTCTGAAACTGTATGAGAGACTCTCTCCATTCCCTTACCTTCTGGTGGGTGTGCTTCTGCCACAGCATAGGCCCCACTCTTTCCTCATGACACTTCGTCGTATATAGCATTCTACCAGCCTGGATCAGGGCATGACACAAATCGGTTAATCACTATATCTGCTATGTGCCAAATATAGATTAGCAAAAATAACTTTTCTAAATTTAACTTAATTTGATATTCACAGTAACCTACTGCAGAGGTCTGGTTCCCATTTTACAGATTAGTAAACAGAGACTCTGAATTTGTCATTTTCCTAGGGTCACACAACTGACAGATGTTATAACCTAGACTAGATTTTTTTGATTACTTGATCTTTTTATTGGAAGTCACTAAAATTTATTAATAGATAAAATAAGATTTAGTCAAAATAACAAAAAGTCAGAAATATAGATCAATAGAAAACTGTAGGGTAGTTTAGATATTAGAGATAACATCTTAATTTCCAAAGGGAAACATCTTTTTATTGATTTTGAAGAAAGCAAATTCTTATTTATGTAGTTATATTAAGTAAAGGTCTAAAAGGGCAGGCCATTCCTTGACCTACTCTTCATTATTATACTCTGTCCTTACTGCCAATGGCACAGATACCAATGTTAAGCCATAAGACATCTTCACACTCAGAGAATGAACTTTCCCATCGAGAAGAATGTCTGCATGCTGGCTCCTATCCTGTCTTTATCCTACCATTTACATTTTGCACCAAGGAGCCCATGACCATTCTTATTTGATGAAAAAGATACCCAGTTGGACAGATTTAATTAATAAATAGGTGTTGTTATTAAACAATTCATTGTAAAGCTCGAAAGGGCTTGGATGTGTCTGTATGAGAGCATTGGTCAGAATTTAGCTCTAAGTTTGTAACCTTGGCTCTTGACCTCACTGTCTTGTTCTTTGTTCCTTATCTGATTTCACAAAACCCTATGCATCCAATGCAGGGTTGAGGTTAGAGGAAAAGAAAGTACAGGAAACACTTTATTCTTTTCTACTGGAAATAAAAGAGACTTGTGAATGTTCTGTGATGATTTTGCCCCAGGCCCAGGCAAATAGAATTGTAGGTTTTTGTTCCTCATACATATTCATGTTGTTTTAGGGAGGCAGCTAAGTAATTAGCTAGTAATTCTTCAATAATTTGTTCTCTGAGGAAGGTTTGCTGTCTCACTTGGGATTTGCAAGATTGAATGCTCAGCTTTTATTCTCACATTTGAAATCTACCAAGAGATGACAAACAGATAACCTGTTGGCTCCTTAGGCAAAAAGAATAGGTGTTTTATTGTTGTTGTTGTTCTTGTTTGTTTTGTTTTAAATAGCAGTTAAATACTGTGCCAAACAGAGGGAATGAATTCTATGCTTATCATCAGCTATGAGCTGTTTTTTTTCTGCTTTTGCCTTGTCCATACCTTCAGTCTCAAACTGTAGCTTTCCTCCCAAACATTGCCCATTCATATCCTTGTGTGTTATAGATTAATGTGGTTCTTTTAACATATATATTTTTCATAATATTTATATGTAATTTTTATACACATATATATGAACAATTGGAGGTATGTGTTTATGATGTGTGTATGTGACTGCGCATGCACAAGCTATAGTATGCATATAGAGGTCACAGGACAATGTTCAAGAGTCAGTTCTGTCCTTTCACCATGACTTTGGGGATCTAACTCATGTTCTGATTTTACCTGCTGAGCAATCCCACTGGCCCCAAGATATATTTTCAATAAGTCTCAATTGATCATTTGAATGACCTCTATTTTGGAAAGTTTAAAATGTAGGCTCTTAAAAAGGGAAAACAGAACAGTAGAGGAATTGATTTCTGTTATTTCATGCCTAAGAAAATTACTCCAATGACTGCATATTTTTAGAAAAATGAAAGAGTACATTAAATTCATTTGGGGAAACAAATCTAGCTCATCAATCTGATTTGGATTGATTGAGTTTTATCTTTACAGTAGCTTTTGTCTTGCTATGAGAACTCGGAAGGAAACCATCAGGCACCAGCTTGTCAGTAGACTTAGGAGATACAATGTAAATAAGCCTTGGGCTGAAAGCTTGTTGCTGATGTGTCCTCTAAACAATGACAGCATCCACTAAAATAAATCTTTCTCAGTTGTATTTGATTTGCATTGTAGAATGTTAAAGTTTATGAGAAAGACCAGTGGATATATTCTTCTAGAAGAGAAATGAAGTTAAAATAAACTAATTTAGTTAATCAATTATGCTTTCTATCAGCCTTTACCTTCTTTCATTCACTTTCCCACCTCTTTCTGAGGAAGTCATCAGAGCATCTTGAAAGAAATTCTAACAAGGTTAGATTTAGCCCTTGGTTTAAGAAGTGGATATAAGTGTGAAGTGCACAGTGAATAAGATATAAAGCTGTGTTTGTAAATAATACCAATAAATAAATAAATCCCTAAACAAGTAAATGGGAATGAATAGTAAAATATCCTATACAGAAGAAGTCAGAGTAAGTTATGTGTATAGTATATCCTCAAGAAGGCAGACAGTAAATAGAGCTTAACTCACTTAATTCCTTTAGGGTGAGCTATGATGAATGACATCCTCTGAAAGAGAACAAAAAAGGATATATAGGAGAGTTTGGAGGGAGGAAACAGAAATTATATACTTATAATCTCAAAAAATAAAATAAATAAAGGACACATTATGGAAGAAGTTGTTTACAGAATGAAACACTACCCCAGGCAGGTGCTGTAGATTAATAATAACAGTGAGGCCTGATAAATCATCACATCAATGCATACTTGATGTGATAAAAATGCCACTTAAAAATAAACCTCAATCTGATCTTGGGATAAATATCAGAGAAATTTCTGTTAAGGAATAGTATACAAAATTCTTGACCAGTACTCTACAAAACTACCAAGTAATAAAAAAGGGGTAAAGTGTTGGAAAGTCATTACAGACAAGAGGAGCTGGAGCTGGAGACACAATGACCAAATATAATATAGCAACCTGTGCTGGGGGATGTCTTTCTGTATGTTATGAATATATGTTGTTCCTGTTGGTTAATAAATAAACTGCTTTGGCCTATAGCAAGACAGCTTAGAGGCAGGCAAGAAAGGAAAGAGACAGGAAAGGGAAAGGTGGGGTCTGGAGAGAGACACCATACCACCATCCAGAGAGCAGCACGTAATGGTACACAGGTAAAGCCACGGAGCATGTGTCAATACATAGATTAATAGTTACGAGTTAATTTAAGATATGAGCTAGCTAGCAAGAAGCCTGAGCCATTGACCATGTAATTTGTAATTGATATATGCCTCTGTGTGTTTACTCGGGTCTGAGTGGCTGCAGGACTGGGTAGGACAAAGGAAAACTTCCAGCTACAAACCTGGGTAGGATCTTCAACTAAAAAGAAGAAGAAAAATTAGTTAAAACTAAGGAAATCCAATGAACTGTCAGCCTTGGTTAATCATGATGTATCAATACAATTTCAGTATTTATAATAGATATATAAAGGGAAAGTAGATGCTGGGCATATGGGACTTTCTAGAGTATTTTGAAAATATTTCAATAGCTCTAAAACTTGTAAAATTAAATGATGATTTTAAAAGTTTAAGAAAGGTAAATGGTGAATAAAAATCACAGGTATCCCCAGGACCGTGTACTGAGATGGAAGAGACCTACTGTGGACATCCTACTTCTAAATACTAAGATGAAAGCATCCTCTACACTGTGAAAAAGGAAAGACCTGAAGTTAGGAGACAAAGGCTGAAGTCAGGCTCAGAAACCACTTTCTAGGATTAGATGTCTTGACTTTAACACTCATCTCAAAAGAAGAGGACACTTTCTTAATATTAATGGGGTCAGAAAGTGATTGGAGTTACAATTGCTCTTCTTGGAAGGCAGAGAAAGTCCTGCTTTTAAGGGACGCACAGCCAATTGCACCAGTGTCTGAGATTCAAGAAAAAGAATGTGTTTGTTTGCAGCTAGTTCTTTGCTCATCTCCATCAGTATTTACCACAGTATCTAAGAGATGACTTCAATTCACACAGGTTAGTTTGCAGTAGCTAAGACCAGTGTTTAGAATTATTAGTCAGCAGCATCGGTTTTGGCACCTCCTCGGTGTGCAATAAACATTTTTTGCAGCATGAATAGATTACAGAATTAAATTTCACTTTCATGCAATTAAGTTTTTCAACACTGAAATATATTCTGTCTTCCTATTTGTTTTATTCTTATAACAATTTGGAAGAATAGAAGATGCATATGACTAGTGAGACCTCAAATTATCAGTCCTGAATTTTGCTTGGCACATGTCTATCCTTTTATCATTTAATGACAGAGTTCCTTGTGTGAGCTGATCAAATTAATATGCATGGCCCACAAAAATATTAGTGTTTTTATTCCTCAGATAGTTGCATTTAGTAGGACATGTGGAGAAGGAGGGTACATGGGATTGCCCCCTATTCCCTAGTAACCATTCTCTGGGAAATTGTTGCTGAGGATTATGTTCTTATCCCAGTTCATCCCCAGTCACATTGCACTATAACCACAGTCTGGGCTGCTACAACACAATGCCTCAGGCTTGGGTAATTTTAAATAGTATGCATTTGCAGGTAGGAAGTCCAATACCAAGGTACCAACAAATTCAGTGTCTTCTAAGGATTTTCTTCTTTTGTCTGTGTCCTCACATGGTAGAAGAGTACGAGGCTCCCCCAAGCTTCTTTTAAGAGGAGTGAGTCCCACTCAAGAGGACTTGCCTTCATGACTTAACAAAGTCCTAAAAACATCACCTGTTAATACTATCACATTGTGTATCAAGTTCCAGCATATGAATTTGAGAGCATACAAGCATTCAGACCATAGTGATATCATATCATTTGGGTAGCTCATATGTAATTCCTGATGTTACTCCTCTGGACTGACATTAGTACCTCAAAGAGCTTCCTCTTCACTTGTGTACCTACCACATAAAGAATTAAGGTAAGTTATGGTTAAATGCAACCTGAGGAAAAGCATCCATTGTAAACAAGTATTTCCATAAGTCACAGGAAAAGTACTCCCAAATATTTAACCAAATGCTCCCTTTTGGGTACTTCTATATGATAAGGAAAAAGATTCATATATTTTCTGCTTTGAAATATTCTTTCCTGTGGAGGCTAGTGCTAGTTTATTTACTTGATTTTCACTCTTCCTTTAATACAGACATAACACATTTTCAAAGCAAGGTACCCTCAGGCATACAATGAGTAAGGAACAGACCTAATTCTATACCACATGCTTATCAACTGATTCATGATGCAGATTTTAATTGACTAAGTTGAGGATTTAGACATGAGCCTATTCCTTTAACTTGGAGGACTAGAGGTTGATGAATCATACAAGAAGGTTTGGAATGTCATTCTTCTGGTTAGATGTGGCTGGGCATATGCCTACAAATGTTGGTTCATTGCTTTGTGCTCTTGGAAAAATCCACTATATTTTTGTCTTTGTTTTTATTTGTAAAATAAAGATAACAATCTTTCCCAAATAACTTTTTATGAGAATTACAAGTGATGTGTGTTTAGATTAACATGTAGATACCGTAGTTGTCCTGCCTTCTCTCCTTGCTATTCTCTCTTCATTTCCACTGGTTAAGACTAGTGGAAAAGAAGGACCAATTAGGAAGATAGAGGACTGTACACAAATTGGAAATACTTATTCTGAGAGATAACTTTTAGTTTTCAGTTTGTTGTGGAGATCAAGAGCTCTCATTTGTTTACCCTGATATTATACCATGCACTGACCCTGGGCATGACTTCCAACTCAAAGAATCTTTTCTGTTATCTGATTGGTCCAGAGTCTTTAGGTAGAATAACAACCAGATAATTCTGCTACCAATAATAACAACAATTATTTCAGGCTAATTTTTTTATCTTGATGAAGGACACACAAATATATTTGTGTATTATAATCCTATGTAAAAGAAGACTTTCAGAGCCAAACATGCTATTTCATTTCTGTAATCCCAGCAGTTACAAAAGATGGAGCAGGTGAGTTCAAAGACAGCCTGAACTACATAATGGGACCTCAGCTTAAAACAACAACAACAACAAAAACACCAAAAAAAAAATCAAAAGAAAAAAACCCCCACATTTTAAAGAATTTATAATGAAGTCTCTCAATGTATGCACATTAAGAAGCTAACATATATGTGAATCCTAGGTCCTGAATTAAGGTACTATAATGAAGGAGATGGCATTGGGAAAGGGGAAAATACTGCAATTGGCAAGATGGAGGAAGATAAAGGCAATTCTGATCAATGTCCTTTGAGCTGACTACGCTATTTTCTGTGGAGTAGCTCTGTGGAACGCAGTGGGCCACTGGTAACTGTAGAGACTCAAAGTAGGTCAAATATTGGAGAATATTTGATAATTGAATCATCAATCATAAATTGGGACATCATACCACCCCCTCCAAGACTCAGGGAATATAAGACAAAGGATGATAAAATAATGTGTGTTGACCAGTGTTATTTTCTGGGTATAATACAGCCATTGTAGTCTTGAACTTTCAGCAGCTGAGATTACCTGCACAAGATTGAGAGTTAGTATCCTATCATAGTAGGAGACTCTCTCTAGAGAATTCATAGGCAGTTATTGGTTTCTAGTAAAAGGAGAGATATTTTCTTCAGTAGCTTAGCCAAAGTGCCTATGCTCCTGTAAGTAACCTCCTATAAGCAACCCTAGCAAAATCCATCGGGTCACAAAAATGCATAAAACTGTGCATGGAAATAGAAATGTGTCTAGGTGGGAAGTCTAAGAGAATAATTATCAAAGGGGACAAGAGAGGGTAATGGGAGCAAATATGAGAAAAATACATTATATACATGTATGAAAGTGTCATAATGAGAAAAACATTTTGTATAATTAATATAGGATGATAAAAATGGGAAGAGACTGCAGATAGCATTCTCATTCTCTAACTGCTTTGGTAAGAATATATTAATTATATTTGGGATCACATTCTAAAACTTTTGGCACTATAATTGTGTGTGTGTTGTTGTTGTTATTGCTGTTGTTGCTATGCACATGTATATAATCAACAGATTACAGAAAATTTTCTCTCTTGAAAGGATGTTCCTTTTTTTTTTTACTTCTAAAAGCCTTTAAACATTATAAAAGCACATCATCAACCAAAAATTTGCTTTTATTTGGTGCTAAAGCACTTAGTTTGCTTGCTTCTAGAGGCTTGAGTTTATTTATTTATTTTTTTTTTTGGTTTTTCGAGACAGGGTTTCTCTGTGTAGCTTTGCGCCTTTCCTGGAACTCACTTGGTAGCCCAGGCTGGCCTCGAACTCACAGAGATCCGCCTGGCTCTGCCTCCCGAGTGCTGGGATTAAAGGCGTGCGCCACCACCGCCCGGCGGCTTGAGTTTATTTAACACAGCTCAACATTCTGGTAGTCTTTCTCTTATTATGAACATTAATTTCCCATTCAGTATAATCATTTTCCTATCTTTTCCAGACTTCAATCTTTGCTGGACTAAACAGGAGAGAACTTCTGACTCTTCTCGATCTTTATTAGTATTATTACTAATCTTTGTTGACCATGTCTGTATCCTTCCCAGTTCCCTTCT
The DNA here is from genome assembly GCF_949786415.1 of Peromyscus eremicus. NCBI lineage: Eukaryota > Metazoa > Chordata > Mammalia > Rodentia > Cricetidae > Peromyscus > Peromyscus eremicus. The sequence continues at coordinate 253,174 of NC_081434.1, forward strand.
TTCATAAACTAGAGCTCAGCCTATGGTCAGCTCCCTCTTTCATGGTAACTGTTTATGGCTGTGTTGTTTTGTGAACAAGTTTGAATATAGATGCAGTGTTCCAAAAATGCCACATACATTTTTCCTTGACTGACATTTTTCCAAAGTATCCTTGTGGTAATACTGCTGTTTGTAAACCTTAAGAAGTAGAATTGAATGGATAGAATTAAACTCCAGTTCTGATGCATATTAGATTTATGATCTTATCTGAGTCATTGATTTTATTTGAACATCAGTTGAGTCTCAGTATTTACTTTTTCACTGATACTTATAATGACTTCATACTTAACCATGAACCATTTAAAAGTCTAAAATTACAGTAAATTCATATTTACTGTAAATAATAAAAATTAGATATATTAAAAGAATATTATTTTTATACTAATTTCTGTTACATTTAGGTAGTATATAACAAACATGTGCATGTGTGTGTACAGGTGCAGATGTATGTGCTTAAGCTAAAATGGAAATCAGACCCTATGTGTATACACACAGAGAGAGGTACAGATATACATCGACCTTTTCAGTCATACACACAACAGTTGAGTACTTAAGGGTATTTGAAGAGTCTTCTCTATTTCTGGTTATGGTTTCAAGCTTTCGTCTTCCTCCTCTTCCTTCTGTTTCCCCCTCCCCTTCAAAGGGTATCGTTGTTTCCTATGTAGAAAAATATAGAAAATCTTTTGATTTTCCCTTTACCATTAGTGATTATTTTCCCTTAAACTCTAACAGTGCCCAGCTAAGGGTTGCTGAGCCAGTCATGACTGGAAATTCTGCATTCTCTAACACACTGGTCAGCTTAGTCTGGTGGCCAGCTCTTCTTCGCTATGTGCAAGGAGGATTCTTACCCTTTTATGAACAAATCACTGCATCACAGCTGCTGAATAACAATGATTTCTCCCAGGAAACCAAATTCCACCTCTCAATCCAGTCATAATTTTCCTGTAGGCATGTTGATTATTCTCTCAAGGTGCTTAGGATTACAAGCATTTCAAAAGCAAAGAAACCCATAAAGTTTAGGTAATTTGTTAAAAGTCATTGAAAGTTCTAGATCTTATCACAGGCCATCCTTGATGGTCCTTTGTGTCTGTGGATAACAAGGTAAAGAGCCAGGGGAAGGAGGCACTACAGTTACTGATGGAAGCCTGAACCCAGATATTTTATCTGACATCATCCTTTATTTCCTTTTAGCTCATACTAGCAGTTAACTAGCAACTCCAACATGCTTCTTTTATGAGAGAAAGAGAGAGAGAATGTGCATATGTGTACATGTTTTAATGCCAAGAACAAAAAGAAAAACCAGTGAAGCTAAGTCCCTTCACAAGTAGAACACATCACACAAAGAACAGAACTGGCTAGAGAGAAGACAAATTGGGAGGGGCTGCTGTTGCAGATAGTGGAGCTGAGGGCCAGGAAGGCAGTATAAGTTTTCCAAGTTATTCTGAACATTAGTAACTGCATTACTTCAAGGCATTTTTGTTCCACAGTCCCTTGTTTTACATAAATTTGAGCCACTGTGGGGAACAGTCTCTGGGGATATCTTCATGATTTGCTAGAGAGGGCCAGTCTGTTCAAGAGGTGCTTACAAATTAGAGATTTCTCTTTGTCATAGCAGGCTTCTCAGGTGGAATTTAATTCCCTAGTAACCCCCCCATCCTGTTTTTGAGATGCTTATCTTCTCTTCACTTTAGACTTGATACAACACATTTTCCTTGTCTGCCTGTCTATCGATAAGAGAAATCTAAACAAGAATACAAAAGTTATGTCACATATGAGTATTTGTTGACAATAGCTCACACAAACTTCTGCTACTATCTAATGTTAGATATGGAAGGAAGTTTATTTTACTAAAAGAAATGAAGGAAAGAGGAAAGCATTACTTGGAGCCAGGGCTGTGTTTAGTGATCCCCTGACTTCAATTTCAGGTGAAGATATACCTATTCCTCTGCACAGTTGTCTACATAATATTCACTTATGGGGTACCCACTCTCTAAATACTGGGAGCAGGTCTGGCACTGGAGAATAGTAACAGACTCTCAGCATGTGTTTTTCACAGAAAACATCTAATTGCTGAGGCTACTTTTCTTCTAAACAGTCTGCTTCACTACTTTCATTGCATTTTCCTAGTTTTTAAAGACCTCTGTTTTTGCCCAATTTCTTAATACTGTCAGTTTCTGATCTTTTCCTCAGAGATCAAGTTCTGACCTGATCTCCATCCCTTTAATATTTACTGTGGCTCTCTAATCAGTGCTGCCTTTTGAGCTGATGACTGATCTTGTTGACTTATCCTGTACAAGTAACAATAGCTTCAGTAAGTTTATGGGTACCATGGCCATGTCATGTCCAGAAAACAACATTTCCCAATGCTATTCCACATCCTCCAGCACTTACTTTCTCTCCACCCCCTTCTGTGAAGTTCTCTGAACCTTGTGGAGTAGGACTTGATACAGGAGTTTTATTTAGGGTTGAATATATTTAGATAAATACCCATTTTCTGTGTTTTGATCAGTTATGAGCATGCATTAAGTGCTGGCCACTACAGAGAGAAGCTTCTCTGGTCAAGGTTAAGGGCAGCACTAACTAATCTATAGATATAATCATTGATATGTATAAAATAGTTTGACAACATGTCACTTTGTAAAACAATAGTAGTTAGTAACTTCCTCCTAGGGCCTACGACATCCTGAGCCACGCGATATTTTCACCAGGTTTACAGCTACTGGCCTGAATTTTCTTCTGTAAAACAGGCCTCAAATCCTATCGAAAAGCAGTTGATTACTCCTGTGTTTGTGCCATTATTGTATCAGTGGGTATATCTTGCTTATAAGATCAGTACTGTAGCATGTAGGGCTGGATTTAGGGATACCACTGATGTCTTCTTCACCTGCACTAGTGGCCTGCATGACATCTTTAGGCACTATGAAAACTAACCAGTGAGGAAGAAATGTTCTAATCAGTCCCAGCTTGATTTTTTTATGTCCTGCAACCAAAGTATGTTGTGCCTTCAGCAATAGGGTCTTACCATCTAGTTATAGTAAGTAACCAAAAGAGATAGCAATAGCCTGTGTTGTTTGGGGTGTGGGGCTCTTGTGCCTCATTGACAAATAACAAATAGAGAGGTAACCCACTTGGCCTAACTTTTAAAGATTCTGTTATAGATTATACTTACCATAAATTTATGGATACCATATTTTAGTGAAAACCTAGTTAAGGCATGACTTAATTTAGTGCATAGTGGTAAATATTTGTTAAGTCAACGAAAAGATTTGTTACTCATGAATTTGATGTGTACAAAGAATATAATTACAAGTTAGGGGAAATGCCATTTTCTAGAGAAAATGTGCCACAGAGATGTCTAAGCAGAACTTTCACTAGAAAATGTTAGGCAGACAGGAAGATTTTATTTATGCTATTACAATAAGGGAAAGAGGATAAAAATTTAAATTCAAGTTTTCTAAAAAGAAAAAAAGAGGGGGAGTGTAGGAAAATTTTAAGCTCTAGACTGTTCTAAAAGAAAAGTACTGGATAAAAAGGAGAAAGTCATAAACTGTTTATATCTGATAACTGGATTTATGCAAAGAAAATAATTTTTATTTTTAAGCATACAGACAGCTGAAACTTTAAGAAAGCAATGTACACACTGAATTTAGCCAGTTATCTTCTCCTAGAGAATGGGAAATAAAACCAGTATAATTGCCCCTACAGACTTAAGTTCAAACATGTGATCCCCAGCTGCTGCTGCTAATTGGACGGGTTTTGGAGCTTTTAGAAGGTGCGACCTAGCTGAGGAAATGGGTGGCTATGAATGAGCCTTGGGAGTTACAGTTTAGCTTTACTTCTGTCTCAAGCTCTCCTTTCTTACTGACTGAGGTATAACAAGTCATGCTATAATTTTCCTTTAGTAACCGTGTCTTCTCTGAGGAGATATGGACCTTCCCCTTAAACCGTGAACCAGAATAAATACCCCTCATAAAATTGTCACAATGTGAGATAAGCTAACTACAACAAAAAATTGGTGCCAGGACTGGAGTTTTTATGTAATAAATCTGACTATGTTCTTCTTGGGCCTCAGAACTGGTTTTATGGAAGAATTTGGAAGAAGGCTTATTATGTCTTACACCATGGTTCCACAAAACAGCTGAAGAGGTCAGAAAATGAATAACAGGAGTGGATTCCTTGAAGACTGACCAATCTATGAAGCAGTGATAGTAAAACCTAATTTTCAGTGGAGACCCTGGGATTTTGGAAATACCAGGAACATGAAATGCTTGTTAAGAAAAAGTGGGGTAGCAGAGATTACTCAGTGGTTAAGAGCACTGGCTGCTTTTCCAGACGACCCAGGTTCAATTCCCAGTACCCACATGGCAGCCCACAACTATCTCTAACTCCAGTTCCAGAGGATCCAACACCCTCACAGAAAGACCTGCAGGTGAAACACCAATGCACATGAAATAAAAAATAAATCATAAAGAAAAAGTGAAGGCAGAAGGAGGCCGTGTGTGCTACAAGTGACTGGACTGTAGGTGTGGGAAAACCCAAAACCATTTGTGGCCCATAGATGATACCAATACAAGCTCTAGATATCAGATGTAGAGCTTCTGGGTTTGGTATTTGCCATTCTGGGTTTTCATCTTGTTTTGTCTCATCCTTCCCTTGCTATGCACTTCTTTTTACCCTTAGAAATGGATATGTTTACTCAGTGCCATTGTAATTAAAAGCATAAAGCTTGATTATTTTTATTTTTACCGGGACTCTCAAATAAGAGTTTGCCTTGAGTCTCAAAAGAGACTTGGAATGTTTGCACATTTCAATAGTGCTAGGACTGTTTAACACTGTGAGGACTCTTGAGATTGAACTGAATGCATTTTTCAGTATGAGATAATCATGAATCTATAAAGTTCAGGAGTAGAATGTTATAGTTTGAAGGTAAATTATCAGCCAATGACTTGTGTGTTTGAACACTGTTTCCAATGGTGGTACTGCTGTGGAAGACTGGAATAGGGAGTGAGTTGCTAGAGGATGGGCCTTGTGGGTTATAGCTTGACCTCACTTTGGTCCAAAGTCTCTGCTTCCTGATCTACCAAGATGTAACAAGTATAAACACAAGTTCTTGTCTCCACAAATGCAGTTACTGCTGACCTATTTCTCCCATTGTGATCACATGAGTCCCCATAAATTATGAGTCAGAATAAATCTTTCTCTCCCCTAAATTGTTTCTCTTACAATGATAAGAAAAACTGACTATGAATTCTGTCTTCATTGATGATTGAATTTCAAGGAGGCATCTCCCAACAAATTGAGAGCACCTCCAATTTGTAGAACTAGTGAGGGTACTTTTAAAAGATTTATTATTTTAAATTTTTCTTTTATATTTGACATTATAATTATATCATTTTTTTTCTGTCCCCTTCCTTCCTCCAAATACTTCCATATACTCCTCCTTTCCTTCTTCAAAATTCATGGCCCCTTTTTTTCATTAATTTTTGTTGTATACATATATGTACAAGCATATACATTTATATTCCTAGTTGTAACCTGCTCAGTCTGTATAATGTTACTTGTATTTATGTTTTCAGGGCTGACCATTTGGTATTGAATAACCAACTGGTGTTCTCTCCCTGGAGAAGACTAAGGAAACTTGTCTTTGCAACAGCTAGAGACCATTACGGAAAACCACAATCAACCAAAATACAGTTGTGGAGCCCAGTCCTAAGGATACATCCACAAAACATTCCAGCACATAAAGATAAGGGAGTGCCGGGCGGTGGTGGCACATGCCTTTAATCCCAGCACTCGGGAGGCAGGGGCAGGCGGATCTTTGTGAGTTCGAGGCCAGCCTGGTCTATGAAGCAAGATCCAGGAAAGGCGCAAAGCTACACAGAGAAACCCTGTCTCGAAAAACTGGAAAAAAAAAAAAAAAGATAAGGGAACTTCTCATAATAAAAGATTGTAAGGGCAGGGAATAGTAAGATTGTAAGAGCCAGGGAATCAGGGAGTTTGCTAAGAGATTGTATCTCCTAGTAAAGTCAGAAGCTATACCACAAAGTCTCACCAACATGACTCACCTAAACATGAGTCAAACAAGGACAAAAATAGACAGGCCAAAGTGAGCAGGGGAAATCCCACAAGCCCTTAATCCCTTTAAAGTGAATAGACCTAAACTTCACAGTTCTATGTTTTCTAAGGAAATGCTGTAAGATAGGAGAAAATAACAGTACAATTCCAGCTCCCTAATGGATCCACCATCTGGATCTAAACTCCTCAGTTCAGATCTCCTGGAAATTAGAGGTGCTGAATTTCTGTACTAGGGAGAGGAATATAATTTTATTATTAAGGTTTGTCACTTCTTTGTCTTTGTCTCAGACCTTTTAAGTGTGTTTTATTTGTTTTGAGAGCATTCACTTATATGAGTCAGAGAAGAGTGATTTCTTGAACTAGTAAGGAACTTTCCTGTGGTGGGTAGCACAGAGGCCAGGACTTCTGACTCTCCTATATATATAATGGTCCTGCCACAAGCAGTGAAAAGCCAAGTCTTTTCTCTGTGACAGTTCTGAATGCCTTTTCTTTAATGAACCACCTTGACTCTGGGATTTCTATTTGTATTTCACTTGGCTTTGTCTGGTTCTTTTGTTTGTTCAATTGTTTCTGTTGGCTATTGTCCAAGATTGGCTCTCTCACATCTCATTGTCCCTCTGTGGCCTTAGACATTAAGACATGACAGGCTGTCTGGTCATCTACAAAGGGGGTTGCTTTTCTGGGTTCTTTTTTTCTTACCCCTACTTACCTGATGTGATTTGCTCCTTCATTTCACAGTGAAAATCTGATGATTTGGGAGCTATGATAAGAGAAATGCAGCATCTGGGCAGGATGACCCCAAATTTGATCCCCATATTCCCTGTGGGTAATCCCTATGTCTCCCCTCACTCCCTGCCAGCCTTTCAGGAGGTCAGACATGAGGGTTGCTGACGTTAGTGTGGGGGTGGGAGTAGGATTTGAGCTGCCCTCTCTGTCAGCTGGTGTCTGTTTTCACGACAGATGGTGGATGGTGACGTGTCTTTATTGTCCTTCCTTGCCTGCCCTAGAGGGAGATTTCATTTGCCAGCAAATGTGCTATACTTCCAGAGGAAATGGCATCTGCCTCTGAGGGCATGTCCAGCAGGCATCTCTGTCCTCTCCTTTGCATCCTTTGGTCTTAAAGCAACTCTGTGCCCCTTTAGTTGGCTTTAGGAGCAATAGTATGAGGCACATTTAACCTTCCTTTGGAGTTATTATAGACACAGAATGATATATAATATATAATTGCATATATACAAAATATATAATTTTATAATGATACATAATTATAACATTATTTGATAAAAGTTAATGAAAAATGTGAAATTTGCTAATAATCATGTTGTGTCCCTACTAAATTATTTCTTTCCTCTTCTCCTTCTTTGTCTTAATAACTGTGATAACTTCCCCTAAAATTATTAAGTGGAAATGCTACTTTTAGATAAAGAGAAATGAAAATATGTATGAAGGGTTTTGTAACATTTGTTCTCAAATGTTTACAAGCATTAGAACTGTACAGATGCTCTTAGGGGAAATGTAAGGAAGCCTATAAAGTTCTGGTTTTTAGGACTATGTCAACACATTCTTATTTAGTAGCTGTGTTGGTTAGTTGTTGTCAACTTGACACAGTTGGGAAGAGGGAACCTCAGTTGAGGAATTTACTTCATCTGATTGGCCTGTGGGCATGTCTGTGGGATATTTTCTTAGTGATTGATGGGAGAGGGACATGTTCACTATGCCTAGTATTATCCTAAGTAGATGGGCTCAGGCCACATAGGCAAGGTAGATGAGCAAGCAAGAGGAAGTGATGCATGCAGTAAGCAGCATTCTTCCATGGTCTCTGCTCCAGTTCCTGCTTCTAGGTTCCTGAACTGACTCCCCTCAGTGATAGACAGTGACCTGGAAGTAAAACCCAGATAAACCCTTTCTTCTCTCAAGTTGTTTTTGGTAAATGTTTTATCACAGCAAAAAAAAAAAAACCAAAACCAAAACCAAAACAAAACAAAAAAAACAAAACAAAAAAATGGCTGAGGGGTCACCAACTGGATCAGGCCCTCTGAGTGGGTGAGACAGTTGATTGGCCTGATCTGTTTGGGAGGCATCCAGGCAGTGGGACCGGGTCCTGTGCTCATTGCATGAGTCGGCTGTTTGAAACCTGGGGCCTATGCAGGGTCCCTTGGCTCGGCCTGGGAGGAGGGGACTGGACCTACCTGGACTGAGTCCACCAGGTTGATCTCAGTCTGTGGGGAAGGCTTTGCCCTGGGGGGCGGGCTGGGGGGAAGGTGAGGGGGGTGGGAGGGGGGAGAACAAGGGAATCTGTGGCTGATATGTAGAACTGAATTGTATTGCAAAATAAAAATTAAAAAAAAAAAACAAAAACAAAACAAACAAACAAAAAAAAAAACCCAACCAACCAAACGAACAAAACAAAAACAAAAACAAAAGCAAAACCACTGAGCACAGTGTATATGTTTTTGGCAAGAACCTCAGAAACAGTAAACTTAATTTTTTTCCTGAGGCTATAAACTGAGAACACTAATTTAACAGACTAATAATATTTTGAAGAAGAATAGAGAAAAGGTGGGGAAACTCATTGTTAGTGGAAAGGAAAAAGGGAAGTTAGTTAGAAAGAAAAAAGGGAAGAGTCATGTGTAGCTAGAGTTTTCCTGCCTGGCCCACAGTCAGGACAAATCTCTTTCACCTGCCAGCCCCACAGCCGCTCAAACCCGACCAAGTAAACACAGAGACTTATATTGGTTACAAACTGTATGGCCGTGGCAGGCTTCTTGCTAACTGTTCTTACAGCTTAAATTAATCCATTTCCATTAACCTATACCTTGCCACATGGCTCGTGGCTTACCGGCATCTTCATATGCTGTTTGTCATCGTTGCGGCTGGCAGTGTCTCTCTGCCTCAGCCTTTCACTTCCCAGCTTTATTCTCCTCCTTGTCCCGCCTATACTTCCTGCCTAGACAATGGCCAATCAGTGTTTTATTTATTGACTAATTAGCAACACATTTGCCATATAGAACATCCCACAGCAGTCATGTAATTGGATAAGAAAAGAAAGGTGGTTTCTGGGAATTAAAGAGGCCGAATGTTTGTGGAAAAAAGAATGCCATGGAACCTATGACCAGAACAGTCACAAGCCCTAGGGGAGAAACAACTATTATTCTGGATAAATAGACATAACATTAAACTGACTCCTAATGACATGGCTATGCTTAGAGATCAATGCATCTTTTAACCCTTATCAGAGAAACTTCTATATTCAGTAGCTGGAGATTAACGTAGAGATACACAGCTGGCCAAGGTGTAGAGCTCCTAAATGGAGCTGAGAATTCTGAAGGCTCAGGGATCATTGAAGAAAGAGAGGACAGAAAGAATGTAAGAGCCAGAGGTGGTGGATGACTACAAGAAAACAGGTTCTTCTGAACACAGCAGAACAGTTGCTCATGAAGACACAGCGGCTGCAACAGCATTCACAAGACCTGTGCAAGCTCAAGCCAGACCCAAAATAAATAAAGTAACCAGCATGGAGATGTATGTAAGACTTCACCCCTAGCCATGGAGCTGTTGACAATTATTAGCTAGCAGGAAAAGGAGAGATAGTTTTTAATTTATATTTTTGAGGATTTTAGGAACTTTTAAATTTAGGCAGTGCCCTTTTACTCCCTTCCCTATAATGCTCATATTCCCTTGGTTAGAGTTAGCTGGAAAAAGAGTTTTTTTTTGGTCCCTTGCTCTGAGCTTAACAGCTGCCAGGATCCAGAGTGCTGTGTTATGTCATTATTTTTAATACAAGTTTAAGGGTCAGCCTTTCTGCTTAATCCTTGGCAGATAAACTAACTGTAAGGAGATTGGGAGTTATTTACAAAGATGTGCTGGTTGTAGGAGATTGAGCAGTTGTTAATCTCTTTGGCTGAGGTTTGGGGGAACCCATTTTAATCAGAATTTGTGCAGGAATAATCCATTCTTTAAAATCTGACTGAATCCCTCAAATAATTGCAATGAGAACAGTTTTCTTAGGAAAATATAGCTTTACAGAGATGAACCCATGGGACTGGAGTTCCCCAGAAGCACTCTCAAAGACTCCTCCTCATTGCTCTTGAGTATCTAGGGTCCAAATGGGCAGACATATCTGGAAACCACCCTCTGCTTCCTGTTGTCTAAGGAGATTCATCTAATGTTCTCTTGCCCATGGCCCTAGAAAATGAAGACCTGCCTAAAAATGATAATAAATTTCTAAGACCTTCACTTTAAAATAATGGGGAAAAAAAAAAGCCAAGGTTACTACATAGAGTAAATATGTAATTGTGTGTGTGAGGAGAGAGTGTTATTCAATGTGAGGCAGAGACTAAGGATACCAGTTTAGGAGACTGAACAGCAGATAGCAACACAATTAGATAAGTAAGATAATTTTTTGAAGGGGTGGGGTTCAAGGTTGGGAGATATCCATGAAGATAAAGGACAGCCAACAAGACAATCAGGGAGAGCCCTCAGAGCATGGGGGTGATTCTGATACCTATGAAAAGAGAGGGGAGGATGGTTGTACAGGGAGAGACCATGAGTCAAAACTATGTCAAAGCATAAATGTCTCTGAGTCGAAATTGTCTGTGGGGGAGTCCTGCCTGCTGCATGACCTGTGCTATGCACAATCATATTGGGGGTGCCACAGGACTAATGTGGCCTCACTACATATAGGAGCAGATCCAGAGACCCCAAGACTGGACCTGTCTGTCAAATCAACTCACTTCAATAATCCCTCTTGCATATAGTCTTGCATAGTGCATTTTAATGGTAACTACCTCCTGATTCTCTGTGTTCAGACTTTGGAGAACGTCCTTCCTCGTCTGAGCTTCAGTATCTTCATTTTTTTTTTTACATTTTATTTTATTTAAATTTTTTTCATTTTACATACCAACCACAGTTCCCCCTCCCTTCTCTTCTCCCGCTCCCTCTCCCCACCCCCACTCCCATCCACTCTTCTTAGGGGGTAAGGCCTCTCTTAGTTAGTCAACACAGGTTGGCATACCAAGTTAGGGCAGGGCCAAGTCCCTTTCCCCTGGATCAAGGCTGAGCAAGGCATCCCATTATAGGGAATGGGCTCTAAAAAGCCAGTTCATGTACCCGGGATAAGTCCTGGTCCCTCTGCCAGGGGCCCTATAAAAAGATCAAGCCACACAACTGTCACCCAGTATCTTCATTTTTTTTTTTCCGGAGATGAGGACTGAACCCAGGGCCTTGCGCTTGCTACACAAGCACTCTTCCACTGAGCTAAATCCCCAACCCCAGCTACTGGAACGCCATTCATTTTAACCAAAGCATTTTAGGCAAGACAATCTTCAGTTCTGAGATATCACTTTCATTCTTGAATTTTACGACAGGTTTCAATTTTTGACACTCAGAAAATTGTGTGTGTGTGTGTGTGTGTGTGTGTGTGTGTGTGTGTGTGTGTGTGCATGGGCTAGCAGAGGTGCTGTGAAAAGAAATAGACTGATGGCTGGAAAGAAAGATCACTCTATCATGTGCTTTTTATTTATTTTTCCCTATGTCGGCCTCCTCTCTTTTTCTTTGCTCCAATCTGAGCTGATTGGCAAAAACAGCGACAGCTCAGCCTAATCTAATCTAATCTATCAGAGAGGTAATGAACTATAAAAGTGTGGATTCAATTACAATTAGAGGAGAATTTTGTGTTGGCTGCAGTCTGATGCTAGCCAGAGAATAGAAACTCAGGCTAGGTTGAAAAGCCCCATCTGTGACGGCTAGGTCTGCCGTTAGAGGTTGGGCAAAATCTTATGAACACAATGAGGACGAACAGTGCTCAGAATAATGACTGTCAAACAGGGAGGAGGTTCACTGTTTTGGATTTTGTCCTTTTTCGTGGCCAGGCCAGAAGAAAGCAACTTTTCTTAGATCTTCCTTTCCCGCAATTCCTGGGTAGAGGTGTAATCTGAAACCATCCTGACTGGCTTGCATCCTCCACTTTCACCCTTTTGCTTCCTCTTTTGAAGAGGACAGTTTTGGTAAGGAGTAGCCTGTTATTTGGGTTTTGACAGAAATAATAATTTACTCTGTTGAAATCCCCACTTTTACCATCAAAGATTTTATGGGTTCCCATTCTTCCTTATTCTCTGCTGGCCCAGTTAGCATCCATCTTTCAGGGTCCATAAGGATGTTTCCTCAAAAGGCTCTTTGAAGGTGGGGAGTCTGTTTTTTGGTTTTTCTTTTGTCCTAAGCATCCATGGCATTTTGTGGCCTTTTCAATAAAACCTGTCACATTCTGCCTTTCATTAGAAACATATACATGCTTACTTTATCTATTTTTAATTTTTCTAAAGATTTTCTTATTTTTATTTTATATGCACAAATGTTTTTCCTTCATGTATGTCTGTGCACCAATACATGTCTCGTGTCCATAGAGGCCAGAAGAGGGCATTGGATCCCCTGGAACTGGAGATAAGGACAATTATGAGCTGCCATGTGGGTGTTGGGAACTGAACCCAGGTCCTCTGCCAGAGCAGCAAGTGTCCTAATCTGTTAAATCATATCTCTAATCCCTATTTTTATCTTTTTAAAAGTATATCATAAACTGACTTCTTAGGTTATTTTTTTCAAATCTTCTGCAATAAGTCCATCTTAAATTGCTCTATCGTGGTCATTAAATACAGGTTTACTGAGGAGAATGAAAGAATTACTTACTTGAAAGAACTTTGTGTTTTGAAAGAAAAAAACAAGCAAACCAATTTAAAAAATAAGATGAATTTTCAAAACATGATGTTTAATTTTTTCTTGTTAACCCTTTTGCTCTTATATTTGTTGATCTGATTATAATTATTCTAACGTGAAATATTTTAAAGTATAGGTTTGAGTTGCACAATAATCTGTTGCTTTCCTAAAAATTGCATTGAATTTAGATAAATTGTTTTAATATTAATTTATTTTGGTATGCTTGTGTACTTTGGTTTTTTTTGTTTTTGTTTTTCTTTTTTTTCTTTTTTGGTTTTTTGAGACAGGGTTTCTCTGTGTAGCTTTGGAGCCTTTTCTGGAATTCACTCTGTAGTCAGGCTGACCTCAGACTCACAGGCTGACCTCAGACTCACAGAGATCCACCTGCCTCTGCCTCCTGAGTGCTGAGATTAAAGGCATGCGCCACCACCACCTGGCTGTATTTTGTATTTTTATTTTTAACTTTTATTCACCAAACAAAAGGGATCCTTATTCCAGTCCTGCTTTTTTACTAACACTATAGCTTTGGGCACACACCATTTCTCAGTAACTCCACTTATTTGCCTTTAATACAGGTCTAATAATTATATCTCCCTCACAGAATGACTATGAAACCATTTGGTGGTTTAACAAGTGACGTGTACTTTCTATGTTTCTGTTAAAAACATAAAATCTATCAAATTCAGTCAGAATCCATTAATATGTGTTTATATTTCTCTAGTAAAATGTTAAATTGGTTAGAAATTTTCTTTTTCAATGATATATGCTTATCAGGGACAAATAATATTTGAGGATTGATAAAATGAAAAGAAAGAGAGAGAAAGAAAAAAAATCTACTCTCTCACACACTCCAACATCCAACAGAAGCAACTTCAACTGGAGAACTCTTATGTCACACAGGGTGGAAGGATTGATGCCCAAGACTAGATAATGGGACTCAAGTTGAGAGGGCTCCAGCTTATTTAAAAATAAAGTAAATAGCATGAAAATCAGATGCAAAATAAAACTCAGATTAGCATATAATCACATTAGCAGACAAATGGAGTCAGGGGCTCAGCACATTGTGTAATAAGGTTGTATCCTTCAAAAGAGAATAGGAGAAAAATCCAAATTGTTTATCTATCCATCTGTTTCAATGCAGAGCATAGGGTCCTGGGACCAGGTGTGGCCAGAGTCCCATCCGAGCAGTTAGTACAGTATTACTTACTCTAGGGGACCTATAAGAGGGGATTAAGGGTCATAGTCAAAGTGTGGCAGCCCCCTAAGGCCTGAGGGATTATGGTCTAATGCATCCAGCTTTGCAGAAAATAGGGCTCAGATGAAGATGGAACTTCCTTTATCTGTCTTTGTTTTGCAAAAACTCCAACAGGGAGAGGTTTTTCAAAATCAATTAATTAAAAAATATTCAAACAATGAAGTCCTTTCTGTCCTAGTATGAAGGGCTAAGGTAGCAATGCTGAGCCTAAAGATGATACTGCATCTCTGAGCAAGAATGTATCTTTCTTCTATCTAAATTTCCACTGTTGAGTTTCTGGTCCTTCTGATAAATCTCCCATCACCTGCCTCTCTTCTTACATGCCTAACAGTAGATTATTTAGCTTATTAAGACCAATAATTTACTACTTTTGAATGCTTGATGAAAATATACCAAAACCATATATTCCATTACCTACAACTTACCTGGATCATTGATATCACTACATGCACTTTTAGTCATTCAAAAGATAATTTTAAACTTACTTATATATAGTTCAGGCACTTCTAATCTCTCCCACTTAAACTATTAAAGATGTTGAAGGACACTAAACATTGCAGAATAAGACAAGACAGTTAAATATCTAGGCTGACTATAGTTCATTAATTCAGTTAAGTTAGTGAGATGAATAAGATGAATTCATGAAATATTTAACATGGTATTTATGATCCTATTTATGATATAGGAAAACTAAACCCAAGGACCACTCATTCCTTAACAGTGTTCTTTTCACTACAGGTTGCTATATGCAATCATTTAATAATTAAGTTTCCTTCTGGTTACTATTTTTAAATATTTCATAGAGTTGTAATATTTATACCTCATGTACTTCTTTTGTAGAGGAAAGTGTTTGGGTTGAGTCTATAACATTTTATTCTCACCTATTTTCTACCTAAAACTTGTATTACATATCATGTAGGGAAATAGCAAATTTGCAGAAAAGACTCATATTCCCTAAACTGTTCTCAGAAGTGAAGAAAAAGTGCAATAGCTGGAGTTGCGGGAGAAACGTGTTGGTAAATTTATCATCTTCATGAAGCACAGGTCCACTGAAAATTCACTGAAATTGGACCAGGGTTATAGCCACATTCTTAGTAGTGACCACTTATGTAGTAGTTAGCAAGCCGCATACCTAAGCTTCAGTTCTCCTTATCTGTGTAACCCTCTTAAGACAATTTAATAATAAAGAAGTATTCTCTGTATAACAGAAGGCATGCAGATACAACTTATCAAATAGTAACCTGTAAATATATATTTAGGTACTCACTGTTGAAAATGACTTCCACTTGCTGGACTGGGCATGAAATAAAGGTGATTAAAGAAGAATGCATCATATGCTTCAGATACATCTATAATCTCAAGAAACAACCAGGGTTACAATGACATCATCTCCACAGCCATTTTTAAAAGTTGTCACCAGGATCCAGTCTCAGAACGAAGAGCATAAGATGAGCCTGGAATGGTGGCACACATCTGCCTAGGTAGTCAGAGGCAGGATTATTTTCCAAAATTGGAAGCCAGTCAGTCTTATCTACAAATTGAGACAATGTCTAAAAACAGAAAACAGCATAAGGCTTTTCTGAGTTTTTCTTGAAGATGTATATCTATCAGAAGGCCAAATCATTGCATACTTTACCAGGGAAGAATAATAGAGTGATAAAAACATGATTCAGAGAAAGCAGAATTATAAAGAGAGAAGAATTTTATATGAAGCTCTACTGAAAGAGGAAGCTGTGGACATTGCAGTACAAAGCACACATTTGGAAGTAATTGTGTTATCTTGAAATAAGAACATTGTTAAGGGAACACATTTAAGACTGGGCATCATCATGACTTACCAAGCAGCAGAAGGTGTTTGACCTTAGTGCTGCTGACCTAGGGAGACATTGTGAGGTTTCTACCCAGAAAAGCCAAGAGATCCAATGTCAGTCACAGTGTTCATTCTAGGGACCGCTCATTTGATGACATGCTCTAACAAACCAGTGCTTCCTGAAGGAAACATTCTTGAGTCTTTTAGGAGTGGCAGGTCTTCTCCCAAATCAGCCAGGGTAGGTATGGGTTACTTAGTGCTTCTTTTGCAAAGGGGAACATGTCAGGAGCAGAGACAGCATGCCATCATTCTGACCCCGGATCCAGACACCACTCTGTCCTCAGAAGGCCCATGAAAAACTTTTCTAAGGTGCCAGTCTGATATTCATACCCCATCTGTCATGATTGCTATCCCAGTCCTGATTCTCATTAAAGCAGTGGGCAGGGACACCCCTACTTCCACCTCCCCCTCATCCAGCTTCTGAAAGCCACACAATCACATTAGAGTCAAGTTGATTGTTTTCTATGGAAATCAGTCATGCAGAGCCTCAGGGGTGAAGCTCTGCTTTCTTTTCATTTTTGTCCAATGTGGCCTAGGAGTAGGGAGAGCAGTTTCTAACCCTTCACATATTTGAGAGAGATAATAGGAAAGGGACATAGAAGATAGACCAAGAAGTATAGAATGAAAAGGAAATGGGAGTCATAGTGAATTGCTTGCCCAAGTCATAATTCTGTTTGGGGAGAATTTCAAATTTCCAGGATTCTGAAAACACAGAGTAATCACTTAGCTAGTTATTCTAAATATAGCATACTGGGGTATTAGCATGAAAGTGGATAGACATGTTATCAGTTATAGTGTTATATGCCAAAATTCCACAAGCAAACACACAAGTTTGAAAATTATTTGTCTTTATTTCTTATTCTATTGGGCAGAGCTGGATCTTTCTTTCTTCCTTCCTTCCTTTCTTTCTTTTTTATAATTTGTTAGTTACTTAGAGATGTTCAGAGTGAAAATACTTGTTTTTGTACAGATAGAAAATTGCAAGTTTGAGTGTTTTAGACGCCATGTGATTTTTAGCTTCTAAGCTCCCACATTTCTTTAAAACTGCCCTAGAATTATTTGCAATTGATTAGTGTCTCTTGGAAATCCTAATATTCTTTCAAAACTGGTAAATGTTCTTCTTCATAGCTCTAGTTTTCTCATTTAAAAAATGTTTTGCATTAAAAGCAAACATGAACTACTTACTTAATACTTCATTTAAAAAACAAACAAGGGCTGGGCGGTGGTGGCACACGCCTTTAATCCCAGCACTTGGGACGTAGAGATAGACGGGAATCTCTGTGAGTTCGATGCCAGCCTGGTCTACAGATTGAGATCCAGGATAGGCACCAAGACTACACAGAGAAACCCTGTCTCAAAAAAAAAAAAACCCAAAACAAACAAAAAACGATCTATGAGCAAATTTTTGATAATGTGAAACCAGAACAGTTTCTGATAATATATTTGTACAAGTTGGAGGTTGAAGGAGGCCAGGCCTCAGGTATTCTCCCCAGGGACAACTTGGAATTCAAAGTAAGTTAGAGGGTAAAGGACAGACCTCAGCAGCTGAGATTGTGATTCTTTTATTTGGTTGGAGGACATAGACACAAAATAATGGTGCCTCTTGCTGTACTTTGCCTTGTGCTTATTCTTTGATAGCAGCTTATCAGAACTGTCCTCTTCATAGGAATTAGAAAGGTTTTCTAATTTATACTGAATTAAGGATGTGTTGAGAATAGGATTGTTCAAAGCCTCCTTGCACAATTTAACATGCACTTCCATGTGTCAAATCCTTCCTGACAACATATACCATATCCCCACGTGACAAATGCTTTCTGATGACATACACAACCAGCTTAATGCAGGCTCTGCTTTTGGATCTTCCTGGCTCAGAGCATCTGCTCCTATGTGTTTCTTTGCTTGGAATTCATATAATTGCTTCTACCTGATAATTTTTCTTCCAGATACCTACCTTTATTTCTCCCAACATCTTAAAATCACTCAGAAATGATTTGGTTTCTTCCTTTTAGTGTTAATGGCAATTCTTAGTACTCAATTGTTTATCACTTTTTGCTTTATTTTTTTTTCAGTCACATTCAAAGTCCAACTACAGTTAAGACCTTCATCAACAGTAAGAGATGGCCTTTCCTTATTTGTACCCATTTTCTTCCTAAAAGATCTTTATTCTGAAAACATTAACTCTTTTGCCTCACCCAATCATATTTATGTGTGTGTGCTGTGCTGTGTACATGTATATATAAACACACCAGACAGACTATGGGTTAATTTAAGTGTAAGAACTAATCAGTAATAAGCAAGCCTGAGCTAATGGCCATACAGTTCGTAATTAATATATGCCTCTGTGTGTTTATTTGGATCTGAGTGGCTGTAGATTGGGTGGGACACAGAAAAACTTTCAACTACATTTGGCGTACCAACATGGGGCTCTTGAATTTCCATAAGGCCTAAAAGAGTTTAAAAAGGGCTTCTAAACACACAATAATGTAGCCAAAAAAACAACTTTCTACTTCATGTCCCATGCAGGTTGAGATATAGAGACACCAAGGTACAGAGATGCCATGGCATGCAGATTTGAGCTACAAATGTATGGGCTTGAGTACAGCATGGCATCTGCAAGCCATGCAGCATGGTGGATATAGCTTTTGCTAGTAGAGACAAAAAAAAAAAAAAAAAAGGAAAAAAAGAAAAGGGTTTTGGGCTACACACTGCTGGATGGAAACATAGACCCACTGCTTCACAGAGTCAGTGATGAGCATGGTTCCCCCAGAGCTGGCAGTAAATGTAGTTCAGCCATGTTGGAAAGCTGAGGTGGGCAGAGCCAGCAGCCAAAGTTGCCATTTCAGTCCTAGTCATACTGCAATTTAAAGCAATAGATTCACAATAAGACAGATTCAGATGGTATAAATCCTAAACAGTTTACAATGTATGTAAAAACGTATGTAGTCTTGGAAGAGAGAGGAAAAGGAATATAGACAGTTATATAAAGAAATAGTTTTAAAAAATAAAGTTTATAAAGAGAAAGTAAAAGTAATATAAAAAAATAAGCCACATAAAGATGGAAATCACATAGAGAGTAAAGATGGAAATCACACAGAGAGTCTGGATTATACTGTCTTTGGGACTTTTAACTGCAGAAAGACATTTGTTTGTAAAGGCTACTGAGTTAAACCAATTTTAGAGGTATCTTGACTTCAAAATTTGGATCTAAGGATATGTTGCTTTGGAAAGGAGGCTCTGCTTTTGTTTCCACAGGAAGCAAGAGGCTATGGATTTGTTCCAGGCTAAGATGGATCAGATTTGATCAAGCCAGACCTCCTGAACCTTAACAGACGGTACCTATCAACAAAGGTTATAGCCAGTCTTCCCAGGACTTGACCATTATCTTGAATTTTCTCAGAATCCCCATAAGACTACTACTTCCCTTCATCAACTGGAAGTAGCCTAGAACACTATCTCCACATTCCCAAAAAAGAGATTATGAGTATTTGTCTTTGTTAGAGATTGGTCACAAGTTGTTATTGGTCATAGTCAATATCTTTCTAAAAGAAAAAAGGGGGATAGGATGTAGATATGATAGGATGAATTATTGAATCTACTTTTAAAGAGCAATTTGCTTAAAATTTTTCACAAGGCTATGGATTTTAGTTTATTGTTACAAATTTAAAGTTAATTTTGTTATAATGTATGTATATTTCTACTCTTGTTTAAGGTATTATGTTTGGGCAGCTCATTTGAAATTGTATAATTAAGAAGTATAGATTAATAGTCATCTATGATAATCAAACTTATAGTCATGTTAGTTAAGTTTTCTAGGTATACATAGATATATTTCAGTAGGTAGGTAATCTTCAAACACTTCAAAAACCTACAGAATATGGTATTTAAAATGTTTTAAAAACTTAGACTTTTCTGGATAGTGAGACATGTGTGCTCCTGGCAACACCAATTTACTTCAAAGAGGAAGATGGTCATCAAAGACACTCTGTATGGAGTTTATCATCCTCCTGGCAAAAATAGCCATTTGGGCAAGAAACTGCTTTTACCTGGACTGCTGATAATATGTTATATAAACTGGACATGCAGGACCCATAGGAAGGTGACCACTGAACTTTGCAAGGCAAAATGGTCCTTCAGGTTTCTGCTTCACAGAGGAGACTGACAGACATTCTACAGGACACAGGGAAAAGTGACTGAGAGACTAGGCCTGTGGGCTGAAGATGGATGCCCCACCATTACAGAGGAACTTTGAGTGACTGTCCAGGAAGCCAGCTGTCTTTGCCATTCTAGATATTTGGAATTTCAATACAATGCTCTTTCTGTTTACTTAGGTAATATTATATCCTTCTAGGGTCTTTGATGTAGTTTAAGACTAGATAGTTATAATTAATTTTCCTTGGTTATGATAAAAGATAAATTAGATATGAAACTTTAGGCTCACAAATATAGGGTAGACGATAGACTATTTTCTTTAATTTTACAAAATACAAAGGAACTAAATATTGTAACTGTAATTCTTTCTTCATAACTATTCTATTATATGTAATTTTACTATGTTAAAGTTAAAACCTTCCTTTTTTGATCAGACAGAAAAGGGGAGGTGCTATGGGATATAATTCTTTATGCCGTGAATATGTGTTGCTCTGATTGGTTGATAAATAAAATGCTGATTGGCTAGTAGCCAGGCAGGAAGTATAGGTGGGGCAAGCAGACAGAATTCTGGGAAGAGGAGAGCTGAGTCAGGAGTTGCCAGCCAAACACAGAGGAAGCAAGATGACAAGGCAGAACTAAGAAAAGGTACCAAGCCACGTGACTAAACAAAAATAAGAATTGTGGGTTAATTTAAGTGTAAGAGCTAGTCAGTAATAAGCCTGAGCTAATGGCCATACAGTTTATAATTAATATAAGCTTTTGTGTGTTTGAGTCTGAGTGGCTGCAGACCAGGCGGGACACAGAAAAATTTCCAACTACAACAGATAGACATACACACACACACACACACACACACACACACACACACACACAGAGTTGTCCCACCATATCCATAAAAGATTACTTACCCAGAGCTATCAAACTCTGCAATGTATGTTTTCTTTACACATATTTGTGCAGTGTTTGTATAAAGCCTATATACTTAAAATATCTCCTGATATCACATAGTAGTTAATGTAATATAGGTGCTAAGCAAATAATTGTTAAACCTTATTATTTAGTAGTACAAGAAAAATTAGTCTGTAGATATTCAGAGTGATGCAATTTTTTTTCTAATTACTTTTATTCTGTGTTGGTTAAACTGAAGTAGTTGAAATCATGGATGAGGAGGATAGACTGTATGTAATGTCCCCTTCATCTTCAACTCTGAATTCCATTGTTTTTTTATATTAAACTAGAAGTTTTATTCAGTGATCTTCAGCGTGTTTGGATTGATTGGTATAATGTTACATATTTGATGACAGCCCTTTATAGTTATTTCATGAAGGGCATGATTCATGATCACTAGGGGTAAGGATTAACCCTTTAAAATAAATACATCTTTCATAAAGTCTGTTCCACACATTTTGGTTATCTGAATCTTGAGCAAAAAAATACCTGGAGATTCTTCTGTGAATCTCAAAATAAGCCTCTTTCTCCTCGGTCCTTTCCTTGGGGTTCCACTGTGGTGGCAGCAGCATGGCTGGGCTGAGTCCCCAGCCTGCTGGGACAGAGGGATGCAGATGCTGGAAGCCTGACAGATGGCTCAGCAGCAGCAATGGTTTGGGGAGAAGTCACTGAAGGGAATCCAGGAGGGCTGTGTGTCAGACCTTCCTACACAGGACAGAAGAAAAGACACAAGGGAGGGTTCGAGCAGCAGCAGTGACTTTTTAGATGGGGATTTGAAAAATTGGACCAAAGAAGCAAATGCAGGATGAAAACCTTTGGACAAAGCCTTATTAGCTGCTCCCCTTGACATTCTCAGAAACCTCCTGACCTGTCACTCTGTCCCTGTTGACTCTCTTTAGTCTCCTCTTGTAATTTCAGACAGGCTTCTGCTTTGATTCAACATGCTCCAGGACCAGGCCATACTTCCACATCTGGTAGAGGCCATAACCAGATACCTGACTCTGATACAGAATTTCCTAAGGGCTGGTCTTTCAGGACAGAAGAATGCAAAGGAATCGCTAATATTAAACACTTGGTGTCCAAAGCCCTTAGAAGTGAAGGGTACTACAGTGGTGGGTGTGACCCTGGTGTAGAAAGGATAGAAGGTGTTCTGTAATTTTGTTTCCAAGTTTAACTCTGAGAAATCATTACATCTCAGGGCTTAAGCTGTGGTGTTTGTTCAAGTGCAGCCTGGGCCAATCCCCTTCTACTGGGGCCATTGGCTCTGGCAGTTCTCATCCAGTACTTTCCTATTAGACCATGTGTCTGCCTAGAATAGCAGCTTTGAGGGATTATGTTCTTGTTTACTTTCTTGTTGGAAGAGAGGAGACCAGTTCTTCAGATCCTGTCTAGAATAGTCCCCCAAACAAAGGGGACCTACAAGTTGTGACATTTGTCATTTAGACAAATTCTTTTTTTTTTTTTTGGTTTTTCGAGACAGGGTTTCTCTGTGTAGCTTTGCGCCTTTCCTGGAACTCACTTGGTAGACCAGGCTGGCCTCGAACTCACAGAGATCCCCCTGGCTCTGCCTCCCGAGTGCTGGGATTAAAGGCTAGACAAATTCTTTAGAAGCCCAAGTCAATCCATTTTTTTTTTTTTTTTTTTTTTGTGAGAGGGTGAACCAACATCAAGTAGATAAGTTTTAGCATCTTTTCCTAAAAGAGAGTAATAGTGATTGTGAACTCAGTGATACTGCCATTACAGTGGGTCTAGACAGGTCAATTTCCTAAACATTCCTTTCCAGGTTAGTACAATGAATACATTTCAGTTTACATAATGAAGACACTAAGTGTATTATGCACTGTGGTCAATGATCAAAGTGTATATATAAAGTGTAAGTTACATTAATGAAGCACTCATGTGTAGAACTTTATTTTAATTTTTTTATTGAAAATAGATTCTTCTCTCATACAATACATTCTAACCACAGTTTTTCCTCCTATTTTTCCCAACTCCCCTCTACCCAGATGCACTTCTCCCATTTCCTCCTCAGAAAAATGTCAGGCCTCCAAGAGATGACAGCCAGACATGACAAAACAAGATAGAATATGACAAGTCAAAAGCCCTCATATCGAGGCTGGACAAAGCAACACAATAAGAGGAAAAGAGTCCTGGGAGCAGGCAAAAGAATCAGAGACACATCTGCTCCCACACAATATGTGTTATGGCTGTTAGAGGACCTGGTGCAGACTAGTGCAAGCCCCAAAACTTGCCACTTCAATCTCTGTGAGTCCATGTGGTCTCTGCTTAGTTGATTTGGTGCTGTTGCATCTAGCCCATTATGAGCCACGAGGAAGGAGAGAGACAAAATTTACGGGTTCCAAAGATTTTATTAAATCACCACATAAGCAGGTCACTGATCAATCAGGGCTGCAGGACAAGGACTCGGGGCCTTGTTTCTTCTGACAGCCCCGAGCAGGGCCAGAAGTGGGGTTTATAAGCATGAAAAAAAAAATCACAAACATTTGTTGTCAAGTTACAGCTACAATTTTCACCAATCAGAAGTTAATGGTTAGGGACTTTCCTTGTGTTTTCCATCATTGCCAACTGACATACATTGCAAGGCTTTCAGTCCAACCAATCAGATTCATTTGTTCCTTCTGTTGTTGGGAACAGCCATAGTGTTTCTAAAGAACTGAAGATGCATAACGACTATTTCTATGGTTGAAGGAGGAGGTTGGTCAGTCATTAGAAAGTTCTCAGCTCCCCTAGGGCTTGGAAACCTGAATTTTATTTTACCCCACAGGTAAAGTAGAGTCTGAAATCAAAATGG
Source organism: Peromyscus eremicus (assembly GCF_949786415.1). Taxonomy (NCBI): domain Eukaryota; kingdom Metazoa; phylum Chordata; class Mammalia; order Rodentia; family Cricetidae; genus Peromyscus; species Peromyscus eremicus. The sequence goes on from NC_081434.1 coordinate 277,030, forward strand.
CAGTACTCGGGGCCAAGGCATTTTTGCCTGCTCCCTTCACTAATTAGCATTCTGTCTCACATAAAGTGTTCACGTGTGTTGGTGGAGCTGGAGGGAAAGGTGGCAGAGAAGCACAGGGTAGCACTCAAAAGCCTGCTGTTCTGTCTGGCTTCTCATGTTGTACACATTCCCACAAGCTCCCACTGCTAATAAGTAGATTAGGGAGACCCGCCATCCTGGTGGACCAGCTCAAGACTAGGTTAGAACTTGTCTTAGTTAGGGTTTCTATTGCTGTCACAAAACACCATCACCAAAAAGCAAGTTAGGGAGGTGTAAGCAAGTTGGCTTACACTTCTACATTGCTCCTCACTGAAAGAAGTCAGTGAAGGAACTTAAACATGGCAGGATCCAAGAGGCAGAAGCTGATGCAGAGGCCATGGAGGAGTACTGCTTACTGGCTTGCTTCCCATGGCTTGCTCAGTATGCTTTGTTTAGAACCCAGGACCACCAGCCCAGGGATGGCAACACCAACCACCAGCTGGACCCTGCCCCATTGATCCTAATTGAGAAAATGCTATACAGCTGGAGTCTCATGGAGGCATTTCCTCAACTGAGGGTCCTTCTTCTCTAATGATTCTAGCTTGTGTAAAGTTGACACAAAACCAGCCAGTACAGAACTGAAAGTCTAGAATGTAATGACACCTCAGGCTCAAGAATGTTAGTAACTTGATAGGGTTCAGTCTTAAAAGGTATCTGATGTTAAAGAAGTAAATGTTTATCAATTTGATTTTAGAGAAATAAATGTTTATCTACTTAAATAATATAATATTATCAAAACTATGCAGTGATTTTATAGATAAATGAAACAAAATAATTTCAGTTAAAAAATGAATAAAGCCATCTATTCTGAGTATCTTGCCTTCAAGAAGTTAGACAAGGGATAATGGAATGATAATGTCAGTCAGGGAGAGTTGGGAGTAGAAGTCGGGGCAAAGGCTCATCTTATATTTTTCTTTAGTGTCAGTTACTTAAACACCAATCACAATCTAAAGGTTTTAGGGTAGAGAAAGGACACACAATAGTTACAGTGCTGCTAGGGAGCCATCTCAAGCCCAGATTTCCCCTCTGGACACTAACTGGGGACCTGTTAGAGGTGCTATGGTGGGGATATGCTGCCACCTTGTGGTAGTATCAGTTGTCTGCATGGTTAGGCTATTTCTGGTTTATTTTATGTGGCTCCTCTCTCACCCTGTCCCCAAAGGAACACACACATTTGTTTAGCATGAGGAAATTTTAAGGTATAATACCTTAACCAAGATTTTACTTCTACACCCACATATTCATCATTATGAGATCAGAAATGATTACATATGCATACATAAAAATTTTTGCTTTATTGATGCATTTCGGTTTTTTTTAGGAGACAAAATAATTTATTTCTTAAATATTACAGGCAAAGTGGTTCTACCACAAATACCACTTATCTTTCCTAATTAGTTTTCAGAAAATACATTATTCAGTATCACCTTACACATGTATTCCACTATTTTCTTACTAAGTATTTATTGTGTGAATAGTAAGAAACCCGGATACCATGACTCTAGGTGTGTGTGTGTGTGTGTGTGTGTGTGTGTGTGTGTGTGTGTGTGTGTGTGTGTAGGGCTCTAGGGGAGTTAGGTCTGTGTAGTTGTCCTTTCTATGCTAAGTCTTTTCTCCCAGCTCACTCCTTTCAGAAGAACAGAAATCTCAGAACAGAAACTGACTTCTTTCCTCTAGCTTTAACCCTCACATCCTGAGTATATTTGTCTTCAGTTCTGTCTGTGTCTGGAGCTTAAGGTCCAAGCTCAAGGTCAGAAAATACATTATTCAGTACCACCTTACACATGTATTCCACTGTTTTCTTATTTATTGTGTGAATAGTAAGAAACCCAGATACCATGACTCTAGGTGTGTGTGTATGTGTGTGTGTGTGTGTGTGTGTGTGTGTGTGTGTATGTGTGTGTGTGTGTGCGTGTGTTGATACTATCACGGGTCAGCTGGCACCAGAGAGTTTTAGCTGAAATAGGGAAAAGGACATTTTCAAAGTGCATTAACAGAGGAGTCTTCCCCTGAAGACACCTGTCTTGTTTATTGTCCAACATCCCAAAAGGACTTTTGGGACCTTACCAGTACATGACTGGTGAAATTGCATGCCTCTGGCCCAGTACCATACACTTACTAAGAAAGAAGGGGAGAGCATGGGATCTACAACATCTCAAATGAAAAAAAAGAGAAGAAATTCAGTTGAATGAAGATTGTTCAACAAAAAGTAACAGATGACTACATGTTTTAGGTGACTGGTAAAGCATTTATCTTAATTTGTAGAGAATTTGTGCATATATTCAAAGACTATGATTTGAAAAAGTATTATCTGACTCTATACTGTCAAATTTTGGTGTATTGAACACTGTGCCATAAGGGTAAATAAATGAACTGGAAAAAGTCCATCTTTTTAACAAAATTTTTAAAAGATTACAACTCAACCAATTTTATTGTAAATGCTAATTCTGTGGTATAGTAGTTAATCTTGGTTGTCAATGGGTTTAGTGGGTCTGAGATCAATTGAAAGACACACCTCTGGGAAGGTCTGTGAGAGTATTTTCTGAAAGGATTAAAGGAAAGACCCTTTTCTAAAGTGGGCAGCATTTTCTGGAGGTGTTATAGAATTAGTATGACCTCCCAGTGTGAGACTGCTCTGTGCATCTAGTAATCAATGAATCAACTCTTTAATAAATAGCATACATCTGGCCCTGTGTCATAGGGTTTTATTGTTTTGAACAGACACCATGACCATGGCAACTCTTATAAAGGAAACTTTTAAGTGGGGCTGGATTGCAGTTTCAGAGGTTTAGTTCATTATCATCATGGTGAGAAGCATGGTGGCACACAAGCAGACATGGTGCTGGAGAAGGAGCTGATAGTTCTACATCTTGATTTGCAATAGCAGAAGGAGACTGTGTACCACACTGGGCATAGCTTTAGTGTATGAGGCCTCAAAGTCTGCCCCCACAGTGACACACTTCCTCCAACAAGGCCACACCTCCTAATGGTGCCATTCACTATGGGCCAAGTATTCAAACATATGAGTCTGTGGGGGCCATACCTATTCAAAACACCACACCCTACTAGTACATAAAACAAAACTAGCTTGAACAATAAAAAAGATGCCAGCTTATATAGGCCTGAGGCTCATACATTCCAGATATATTGTCATTCTTAAATCTCTTTCTGGCCCCAGTTCACACTTGAACAATTTAAACAGAAACAGGAGACTACAAGTTTGGCCCTCTGGGCAGATGGAAGATTCACACAGCCAAGACATTGACAGAAGTATCTTTTTAAGTACACCAGTGTTGTTCTTTTTAAGTCATTGTTATTCGGGGTCATCTTGCCCACCTGGCAGATATATGGCAGGCAAGAACTTAATGATGATTGTCACCCTGTGCTGCCTGCTCCCTTAAGCTTCTTGTTAGAGGCATGTTCTTTGACATGGGGTGGGTCTAATGACAGATTTTACACCAGAATTGTCTCCTTTTGTTATAGGAATGGAGCTTAACTAGAGGTCAGTCCAAACATTTACAGAAGGGCTTCCCCAGTAATTCTTAACTTCAATTATGTTTGAAGCATTTGTTTTTTACAATTTCTAACAAGCTTGTTATTTTTGAGTTATTTGGGAATAAGCACCAATTTAGCTAAATTCTCCTCTTAATATGTCCTAAGCAAGATCATTACAAGCAAGTAAATCTTTACACTGTAATGTTTAAAGCATTGTTTTATTACTTCAGCATTTTCCTGCATCAGCGGCTACCCATATATGAGAAGCTCTTAGGGTAAAGCTAGTGCTTTTGCCTGCCTGCTTTCTCTCCCAGAATGCATCTGTTCCACTGCTACTGTAGTTGTCATCCTTCAAAATTCAAATTCTTCAGCCTCCTCATGTGGAATCCTCCAGGCGTTCATCACTTGATGGGATGACTGAGGCATTGAGCATCATGCACTGAGAAGCTATCAGATGTGAAGATAGCCATGTTGGGCTACTTGGGCTGAGTTGTGTAAGCCAATCTAATAAACATCCTTTGCACTATATATGAATTCTATCAGTTCTGGTCCTCTAAGAACCCTGACTATTATATGCAGTAGTACAAAAATATCACAACCATTTCCTGATGGTGAGTTTTTTAGGCAATGTATGGTGATTGTGGCACATAAAATATGCTGTGAGGAAAAACTATGTATGGAATGGCTAATGGCTAATCTTGGTTGTCAACTTACTACATCTGGAATCAACTAAAACCGAACATATAGGCTACGAGGGATTTTCTTTTTTTAACATTTTTATTTTATAATTAATTTAATTTTACATATCAGCCACAGATTCCCCTGTCCTCCCTCCTCCTACCCCCTAGGATTCCCCCCAAATCTATCCCCCATTCCCACCTCCTCCAAGGCAAGGTCTACCCTGGGAGTCAGCCCAGTCTGGTAGATTCAGTTGAGGCAGGTCCAGTCCCCTCCTCCCTACACCAAGGCTGAGCAAAGTGTCTCAGCATAGGCCCTAGGTTCCAAAAAGCCAGCTCATGCACCAAGGACAGGTCCTGGTCCCACTGCCACTAACCCTAGATTTGAGTCACACTTTCTGGTGGTAGGCCACACAAAAGGATGTAAAAGAAGGAAACTTCTACTTTTTGCCTGCTTGCCCTTACCATTGCTGGCAAGTTCATCTATCCTGTTGCTGAGGAATTCCTTCCCTGGTATTAAAACCCACTTTTTCAAGATTCCAATATAGACTGAAGATCAGCAGCTCTCACGAAATCCCCCAGGGCTCGGGGGGATGGATGGATGGCTATATATATTAAGTATTTATCTTCATATCATCAGTCCTGTTCCTTTAGAGAACATTAACTAGTGTATGACACAAGTTTGTCTCATTAGACTATGCTGAGAAAACTGAAGTAATTGGAAATTACCAAAACCAGTTTGGAGAGTAGAGAAACTGACTTTTAATTGTGTTCTTTGGCAATAGACGACAGTGCTGGTGACTGAAGGGCAGCTCAACATTCCACCTGTGTTAGCATTCCTGATGAGTAAATAACAACACTGAAGAAATGGCTTCTTGGTGCCAAGACATAATTAAATCAAGAGAATTATACAAGTTGAAATAATATGGTGAAGTGATAGATACTAGTACTAATGATGCTGACAGTATTATGTAGTAGAGAAAGACTTGTAAAATGAACAGAAGGTATAACTGCAACTTCAATCTTAAGGTTAATAAGGTATCATTACACAGTACAGCAAGAAAATGTGTGCTTGAAAGAATTAAAAATGGATAGTGTGGAGAGTCTTGAGCTTGGCCCTACCTGAATTCGAGGTTCTGTCATCACTCTTCAGATCTGGATCTCACAGACACAGAAGGCATCAAAGTAGGAGGAGAATGTGTTAGGAAGCAGGAAATCAAGGGAATGGGGATGAAAGAGCACAATGGAAGTGTATATAATCAAATATGTGGCATATATTTGTGAAGTTTTCAAGGAATAATTTAAAATACTTTTTAAACTTGTACCAGAACACAATGATGAAAACTAGATTATGAATTAAATATTTTAGTGGATTTAAATAATCGTATGAATGAGTAAAACGTGTCTTTGAGATGGAAACTATACAATGTTTAAAACCATATCAGCATTGCAAATCAAACTGAAAATATGGCAAGCTCAAATTAAGGCAAACAATACTTTGCATTTTAACATGTTGCCTAACCCTAGTTATGTCCTAGGGATGTAAATATATAGCATTGACAGTGGTTTGTCACAGGAACTGATTTATTATCCGCAGTTGTGTTTTATTAGTGTTCAATATTTAGACTCCTGCTTATACTCTAAATATTAACCCCATATCTGAAATACAGCTGGCAATGAGTTTCTTCCATTGTGTAGGCTGTCAACTCATTCTGATGATAGTTTATTTTTTGTGTGCAAAATCGTTTACATCTTATGTAATTTGATCACTTATTTTGGGGCTACTTCCTGTGATATTGGTTTTTTGTTCAGAAAGTTCTGCCTATACTTGTATACTGAATTGTTTCCTATGTTTTCTTCTAGGAATTTCAGCATTTCAGGTTTTAAGTTGTAGTCTTCAATCCAGTTTGAACTGATTTTATTTTGCACAATGAAGAGCTACAGATCAAATTCCTCTGCATATGGGTATCCAGTTTGATGGCTATTGTTTGGACTAACTTATATTCTTGCCAGCAACTAATTTTTCTTTTGCAAGTGAGTTTCAATTGTAGACAACTTCTGGGCTAAGGGTAGAAGTCTATGTTCACCTCCCCTTCTCAGTTCAGAGGCCTCCATCTGGCTTGAACCTTTGCAGGGTATGTGTTTGCTGCCATAGTCTCTGTGAATTCATATGTGCATCAGTACGGTTGTGTCTGGAGGACGCTACTTCTTTGGAGTCGTTTATCCCCTCCACCCCTTGTCATCTTTCCACCTCTTCTTCTGCATAGTTCCCTGAGCCCTGGGTGGGTGGGGGGAGGGTTTGATGAAGACATTCCATTTAGGACTGAGTGCTTCTAAATTTCTCACTCTCTGCATATTGGCCAGTTGTTCTCTGTATTAGTTCCCATCTACTTCAAGAAGACATTTCTCTGATGATGGTTGAGTATAGCAGAATGTTATTAGGAGCCATTTTATTGCTATGTTTCTTTAGCAGAATAATAGTGTTTGATTTTCCCCTAAGCCAATGCCTATCATTCTAGGCTACTCAAGCAGTGCCAGGCATGGTTTTATCTCATTGAGTGGGCCTCAAACCTAATCAGGGAGCAGTTGGAAACTCCCACAATGTCTGTGTCACTATTGCACAGCATACCTGGCCAGCAGGTCTCCATTGTATATCACAGGATTTGTAGCTGAGTTGATGGTTACCTTTCTTCTTTGGTAGTATAAAGAGTACATTCTAGTACCATGAATGCTGGTCAGTAGAAGTGAAGCCTCTAGTTAGGCGCCAGCTCAACTTCTCCATGTTCAATGACATAGGTAGGGAATATGTCTTTACCATTATTTTGTAGAGAGCAACCAATAGCTTTGGCAATAACCTGATACATTTCAGGGTTTTCTTGGTGCCCTTTTTACCAGTGACTCAATTAGATACAGCTTATTTCTGGCATTAGAAGTTTCACTTAGTGGCATAAGATGTTTATTTGGGGCATTGTCTCCACCAGTGTTTGGTGACTCTATTTAGATTTCTTTCACATATGCATATGTTTTAATAAGCTTCTGCAGTAGCTGATTTCCATATGACCCTTCAAATGAGCCTTAGTGTTAGTTGTCTCTCCACATAATTTCTCCTTTTCCTCTCTCTCCCTTCCCCCTCCCCTTTAGTCTTCCCATTCCTGTCTCCTCTGTCTCTCCAAACAATATATTCTATTTCTCCTTCCTTGGGAGATCCCCACTAGTTTAATACTACATTCCTCATATCTCTGGTAATTTAGATTATAACATGCACATCAAAGACTTAAAGATAACATCCACATAAAGGAGAAAACATGTAATATTAGCCTTTTTGGATACAGGTTACTTCACTCAGGGTGATCTCTTCTAGCTCCTGTGAATTTTAGAATTTCATTTTTATTAACAGCTGAGTAATATTTCATTATTAAATGTACCACATTTTCATCATCTATTCATCAGTTTATGGACATGTAAGCTGCTTACAAATTTTAGTTATGAGTAGAGCAGTAATGAACATGGATGAGCAGTATCTGTGTATTATGAATGTAGCATTCTTTGGCTATATGCTCAAGAGTAGTATTGCTGGATCTTGAGGTAGATCCATTCCCAGCTTCGTGATGGACTTCCACAGTGGATTTACCAGTTTGCACTCCAACCAACAATGAATAAATATTTCCCTTTCTCCATAACCTCACCAGCATGAACTTTTAAAAGTATCATAGACTTGAACAATGAAAACAATTTCAAAGTCAAGTATCTTAAAAATACTCAAAGTGTCTCTAAAAGTTCAAATCTCTCAACTGTGGGATTCTGTAAAATATAAATGTAAGTTAAATACTTCTTATTCCAAGAGGGAAGGAAGAATCAGGGCAAAAGCACAGTCAAATAAAATCAAAACCAAAATCCAGAAGTGTAAATGAAATCTTATATCTCAAAGTCCATCATCTGGGACTCACTGACAATCTTCTGGCTCCATCATCCATAGCACAAAAAGTTTGTTTCCTGGACTCAGCTGACTTTACTCCACAGCTGTCAGTGTATTTGGTGGTCATCCCACAGTTCAGACATCTCAAATAAATCTGGTATTTTCACTGCAACCGAGGCAGCACCTTCATTAATGGCCTCTCTTCTCTCTTAAACTATCTTCATGGTCTCCAACCCTAACACATGGTGCCAAGCTTCACCCTCAGTCCATGACCCCTTTACTCCTGGGATTTGAACTGCAGCTACACTTTCACCAAGGAACTCTCCTGACCTCTCACAGTGCCAAGCTTCAGCCAATCTCCATAACATCTACAGGCCTTCACAATCAGTACTGTGTGGGAGACTCTTACACATTACCAAATTTGGCTGCCAGCATGAGGCCTTGGTACTCTCTTTCTTTCTTTCTTTGACAACACTTTCTTCTGCTGGCCCTTAGGAAATACTCCCAAAATATTTCACCCCACTGATGCTGGTCTCTAACACAGCTGATTTCTCAGTCTCAGCTAACCAGTATCAGTTGTCCCAGCAAAGCAAAGTTTTCACTTCAGTGGTTCTGGTCTCTTGCTAATTACAGGTGATTCTTCAGCCCCAGATGACTATAAATCACAGATTCTCAATACAAAATAGCATATGAATATCCTGTCCTGGATCTTGCTCTGTAGACCAGGCTGGCCTTGAACTCACAGAGATCCGCCTGGCTCTGCCTCCCAAGTGCTGGGATTACTTTAAACTTCCCTCTGAAACATTACAAGCCAACCCTTCAGTGGCTGCATTAGTCTTAGCATTATCTTCCAAATTCCCATGACAGCTTGTGGAGCTCTGAGCACTCTGGATTTTCCAGCCCAAAGTTTCAAAATGTTTCACAGTTCTCCCATAACAACATGGTCAGATCAGTCACAGCATTACCCTGTTGTCCTGGTACCAGTTTTCTGTTTTAGTTTGCTTCTATTGCTGCTATAAAGACTATCATTAAAAGTAACTTTGAAAGTAACGAGTGGAAGAATGTTGCTTACTAGCTTTTCTTCCATGCCTTACCCAGTCTGCTTTCTTATCCTGGACCATATGCCCACATCAATCACACATACAGCGGCTGGGACCTCCCACAGCAATCATTGACAAGAAAATTCTCTACAGTTTTGTCTGTGGGCAAACTTTGCAAACACATTTTTTGAAGCTGTAAACTGAGAGACTGCACCCACTGTCTTGGTGATGTTGTTTCTCAGAAGAATACAGGCTCCCCAGAATGAAACTGATGTGCATGTATGTGCATGTGACCAAACTTTCAGGTAATGGGTTGGGAAATGGTGGAGACCAGAGGGGTTCTCACTGCTAAAGTGGAAAATTAAAAAAGAGAAGGCTGGACTAGAACACACAGCAAGGAATAACTTGCACACATCAGGATACACTTACATTTGGCTTAATGGAAATATAGCTGAGAAACTAAAGACATAATTAGAAATGTGTGTGTGTATGTGTGTATGTGTGTGTGTGTGTGTGTGTGTGTGTGTGTGTGTGTGTGTGTGTAATGGGTTAGCAGACACATGTTTTAGCTGTCAGTTGAGAGGCTAGAAACAGTAATATCCTAGAAGCAAAATGAACCTAGAATCCTTATCCTGGCTTCTAATTTTATTTTCTACTGACTAAAACATGAACTAGTTAGATAAATATTTGAATCTAGTGCTCAGAAAAGAACAATAAAGAAAACACGAAGCATCATAAAAAGTAAGACATAGGGGAGGTTCTAAAGGCTAAAACTGAAAAATTAGGGCAACTGATGAAATGAAATACAATGGACTAAATCACAACCTAAGACATAAGAATGAATATTCATGGCCAAGTATTTCCATGTTTTGGGCCTCTTATTCAAACAATTGAGACAAAAGTACATACAACTTACAAAGTAGCAAGAAAATAGTATTCAAAGGCATAGACACAGCACAGACCAGAAATGAATACACAAACATTAAAATGATCACATAAATGAGAGTACTCAGGGTCCCAATCATTGTTTGGGACATCCTTTTAGGATATTCAAGAGAAGTAGGAGTTTGTTGCTAAGGAGTACAAGAAGGACAGCTTTCTGTTTTGATTTACAGGCTTAGATTTTATAACTGTTTGGTTACTATTCATATCCCCTCCCATAATACATTTTATTTTAATTATATGGATGCCCAATTGTGCATAGAAATAAGATGGCAAATAAGGGATTCTCTCTACAAGTTCATGCAGACTATCTGGTTCATCATGCTGTGTATGTGCTCAAAATAGTTTTTGTTAGATCAGTTGAACTCACCTCATAACTGGGTATAACTGAAATGCAACGGAAAAGACTGAATATCAAGGCATGATGGCACACACTTTTAGAGCCAGCATTTGGGAGACAGAAGCAAGCAGAAATCTGTGAGTTCAAGACTGGCCTGGTCTAAATTGTATATCCTAGGCTAGCCAGGTTACAAAGACAGAAATTGTTTTTTTTTTTTTTTAAAAGAGTCTGAATAGAAACTGTCCATGATTGATGCTATTTAAGGGGAGAAGAAACTTATACCAATGTTGGTTGTGGACTGTCCATTCAGCTTAATGCAGTTGGGGATCTTAGATTAACAGGTTGCTAGGTGCATTGTTCAAAGAAGAGCATGTGTGCATAGCACCTGCAGGCAAGAGTCCTAGGTGGGTAACAATTTTCTAGATGTTTCAGGAGAGAAATGTGTATATAACCTGAGCCAAGTAAAGTCCAGTGTCTCTAAGCTATTTCCTACTCTTGCCTGTCTCACCATGTCTCTATTTCTTCTTTGATAATGACATTAAACAATTATAACAATGGTAAAAACACAAGACATCAACACTGGGCTAGGTGTTCAGGGTGCCATGCAAAACTGGGGAGAAAAGTAAGCTAAGAAATTTGCTAGTTAAATATTAATGTAAACTCTTTTCTGAATGAAGATAGTAGGAGTTTAATAAATCCCAGTGGGGAGAGCCTGGGCTTGTTGGAGAAAATTAATAATGAAAGAAGTTTTGGGGTTATAGTTGCAAATATTAAAAACTTCCAGAAATAAAGGGGCACCTGTGTTTGGAAGACACATTTTTTTTTTGCATGTGTATTGTGTCTATTCAAACCTCAAGTTATTTATAGACTGCAAGATATCTTCTTGTTGGACTGTTTCTTCAGGTAGTGGTCAAGCTGCATAATCTCAACATTAGGTTTGAGGATTGTTTTTTACACAAATGGCTCACAAATACTGTGTGCCAGAGAAGGACCTAATGTTTGAAAGTCCATTTTGTCTTTTCTATTCATTAAAATTCACAGTCTCTTGACACACTGATGTATATCTATCTTGAATGTTCAGAGCAGGACTATACTTTTTAAGTTAACACTATCCATTTTGTTACATAGATTGATTATTTTATTTAGGATTTTTGTGGCTAACTTATTCAGGCTGGAATTTAATAATTCCTACTGCTTAGAAAAATAGTTTCTGACATCAGACATCTTTAAAGCAAGTTCAAAATTATCCAAATATTGCAAAAGAGATCCTGACAGAAAGTAAGGACATCTGTCATTCCAGCACTCAGAAAGCTGAACTAGAAGGATTGACATGAATTTCAATACAGCCTGGGCTACATAGAGAGCTCCAGACTAGCCTGGGCTAACTATCATCTTGACTCAACATAAATGACAGAGTGAAAGCCAACAAAGCCTTGTTGAAGTTAGAAAGACATCAGTAGCTAAAGTAGAAGTAGGTTCAGAGACCAAGAGAGCATGAGACTCTGTGGCAATCAGGCAAGTTAACAGAGAACCAGACTCCAACTTAACACGAGCAAACTTTTCTTAATAAGGAGATTCGTCCAAGATGAGTCTGTGATTATCTCAAGAGTATTCAACTTGGTGACTGCTCCTCATGTAGCCTCATGGGATAGCCTCGAACTTTGCCCTTGTTATGAAATTTTAATTGACTTCTTTTCTAGCCCACTCTCAGAGGGACTTTGTCTTCCAAAGTCCTGAAAAACTTTGATGCTGCAATCTCTGGAATCGTTTCATGGGATTGGAGTACTAAGACTACCATAGTTTCTGGCTGTCGCTTTTTTCACAGTCACTGGGGATCAGAGGTTTTGTTACTTACCTCTTGCCTCATTTTGCTCCAGTCTTCAGTACCAGGTCTGTTAGTATGAAGGCTGGATCTCTGCATGCAGCTAAGTTCATAGATTCAGTCAGTGGCACTTCTACAGTTCTGGCAGAGAAATAGAATTCTATGAGAAAACTGAGACAATCCAGAGGCCATCATCTTACTTTGTGTCTGGGGAGATAATTTCAACAGGTTTCCTAACAAGGTTAAACTAAAGAGAGAACTATCCTTAATAATAGGTAATGGGAAATTATGAAGTTAGGCAAAGCCACCAAGATATACATACTGTGCCTACGAGGATTGTTATTTTCCTGGGAATTAAATATTATCAGGAATGTTTAATTTTGATCTTTTATTTTTATTTTACAAATTTATCTTCCATTTTAGAATAAAATAAAAAACTGGCATTCTTCAGCTTCATGTAAGAGAGGCAACAAGAGAGAAGTAAGTATAAATTAAGGTAAGAATATTTATCAAATAATTAAATGTTTTAGTTCTATAAAAAGAAAACCCAGTACATTATCTAGATACTTAAAATATACTTTCATTGAATCTCAAAATGTGGTGACATAATTTAGTGATTATTTAGGCAAGCATAAGCTTTGAGAGTCATAGTCTATTGCCTGAAGGAAGATAATGGCTAAATCAAGCCAAGCATCTGGTAGTTGATATTTAAAGTATAGTTTGAGTTAAATGAACTGTTATCCTATTTGCTTTCATTTCACTACTTAATAAACTTTACAATCGTAAAAATCCATTTTCTGTATTTCGGTTATTTCATATACAATATTGGTCATTTCTAATTAATGCAGACAGCCTTTCAAAGCCTATTTTTTGTAATTTTTGTGTGCAAGATATGAACAACATTGATTTATCAACCATTTGTTTAGGTTATGATAGTCAGCTTCTCTTCACAGAGAAGATTGGAAATCATGGAAGGTAGATTGGAAATTTTTCTGAATCCAAAGTTCTCTACAGTGTGACTGAGACACACCCTGGAGCACTTACAGTCAGGTTTGCTCTTTAAGTCACCTAAGGCTGCTGTGCTTATACAGCTTCTTACTATAGCATTGTCATTCCAGCCTATTTTAAAATGTTTTTAAAAAACCAGTACTGAGTGAGTTATTGTTGGTCACTTAGCAGTAAACTAAAGATCACTGTCACATCATAATAAACACTTCATGAAATACACCATTTCATACCATAAACTAGTCCTGAATTGAATATTTTTTAAAATTTCATATTCAGTGCCAAATAATTCTTGTCATAAATTAGATGCTTATAAATACTGACCAAACACATTAATGAGTGGTCTGTTAGATATAGACAGATTATCTTTGAAAAATTATGTTGTTTTCATTGGTATAACAACAAAGTAGCTCTTGATTTGTTATAGAAATGAGATTTCTTCCTTACTAAATCTTCCTTTTATTTTAAAATTAGATTAAACTTTGAAGCCAATTAAACTTGTGATATTTTCACAAAAGTCTTCTTTTTTAAAATTTTATTTATTTATTTTTTTCAGAGCTCAGGACTGAACCCAGGGCCTTGCACTTGCTAGGCAAGGGCTCTACCACTGAGCTAAATCCCCAACCCCACAAAAGTCTTCTTAACATAGCCATGATAGCTTAAGATATCTAGTGATATTTTAATGTACTATACATTTTGAAATGATTGTCACAATCAAGCTCATTAAGTCACAAGCTTGTGATTGGTCGTGAAAAGCAGATACATGTGAAATGATTTAACCTGCCTTAAAAGTCCTTCCTGTCTCCTATAAGAGTATTCATTTCCCACTCCAAACCAATAGAGGGAGAATACTTGAAAGTATTCTGCAGAGTTGTGTATTTGAGAAGACTCTTTCTATTCTTCTGCAATAAAAATAAAAACATTTACCCACCTTACACAGTAAATTTAATTCATGTCTACCACCATTGAAATCAAACTATTATAAACCTTTCAGAACGGATTTCAGATATATGGTAGAGAAGGGTGAGGATGGAGATCAAGAATAGCCATTATTATTATGGAGAGTTGTTATTTCTATGGATTCAAACGTGTATGTATTAATTTTATGGACTTTTATGAGAAATTTATTGAAGGAAGCAGCAAACAAAAGATATCAATCAAGTAATAAAGCCTTTGGGTTCTGAAGGAATTTTGTAATCCTGAGAAAAGAAAAACATTTAACTACACTTATAACTAGGGAGGTTGGTGAGTCAAAAGAAAACTTCATATCACCATTTTTTATTGTGGCTATACCATTAATCTCAACCCTGCCAAAGAAGCTTCCTGGATCATTTGTTTTTATTATCCACGCCACTAATAGGAAGAATGCATAATGTTTGGTTTAAATATCACAAAAGAAGAAAACTACAGTAATTTTTAGCTATCAGACAACTTAATTCATAATGAATGTATTTTTCATAATTTAAGAAAACCAGAAATGCTTCAAGATATCAAAGTTGTTTTTATTGTTTATCAGTTAGCCTACAAGAAAATTGAATAGTTTGGATGTTTTAGAAAATTAACATGTATTTATTCTTCAAACTACTGAGCACTTACCATTAGATTAAGAGCTCATTAATATTTCCTGCCTAATATAATCTATTCTTTTTTATGGAGTCAAGAATTTTTTTATTGGCTCCTTTCTTTAATCCTCTATTTTTCTCACATTCAAAAATGTTTCAGATGTGTTTCTTGACAGATTTACATAGAAATAGGAAGAGTCAAACTTCATAGGATAAAAATATAAATGTCTTACTGATGTTTTATTTGCATTTAGAGCAAATAGGTGAGTTACATAAACTGAAGATTGGCCACTTTATAAAAGATCTCTAATGAAAATAACTTCTTGATAAATAACTACAGTTGTAAGAGTTTGTTAAAAAGATACTACCTTGCATTTTACTCTTAGCTTCCTATTTTTTATTTTCTATTACACATGAAAGGTAAAACATGTTATTAAACAGAAAAATAAATATTAAATGATAAACTACAATTTTAGAAAAGTATATTTTTAGTATTATGAGTTTATCACTCTTTAAAATTTTGATATTATCTTAGTCATACATTATAATTCACAGGTTCTCATGTGACAGTACAGATATAAGAAGTATCAAACTACATTATATTTAACACTATTGTTGAATATCATTACATTTTGATCCAATTATGTTGCCTTAGGCAGCAGCAAGATATCTTTCATCTGTAGTTTGCTGCTGTGTAAATTTAGTTGGGTAGTGGATACGAAAGCTTACATCAACTGTGTTTTCTTTAATATGAAGTTTTATTGGTGATAACTGACAAAGTGTGGGGAGTTTATATGTTGATTTTCTTTTATAACTCAAAGCAGAAATTTGCCATGGGTGACAAGGAAAGAGTCAACCATTCAGATGTTACTGACTTCATTCACGACTCAGAAGTGACTGACTTCATTCTTGTAGGCATCAGGGTCCGCCCAGAGCTCCACAGTGTCCTCTTCCTTCTATTTCTGATTATTTATGGGATTGTTCTTCTGGGGAACCTTAGCATGATTGGCATCATAGTGACTGATCCTAGGCTGAATACACCAATGTATTTCTTCCTAGGCAACCTCTCTGTCATTGACCTCTCCTACTCCACTGTTATTGTACCTAAAGCCATGGTTAACATCTTATCTCAGAAAAAGACCATATCCTTTGTGGGTTGTGTGGCTCAGCTTTTCCTTTATGCACTTTTCATGGTAACAGAAGCCTTTGTACTAGCAGCCATGGCCTATGACCGCTTCACTGCCATCTGCAATCCTCTCCTTTATAGTGTCCGCATGTCAAGGAGTGTCTGTGTCCAGTTGGTGGCTGGTTCCTATCTCTGTGGCTGGGTCAGTTCCATTCTCCAAATAAGTGTAACATTCTCCATGTCTTTTTGTGCCTCTAGGGTCATAGATCACTTCTACTGTGATTCAAATCCAATTGAAAAGATCTCCTGTTCTAATACTTTTATCAATAAGATGGTATCACTTAGTTTGGCTGTGCTCATTATTTTGCCCACAATAATTGTTATTGTAGTATCTTACATGTATATTGTATCCACAGTTTTAAAGATTCGTTCCAGTGAAGGGAGAAAAAAAGCCTTCTCCACCTGCAGCTCCCACCTGGGGGTTGTAAGTTTACTTTATGGGACTGTTTCCTTTGTGTACCTCACACCTCCCAACAACCCTGAACTTCGTAAAATAGCTTCGGTATGTTATATTCTGTTCACACCTATGCTGAATCCCCTAATCTACTCTTTACGAAATAAGGATGTAAAAGAGGCTGTGAAAAAAGTCTTGTGCAAGAAAGATGTTTTACTGTAAAAGAACCTGCACTCCTTTCATTGATTCTTGTATTAGTTGATTGTTGCCTTTCTGATCCTCTCCATTTAGGCATTTAAAATTCAAATGTACTTTAAAAAGGAGATGACAGATACTCAACTTTTCGAATACACAGCATTAGTAATTTCCTGTAAACAACATTCCAAATAAATTTCTTTTAAATATGAGAGATCTGGATATTGATGAAGATTGGCTGCATTTCCTATAAACAATTATGTTTCTTACTCTGCCAATAACACTATGCTATGTGAATAGAGAAGTAAAGTACTTTATATCCACAAGTAGAATTTAGATGGATAAAGTACTTCACACCCTAATTAACTTGGAAACTGTGCCTTCACATTGGCTTATATACAAATGACACTTGGTATAATTCCAGTGTTGTGTTTTTTATTTGATAGCATGTGACAGTGTTAGAGCATGTGTATGTTATGAAAAGAAAATGGAAAGGAAACATTCCAAGAAGGACCTATGCTGAATTAAAGAACATAGAAAATAACTTTGAGCCAGGCAGCAGTGGCACATGCTTTTAATCTCAGCATTTGGGAGGCAGAGGCAGGTTCTGCATTTGAGGTCAGCCTGGTCTAAAGAGTGAGTTCTGGGACAGCCAGGGCTACACAGAGAAACCCTGTCTAGAAAAACCAGCCAACCAACTAAACAAACAAAAACTCAAACAAACAAAAAACTAAACACGTAAGTCAAGAAATTTTAAATAGCATTCTTTGAGTAGTATAAGTCATCTCTGATTTCCTCTAATATAACAAAAAGATAAGTTTTATTATATTTTTTAATTCAAAGTGACTTTAGGATAACACAATAGGACATACTATTGTAATTGAAATAAATCTAGTTTGGAAATCATAATTAAAACTAATATAAGACTTTAAATTTACACATATGAGAAGTTAGATTCCCTGTGTGTATGTGTATATATGGATGTGTTTATATTTGTGTATATATGTGCACAATTGTTTTGTTCTGGGATATAGGAAAAAGTGAATAAACAGCATGCATCAGTTGAGACAGGGTTACTCTGACAGCATCTCACAGACTTGGTAAATGCCAAGGGAAGTCAGGTGTGAAAGAAAACCATGCTGAAGTCACTGTTTTGCAAATAATTTAAGTAATGCTCAGGTAAACAGTGCCTACATCTAGGAGTTATCACTGGAGACAAAAACTAAGTCCAAAAAATAGAGCACACTTGCTCATATTCAGCCACAGACTCAACACCATGTAACCTAAAAGACAGACCCTTGATTCAGTCTTTCTTTTCCTTTTGTTTAGATAGCAGGGTTTCCTTTGTTGAATACATAAAGGCATATATCTTAGCAGGTTATTGTTGGCTGGGTCAAATAATTCGTCTAGTAATTATTCTTAATTAATTAAGTAAAAGGGAAGCTATATGACTAAATAAATCAAGATTCTATTTATCTCTCTCCTTTCAAACTTGTTAATTTATTTGTCCTGATGTTTGAGTTTAGACAGATACCATTTGAGAACAAATAGAAATCCAAATCACTTGGGAAATGATTTTTTAGAATGGGTTATTATTAGTCTAGAAGATTCACTTTCCAATATAGGTATTACTTATTTCCATTGTATCCTCATTAGCTTAGAGTTTTGCTTTTCTTGGTATCTACCAAGTATAGGTTATTGAGGATCATTCAGAAAAGCCAACCAAATGTTGGGTAAGATTATACCTAGACTCACTTGGTTTCATTTTTCAACAGAATGAAATATATTTCCCACAGCTGCAGCAGATTATAGAATTTCAGTGCTTAATAACATCACAAGCTGCTTCTCTTAATTTACTGCAAATGTCCAAAGCAATTTGGAAAAGTCAAAAACCAAGATGTCTCTAAAAGTGTTAAATTCAGATAGCTATAGCTGTCTCCTGATTTCTGTTATGTAGTATCCTTCCTTGGTAAATCTTTCTCTGGGTTTTCAAGCTGTGCATTACTTTCTTGCTACTTGTGCCATTATGATTTTATCACAACATCCCACACTCATACCAATATGTTGCTGGGTTTCATTAACAAAGTATTTTGTGTTTAATTTTGTGTTAATGATGCATTGATTAAATGCTACAACATCCAAGAGACATTAAAGAGTGTACATCATTGTTTAGAGGTGACCTTATAATTACACACAGAATCCTCAAGAAGATATGATATTATGACCTTGAGGGACCTTGAGAAGCTGCTGATGACATTAAGGCTCTCAAAACTCTGATCTGTACTACATTCTTCACCCTCACTGGGTAGAACTTTTGGACATGCAAGTACATTTATTGTATTATAAGACCATTTGATACAAATTTTGCATATTACTGATGGCTACCTACCTAACAACTATACTACTATTATTATTTTAGTATTTTAATTATTTCATGTGTTTACCAAGATTTCAAAGTTCTGTTCAGAGGGTTCCAAAGGCTAGTTACATGTCAATCCAAACTTTACACTATAGATTAAAAGTATTAAATTAAACAGTATACAGTGGTATCCAGACTGCGCTACATTTGTGTCATCTTAGGATGGTTTAAACTCATTATGGGATCTTTTTACATTTTGAAGGTTGACATAGCTAAAGTGACATGGTGTTGCAAGAAAAACCATACTATCTAATTATGATATTAGACAGTTGTTCTTATGAGTTTTGTATGAGATATCACTTTGCCCAACTCCGTGATGCTAGGATAGGTCATCAAATCAACAAAATATTGCATTTCAAAATTATTGTCCTAGTGATTTCAGTGGAGGAAAAATAATGGTGGTGTGAGGTGGAGGGAATGAAAAGGGAATAAATGGGAAAAAATTTTAAAAATAGTTAATTTCAAGAACCAAGACCAATCTGATTAAGGAAATCCATTGTAAAACTATAAGCAAAGACTGATGTCCATATTTCTTTCTATTGTAGTAAAACTTGGTTTGCAATTTTTTTTGGAAGCATTTTCTTCTTTTTTTTAACTCAACATTTAAAAGCATCCTTTATGTACTCCTTTTTCAGGATAATAGTTGTTGTTAGTTTCCTCAGCCGAAGGTCTTGTGGTTAGATTTCTTTGTTATGAACTGAATAAATTAACATGGGGTGACTTTAGCATGAAGTAGACTTGGAGAATGTCTCTTCTTTTGCTCCAGGCAGCACACACACAGGGTGAGGTGGAGTCCTAATCCACATCCCAGAAAACTAGAAAATGGAAAACAAGGAAGTAATTTCCAAACAAATCCAAACTATCATACAGCAGTGTTGGTGGTACTTCAAGACATCTCATGCTTTTCTTCCACCACTGGAAATTCTGGTAAATCAGATGCTTGTCATTTCAGCGCCTTATCAGCTTATTGAACAATTACAGTCCATTCTTCTGGGCAAGCCCTGAATAAAAAAGTTCTTATCATTAGGAAATAACTTTTATTCTGCTCTCATTATGCTTCTCTTTTTATCTGTTAGTGGTAACTAGTTTAAGAATGAGAAAGTATATTAAATACAGTATAAAGAATTCTATTAACATCACTTAAAGTCAATAAAACATTTGTGTATTTACTTTTCTTTAGTATTTGGCCATCCATAAATCAGCCTCCAAAATACATAAATAAGGATAATTAGAAATATTTTACCTCACACCTTTAGTGTTAGAGTATGTGACTCAGGTATCTAGCAGTCCCTTCATTCTAATGACTGCAAACCAGACTTCCAAGAAAGGGGGGAAACCCTGGTCTGAACCAGAGTGGACCAAGACAAGGCTTGTCATACTTGTTTTGTCAACTTGACAGGCTGGAGTCATCTGAGAAGAGTTAAACAAACATGAAAAAAATATACCTGCATCAGATGGGCCTGTAGGCTAGTCGATTGGACATCAGGTGAGCCTGGATGATATTTAAAAAGCAGGCTCAAAACAAACAAACAGAACCCAAGCAAACCAGAATTAAAACAAGCACACAAACAAAACACTAGGAACTGAAATGGCATGAAGACTTTCAAAGATGATTCGCACAGAAACCCTCTCTTTTGGAAAACATAGTTTGAATAAAATAAATTTTGAGGGGAAAAAATAGGCCAAGCAATCCATTAGCAATGTTCTTTCCTGGTCCCTGCTTCAGCTTCTGCCTCCAGATTTCCGCCTTGATTCCTGATGATGGACTGTAACCTGTAAGCCAAATAAAATCTTTCTTCTGCAGGTTGCTTTTGGTCATGATCTTTATCACAGCAATATAAAGCAAATCAAGACAGGGCTGTGCTGACCCTCTCATTATTTCATTTATTTATTATTGGCTATCTCAACAATTTACTAAGAATAAAGTGGTGATAGCATCTGGGCTTTTGACTACTATCATATAAACCTTTGTTTCCTTAGTCCACTCAGTCAAATGCAATAATTTTCAGTCTGTTGCCCCACTATTGCTACTAATATCAGAGACAAAATTTTCACTCTATTGTATCTTATCAATATTCTTACAGAGATACATCACAGCAGATCTGAGATGTTTTAGGATTAGTGGTTTGTGTTTACTAACCCAACATTCTGTTTCATCTTTATTTATTTGGAGTAAACATCAAATGCTAAAACATTCATGTGTTTTGTTCAGTATTCTTATTTCCATTCAATCAACACCAAGTAAAGTACTCTATCTCAGAAAGAAAGAAAGGAAGAAAGAAAGAAAGAAAAGAAGAAAGAAAGAAAGAGGGGGGAAGGGCTTTTTTTCTCCTCAAATTTCTATAGCATTTGATATTAGCTATTTAACATTTCTTAAGTCATGTTCTTAGAAAATCTCTCTCTCTTTCTCTCTTTCTCTCTTTCTCTCTCTGTTTATTTCATCATGCTGTATAGGTACTATAACAGGGGGAGAAGGGAAAATGAGGTATATGTAACTGAAGAGGGGAGGTACAGAAGGAAGAAAATAATGAGAGATAAATAATACTGAGTACGCTTTAGAAAACTATAGGGAAGCACTATTTTATAAGCTTGTTTAAAATACAGTGTGTGGTAGGGGAAAATAGAATAGATTTTGTGGATAGACTGGAGTTGGGAGCAGGAATGGGAGGATCAGGTGGGGAGAGGGAGGAGAGATGGAGTTAAGGGAGGAAATGTGGGGAGAGACAGCTAGAATTGGGGTGCATTTGAGAGGTGATACAGAAACCCAGTGAAGTGGAAACTTGATAAAATATATGAAGGCAATCCTAATGAAGTCTCCAAATAATGAGGGAGATGGAGTCTCGAATGCTCATCTCTTGTCACCAAATGAAGCATCCAGTACTGGGATTGGGTTATATCTAATTGAGTTTTGGCCAAAGGGGTTCCATGGAAGTCCCTAAACAGCCAGTCTGTTGACAAGACTGTAGGTTGCTCTCCATAAACTGGCAGCAAGGTGCCTCATTGCTGAAGACAACACCCACACACCTCATTGTGCATGGAGATGTCAAGATAGTGACTATATATAGCCTTCATCCCTTTATGCTAGCATGTTTGGTACAGAAAGGTACTATGCGTACTACCAAAATAGGAAAGAAACACTATGTCAGTCACAAACCCTTTAATCTACAATCTGTCCTGCCTGAAAAATATGATAGGGCAATGGTGGCACAAGCTTATGGGAGTAACCAATCAATGTCTAATTTGACTTAAGACCCACTCCAAAAGCTGGAACTCATACCTATTATTGCCTGGATGACCAAGAATCAGAGACTAGGTATTCCAGAGACCTACAGTAAAACCAAATACTAGTCAGAAAAAAGGTCACAATAAAAAGACTCCTAATGATATTCTACTATATTCATAGATTGGTGACTTATTCAGTCATCATCATAGAAACTTCCTCCTGTGACAAATGAAAACAAAAACAGAGACCCACAGCCAAACATTGCACACAGTGAGAGAAACTTTAGAAAACAGCCCTAAACGGGATATCTCCATCAAATCCCCCCACCAGAGCTCAGGGAACCTTGCAGAAAAGGAGGGAGAAATAGTGTAAGAGCCAGAGGGGATGGAGGACACTAAGAGAGCAAGGTCCTCAGTATCAACATGAGCAAAGCTTATATAAACTCACAGAGTCTGAAACAGCAAGTACAGGGCCGACAATGGTCTGCACCAGGTCCTCTATTATATATTATAGCTTTCAGTTTAGGATTTTTGTGAGACTTCAAGTGTGTGAATGAATGGGTCTCTGATTATTATGCCTTCTCTTGAGTTTTTTTCCTTCTCTTAGTTTGTCTTGTCCAACTTCCATGTGATATTTTCTGTTTTATCTTACTATATTTTATTTTGTTATGTTTTGTTATTATCTCTTAGAAGCCTGTTTTTTTTTTTCTAATGAGAGACAGAAAGGAAATGGATCTGGATGGGAAAGGACCAGGGGAAGTAGAAGGTGGGAAAATTGTAATCAGGATATATTGTATGAGAAAAGAATATATTGAAAATACAGTGTGTATGCATGTGCATATGCATGTGTGTGTGTGTGAGAGAGAGAGAGACAGAGACAGAGACAGAGACAGAGACAGAGACAGAGAGAGAACTGCAATTATAGAAGAAGAGTTCATAAATCTCAGAGGGAGTGAAGGGGAAATAGGAGAGTTAGAGGGGAAGATTTGATAACATGACTCAAAGCATTGGTTTTTATAGTATTTACAATGTATTTTGCAATTTTCTGAGATTTTTCACTTTAAGTAATAAGACTTTATTTTATCCCATTACATAAAAAGACATCCATATCAGAAAACCCATAAATAAAAAACTGTAACTTATTTTCATAGCCGTATTTGATATATTTAATAACTATATTGTTAGCTCTGGCAGGCAGATATCGTTGCAGGGGATGAGGGAGCAGGGAGATGTTGGGCATAGGTGTAAACTTTCTGTGTGACAAAATGGACAAATTATGGAGATTTTTTGCATAGCATGTTGACTTTGGGTAATAGTATCATCCTGCATACTTACAAATTTATACTCATGAAATTTCTTATACAGGAAAATTTTATTCAGTTGCAAAGAAGAATGAATTACATCATTTGAGGAAAATGGACACAATTTGAAATTATTATATCAAGCAAACTAAGAAAAACAAATATCCATGGTTTCACTAATCTGTGTGTTCTACATTTTCTGCAGATTAATAAAATCATAATTATATATACGATGTGACATGAAAGTAAAAGCAAGACTTGTCTGTGGGAAGATGGACTAATGATAGAGCAAGGAGGGTGAAAGATGGGGAGGGTGGTATGACCGGGAAACATGGTCTCCCAGAGCTCTACTTCATTTATTGTGTTATATTATCCTCATTATTTATTTTGATACTCAAATTATCCTAGCTTTTCCAGAAAGGGTTTCTTTGTGATACCTTCTGTGCTCTTTTGATATTTATTCTCATTTTTAAGAGCCCTCTCTGCTTTCTAATACCACAATGATATATGAAAACCCTTTTTGTCCTTTGCCTATCTTTCATATGAATTTGGCTATCTACAGTTCATTGTGATAAAGGAACGTATTTATAAATCAATAGATAGGTGATATATGTGCTTATTGCTATTGGGTGTGGCTGTTCCTATGTCTCTCCTTAGCAAATTCTTCCTTATGCTTTTGATATTTTCAACTCTCTTATTACTGTTACCTACTCTTTTCTCTGAATGAGCTTTTAAAAAATCTCAATCTAGATTCCAACCTCTGCTTGGCCATTGCTAACAAATCAAGTGTAAATGCTTTCCTATTCTGTCAGTGATACAGCATCCTGTTCTGGGTTTATCAGCTGTTTAGAGATTATGCTCAACTCAACTGAGCTATAACATCACATGCCAGGACCCATCAACTGCCCATGAATCATGGATTCTTGCTTGACCCTGAACTCACCTTGATATAGTACCCATCTCTTCCAGATGGCTATACTCATTTCCACACAAATGCAGGCCTGACATCCTAGGCTGGGCTGTCACATCTACGTATGACCATACATTTCACCATGTTTGGGTTCCACTTCTCACTCTTAATTGTTGATTCTCATCACCATCCAAACCATACCCAGCCCCCACCGAATAGCTACAGCATGATACTCTTCATAAACTAAAGAGAAGAAGGGGAGAGAAAGGAAGGCAAAGAAGGAGACGGATGATAACAGAAGGAAGAGAAGACAAAGGAATGAGGACAAGATAAGAATAAGGGCATGTTTCTGCTCTCTTCTTCAGAGTTGTGAAATAATCAGATCACCAGTAAAGGAAGGATAATATAAACACGTGGGATAGAAAGTAAAGAAGCTTTGCATAGATGGAGAAAAACAGCGTGAAACAGCCATAGCTTCTACATGAACTAGAAGAGTCTTCATGCTAGTCATCTAGCCTCGTATGTGGGAAAGTAATATCATCCTTCTCTGAAGACACACCTAGCATTTTAGACTCATAGTCACTCATATCCTCAATACACTGATGTAACGCAAATTCAAAGACCCAAAATGCCTAGAAACATAATGTTCTTTTGGTATTCTATAAATCAGGGTCAGTCTCCTCTTCTGGGACAGTTTACATTCACTAATCCAGATATGTAGTGCAGTACTGTTTCTTTCATAGTGACTTTGTCATATCTAGTGAAATATGATTTTAAAGTAACATTCAGGGTATGATCATGGTTATTAAGTCTATTAATCAATTGTATTCAGGTCAGTAGAACAGAGATCTTTGATAATTCTATGTAACCAATTGTATTGTTATAAAGTATACATTTTACTCTTAAATGTTTTTTCTAGTTCTTTAAACAATGTCAATCATCTGAAGAACTGCTATTTTATATTTTTTCTGAAAATGTCAGACAATTATATATATATATATATATATATATATATATATATATATATGAAGACCTTTCAGAGAAATTATTTTCCTAAATTCTGAAGGCCTAGTTAAAATAAGAATTTTTTTTGCAATATCTCATTTCCATTTATGTGAACATAGCTTTTTGAGCTTATAGGAAGACAGACTTACAAAAAGAGAGGGGTGTTTCTTATATTCTCACTTAAGACAAATTTATTAAGTATAACTAAATTCATCTCTTGGTCTTAGGTCATCCTTGTTTGCTCATCTTGGATTCAGAATTGTGTTTTCTCCAAGTTGTTGGGTTGTATGTAAATTCATCTATGTGGAGAACACAACTGTAACAGTCAATCTTTATTGTCAACTTGGATTTAGAAACACTATTCTGGAAAGTAGTGGAAAGATAGCCTAAATGTGCAGAGAACCATAGACTTGAGGCCAGGATGGACTGAGAAGAAGCAAAAATGAAATACCCCAATGCAGGTATTTGCTCTCTCTTTCCTCGTCCACATGAGTTTGCTGTGCACTCTTTGCCATGACAAATTCCCCTGAAACCAAACCAAAATAAACTCTCTGTCTCTTCAATTATTATGCTCAGGTATTTTTGTCACAGCAACAATATGTCTATCACAGAAAACCAAACATGAGATTGTGTCTGTAACAATGCAGTTCGGAAACCTATGAAACTCGTTTGTGGAAAATTTAGAAAAGTTTGGAGGTGTGGGCTGTAAGATAACCAGAGCTGGAATGCTATAAGCAGAGTTTAAGGCAGGGGTCCGAGGAACAGCATGCTGCTAAGGGCATGCATAGTAAAGACTGACAAGAGGTTTCAGATGGAAGTGGGGGCTCTGTTGGCATTAGAATAAAGACTATTCAGGCTACCTGTAGAACTTGTTGATATCCTAGTTCTTGTGCTGAGGACAATCTCTCTCTCTCTCTCTCTCTCTCTCTCTCTCTCTCTCTCTCTCTCTCTCTCTCTCTCTCGATGGAAGTAGTGATGGTCATTATGGTGGTGGTGGTAATGATGGTGTATGTTTGTATGTGGTGCATGCATGTGTGTATGTAGGTAGGAGCCAGAAGCCAGAAGCCAGAAGTGAAGGTCAGGTGTTCTCTTCATCACTCTCTGCCTTATTCCTGCATGGCAGAGTTTCTAACTAAACAGAACTTTATCTATTCAGGAAATCTGGTTGGCCAGTGAGTTCCTAAAATCCACCTGTCTCTGATATCCTAAAGTGGGGTTACAGCATACCCAGCCACAAGTATTTTTGTATAGGTGCCAAGATTACACTCCTGTAATCCCAGCACTCAGGAGGTACAGCCAGGCAGATCTCTGTGAGTTCAAGGCCAGCCTGGTCTACAGAGTGAGATCCAGGACAGGCACCAAACTACACGGAGAAACCCTGTTTCAAAAAAATAAAAACGAAAAAAACAAAAAACAAACAAACAAACAAAAAAAAACCCCAAAAAACTGTAAGGATAAAAGTAATGTTCCAGGAGGGCCAGGCTAAGAATGTGTTGCTTTTCTATCAGTAAAATTTCCTTTTATTACCATAGTGACTGTAGAGAATGAATCATTAATTTTAAGTTCTGGTTGAAAACAAAATAAACATGAGCAAAAATATCATTAATCACTGCACTAGTATAAATCTCATTGAAGAGGAAAACATGTGTGTATATGTAAAAGGTGGCACTTTCAAGAGTTTGTAGCAATTAGGGGCCAGAATCTGACAGTCTCCAATAGTGTTTGTTTACTTTTCTTCTTAGACAGTTGTGTGCCATGGTGACATAAGTTCCTTGGAAGATTGGGCACACTTGTGCTGGCTCTTATCAGTATATTTGTCAGTGACGGTATTTCTTCATGTTACCAGCTTAGCCTGAACTACTAAAAGTAGGTTCAGAAGGAGATAGATATCTTGATAAAAATCTAACAGAAATATTAGAAATTCATATAAGCAGTTGAAAATATCAACAACTGTTTAGATGAGACAACAGAAAGAATATTAGAGCTTGCAGGTAAGTTTGCTGAAGAATTGCACTATTATATAAATAAAGAAGAAGGGAATGTGTTAAGAATGAAGAAAACAAGCAAGATCTCACTCCAAAAGGTAATGAGAAGTCACCTGCTTTGCATGAGAACTGGCTAATGAAGCGGAGAGCAGCTGCTAGCAAAGTGGATCATTTGCTGGAGGCCCAAGCAAGTTTGTTGAAAAGCTTCCTCCAAAGTCCAAAGGCTGGCCACTTGACTCTGTGACAGGAAGAAAGAAAGCAAAATAGAACATCCCAGGAAAAGATACTTTGCACCTGAGAATAATGCCTGATGGGCTCACCTGGGAGTACCACATGGCTTGCCTCCAACTTGGCTGGTGACCTCATTAGAATGGAAGTATGCCATGTGACTTTACCACCATCTTGGTTAAGGTGATCTATGGTATCCTTATCTCTACTTACCATTGTGTTCTTCTTTTTAGACTAAGGAAGCAACACCAGGCTTCCAAAATGGTTTGTTTTAAAACTAGATCATACAAAAAACTGTGATTTTTTGCTATATTTGTTAAGCAATAGCTAATTAGAGAAACCGAGTCTTATAAAAAAAACTGTGGTATTTTGCAAAAGTATACTATAAAAGGATCAAAACTATGAGTTTCCCAGCCTCTCTGTAGATAATATTTAGTATTTATGATTTAAAGTTTACTTTGTACTAAAGGATCTTTAATTCAAGAATTATATTTTCTAAGGCACAAACTTAACAGAATAAAATTATAACATCCTAATCCTATAAAAAGTTACTAATTTAACTGTAAACTGTAAAATATGATTAAGATATGCAAGTTAATAGTCAGCTATGCTAAGTACAAATGTAATTTATTTACAGAGACAAGCTTGGAGGAAGAGACCAATTTTTTCTTTTTTTTTTAATTAAGAAATTTTCTATTTATTTTATATACCAACCACAGATTCCTCTGTCCTCCCTCCTGCTCCCTCCCCAGCATTCCCCCCCCCCCCAAATCGCCCCCCTTTCCTGCCTCCTCCAAGGCAAGGTCTCCCATGTGGAGTCAGCAGAGCCTGGTACATTTAGCTGAGGCTGGTCTGAGCTCCTCCTCCCTACACCAAGACTGAGCAAAATGTCTCAGCATAGGCATTAGGTTCCAAAAAACCGGCTCATGCACTAAGAACAGGTCCCAATCACACTGGCTGGGGGCCTCTAAACTGTTCAAGCTACACAACTGTCTCACTTACCCAGAGGGTCTAGTCCAGTACCATGGGGGGTCCTCAGCTATTGATCCACAGTTCATGTGTTTCCATTAGTTTGGCAAGTTAGAAGAGACCAATTTTTACCTCTCATTATATAGTATTCTGTATGTGTTGTCAAAATTAAGCCTAAAGCAAATAAAGCAAAACAAGTTAAAAGTAAAATTAAAGTTTGTTTAAGGTAAAAAGAATATTGAAAATCAGATATATTTTAAAAATTGGTTATAAAATATTGAATACTTGAGTAAAATTTACAATATATTTGCATGGTGAAAAGTTCCTATGCTCAAGAAGTTCCCTGGGGTGGAGTACCATCCCACCAGAGTAAGTTCCATGCTAGCCTCATTATTACAGGACAAAGATGCATGGAAAAATAAGACCTGCCAGAAGTTGCCTCCTGCCTTTAACTGCATAGACTTGACTACCTTGGGCTATTTAGGCCTGACCAGCTCTAGCCATATAGATCAAAACAGAAAAAACCCTCTTCCTTATGTAAATGATGATTACACTTCATGTCTCATATGGCACATGGATCTCAGGGTCTGCACCTCATCTTAAATGTCTCAAACAACAGAGAGGCAAATAGCAATTACTCTGCCTTTAATGAGGATTCTGTGAACATGGGAACCTTGAACCTAAGCCTGACAGGTATGGGACCACTGTGCTAGTTTGATTGGTTATGCCCTTTACCCTGGCATGGAATTCTTCCTCCTTTTAAATTTTTTTCCTTTTTTTGAACATAGATTGTTTTCTCATACAATATATCCTGATTACAATTTCCCCCCACTCTACTCCTGCCAGTTCCTCCCCAGTTCTCCTTCCCCACAGATCCAACCTCTTTCTGTCTCTCATTAAAAAGGGGTCTAGAGAGGCCGGGCAGTGGTGGTGCATACCTTTAAACCCAGCACTCAGAAGGCAGAGCCAGGCAGATCTCTGTGAGTTCAAGGCCAGCCTGGTCTACATAGCGAGATCCAGGATAGGCACCAAAACTACATAGAGAAACCCTGTCTCGGAAAACAAACAAACAAACAAACAAACAAAACAGGGTCTAGAGAAATGGCTCAGCAGTATTTACTACTTTTGCAGAGGAACCAAGTTTGGTTCCCAGTATCCATAAGGCAGTTCACAATCATCTGTAGTAGCTCCAGTTCCATGGGATCTGTGTCCTCTTCTAGCCTCCCTGGGCAATAGGCACACATGTGGTTCACAGACTTTGTGGAGACAAAACATGCATACACATAAAATAATAAAATAAAATGTTAAAAGAGTCAATCCAGTTGGATCAGCCAATCACCTGGCCAAAGGACAACCCTTCAGTTCATTGGAAGCTAAACTAAAGAGATAGGAGCAGTAATTAGCCTTTTAATGAGATAATGTATTTTTCCTTCACAGAACCTCTAGCAGAGTCCATTACAGAGTAAGTCTGCCTGCTTCTCTAATTACTCAGAAAAGCATAATTTCCCTTTCCCCACCTCTTATCTCTTTTTGAAGCATCCTTTTCCTAACACTTTGGACTTCGCTCTTTCTTTTAACCCTCCTTCCCACCATGTGGCTGCTTGTCTGATATGTGGCTGATCTCTAATGCTGACTTAACTCAAACCACATGGCTTTGTTCCCCTCTCTGCTATGATCTCTCAGGTAGCTGCTACGATCCACAGTTTACTTGTCCTGTTTTTTTTTTTAACACTAATAAAATTGTCCTTGAGCTTAAAAAAAAAGTCCATTGTGTAAATTTACCACATTTTCATTATTCATTCATCATCTGATGAACATTTAGGCTGTTTCCAATTTCTGGCTATCATTAATAGAGCAGCAATAAACAAGGATGAGTAAGTATCAGTGTAGGAAGATGTAGAGTCCTTTGGGTATATACCCAAGAGTCGTATAGTTGAATCTTGAGGTAGAATGAGTCTCAGTTTCATGAGGAATTATCACACTGATTTCCAAAGTGTCTACACTAACTAATTTGCCCTCTCACTAGCAACGAATAGTGTCCCCAGTCTCCCACCAGCATGTGCTGTCATTTGTTTTATTGATCTTGGCCATTAGCAGTGCACACAAAACCTTCACAGGTTCAAGCCAAACAAAATCTCAGCACTGAGAAAATATTGTAGACACAAAGTCACACCCCTAACCAAGAAGCTATTTGCAATTGATGGAGGGTCACTGGGTATATCAACTACACTCCTGGGTAGGCCCTACACCCAGGAATAGATGGCCAACACAAAACAAACCCAATGATTTGTGTGTGTGTGTTTGTGTGTGTGTGTGTGTCTGATTTTGGTTTCATTTGTTTATTTTGACTTTTTTTGTTTGTTTTGTTTTTCATTTTTGTAGCTTGTGTTTTTTCTTTCTTCCTTCTTCCCATTATTTCTTATTTATTTATTTGTTTATTTATTTATTTTTTACTATAAGTAATTAATCTTCAACTCCTTCAGAGACCCAAGAAGGAAATAATATTACCTAATAAAAAAAATAAAAACAGGAAGTGCAGGAAGTGCATGCAAGCAGCTTCCAAAAAAAAAAAAAATGTGAGTTGACAGAAACAGCCAGCTGCCTGGACAATCACCTGAGGTTTCTCTGCAGTGTTGGGGCATCATCTTCAGCCTATAGGCTTAGCGTATCTGACAGACTCATTTGTGAACTAGGATGTATACAAGGTCAACAGTTCAACCTCACATTTGGTGAGAGCAGTCCATGTACCAGAAACACCTGAATTCCATTAGTGTCATGTCATGATTCAGGATTTTAAATTCTGGAAATTGTTGATGTTTTTTGAATTCAGCTGTCCATTGTTCTTGGTTGTGTGTGTGTGTGTGGCTTCATCTTGACATCTCATTCTTCTCCACATCCCTCTATTAAATGCCGGTCTACCATTGAGAGGTGTGAGCTTAGTTACTCTTCAAGAATAACTGTTTCAGCTGCTGTTCCACTGCACATCAGAAGCCATTGGCCCACATTATTTCTTTTTTAAAGAGAGAACATAAGGGTATGCGGGTAGAGAGTTGGGGAGGAGTTGTGGAATGTGAAAAACATCATCAAAATACATTGTACAGCTCTCTCTGATCTGCTCTCTCTCCTCCCACCCCACCATCTTTATCTCCGCTCTTCACACATGCTCCTTCCCAGGCCTGGTTCTCTTGTACCCCCCTCACTCCCCTTCCTCCTAATAAAGCTCTGAAACTAAAAAGAAATACATTGTATAAAAGTTTTAAATAAAAAAGGGTATCTTATGAAATTTATTCATAGAATGATGCTAAGCAGACCCAATAGAACAATTGCTTAGTTTTCAGTTAGTTCTGTTCCTGTAGATAACCTTGGCTAATACAGAAGGGTAGGGGGGTATGATTCCTCACCTGTTGATGGCTTCTTGGTGTGGAAGGGTCACTTTTCTTTATTAATGTGGATCCTAGAAGGTAAATGTCACTCCATAGCCTCGTGTCTTATGAGTATGTGGAAATCAAAAATTGGTATAGGTGGGTTATAATAAAAAAAAGGAGATTAAATTGAGTATTTTTAGGGGAAATTTAGGAAGGGTTATATGAAAGAGTGGAGGATTAATATGCCAAATATATGCATGCATGAAATAATCAAGGAATATATAAAATATATTAAAAAGTAGAAATGAACCTGACTTTAAGACCAGTCATAATTTAGTTATGACTTAATAAACTAGATGTATTTTTGTGCCTGTCTATATCATCTTAGTATTGTGTTTTATCTTCTCAATCACAAATAACAAAACATAGCTAAAAATAATTAAGAAAAATTAGGCCATGCCTATATTACAGAGAGCATTAATCCCTTTAATATCTATATTGCCTGTTTAACAAAGGGTTTTCCAGTCAAAGCTTCAGGTGCTACTTCTTTTGTGCAGAAATTAAATTAAAAAATTCTTTTAGCTTATCTCACAGGTTCATTTAAGGAAAGAAATGTCCTCCAGCATGTACTTAATTCCTACTGTGATTTTTAAAAATATCTAGATTCTCCATGGCCCTCATCTACTTGATTTTGGAACATAGATATTTTAATAATTAAGTTGTATTTCCTTTTATCCCTAGTGGGCTGTCTCCCAGAAGGGTGAGGGAAATCTCAGTGCTACACTTATTTGTAAAAGCTACAATGTTATACCAAGTCTAAAGCCCTTGTGAATAGCTTTCTCTGATGCTTTGTATATCATTAGAGGTTCCAGATGGCTCAGGGCCTGGATGTATATATCCAGTGTAACCTATCTCCTTCCTTAAAGCATACAAGAATCTAAGAATATATCCAGAGACTATTCTGCTGCTTGATTCTTCGGGTTCACATTGCATGACTACAAATTATAGTTCCTAACATCATTTAAGCTTTAGCTGTCGACCATTCATAAAGTTCATCTTGACTCTCTCCTAAGACTAGAATTTTTCGAGAAAGCAAATAATAAAGCAGAAGTTTTTAAACAGAAAGCATTGATGAGTATATGTTATGCTTCTCTGTGGGAGACTCTGAAACTTAGACCGTGAATGAATGCTTGAAGGACTGGGTTTATTTTATTTTAAAATAAATTTAAAATACTTACACTTGTGATAGAATAATAAATTAAGTTATATTTAAACTTCAAACTAAAAACTTAGTTAAAATTAACTAAAATAGTAACGCCAAAAAGAAGGAACCTTGGAATTCTACTGTTTCATTTTAAACAGAATCTGACAAACCACCACATCATAAAAGGTAAAAGTAACTTTAAAAATATTTGAGATTTAACAACTTATAAGTCATGACTAGTTTCTTGGTTGGTACTGAGGGAAGTATTCCTTTCTCAAGATATGAATGACTTTGCTTTAAATTTGCTGATATTTATGTGTTAAGCTCTATTACATTTATTATATGTTTACAAAACATTGCTCTGATTTTGCATGCTCATCACCACTCAGTTATTACCCATATAGTAAATGTGCACTATAATAACTAAAAACTATTGGCCTGATTAAAAAATAGTAAGCTAACAAATACACAGAGAACAAATTGAGTTTCACCTTAAAGAAGCTATTGCTGTGGAAGGGATAATGGATATTTGCCACTGGAGTTAAAATATGGTGATGAACTGTACCTAAGGTCTGAATTAGAAAGTAGAAGTCTACTTCAACCTAAAGCACTTGTGATGCTGCACAACAGCATAACTATGCAGCCTTCAGCAGCCTGAGTCTGCATGCTCTATTATTAGTCTACTTTAATTTCTAAAACAAGTGTATATTGATTAATTGATATTTGCAATACACAAATGATATGCTGACTATATATGAAAAGAAATTATTTGTGATCTTAAGAGAGCTATTATTATGTGAAAAATAATCAGTATTCA
Organism: Peromyscus eremicus; assembly: GCF_949786415.1. NCBI lineage: Eukaryota > Metazoa > Chordata > Mammalia > Rodentia > Cricetidae > Peromyscus > Peromyscus eremicus. The sequence goes on from NC_081434.1 coordinate 311,107, forward strand.
ATATTAACATTAATGTTTGTTAATAATTGCTACTATTCTTGGAAAATATGTTTTGCCCAGGTTGAAGAATTAAGAAATTTTATTAAATTTTATTAAAGGTAAGAAATAATGCTAAAGTCCAAGTAAGTCAATTAAAGTAACAGGAAGTTTTTATTGAAGAGTGATGCCTAATGGTAATACAACATAATTTATCAGGAGCATAGATACTGGGGACATTGTCTTTGCTTTAATTTATAATTCTGATCCTACTTAGTAAATTTCAACAAGATTAGTTCTCTACAACTTTTCAGGAAACATGGAAATATAACAGTATCTGTGTGGTATTATTGTTATATATACTAAACGAACTACCATGAATGCATTTAGAAAGTGTTGACATAAAAAATCTCACATAAATGTTAGCTAAAATTATAATCGACCATATTGGATGACTCCTAGTTCAAAAGAGAAGGAAAAGGGTGAGTCCTCTTTTTAACACAGGCACTTCAAAGTCTGTGATGACTCACAAGGGAATCAATGACAGATATAAAGTCATGTTAAGGTTAATTGGAAGGTAATCAGTTCTCTCACACATATAGATATTTTGTTCAGTAGCTATTACCAAATAATATTTATTACTTCTGTACATTTTTCTTACAGAATGTTGAATTGTGAGCTTAAAGAAACAAGGATTTTTTTCTTTATGAAATTGTATGGTCCATTTGAGAGAGAAAAAAAGTCCTACAATGGATGTTAAACTTTTTTTTTTTTTGAAATTCAGTATACATATCTTTTTCAGTTGTACATAATTTCAATCAGAATTCAAAGCTTTAATGACTCACAAAAGGCAATTAAACGTATTAGGTAATTTAAAATAAATCAGTCACTTTTTATTGGCATATGTTCATTATATATAGTGCTTGGTTTAACGTACAAATTCTGTCATGTATATCACATTGACCATGTTCAGATCTTCCTATTCCCTTCCTTTAGTACCGTCTCCCTATTTCTTCCTCCTAATAGTCTCTTTCCTTGTCATTTCTGTTTTTCTTCATATAAATGTACATATATGTATATGAACATACATATGGACTTATGCGTCTGTAAAGACTTTAAGAACACAGTTTTGGAATTATTCACTGGATACTCTAAGTACTTATAACTTCTTATAAATTTGAATACCAAGGTGATTGTACCTCTAAACCCAAACTATATAAACTATTATCTGAATGGCATTTCTTAAATATCTATGCTCACTTCCTGTTACTGCTTCATAATATTGAAACTAATGTATACAATAGCAAAAGAATGTTTGGATCAGTGGTACAGTAAATATGACAGATATTTTAGGAAGAAGGCATTGTATTATATATTTAAGGGAAATGCTAAATTATACCAATTTCAGAAATTTAAATTGAAAATAATATGTAGAGTCCACACTAGCTGGTTGAATTCAGTTTAAGTTGGAGTATTTTGAAGCTAAAATTACTGACAGCCTTTTAAACCCTGCTATATCAACTATTTGTAACACTGAAGGTCAAGCTGAAAGTGTTCATTTGCCTTGTGCCTCTCATCAGGTCTCCTCCATGGGTGACAGGGGAACAAGCAATCACTCAGGAGTGACTGACTTCATCCTTGTAGGCTTCAGGGTCGGCCCTGAGCTCCATATCCTCCTCTTCCTGCTGTTTCTGCTTGTGTATGCCATGATCCTTCTAGGAAACATTGGGATGATGATCATTATTATGACTGATCCCCGGCTCAACACACCAATGTATTTCTTCCTAGGCAACCTCTCCTTCATCGACCTCTTCTATTCATCTGTTATTGCACCGAAGGCTATGAGCAACTTTTGGACCGAGAGCAAGTCTATCTCATTTGCAGGCTGTGTGGCTCAGTTTTTTCTCTTTACACTCTTCATTGTGGCTGAAGGATTTCTCCTGGCAGCCATGGCTTATGACCGTTTCATTGCCATCTGCAACCCGCTCCTGTACTCTGTTCACATGTCCACGCGTCTCTGTGCTCAGCTGGTGGCAGGCTGTTATTTCTGTGGTTGCATCAGCTCTGTTCTCCAGACCAGCATGACATTTACTTTGTCCTTTTGTGCTTCTCGGGCTGTTGACCACTTTTACTGCGATACTCGACCAATTCAGAGATTATCTTGTACTAACCTCTTTGTCCATAAAATAATATCTTTTTCCTTGTCCAGCATCATTATCTTACCAACAGTCCTAGTCATTGTCGTTTCTTACATGTATATTGTGTCCACTGTTCTAAAGATACACTCCACAGAGGGAAGGAAGAAAGCCTTCTCCACTTGTAGCTCCCACTTGGGTGTTGTGAGTGTGCTGTATGGTGCTGTCTTCTTCATGTATCTCACCCCTGACAGATTTCCTGAACTGAGTAAACTGGCTTCCTTGTGCTACTCCCTAGTCACACCTATGCTGAACCCTCTGATTTACTCTCTGAGAAACAAAGATGTTAAAGATGCTCTAAGCAAACTTCTAGACAAGAAAAAATTCAGTCTTTAATTGTTCTTCCCCTCTACCAGTAGTGTTTTGAGTGTTATTTTATACCTCTTATAATCAATATTTTCTTCTCCTATGCTATTAGTATGCAGCAAACCCTTATTAAATATTACATATTTTCTTCTCTGAAATCTTAGACATCCTGGACATTGGAGAATCATTCTTGATTATGCTCCCTTCTCACATCTCCAATGACAACTTACTTCGCAGAATCAGTATATATATTATAGTATTGAACAATATTTTAATGTTTCATTCTAATCCCTTAACAACAATTTATCTAGTATTTATCTTTTTCATTGTCTTTCCATCTGTAGAAAACTTATAATGGTAACGGTTATTTTAAAATAAAACTTTTTTATATTTTATAGTTTCATTAGTACTTTTAATTAGTTATTATATTTCAGCTTTATCAAATAGTTTATACTCAGGAAAGAACTTATAATAAGAAGAAACAAAATATAAATATCCTTTTCTATACACATTTACTTGGGATATTGTCCCTAAGCACTGCAGGTATTGTGAGCTCTGAGACAGTGCTATTTGCTCAATTCTATCTCAATGAACTAAATTAGAAGATTAAAAAGCTGAAAATACTTTTGAGTGACCCTTCTCTCCATCTTATTGTTTACAATTCAATTTTTTTATTATTGCCAGAGAATACTTAATGAAGGTTTAGAAGTAGTTGAGCCATTAAAATAGAACATATTCTAAAATTTACTCTTTAATCTACATAGACATAATTGTTTATTTCATAAATTTTGGGAACACTCGTTAATATTTTGGCATCATGGCAGACACAGGAGTAAGTCACTCTACTTTTTTAGAAAGTTTATAAATTAATTCATGAATTAAATCCTTAGACAAATAATTAATAACCATATAACTGTGCCAACAGTATTCTAAGAAAACACCAAGATCAGTGGTTGGTATCAGTAAAAATCCTCTTAGATAATACATTAGAAGAATTTAAATGGCCAGGAATTTTGCCTGGTCAGGAGTCCCAATATTTACTTGTATTGAAAACATGTCTGTTTTGAAAATAGTATATTTTAAAAGCTACATGGATTATATATAGAAAAACTAACTGGTTAATAAGACAGGACTCCAAAAAGAATTGTGTCTTCTAGTTTTTGAACTTGCAGGAGTGTTAATGGTGATAAAGTGAACAGTTACAAAGTAAGTGAGTGGAACTGAGGTTTCAGCTCAGTAGTAGAATGCCTGTCTGGCATGAAGGAGGCTCTGAGCTTGAACTTCTGTGCTACAAAGCAAACACAAAACCTAGTAACAACATTAAACACAAATTATCTCTCATAAGTCAGCAAAGGGTGTATTCCTCGGTTTGACAATAGTAAGCACATGAGTGTGTGTATACCCTATACTTAATGTCACCTTTAATGATGAGAAATTAGGGCCAAAGGAAGGATGTCCCACCTTGGTATACCTTTTTAATCTTGTATTTCTAGCACTAATTTCTGTAACAACATAAGACAAAGAAATAAATGGTGATATTTTCACATTTGTATGCTCAAGATTTATCTTCCAATACCATGAATGTGACTACACAAAGTATAACAGGATACTTTTGAATATAGTCATTCAATGAGTAGAAAGAGAAGTTTCATTTTTTTTCTAGGTGTGATACATCTCCAGATAGGTTCAGCTCAGTTTTGAGAAATTACATTTTTTCATGACTTCTGCCTTGGGAGGAATGAGTAGAGATCACATTCAAAGAATCGAATTTGGAAAACAGGATATTATAAATACCACAGTTGCTGCTGCAAAAACTATACTATGACAGAAGTTAAAAAACCCAAAGCATAAAATTTCAATAAAATGTACTATGAATATAATAACAAATATATTATAAGATGATATAGTTTATAATAATAGTATAGAATATGTATATATAAGGGATAGTGAATTATAAATTATTTTTATGTATTCAGTTATCATCAACTAAAATTGGTTATTTATGTAGGATATTTCATGTAAACTCCCTGGTAACTACAAAGTAAATAGCTACAGAAGACCCTTGACTATGAGAATGGCATCAAGATACATCAATTCAGAGACAGGGGAAGATGTTAAATTACTTATATCAAGCACTCTATATCTCCACAAATCTCAAATCAATCAGATTTATGGCTGCACAAGACATGGGATATATCAAAAGACAAAGGAGTCAGTAATATTAGGCAATAATAAATAATAGAGATCAAATTAAATAAATAATTACTGAACTTGAGTTTTAGGGGAAACAAATTTTAAAATAGAACACTGAGGGAAATGATAGAGAGGGCTACAATCTCTACCACAGCAAAAAGAAAAGGATGACTCTTCATCCTAGCACATCCATTGTATTTGCTGTTCTTCAGAATAGCAAGAAAATAGAATCAACCATGATGTCCATCAACAGATGGCTGGTTAATTAAAATCTAGTACAAGTACAAATGGAATTTTCCTCAACTATAAAGAAAAATTGAATTATGGAAAAATGTATGGAATTGAAAAGTATTCTAGTAACCCAGGCTTAGAAAGACAAGCATTAAACATTTTCTTTCATATATAGATCCTAGTGTCTAAATGTTAATTGTGTATACTTAAATGAGAATGAATGTAGATGGAAAATCAGAAAGGAATTCATGTGTCAGAGGAAAAGAAGATTTAACAATTGGTAATTGAAAGGACAAGAAAATACGAATGAGGGAGAAAGGGAATTACTGTGGGGAAAAGGGTACCTCTAGGGAAGAAGAGGCAGAGAGAAAAGAAGATAAGTGAGGATGGAATTGTATCTGACATGAACATGTACAGTAGTTTTTACTGACATTTCTTTAATAATACATCTACAAAAATTCATATTATGTTATATACTATTTTTATTTGACAGAAGGTCCAAGGAAGTGTTTAGGTGTACTATCTGGCACTTTGCAGAAGTAAAGTTGCAAGCCAAGCAGACCCTGTAGAATGGGTTCGCTACTTCTCAAACCTACAAAACAGTTTGGTGGCATGAGACCATTTTGTGAGAAGCTTTGTAACTGAAATATTGTAGAGGGATGGCAAAAGACTCTTCTTTCTTATGTCTACCCCAAAGTATCTCTTGCTAAGCACCATTCATTAGGCCAGTGACCACCACAAGAGCTAGTGTGGGCTTAAGAGATTGGCAGACAATGAGGATTTAAACTTTCAAATGTAGATAAACTTGAGAATATAGTAAAAAGCATGCAGCATTGGAAACTCAGAAAATGCCTATGTGCAGAGGCGTGCTGAAATGAACTCTGGATAGCACTGAATGTCAATACTAAAGGAGGTTCCTCAGGGCCCCAGATAACACTCTTTTAACTACTAGGAGTGCTTGGCAGGGGAGGGGGGCACGAGACAGGGGGTGAGGTGGGGTGGGGTGGGACCTCCATGTGTAGGACATCTACATAAGAATTCCACTCAACTCAAAGCAGACTGAGCAGAGACCAGAGACTGCAAGTACATTTTATGCTCTAACATGTTAGACTCAAAAAGACAAGCAGCCATTATCTATCCAGAGTAAGCTACAAGAGACAATTGGAAGGAAATAAGAATCCATTTATATTTTTAAAATTACTTTGATTCTTTTATTAATTTTGTTGTTGCTTTCAATTTCTTTGATTTGGCCTTATGATTGATTTTTTTCTTTCTCCGTGCTGATTTTATTGTTTTTGCCCTAAATGTTATTTCTTCTTCCCCTCTCCCATATACTTTTCCTCTCATTCTTATGTTCCTCTAACTTCTTTACCCTTCCTAACCACCCTTTCCTTTTTACTTCTTAATTATCAATACTTTTAGCATTCATAATTTAAAAACTCTATCTGTATCCCAGATTCTTTCTTTTCAGATTTATTGAGAGTATAAACTATTGGCAGGAAAATGGTAGAATTAGAAGATTGTCACATAAAGGGAAACAAACAGACACATAAAAATAACAAAATCTGTGTCTAAAAAAATCCACAACATGAAAACAGAATGGTTGTTTAGGAAGAGGAAATAGACCAGTGGGGTGAACAAGAAAGGATAATGTGGGGAAATGAATTTCATCAAAGTTTATAATAGATGCATGAAAAATTTATATTGAAATCTTTAATTTGTACAAAAATATATATTATAAAGGTTTACAATATTATTTCACTTACAAAAAAGATAATCAACAAAGAATAAATAGATAAAATAGGAGAATTTTATTTTCTAATATAATCTGTTAGTTTGTCTTTTTTTTTCATTATGGAACTGTAACTATTAATATTAGAGGTATTATGGGAAAACGTATATTAACTCCTTTCATTTTGTTGATTTTGTGATTTTTACTCAGATCCCTTTGATTACCTGTCTTGATATTGTTTATTTGTTGCCCTGTGACCTCTTAGATGTGTTTATTCTTATCTTCATATAGAAGTATTCCTTCTGGTATACTCTGTAAAGATAGCTTAGTTGTCACAAATCCCTTGACCTGTTTTTGATATTTATATTTATATTTTTTCCTCTAATTTTAATAGATTTTTTGCTGGGTATAATAGTCTGAGTTGATAACTATTGTCTTTTCATGACTTAGGCCCTTTCTAGGCCCTTTTGCCTTAAAAGTTTTCTGCTGAATAATCAATAATTATTCTGATGGGCCTATTTTTATAAGTGACTTGCTCTTTCTCTCTTGCAGCTTTCAATAGCCTTTCTTTATTTTGTGTTTTTAATGTTTTTTTTTTTTTGATTAAATTTTTTTTAATTTTTTTAAAAAATTTTTATTTTGCAATACAATTCAGTTCTACATATCAGCCACGGATTCCCTTGTTCTCCCCCCTCCCGCCCCACTCACCTTCCCCCCAGCCCGCCCCCCATTCCCATCTCCTCCAGGGCAAAGCCTTCCCCGCGGACTGAAATCAACCTGGTAGACTCAGTCCAGGTAGGTCCAGTCCCCTCCTCCCAGGCCGAGCCAAGGGACTCTGCATAGGCCCCAGGTTTCAAACAGCCGACTCATGCAATGAGCACAGGACCCGGTCCCACTGCCTGGATGCCTCCCAAACAGATCAAGCCAATCAACTGTCTCATCCATTCAGAGGGCCTGATCTAGTTGGTGACCCCTCAGCCATTGGTTCATAGTTCATGTGTTTCCATTCGTTTGGCTATTTGTCCCTGTGCTTTATCCAACCTTGGTCTCAACAATTCTCGCTCATATAAACCCTCCTCATTCTCGCTAATTGGACTCCCAGAGATCCACCCGGGGCCTAGTCATGGATCTCTGCATCCAGATCCCTCAGTAGTTGGATGAGGTTTCTAGCACGACAATTAGGGTGTTTGGCCATCCCATCACCAGAGTAGGTCAGTTCGGACTGTCTCTCGACCATTGCCAGCAGTCTATTGTGGGGGTATCTTTGTGGATTTCTGTGGGCCTCTCTAGCACTTTGCTTCTTCCTATTCTCATGTGGTCTTCATTTACCATGGTCTCCTATTCCTTGTTCTCCCTCTCTGTTGTTGATCCAGCTGGGATCTCCCACTCACCCAAGCTCTCTTTCCCTCGACCCTCGCCCTTCACTACCCCCGTGTTTTTAATGTTTTAATTACATTATGTCATATGGAGTTTCTTTCCTGGTCTCATCTATATAGTGTTATGTAGGTGTTTGTGCCACTCTGGGCATCTCTTTCTCTAGGTTTGGGAAATTTTATTCTATGATTTTATTAAAACTATTCCCATTAAACTATCAAATACATTACTACATGCTTTGTATGTAGTAATCTTCTCCTGCTATACTTATAATTCAAAGGTGAGGTCTTTTTATGAAAGCCAAATAATTTCTTTTATGATCTTGTATATTAAGAAAAACAAAATCATGAAATTAATGGATAAATGAATGGAGCTGGAAACAATAATTCTTAGTGAGGTATTCAAGACCCAGAAAGACAACACATCACATTTTTTTTTAATCTGTGAAAGTTAGCTTTGAATATTTAGATCGTTTTGTTTTATTTGGCATACCCATCAAGACTGGGAAAAGATAAGTGGCTATAGCAAGGATGATACTCAAGGGAGGTAAGATAGAAAACAGTGGAAATAAAGGGTAAAAAAAGAACAAAAGAACAGAAAGTGTTAAAGGGGATAGAAGGGTAGGGTAGAAGAGGGAATACAGGAAGGGACAACTACCACTGAAGTCCTTTTAAAAAAAAATCTTAAGAAATTCTACTACTATAGAGTGACCTAAAATATAAACATATGTATATAGAAATATCATAATGCCAGAAAGGGGTTATGTCTTAAGAATTCTTGGCCAGAGAGGTCCCAAAGGCCCCTAAACATTACGCTAATTATCTTGGTTCCATTTCATAACTTAACAGTAAGACCTCATTGCTGAAGAGAGTACATACTTGAGTCATAAAACATGGAGAAATAGAACTGGCACTCACATGGAAACTTCATGCCTATTAGCTAGCTTTCATTGTGCCGGAAGGTGCTATGCATGTTACCAAGGGGGAGACTGTTTAATACTCTTATACATCTGTGAACCTTGTAAATTTTCAGATTAGATTTAAGACCTGGCCCACAAGATGAAATCCATACCTGGCATCATGATCAGGCCAAGAATCTGTGCCTAGAAAAGTCATATGCTCTAAGGAAGAACCTGGTATAATTATTCTGCTGAATGAACACAATATTAAACCAAGACCTGGTGGCTTATTGTTATACCCATAAATTAGTGTCAGGAAAGTGAAACCAGTTGCATAGAAAACAAAGCTAGTGCACATTTGGCAAATAGGACTTCATGAAATTAAGAAGCTTCTACAGAGTGCCTAAAACAATCAAGTGGGCCCCAAGCCTCTTCCTGAGACTTAGAGGCTGGCCCCCAGCTCCCATCTTGCCCCGGACTTCCCTTCTGAAGCACAGGTGAGTCCCCTAACCTGCCCCTGACCCCATCCCTGGGCACCAGCCACTCCAGGGAAGACCTGTCCAACTTGGTCCCAGGTTCTGGCCACCGGGCAGGTTCCCTTCTAGCCCCACCGGGAAGGATCCCCTTCTCCAAGACCCCGGGCAGACCCTGCAGTCTCCACGCCCTGCCCCCACGCCCATCCGCCCGAGCCCCAAGCCTCTTCCTGAGACTTAGAGGCCAGCCCCCAGCTCCCATCTTGCCCCGGACTTCCCATCTGGAGGAGAGAGAGAGAGAGAGAGAGAGAGAGAGAGAGAGAGAGAGAGAGAGAGAAAAGAGCTCCCATCCTCCCCCGGACTTCCCTTCTGGACAAGAGCTCCCATCCTGCCCCACACTTCCAATTTGGACAAGAGAGCTCCCATCTGGACAAGAGAGAGAGACTTCCTGAATCTGTCAGCTCTGTCTGAACCAAGTGTGCGGATAAGGCCAAGAACGAACCACAAGGAGATGGGCAGATGTCAAGGCAGAAACACATACAACAAAATGAATAGCAATACAGCATCACCAGGCCCTAGCCCTCCTCCAACACCTAGACTTGAACATCAGAAATTGGAAGAAGCAGAAGAAAATAGCCTTATGAATGTCATCATGAAGAAGCTAGAGGCTCGTGTAGAGGAAAAGACAAAAAAATGTGAAGAACATTGTAAACAACTAGAGGAAAGGGCAAACAAATTAGAAGAAATCAAAAAAGTCCTGGAAGAGAACAATAAAATACTGAAAGAAAATCAAGAAAAATCAAGGAAACAAATGAAGGAAACAGTCCAAGACCTGAAAAGGGAAATAGAAAAAAAATGAAGAAGACACAAACAGAGGGAATGCTGGAAATAGAAAATCTGAGAAAATGATTGGGAACCTCAGATGCAAGTATAATCAACAGAATGCAAGAGATGGAAGAGAGGATCTGTAGCGTTGAAGATACAATAGAAGAAATAGATTCATCAGTCAAAGAAAACACTAAAGCCAACAAAGTCATGAACCAAAATGTCCAAGAAATTTGGGACACCATGAAAAGACCAAACCTACGAATAATAGGGGTAGAAGAAGGAGAAGAATACCAACTCAAGGGCACAGAAAATATATCAACAAGATCATAGAAGAAAACTTTCCCAACTTAAAGAAGGAAATGCCTATGAAGATACAGGAAGCCTATAGAACACCAAATAGACTAGACCCCCCAAAAAAGTCCCCTCACCACATAATAATTAAACAGTTAAACGTACAGAATAAAGAAAGAATATTAAGAGCAGCAAAGGAAAAAGGCCAAGTGACATATAAAGGCAAACCTATCAGAATAACACCCGATTTCTCAATGGAGACTTTGAAAGCCAGAAGGACCTGGACAGATGTAATGCAGACACTAAGAGACCATGGATGTCAGCCTAGACTAATATACCCAGCAAAACTTTCAATCATCATAGATGGAGTGAATAAGACATTCCATGACAAAGCCAGATTTAAACAATATTTATCCACAAACCCAGCCCTACAGAAAGCACTAGAAGGAAAATTCCAACCTAAGGAAGTCAGATACACCCTCGAAAACACAGGCAATAGATAAAGCCACAGCAGTAAACCCCAACGAAGAAAAGTACACACACATCACCACCAAAAAATAACAGGAATGAACAATCACTGGACATTAATATCCCTCAATATCAATGGACTTAATTCACCTATAAAAAGACATAGGCTTACAGAATGGATATGAAAGCAGGACCCATCTTTCTGCTGCATACAAGAAACACATCTCAAATTCAAAGATAGACACTACCTAAAAATAAAAGGCTGGGAAAAGACTTTCCAATCAAACGGTCTTAAGAAACAAGCGGGTGTAGCCATCCTGACATCGAGCAAAATAGACTTCAAACTAAAATCAATCAAAAGAGATCAAGAAGGGCATTACATACTCATCACAGGAAAGATCCACCAAGATGAAGTCTCAATTCTGAACATTTATGCCCCAAACACAAGGGCACCCACATATGTAAAAGAAACATTATTAAAGCTTAAATCACATATAAAACCCCACACATTAATAGTGGGAGACCTCAACACCCCACTTTCACCACTGGACAGATCCCCCAAATCGAAACTTAACAGAGAAATAAAGGACTTAATTGATGTCATGACTCAAATGGACTTAATCGACATCTACAGAACATTCCATCCTAACAAAAAAGAATATACCTTCTTCTCAGCACCCCATGGAACCTTCTCTAAAATCGACCACATACTTAGTCACAAAACAAATCTAAACAGATACAAAACAATTGGAATAACCTCCTGTGTTCTATCAGACCACCATGGTCTAAAGTTGGATTTCAACAACAACAAAAACTACAGAAAACCTACAATCTCATGGAAACTGAATAATACCCTACTGAATCACCAATGGGTTAAGGAAGAAATAAAGAAAGAAATTAAAGACTTCCTAGAGATCAACGAAAATGAAGAACCCACATATCCAAACCTATGGGACACTATGAAAGCAGTACTAAGAGGGAAATTCATAGCACTAAACGCCCACATAAATAAGCTGGAGAAATCTCACACTAGTGACTTAACAGCACACCTGAAAGTTCTAGAACAGGAAGAAGCAAAGTCTCCCAGGAAAAATAGATGCCAGGAAATTATCAAAGTGAGAGCTGAAATCAATAAAATAGAAACAAAGAGAACAATACAAAAAATTAATGAAACAAAGAGTTGGTTCTTTGAGAAAATCAACAAGATAGACAAGCTCTTATCCAAACTAACCAAAAGACAGAGAGAGAGCATCCAAATCAACAAAATCAGAAATGAAAAGGGGGACATAACAACAGACATTGAGGAAATCCAGAGAATCATCAGGTCATACTTCAAAAACCTCTATTCCACAAAACTGGAAAACCTAAAAGAAATGGATAATTTTCTGGATAGGTACCACATACCTAAATTAAATCAAGACCAGATAAACTATTTAAATAGTCCAATAACCCCTAACGAAATAGAAACAGTCATTAAAAGTCTCCCAACCAAAAAAAGCCCAGGACCAGATGGTTTCAGTGCAGAATTCTACCAGATCTTCAAAGAAGAGTTAATACCAATACTCTCTAAATTGTTCCATACAATAGAAACAGAAGGAACATTACCAAACTCCTTCTATGAGGCTACAATTACCCTGATTCCTAAACCAAACAAGGATACAACAAAGAAAGAGAACTACAGACCGATCTCCCTCATGAACATTGATGCAAAAATACTCAATAAAATACTGGCAAACAGACTCCAAGAACACATCAAAACAATTATCCACCATGATCAAGTAGGATTCATTCCAGGGATGCAAGGATGGTTCAACATACGAAAGTCTGTCAATATGATACACCATATAAACAAACTCAAAGTAAAAAACCACATGATCATCTCAGTAGATGCTGAAAAGGCATTTGACAAAATCCAACACCCCTTCATGATAAAGGTCTTGGAGCGATCAGGAATACAGGGAACATACCTAAACATAATAAAGGCAATTTACAGCAAGCCAACAGCCAACATCAAATTAAATGGAGAGAAACTCAAAGCAATTCCACCAAAATCAGGAACGAGGCAAGGCTGTCCGCTCTCCCCATACTTATTCAATATAGTACTTGAAGTTCTAGCCAGAGCAATAAGACAACATAAGGAGATTAAGGGGATACAAATTGGAAAGGAAGAAGTCAAGCTTTCCCTATTTGCAGATGACATGATAGTATACTTGAGTGACCCCAAAGATTCCACCAAGGAACTGATACAGCTTATAAACACCTTCAGCAACATAGCAGGATACAAGATCAACTCAAAAAAATCAGTAGCCTTCCTATATACAATGGACAAAGAAGCAGAGAAGGAAATCAGAGCTACATCACCCTTTACTATAGCCACAAATGACATAAAATACCTTGGGGTAACACTAACCAAGCAAGTGAAGGACCTATATGACAAGAACTTTAAGTCCCTGAAAAAAGAAATTGAAGAAGATGTCAGAAAATGGAAAGATCTCCCATGCTCATGGATAGGCAGAACTAACATAGTAAAAATGGCAATCTTACCAAAAGCAATCTACAGATTCAATGCAATCCCCATCAAAATACCAACACTATTCTTCACAGACCTGGAAAGAATAATACTCAACTTCATATGGAAAAACAAAAAACCCAGGATAGCCAAAAGAATCCTGTACAATAACACAACCTCTGGAGGCATCACGATCCCTGACTTCAAGCTCTACTATAGAGCTACAGTAATAAAAACAGCTTGGTACTGGCATAAAAACCGACATGTGGACCAATGGAATCGAATTGAAGACCCTGACATTAATCCGCACACCTATGAACAAATAATTTTTGACAAAGAAGCCAAAAGTGCACAATGGAAAAAAGAAAGCATCTTCAACAAATGGTGCTGGCAAAACTGGATATCAACATGTAGAAGGCTGCAAATAGATCCATATCTATCACCGTGCACAAAACTTAAGTCGAAGTGGATCAAGGACCTCAACATAAATACAGCTACTCTGAACCTGCTAGAAGAGAAAGTAGGAAGTAGTCTTGAACACATTGGCATAGGAGACCACTTTCTAAATAGAACACCAGTAGCACAGACACTGAGAGAAACAATCAATCAATGGGACCTCTTGAAACTGAGAAGCTTTTGTAGGGCAAAGGATATGGTCAACAAAGCAAAGTGACAGCCTACAGAATGGGAAAAGATCTTCACCAATCCCACATCTGACAGAGGACTGATATCCAGAATATATAAGGAACTCAAGAAATTAGACATCAAAATGCCCAACAGTCCAATTAAGAAATGGGCTATAGAACTAAACAGAGAATTCTCAACAGAGGAAACTCAAATGGCTGAAAGACATTTAAGGAATTGCTCAACATCCCTAATCATCAGGGAAATGCAAATCAAAACAACTCTGAGATACCACCTTACGCCTGTCAGAATGGCTAAGATCAAAAACACTGAAGACACCTTATGCTGGAGAGGATGTAGAGCTAGGGGAACTCTCCTCCACTGCTGGTGGGAATGCAAGCTTGTACAACCACTTTGGAAATCAATATGGCACTTTCTTAGAAAATTGGGAATCCATCTCCCCCAAGATCCGGCTATACCACTCTTGGGCATATACCCAAGGAATGCTCAACCACACCACAAGAGCACTTGTTCAGCTATGTTCATATCAGCATTGTTTGTAATAGCCAGAACATGGAAACAACCTAGATGCCCTTCAACTGAAGAATGGATAAACAAAATGTGGTACATATACAAAATGGAATACTACTCAGCAGAGAAAAACAATGACATCATGAGGTTTGCAGACAAATGGATGGATCTAGAAAAAATCATCCTGAGTGAGGTATCCCAGACTCAGAAAGACAAACATGGTATGTACTCACTCATAGGAGGATACTAGATGTGGGACAAGGATGATTGGACTGCTACTCACATCACCAGGGAGGTTACCTGGAAAACAGGACCCCAAGAAAGACACAGGGATCGCCCAATGACAGAGAAATAGAATGAGATCTACATGAACAGCCTGGACATGAGTGGGGGTAGTGAAGGTCGAGGGTCGAGGGAAAGAGAGCTTGGGTGAGTGGGAGATCCCAGCTGGATCAACAACAGAGAGGGAGAACAAGGAATAGGAGACCATGGTAAATGAAGACCACATGAGAATAGGAAGAAACAAAGTGCTAGAGAGGCCCACAGAAATCCACAAAGATACCCCCACAACAGACTGCTGGCAATGGTCGAGAGACAGTCCGAACTGACCTACTCTGGTGATGGGATGGCCAAACACCCTAATTGTCGTGCTAGAAACCTCATCCAACTACTGAGGGATCTGGATGCAGAGATCCATGACTAGGCCCCGGGTGGATCTCTGGGAGTCCAATTAGCGAGAATGGGGAGGGTTTATATGAGCGAGAATTGTTGAGACCAAGGTTGGATAAAGCACAGAGACAAATAGCCAAGCGAACCAAAACACATGAACTATGAACCAATGGCTGAGGGGTCACCAACTAGATCAGGCCCTCTGAGTGTGTGAGACAGTTGATTGGCTTGATCTGTTTGGGAGGCATCCAGGCAGTGGGACCGGGTCCTGTGCTCATTGCATGAGTCGGCTGTTTGAAACCTGGGGCCTATGCAGAGTCCCTTGGCTCGGCCTGGGAGGAGGGGACTGGACCTCCCTGGACTGAGTCTACCAGGTTGATCTCAGTCTGTGGGGAAGGCTTTGCCCTGGAGGAGATTGGAATGGGGGGGGGGCGGACTGGGGGGAAGGTGAGGGGGGCGGGAGGGGGAAGAACAAGGGAATCTGTGGCTGATATGTAGAACTGAATTGTATTGCAAAATAAAAATTTAAAAAAAAAACAATCAAGTGAACAGACAGCTTATAGAGTGGGGGAAATTCTTCGATATCTACACATCTGACAGAGAGTTTATATCTAGTCTATGCAAAAATAAAAATAACCCCATTGAGAAATCAAAAAACATAGCCACTAAGTGGGATAATAAAAAGAATAGACATCTCAAGATATGAAGTACAGATGGCCAAAAACATATGAAAAAATATTTTAACCACACTAGCTGTAATGTTTTCTATTAATTCCCAACTTAGATCTATAATCATGTATAAGACAAGCCATGTGCATTCCAGTAACAGATTATCTAGATTAAGACAGTCTATGAAAGAGGGACTATTTAGATTATAATTAATAAGATAAGAAGATTCACCTTATTGCAGTAGCAGTACCCCATGGTCTGAGGTCTTTTTCTGAATAAAAAGGAGAAAGAATGCTACTGATAACAATAATCTTTCTCTGCTTTTTGACTGTGGATGCAATGTTCCTAATTACCTCTAGCTTCTGCTATCATTCCTTCTTCCCAAAGGTATAATTTTAACTTTGAAATGTGAGCTAAAGTAAACCAATCTTTTCTAGCATTTTATCACAGCAATAAATTTTTTTAATACAACATCCATCAGAGAAATGCAAACTGCAAGAGATTTCATCTGATCCTATTCAGATAGGAAAACAACTATGGGGTGGCAATGTCGTATGTTAGGCAGGGTTACCCTGTTTCAAGAAATAATTTAGAGCTGTCTCTAGGACCTAGGCCTCCAGGGGCACAACTCATGCCCCCCCATCTCCACCGATCACTGCCCCAGGTGCAGGCCAGCAGGGAAGGCTCCTGTGGGCAGGCATCCCCACCAACACCCACCATTGGACCCTGCAATCTATAAGACTCTCTCCCTGTCATAAACCTACCATTCCTCCTGCAACCTCAGTGGCTCCCTGAGACACAGAATCTGCCAGCTCTAATTAAATCAAGAGCTCCTCCTATTGGACCAAGAGTGCTGATTGAACTAAGAGTGGCTCCCTGAGACATAAACACAGCCAGCACAGACTGAACCAAAAGCAACTCCCTCAGACACAGACCCCTCCAATTGGAGGAAGAGATAAGTAGATGCCAGTGCAAAAATAATACAACAACATAAAGAGTAATATGGTACCACCAGAACCTAGTGGTTCTTCAACAGCAAGGCCTGAACATCACAGCATAGAAGAAGCAGAAGAAAGCGACTTTAAAAATAACTTTAGATCCCAGCATTCAGGAGACAGAGCCAGACAGATCTCTGTTGAGTTCGAGGCCAGCATAGTCTACAGAGTGAGATCCAGGACAGGCACCAAAACTACACAGAGAAACCCTGTCTCGAAAAACAAAACAAAACAACAACAACAACAAAAACTTTATCCAGATGATAGAGGCCTTTAAAGAGGAAATGAAAAATCCCTTAAAAAATTGAGGAAAGACAAACAAAAAAATTGGAAGAAATCAATAAATACATTGAAGAAAGCCAAGAAAACCAAGAAAAAAAAACCAATCAAACAGGCAAAGGAAACATTTCAAGACCTAAAAATTGAAATAGAAGCAATGAAGAAGACACAAACTGAGGGAATACTAGAAATGAAAAATATGAGTAAATGAACAGGAACTTCAGATGCAAGCATAACCAATAGAATAAAAGAAATGGAAGAGAAAATCTCTGGAGTGGAGGATATGATAGAGGAAATAGATTCATCAATCAAAGAAAACACTAAAGCCAAAAAAGTCATAACACAAAATGTCCAGGAAATCTGGGACACCATGAGTAAGCAAAACCTAAGAATAATAGGGATAGAAGAAGGAGAAGAATACCAACACAAAGGCACAGAAAATATATTCAACAAAATCATAGGAGAAAACTTTCCCAACCTAAAGAAAGAAATGCCTATGAAGATACAAGAAGCTTACAGAATACCAAATAGACTGGACTCCCAAAAAAGTCCCCTTGCCACATAATAATCAAACCATTAAACATACAGAATAAAGAAAAAATATTAAGAGTAGCAAAAGAAAAAGGCCAAGTGACTTATAAAGGCAGACCCATCAGAATAACACTCAATTCCTCAATGGAGACTCTAAAAGCCAGAAGGTCCTGGATAGACGTTTGGCAGACACTAAGAGACCATGGATGCCAGCCCAAACTACTACACCCAGCAAAACTTTCAATCACCATAGATGGAGTACACAAAATATTCCAAGACAAAACCAGATTTAAACAATACCTATCCACAAATCCAGCCCTACAGAAATCATTAGAAAGAAAACTCCAACCTAAGGAAGCTAGATGCACCCATGAAAACACTGGCAATAGATAATCCCACTACAGCAAATCTCAAATAAGGGAAATACACACACATTACTATCAAAGAAATAACAAGAATTAACAATCACTGGTCATTAATATCACTGGACTCAATTTGCCTATAAAAAGACACAGGCTAACAGAATGGATACGAAAATAGGATCCATCCTTCTGCTGCATACAAGAAACACACCTCAACTTCAAAGACAGATACTACTGAAGACTAAAAGGTTGGGAAAAGGCTTTCCAATCAAATGGACTTAAGAAGTTGGTGTAGCTATCCTAATATCTAACAAAATAGACTTCAAACTAAAATAAACCAAAAGAGATTGGGAAGGACATTATATATTTATCACAGGAAAAATCCATTAAGATGAAGTCTCAATTCTGAACATTTATGCCCCAAATACAAGGACACCCACATATGTAAAAGAAACATTACTAAAGCTTAAATCGCACATCAAACCCCACACACTAATAGTAGGAGACTTCAACACCCCACTCTCACCAATGGACTGGTCTGCCAAACAGAAACTTAACAGAGAAATAAGAGATCTAACAGATGTTATGACTCAAATGGACTTAATAGATATCTACAGAACATTCCACCATAACACCAAAGAATATACCTTCTTCTCAGCACCCCATGGACCCTTCTCTAAAATTGATCACATACTCAGTCACAAAGAAAATCTCCCCAGATTCAAAACAATTGGGATAACATCCTGTATTTTATCAGACCATCATGGCTTAAAGTTAGATTTCAACAACAACACAAATTATAGACAGCCTACAAACTCATGGAAACTGAATAATGCTCAACTGACTCACCAATGGGTCAAGGAAGAAATAAAGCAAGAAATTAAAGACTTCCTAGAGATAATGAAAATGAATGTACAACATACTCAAACTTATGGGACATAGCACAAAATGCCCACACAAAGAAGTTGGAGAAATCTCACACTAGCGACTTAACAGCACACCTGAAATCTCTAGAACAAAAAGAAGCAGACTCACCCAGGAGGTATAAACACCAGGAAATAATCAAATTGAGAGCTGAAATCAATAAAATAGAAACAAAGAGAACAATACAAAGAATCAATGAAATAAAAAGTTGGTTCTTTGAGGAAATTAACAAGATAGACAAGCCCTTATCCAAACTAACCAAAAGGCAGAGAAAAAAAATCCAAATTAACAAAATCAGAAACTGAAAGGAAGACATAACAACAGATAATGAGGAAAGAAATCCAGAGAACCATCAGGTCATACTTCAAAAACCTGTATGTGGTGATTCATTGTGTATCAAATAAAGCTAGCCTGAGGATCAGAGGTCAGAGCCAGCCACTAGATTAAACACAGAAGCCAGGCAGTGGTGGGACACACCTTTAATCTTAGCACTCAGGAGGCAGAGATCCATCTGGATCTTTGTAAGGCATATAGAGCATGAGGAGAAAAGAACTAGAGGGCCTTTTGGTTGAAGCCTTTCGGCTGAGAGCTTTTTCAGCTGAAGATTCAAAGGCATTCAGTCAGAGGATTCATAAAGTTGGCAAGGTGAGAAGTTTCTCTAGTGGCTTGTTCAAAAGAACAAAAGAGAGACAAAAGTCTCTGATCTTTCAGCTTTTACTTAAATATCTGGTTCCGGATTTTTTATTATAAGACAATTTAGGATTTGTGCAACATCTGTATTTACAAAATTGGAAAATCTAAAAGAAATGGATAATTTTATGGATAAGTATCACATACTAAAATTAATCAAGATGAGATAAACAATTTAAAGCAACCTATAACACCTAAGGAAATAGAAAAAGTCATTAAAATTCTCCCGATCCAAAAAAAAAAAAAAACCTCCAGGAACAGATGGTTTCAGCACAGAATTCTACCAGAATTTCAAAGAAGAGCTAGTACCAATCTCTTCAAACTGTTTTGAACAATAGAAACAGAAGGAACACAGCCAAACTTTTTATGAGGCTACATTTACCCTGATACCCAAACCACACAAAGATGCAACAAAGAAAGAGAATTACAGACCAATCTCCCTCATCAACATTGATGTAAAAATACCCAATAAAATACTGGCAAACCAAATCCAAGAACACACTAAAAAAATCATCCACCATGACTAAGTAGGCTTCATCCCAGAGATGCATGGATGGCTCAACATATGAAAATCTGTCAATATAATCTACCATATAAACAAACTGAAAGAAAAAAAACCCACATAATCATCTCATTAGATGCTGAAAAAGCCTTTGACAAAATCCAACACCCCTTCATGATAAAGGTCTTGGAGAGATCAGGAATACAAGGAACATACCTAAACATAATAAAGGCAATTTACAGCAAGCCAACAGCCAACATCAAATTAAATGGAGAAAAACTCAAAGCTACTCCACTAAAATCAGGAACAAGACAAGGCTGTCTACTCTCCCCATACTTATTCAATATAGTACTTGAAATTTTAGCTAGGGAATAAGACAACAAAAGGAGATCAAGGGGATGCAAATTGGAAAGGAAGAAGTCAAACTTTCATTATTTTCAGAGGATATAATAGTATACATAAGTGACTCCAAAAATTCTACCAGGGAACTTCAGCACCTTCAGCAATGTGGCAGGATACAAGATTAACTCAAAAAAATCAGTACCTCTCTTACATAGAAATGATAAATGGGCTGAGAAAGAAATCAGAGGAACATCACCTTCACAATAGCCACAAATAAAATAAAATATCTTGGGGTGCAATGGGATAATACTTTTATATACTGGTTTAATAAAACACTGATTGGCCAGTAGTCAGGCAGGAAGTATAGGTGGGATAAGCAGACAAGGAATGCTGGGAAGAAGAAGAGCAGAGTGAGGAGATGCCAGCCCCGCCGTCCAGGAAGCAGCATGTAAGGGCACACAGGTAAAGTCATAGAATACATGGTGACATATAGATTAACAGAAATGGGCTAAGTTTAAGTGGAAGAGCTAGTCAATAGTTAGCCTGAGCTAATGGCTGAGCAGTTTTAATTAATATAAGCCTCTGTGTGTTTACTTGAGTCTGAGCAGCTGTGGACTGGACGGGACACAGAAAAACTTCCAGTTACGTTGGGATAACTCTAAGCAAGTGAAAGACTTGTATGACAATAACTTTAAGTCTTTGAAGAAAGAAATTGAAGAAAATATCAGAAAATGGAAAGATCATGGATAGGTAGGGATTAACATAGTAAAAATGGCAATCTTACCAAAAGCAATCTACAGATTCAATGCAATCCTCATCAAAATCCCAACATAACTCTGCACAGACATTGAAAGAACAATGTTCAATTTCATATGGAAAAACAAAAAACTCAGGATAGCTAAAACAATCCTGTACAATAAAGTAACCTCTGGAGGCATCACCATCCTTAAACTCAAGCTCTGCTATAGAGTTATAGCAGTAAAAACAACTTGTTACTGGCATAAAAATTGACATGTGGACCAATGGAATCGAACTGAAAACCCTGACATTAATCCACATACCTATGAAAACCTGATTTTTGACAAAGAAGCCAAGACTGTACAATGAAAAAAAGAAAGCAACTTCAACAAATGGTGCTGGCATAACGGGACGTCAACATGTAAAAGAATTGCAAATAGATCCATATCTGTCACCATGCACAAAACTCAAGTGGATCAAAGACCTGAACATAAATCCAGTTACATTGAACCTGATAGAAGAGAAAGTAGGAAGCAGCCTTGAACACATTGGCACAGGAGACCACTTCTTAAATATAACACCCAGTAGCACAGACATTGAGAGTAAAGATTAATAAATGGGAGGTCCTGAAACTGAGAAGCTTTTCTAGAGCAAAGGACATGGTAAATAAGACAAAACAATAGCCTACAGAATGGGAAAATGTCTTCACCAACCCCACATCTGGCAGAGGCTGATCTCCAAAATATATAAAGAACTCAAGAAACTAGTCATCAAAATACCAAACAATCCAAATTGAAAAATGGGCTACAGATCTAAATAGAGAATTCTCAACAGAAGAATCTCAAATGGCTGAAAGACATTTAAGGAATTGCTCAACATCCTTAGTCATTAGGGAAATGAAAATCAAAATGACACTGAGATACCATCTTATACCTATCAGAATGGCTAAGATCAAAAACTCTGATGACAGCTTATGTTAAGAGAATGTGGAGCAAGGGGAACACTCCTCCACTGTTGATGGGAGTGCAAACTTGTACAGCCACTTTGGAAATCAGTATGGCAGTTTCTCAGAAAATTGGAAATTAATCTATCTGAAGACCTGATGATACCACTCTTGGGCATATACCCAAGGAATGCTCAATCCTACCACAAGGACACTTGCTCAACTATGTTCATAGCAGCATTATTCATAATAGCCAGAACCTGGAAACAACCTAGATGCCCCTCAACTGAAGAATGAATAAAGAAAATGTGGTACATATACACAATGGAGTACTACTCAGCAGTAAAAAAACAATAACATCATGAAATTTGCAGGCAAATGGATGGAACTAGAAAATATCATTTTGAGTGAGGTAGCCCAGACTCAGAAAGACAAACATAGGAAGTACTCACTCACTCATAAGTGGTTACTAGATGTAAAGCAAAGGATAACCAGACTACAACCCACAGCTCCAGAGAAGCTAGGTAACAAGGAAGACTCTAAGAGGGATGCATGGATCACCCTGGGAAGGGGAAATAGATGATACCTCCTGAGGAAACTGGGAGTGAGGGGGGCCAATTGAGGATAGAGGATGGGGGATGAGAACATAAGGGAACAGGATGATTAACCTGGAACAGGGATAGAGTGGGAGGGCAATGAAAGAGATATCGTGATGGAGACATCATGGGAAAAGGGAGAAACCTGGTGCTAGGGAAGTTCCCAGGAATCCACAAGCATGACCCCAGCTTAGACTACTAACAACAGTGGAGAGGGTGCCTGAGCTAGTCTACCCCAGTAATTAGATTGGTGAATACCTTAACGATCATTACAGTGCCTTCATCCAGTAACTGATGGAAACAGATGTAGAGATCCACAGCCAAGCATCAGGCTGAGCTCCAGAAGTCCAGTTGAAGAAAAGGAAGAGGGATTCTATTAGCAAGAGGCATCAAGATCACAATGGGGAAACTTACAGATATAAAGGAACTAAGCTAGTGGGAACTCATGAAATTTAGACCAAGAGCTGTGGAGCATATATGGGACTGGACTAGGTCCTCTGCATAAGTGAGACAGTTGTGTAGCTTGGTCTGTTTAAGGGCCCCCCTGGCAGTGGGAATAGGATCTAAACCTGTTGCATGAACTGGCTTTTTGGAGCCCATTACCTAAGGTGGAACATCTTGCACAGCTTTGATGAAGGAGGAGAGGCTTGGACCTGCCTCAACTGAATGTACCAGGCTTTACTGACTCCCCATGGGGGGCCTTATATTTTTGGAGGAGGGGCTAGGGAGTGGTCTGGGGGAGAAGGCTCGGTGGACGTGGGAGGAGGAGCGAGAGGGAGATCTGTGATTGGTATTTAAAATGAACAAAAATTTCTTAATAAAAAAAAAGTAAAAAATAAAAAAAAGAAAGAATTTAGAGAGTGATTGAAGATACCAGATGTCAACTTATGGCCTCTGTATGTGAAGGAGCTTTTGACTAGCTGCACATGTTAGGACTCCCTGAGTACCAATATGTTCTCCAGTTTGCTTATTCATTTTCCTGGTTTATATTTAATATATTTATAACATCTAGATTGTCCTTTAATTTTTAAAACACAAATTATGAAATTTTTGCCAATGCTAGAAGAGATCCTGAAATTATTTAAAATATACAATTGATGAGAATCATTAAACTGATATGTGACAACATGATAGCTGAAGAAACACCTTTCAGGCCACTAAATTTAGAAGTAAACCCAAGTTTAAATGTAGATAGCCATTATTAAATTCCACTGATGAGCTAGACAGCCTTTGCTAGATATTGTCCATACACTATTCTCTATTTTTATATATTTTATCATCAATTTTTATCACAAGATTTAATTGAAAATAGGGAGACATTTTAGTGAATGGAATTCCAGAATAGGACAGAAATTAGTTTTGTGTGTCTGATCAAGATTTTGTTACTTTATTATCTGTTTTCCCTTCCTTATAAAACTTATGTCATAAAGGTAAACTGAAAATGTTTTCTTTTCTTTGTAGAATTTCCTTCCAGAAGATCCTGTTTGTCAGCCTAAAAGGATTCACAGAAGGAAAGATAAAATTCTGTATTTTACATCTGTTACAAATTTTGTATTACTTAATCTTCTAGATCCTCTGTACTCCTCTTAACTTTTTGTTCTGGATCACAGATGTTTTAATAATTGACCTAATTCCTTCTCTCTCTGGAGTTCTGTCTCCCAGAGGGTGAGAGAAATCTTACCATTGTAATTGTTTGAAAACATTGCCCTGTTATTCCAAGTCCAAAGCCCTCATGAATAACTGTGCTTTATGCTTTGGCAGACTTATTAGAGAAACCATATGGTCAGGGTCTTTACTTATCTACACATGACAGCCAATCTCCCTTCCTTATAAGTGTGCAATAATCCAAAGATGCAGAGGGAGGCTGCATTGCCTTCTGCAGTTTCATAACACAATTCCCCGGATTAGCTCAACTCTGACAGAAAATTCACTTTATTCTCTTCTGAAATAGACTTCAGAAATTTTTCAAGAATTCAACAGCTAAAGGGCAGTTTAGTTCATAAAGTTACAAGGAACATACGTGACCTTTTTCTCTGAGAAGGTGCTACTCTAAAAATAAGATAATGAATATGCATTTGTAGGGTGGATTAATCTTAATCTCAAAGTAATTTTTCACAGATAATTAACTTTTTGTTTGCCATTTGTGGAATTAAACAAGCAACATCAAAAAGGGAAGCATCATAATTCTGTTTCATCTTTAACAGAATCTGTCAAACTACCATCCTACACAAGGTAAAAGTAACTTTTACATATTTGCGATTTGACAAATTATAGATGCCACAAACTGACTCTTGTTTGTTAGGTGCTCTGGAAAGGATTCCTTTCACAAGGTAGAATTTACTAATGTTTCTGTTGTTATAAACTATCTAATTCATAGCATAAGCTTATTGAATATTGCCCTCATTCTGAATCCTCATATCATTCAGCTATTACCAATTAGTCATAATAGATATGTGTTCCGATGATTAATTTCTATTACAGAAAGCCATGGTGATAGTAAATATACAGAGAACACCTGAACTTGATCTCAAGAAAGCTATTGCCAAAGAGGGAGTAATATTAAAAAATTAATATTAAAGCACAATGTAGAATGAGCTATAGCAATAAATATTATCAATTTATAGCAATAAATCTTGAAAATTAAAATAGTATTCATTCTTACCTGTAGACAATATTAAAGAAAAGTGAAAAAAATATATTGGTTTTTAAATTATTTTGTGACTACTTCAGGCTCTTTCTCTATTTAGATATCTTACTTTTCTTTGGCCTGAGAAGTATAATCTAGCTTGTAATTATCTGCATAACTAATTGCTTACTAAGTTAATTAATATTCTACTTTCAACATTTAAAATAACCGTGGAAATAACTTATAATGCTACTGTTTTTATACTCATATTTTATTCTCAGTTAAAGTAAATAAATTTCTTAAAGTGGTCTTCACTTTCTATAAACTTTTAATAGTTTCAGTGATTACTGTACTTAATTTAGAATGGCTTATCATAAGGAGCTGTGTACATGTTATGAATTTCCAGCCTAATAATCACCAATTGTTTTGTTGTTTCTTAGGAATACTGAAAAGTCTGATGGAAGGAATAACAGTTATCATTTATTGAATACTTTTCTATAATTTGTCAATGTGATTTATCTATCTATGTCATTCTATGTCCACAAAAGGACTTATCTTCCCTTTACATACAAAGACTCTGTGGCCCAAGGTTCCAGCTAAAAAGAGGGAGAAACTGATCCAGAACCTGTGTGTATTTCACACAAAACCCCTGTTATTCACTGTGATATTACACAGACTTCCAATTTCTCTGAGTCTACATATTCAATAATCATTCATAATATGTCTATATGATTCACATTTACTAATTAGTTCCCATTTCCCAGATGCTATATATTATACTTACAATATGTGGAGTAAGAGTCATAGAGGGTCTTAAGGAGGTTACTGTTAGGTGAGAAAAATGTGAAGATAATTTTAGAAAACACATTTTGACCCCAGATGAAGAATTATGGAAATTCATATTAAAGATAAGTAAGTTTAACTTAATATTCAAGAACATGGAGCCAGGTAATTAATTATGAGGAAGCATTCATCGAAATACAAGTACAGTATACTCTAAGTCCTAAGAATGACCAATAACATGGATTCTACAACTATATTTTTTCATATCAAATTACAATTCTGACCACAGTAGATGAATTTCAAGATTTAATATATTTTGTACCTCATTTGTAAACATGAAATATATATTATCTTCTAATTTAATTGCCTTATAGATTAAAAGAATATGAGTGAAGCATTTAGGAAAATGTCTGGCATAATAAAATGCTACATTAATCTTTGTAATAATTTTAATTACCCAACTAAAAATGCAAAGTCCAAACTGAAAAAAGGGGTAGATTGCTTTATTAATAGAAGAATATAAAAAATCTACTTGAGGTCTCTAAGAAATGAACTAGCATTATTCATATACAGGGAAATAAAAAAGGCAAATAATCACTCACACTTATGCATCATTTTTTTCTATTTTTAATCCTAAAGTACCATGTATATATGCTATAGGTCCCTTTTTATCTTGGAATCACAAAATACAGGAAAAAATATTAATTAAAATATTTGTTGAGCCTGGAGACACAAATCAAGAGGCAGAGGTAAGGTAAGTACAAGGTTTTCTAGACTCTACAGCAGGTTCAAGAGAAGAGTAGGAAGTTAGCAAGATCTCAATACAAAATGCAAGCAAAATGGGAAGGCATTGGCCTTCCTGGTAGAGTGCATATGGATGACCCATGAGATGCTAAGTTCAATTTCCAATATCATCAAAAAATGTACTAGTCTTTTTTCTGGTAGACAAATCCTAGGATATGTGTTAAACATTTCTACAGTTAGTTATATATTCGTAACTACTATTTATTTTTAGGACCCCAAATGGACAATGGATAGTGCAAGCTATTAAAAAAATAAATCACATTTTTGATATCTACTGAAACTCTTAAGTTAAAACTCCAAGCTTTCCCAAATTTAAATACTAAAGCCTACAATATCTCTAAAACAACACTTAAACTTCTTCCTGAATGCCACTTCTTAAAATATGGATACTTTCATCTCAATATCACTTCATAATATTGAAGTCAGTATGTAAATAGGAAGAAAAACATACGGTGATAATGAAAACACAAAAGTCACCAAATGGACAGGGTAAAGGCCTAATTCTGCCACTTTGGGAACTGGAAATAAATGTAGTACTTGGAATTCTGTATCACTTGTTTGAATTCAACTTGTCACAGTATTTCTATGAGGCTAACATTAAAAATGATGATAGAACAGTACTGTAGCAGCTATTTGTAACACTGAAGGTCAAGCTGAAAGTGTTCATTTTGCCTTGTGCCTCTCATCAGGTCTCCTCCATGGGTGACAGGGGAACAAGCAATCACTCAGGAGTGACTGACTTCATCCTTGTAGGCTTCAGGGTTGGCCCTGAGCTCCATATCCTCCTCTTCCTGCTGTTTCTGCTTGTGTATGCCATGATCCTTCTAGGAAACATTGGGATGATGACCATTATTATGACTGATCCCCAGCTCAACACACCAATGTATTTCTTCCTAGGCAACCTCTCCTTCATCGACCTCTTCTATTCATCTGTTATTGCACCGAAGGCTATGAGCAACTTTTGGACTGAGAGCAAGTCCATCTCATTTGCAGGTTGTGTGGCCCAGATCTTTCTCTTTGCACTCTTCATTGTGGCTGAAGGATTTCTCCTGGCAGCCATGGCTTATGACCGTTTCATTGCCATCTGCAACCCGCTCCTGTACTCTGTTCACATGTCCACGCGTCTCTGTGCTCAGCTGGTGGCAGGCTGTTATTTCTGTGGTTGCATCAGCTCTGTTCTCCAGACCAGCATGACATTTACTTTGTCCTTTTGTGCTTCTCGGGCTGTTGACCACTTTTACTGCGATAGTCGTCCCCTTCAGAGACTCTCCTGTTCTGACCTTTCCATACACAAAATAGTGTCTTTTACTCTAGCTGGCATCATTATCTTACCAACTGCCCTAGTCATTGTCGTTTCTTACATGTATATTGTGTCCACTGTTCTAAAGATACACTCCACAGAGGGAAGGAAGAAAGCCTTCTCCACTTGTAGCTCCCACTTGGGTGTTGTGAGTGTGCTGTATGGTGCTGTCTTCTTCATGTATCTCACCCCTGACAGATTTCCTGAACTGAGTAAACTGGCTTCCTTGTGCTACTCCCTAGTCACACCTATGCTGAACCCTCTGATTTACTCTCTGAGAAACAAAGATGTTAAAGATGCTCTAAGCAAACTTCTTGACAAGAAAAAATTCATTTTTTGATTTTTCTTCTCCTTCACCTGTAGTATTTTGAATACTGATTTCATACTTTTTGTGGCCAACACGAGTCTTTCTTCTAACTATTATAACAATGCTATTAGTAGTCTGCCATATATGGTGCATCTTCCTGAATTACGACACATTTGCCCCTCCAGTAATTCTTAAATTCTTGGACATGTGGATGTTCTGGAAATAGCAGAAGCTTTTTATACATCATCCCTTCTTCTCATCTCTAATAACATTTTATTTCACATAATCATTGTGTGTTTCATGGTGTTTAAAATGTTTTAATCTTTACTGTATTTATTAAATAACTTTTAATCTAATGTTGACCTTATCAAATATTCTTCTGTCCCCCCTACATAGAATCTGGATAATCCACAAGGTGACAAATTTTACTGTTTAAAATATATTGGCTTTCTGTTTTTCACTTTATTAACATATTAAGTGCTCATCAAACTTCAGCTTGATAAGTATTTTACATGTATTCTACAAGGAAGTAATAATAATAATAATAATAATGAAGAAGCTGTAAGTAACCTCACTACATACACCAACTTGAAATTTTCTTGAGAATGCCAGGATGCATTGTGGAGTTCTTTGGGCCACACAAAATACAAATCTGAATACGAAGAACTAACTTGGAAGATGAAGCATAGGCAAGTTTTGAGTACTCATTACCTCTGATCCTTCATAATAATGCCTTGTGTTAATTATTAATGGGGGTATTTTTAAATATGTAAAGTAGATGAACCACCAAATAGAATGTTTTCTAAAATGTACTCCTCTAGCTCTCTGTGTATATTTATTTATTTGATTAATTTTTATTCAATAGATTTCAACATGTCTTGGTATCATGATAGGCATAGGAATAGATCACTTCACTCTTTAAAAAATTCACAATGTAGTATATGAGTCAAATCTTTGTGCAATCAATTTCATATCAAAGGCGGTGTGCCAAAGTACTCTTTGAGATCATATTGTAAGTTAACTGGGAGCTTATGGTTGGTAAGCATGGATACTTTTTTTGGTCTGTGAGGAAAATGTATTTAAAAAGAATAAGATTGAAAGTAAGGAGATTGATTGGGCTAATGTTGGTGCTGTGGGCTTAAAGTTTACTCATTTTCCCAAGGAAAAGGAACATTTAAAAAAAAATCACAATTAGCAGATAAAAACAAAAGTTAAAAGGACAAGTCAGCCAAAACTATGTGAAAAAAGATGCTCTCCATTTTTAAAACCAGCATCGATGTTTGTAGAGATTGTCTAAGCAGAAAAGCCAGTGAGAAGAACTAAGTTAAAGATGTACCTGCCCAATCCATCAGACCCTCTGGTCTTCAGCATCAGTAATAAAAATAAATTAAAAAGCCTTCAGTATACTAACATAAGAGAATGCCTCAATTTTACAATTAGCATTTTTAAATAAGATAACTAGTATTATTCATATATATATATATATTATTTTATACTTAACTTAATTTCACATATCAGCCACGGATTCCCCCATCCTATCTCCTCCCAACCCCCAGCCTTCCCCTCAACCCACCCCCCATTCCCACCTCCTCCCAGGCAAGGTCTCCCCTGGGGAGTCAGCCCAGCCTGGTAGACTGAGCCAAGGCAGGTCCAGTCCCCTCCTCCCTACACCAAGGCTGAACAAAGTGTCCCAGTATAGGCCCCAGGCTCCAAAAAGCCAGCCCATGAACCAAGGACAGGTCCTGGCTCCACTGCCTGGGGGCCTCCCAAACAGTTCAAGCTAATCAACTGTCCCATTTATCCAGAAGGCCCGGTCCAATTCCATGGGGGTTCCTCCGCCATTGGTTCACAGTTCATGCGCTTCCACTAGTTTGGCTATTTGTCCCTGTGCTTTTTACAATCATGGTCTCAATATCTCTCGCTCATACAATCCCTCCTCTCTTGTGCCGATTGGGCTCCTGGAGCTCCACCTGAGGCTTGGCCGTGGATCTCTGCATCTGCTTCCATCAGACACTGGATGAGAGTTCTATCACGACAGCCAAGGTGTTCAGCCATCTAATCACCAGAGCATGTCAGCTCAGGCACTCTGTCAACCATTGCCAGTAGTCTACAGTGGAGGTATCTATGTGGATTTCTGGGGACCTCTCTAAAAGAAACTTGAAGCTCTCCTGATGTTATTAGTAACAATGCTACAATGTCAAATTTTAACACATCTCTTTAAGCTTGTACTAAAAGTTCTACATGATACAATAAGATAAGAACTGGAAACAAATGTTTTGCAGCGTATAACTTAAAATTTTTATGTTGTCACCAGGGAGTAGAATTGTTTAGGAGGTGCAGCCATGAGGGAGTAGATGTGGCCCTGTTTCAGGAATTGTGTCACTGGGAGTGGGCTTTGAGGTTTCAAAATGCTACAGCAGTCTCAGTTTCTCTCTGCCGGCTTCTTGTGGATCAGGATGTAGCTCTTAGCTACTGATCCATTGTCATGCTTGTCTGTTTTCCACCATGATGAGCATGGACTTACTTTCCAAAACTGTAAGAAAGCCCCCAACTAAATGTTCCTTTTATAAGAGTAGCCTTAGTCATGGTGTCTTTTCACAGCAATAGAACAGTGACTAAGACAACTCTCAAATCTCTAATGTCTTGTAATGAGACTATAACTTGTATAGTGTCCTCAAAGGTGAAATAAAGTTATAGCTGGACAACAAGTGGGCCACAATTTATAGTATATCAGGATGTTTGTGGGAAGAAATTACAAGAACATAGAGAATCTCCAGAGTTATAGGTGCATAGAGTTGAACATAGGCAGAGACACCAAGAAAATTGCCACTTTTAAACCAAGAAAAAGATCTAAGATGAGATCACTCTAATAGTAGCTTCATCTTGGGCATCAGCCTTCATGGCTGTAAGAAAATATTTTTGTGATAACTATTCCTATATAGCTGCATTTTGTTATGACAGCCTGAGAAAACTCATGTGATTAGATGATTGATGATAGACAAACAAATACACTTGCTTGCATACAAAATATGGAGAAAATTCAAGTGTCTCAGCAGTAGCAACAACAAAACTTCCTGCAACTAATAATTAGTTATAGTAAGTTTCCTAGAATATGGTTAATATTCAAAAGTCAATTTATTTTCTATATGCTATCAAAAAGAACAATTTGCAATGTAAAACATGCTGTGGAATTGAAAACACCAAGACAATAGAATAAAAATTTCCATTTCTAGTTCCTTTATGTAAACACAAATTTAACAACAATGCAGAACAAAATACATTTGTGAGAATTCTAGAATACAGTTAAAATGTTGTAGAAGCCCTAGGAAACCATGAAGTCAAAAGTAACTTCATCAAAATGAGTAATTTTATCTATGTGGAATATATATTCAGACTCAGATGGCTTAGTTAAGTATCTAGAAAATACCTTTATTCATGCTTTCTACTTTGCAGGAAAATATTAGACTGGATACCAGAACCAACACACTGACTTCTCAGAAGATTAAGTAAATAATTGTTTTTTTTCCTTGAGTCATTTGAAGCTCAAATGAAATCAAGATAGTTTGGATGTTAAGGAACTGTTGAGAAAACAGAGTAACAACAGTAGGGGTGGCTTTCTGCATCCACATAGCTAGTCACGGTTGGGGAAAAGCATACAGCTTGAGTTTTATATATCTGGAGAAAAGGAGAGGATATAGAATTGCAGAACCCTGGTTATTTTGAAGAGTCTCAGAAAGAATGGTGTCTTATGTCGGAAGCAATGTCTGAATGTTTCTGAATCAATGAAAAACTGAGATAGCTGATGCTGTGGGATGGTCTGTATGTCAAGTGTGTTGCTGATTGGTCAGTAAATAAATCACTGATTGGCCATTGGCTAGGCAGGAAGTATAGGCGGGACAAGGAGAAGAATTCTGGGAAGTGGAAGGCTGAGAAAGAGACACTGCCAGCCGCCATCAGGACAAGGAAGATGTAAAGTACCGGTAAGCCACAAGCCACGTGGCAAGGTATAGATGAATAGAAATGGATTAATTTAAGCTGTAAGAACAGTTAGCAAGAAGCCTGCCACGGCCATACAGTTTGTAAGCAATATAAGTCTCTGTGTTTACTTGGTCGGGTCTGAGTGGCTGTGGGACTGGCGGGTGAGAGAGATTTGCCCTGACCGTGGGCCAGGCAGGAAAACTCTAGCTACAAATGGCGCCCAACGTGGGGCAAGAGTTTCCACCTAAAAACTGAAAAAAAAAAAGATTCTAAAATGCAGCTAAAAACAGCTTCCTAATTGTCTCTCTCAAATGAGCAGCAGCTGCGGGTTTGAGCTACTGGCGGGTTCCTAGTGTGTGCACTCGACCTGCAGTATGGCAGGAATAAGGCCTCTGCAAGTGGCACATTAAGCTGCATGGTGGATTTAGCCTTTGCTAGTACAAAACAAAACAAAAAGAGGTTTCTGGGTTACGCGCTGCTTGGATGGAAGCATAGACCCACAATAGCTCCCAGAGCTGGTGGTAGAGTGCCGCCGCCATGTTGGGAAGCTGAAGTGGGCGGAGCCAGCAGCCATAGCACCAGCGCCGTTTCAGGCTTAGAAGGGTGCAGTTTAAAGCAATAGGCTCAAGCTAATATAAAAAAATAAGCCACGTAAACAGACTCCAAGACCACATCAAAACAATTATCCACCATGATCAAGTAGGATTCATTCCAGGGATGCAAGGATGGTTCAACGTACGAAAGTCGGTCAATGTGATACACCATATAAACAAACTCAAAGAAAAAAACCACATGATCATCTCACTAGATGCTGAAAAGGCATTTGACAAAATCCAACACCCCTTCATGATAAAGGTCTTGGAGCGATCAGGAATACAGGGAACATACCTAAACATAATAAAGGCAATTTACAGCAAGCCAACAGCCAACATCAAATTAAATGAAGAGAAACTCAAAGCAATTCCACTAAAATCAGGAACGAGGCAAGGCTGTCCGCTCTCCCCATACTTATTCAATATAGTACTTGAAGTTCTAGCCAGAGCAATAAGACAACATAAGGAGATTAAGGGGATACAAATTGGAAAGGAAGAAGTCAAGCTTTCCCTATTTGCAGATGACATGATAGTATACTTGAGTGACCCCAAAGATTCCACCAAGGAACTGATACAACTTATAAACACCTTCAGCAACATAGCAGGATACAAGATCAACTCCAAAAAATCAGTAGCCCTCCTATATACAATGGACAAAAAAGCGGAGAAGGAAATCAGAGATACATCACCCTTTACTATAGCCACAAATGACATAAAATACCTTGGGGTAATACTAACCAAGCAAGTGAAGGACCTATATGACAAGAACTTTAAGTCCCTGAAAAAAGAAATTGAAGAAGATGTCAGAAAATGGAAAGATCTCCCATGCTCATGGATAGGCAGAACTAACATAGTAAAAATGGCAATCTTACCAAAAGCAATCTACAGATTCAATGCAATCCCCATCAAAATACCAACACAATTCTTCACAGACCTGGAAAGAATAATACTCAACTTCATATGGAAAAACAAAAAACCCAGGATAGCCAAAAGAATCCTGTACAATAAAACAACCTCTGGAGGCATCACGATCCCTGACTTCAAGCTCTACTATAGAGCTACAGTAATAAAAACAGCTTGGTACTGGCATAAAAACCGACATGTGGACCAATGGAATCGAATTGAAGACCCTGACATTAATCTGCACACCTATGAACAAATAATTTTTGACAAAGAAGCCAAAAGTGCACAATGGAAAAAAGAAAGCATCTTCAACAAATGGTGCTGGCAAAACTGGATATCAACATGTAGAAGGCTGCAAATAGATCCATATCTATCACCGTGCACAAAACTTAAGTCGAAGTGGATCAAGGACCTCAACATAAATACAGCTACTCTGAACCTGCTAGAAGAGAAAGTAGGAAGTAGTCTTGAACACATTGGCATAGGAGACCACTTTCTAAATAGAACACCAGTAGCACAGACACTGAGAGAAACAATCAATCAATGGGACCTCTTGAAACTGAGAAGCTTTTGTAGGGCAAAGGATACGGTCAACAAAGCAAAGCGACAGCCTACAGAATGGGAAAAGATCTTCACCAATCCCACATCTGACAGAGGACTGATATCCAGAATATATAAGGAACTCAAGAAATTAGACATCAAAATGCCCAACAGTCCAATTAAGAAATGGGCTATAGAACTAAACAGAGAATTCTCAACAGAGGAAACTCAAATGGCTGAAAGACATTTAAGGAATTGCTCAACATCCCTAATCATCAGGGAAATGCAAATCAAAACAACTCTGAGATACCACCTTATGCCTGTCAGAATGGCTAAGATCAAAAACACTCAAGACACCTTATGCTGGAGAGGATGTGGAGCTAGGGGAACTCTCCTCCACTGCTGGTGGGAATGCAAGCTTGTACAACCACTTTGGAAATCAATATGGCGATTTCTTAGAAAATTGGGAATCCATCTCCCCCAAGATCCAGCTATACCACTCTTGGGCATATACCCAAGGAATGCTCAACCACACCACAAGAGCACTTGTTCAGCTATGTTCATATCAGCGTTGTTTGTAATAGCCAGAACATGGAAACAACCTAGATGCCCTTCAATTGAAGAATGGATAAACAAAATGTGGTACATATACACAATGGAATACTACTCAGCAGAGAAAAACAATGACATCATGAGGTTTGCAGACAAATGGATGGATCTAGAAAAAATCATCCTGAGTGAGGTATCCCAGACTCAGAAAGACAAACATGGTATGTACTCACTCATAACAGGATACTAGATGTGGAACAAGGATGACTGGACTGCTACTCACATCACCAGGCAGGCTACCTGGAAAACAGGACCCCAAGAAAGACACAGGGATCGCCCAACGACAGAGAAATGGAATGAGATCTACATGAACAGCCTGGACATGAGTGGGGGTAGTGAAGGTTGAGGGTCGAGGGAAAGAGAGCTTGGGTGAGTGGGAGATCCCAGCTGGATCAACAACAGAGAGGGAGAACAAGGAATAGGAGACCATGGTAAATGAAGACCACATGAGAATAGGAAGAAACAAAGTGCTAGAGAGGCCCACAGAAATCCACAAAGATACCCCCACAACAGACTGCTGGCAATGGTCGAGAGACAGTCCGAACTGACCTACTCTGGTGATGGGATGGCCAAACACCCTAATTGTCGTGCTAGAAACCTCATCCAACTACTGAGGGATCTGGATGCAGAGATCCATGACTAGGCCCCAGGTGGATCTCTGGGAGTCCAATTAGCGAGAATGAGGAGGGTTTATATGAGCGAGAATTGTTGAGACCAAGGTTGGGTAAAGCACAGAGACAAATAGCCAAACAAACGGAAACACATGAAATCTGAACCAATGGCTGAGGGGTCACCAACTGGATCAGGCCCTCTGAGTGGGTGAGACAGTTGATTGGCCTGATCTGTTTGGGAGGCATCCAGGCAGTGGCACCGGGTCCTGTGCTCATTGCATGAGTTGGCTGTTTGAAACCTGGGGCCTATGCAGGGTCCCTTGGCTCGGCATGGGAGGAGGGGACTGGACCTACCTGGACTGAGTCCACCAGGTTGATCTCAGTCTGTGGGGAAGGCTTTGCCCTGGAGGAGATTGGAATGGGGGGTGGGCTGGGGGGAAGGTGAGGGGGGCGGGAGGGGGGAGAACAAGGGAATCTGTGGCTGATATGTAGAACTGAATTATATTGCAAAATAAAAAAAAAAGAATTAATGTACATGATGACAAAATGCAAAAAAAAAAAAAAAAAATAAGCCACGTAAAGATGGCTACCACACAGAGAATTTGGATTATGTTCTCTTTGATATTCGTAACTGAAGAAAAACATTTGATTACAAAAGCTGTTGAGTTATGCCAAAATGTATATTTTAAAGGTACCTTGACTTCAAAGTTTGGATGTAAGGATATGTTGCTTTGGAAAAGAGTCTCTTTTGTTTCCACAGAAAGCCAGAGGCTATGGATTTGTTCCAGATTAAGATACATCCAGTTTGACCAGCCAAGACCCCCTGAAAGGTCTCCGATGACCCCATGGCTGAGATGATCCAACATCCAGAATGGTTTGAAGGCAACTGGCTCAGACGATACACTCTCATGGACTATTCCATAATCCTAAAAATTTTCTTTGTATCCCCATAAGATACAGTGCCCCCCTCCAGCAGGAAGTAGTAAGAGAAGCTACGCCCAAATTCCCAAATATACCAAGCTGACTTTGGAGATATATAAAGGTTAAAACCTTCCTTTTTAAGAAAAGAAAAGGGGAAGTGCTGTGGGATGGTCTGTATGTCAAGTGTGTTGCTGATTGGTCAGTAAATAAATCACTGATTGGCCATTGGCTAGGCAGGAAGTATAGGCGGGACAAGGAGAAGAATTCTGGGAAGTGGAAGGCTGAGAAAGAGACACTGCCAGCCGCCATCAGGACAAGGAAGATGTAAAGTACCGGTAAGCCACAAGCCACGTGGCAAGGTATAGATGAATAGAAATGGATTAATTTAAGCTGTAAGAACAGTTAGCAAGAAGCCTGCCACGGCCATACAGTTTGTAAGCAATATAAGTCTCTGTGTTTACTTGGTCGGGTCTGAGTGGCTGTGGGACTGGCGGGTGAGAGAGATTTGCCCTGACCGTGGGCCAGGCAGGAAAACGCTAGCTACAAGCTGATGTTGTAGAATTAGAGAACTTCCATTATTTCAGATACTGTCAACAGCAGGTTATTATGTGCTGCTAAGAGAAGACAGAGAAATAATGCACCATACTTCTTGGTGATATTATGTACAAAGGCTTAGAGATTTCATATTCTCCTAAAAACATTTAGGAACTGGTTGGATTGATTGGGTAGTCTGTTCCTTTTACAAAGCCAGTGTATATATGCCAGAGGATGCAAAAAGTTGCCATGTTGCAGAATATTTGTTTATACTATGTGAATAAGGTGCCTTCTAATTGAGTTAATAAAGAGCTTAATGGCCAATATCTAGGCAGGAAGAGGTTAGGCAGGACTTCTGGGGACAGCTAGGACTCTGGAAAGAAGACAGGCAGAGTCCTCAGCCAGATGTGGAGGAAGCAGGATGGGCAGTACACTGATGAGGTAATGAGCTCGTAGAAGGACATAGATTAAAGATATGGGTTAATTTAAGTTATAAGAACTAGTTAGTAACAAGCCTAAACCAAGGCCAAGCTTTTGTAATTAATAATAAGACTCCATGTCATTATTTGAAAGCTGGTGGTACCGACAAGAAAGTACTACAACAATTCCATCACAAAATTATGAAACACACAAAGAAACAGAGGAACAAGGAACAAACATAGGGGAAAATGAAAGTAAAATAAAATAAACCAACAGAAGTAGAAGTATAAAGGGGAGCAAAACAAGAAATTTAGAAATAAAAATTGCAATAACTGAAATGAAAAAAAAAATCACTAGAGGAGTCAAACAATAGACTTTAACTGGAATTAAGATTTTAAAATAAAATTGAAAGATACCTTTTGAAATTATTTTGTCAGAAGAACCATTTAAAAAGTAATTAAAAAGTAAAAAAAAGTATCCCAAACTTATATGGTACTATAAAAAAAGATGTGTATTTTTGAAATTTAAAAACACAAAAAATTAGCAAGAAGCTTGTTTAAATAAATAATGCCTAAATAGGTAACAACTTGGAAGAGGAAACTAGACATTTAAATTCAAGGATCTGACTGCCCTCTAAATCAGGTAACCACAAAGAAATCTATCCATCATCATATAAATACAATAAAATTGTCAAAATCAAAGAAATCAGCTTTGAGAGCAGCAAAAGAAAGGTAACTTGTGATAGATAAAATAACTCTCAAAAGGTTATCAGTGACAAACAGTTCCTGGTCTGCCCATTCCCCAGTGCTGATAAGTAAGGTCACTCCAAGTCCCAACCACTCAGTCTCCACTTTCTTGTCACTTGTCCACCACATAAAGGTAAGAACACTGAGAGCCCCAAAACAACACCAGACTTCTTGGTCTGTCTGTCTCCTGATGCTGACCCCTAAAGGGACTGCCAAACTCTGCCACTATCAATACTTCCTCATTTCCCTTAGGTTTTGAAGCTAACAGGCCAGTGCTGCTTGACCATCAATCCTGAGTCCACATTTCTAGTCAATCAACTTACTCCAAGGGCACAAATCTCAAGAAAAACAGAAACAATTAAAAAATCCAACATATCTCTTCTAAAAAATTTCAGCTCTCCCATAATAATAGACCCAATTATAACAACTTCAAAGGATTTCTAAACAAAAAAGTTAATAAAAGATTATGTATATTCAAGCAACTTAAAGAAGACAAAAACCACTCTGCACAGTCCATCTACATTGCTCTGGGACTCTTCAACACACATAGCTTGGATCCAGGATACACCTAATAATTCTGCCTCTGCTCTGCATGAAGCCAGATCCTGAAGCTTACTTAATACTTTCAGAGTCAGTCGCCTTCTCTTGCCTTCTATCTTATCACTCCCATCACCAATTATGCCAGTATGAGACTATTTAGGATATAAATCAAAAGTTTCAAGCAGAACTTTAGTGTTGGGATAATCTTCTTGTACACTGTGTGAAGATGTGTCTCTGTTTTACCTATCTGCCCAAGGCACCTTCTGATTGGTTTAATAAAGAGCTGAAAGACCAATAGCTAGGCAGGAGAGGATAGGCTGGATTTCCAGGTAGAGATAGAAACTCTGGAAAAGAAGAGAGTCAGGAGAGTCACCAGCCAGACACAAAGGAAGTCAAGTAAACAGTGTTAAGGAGATGTAATGAGCCATGTGGCAGAACATAGATTAATATAAACTGGTTAATTTAAGTTTTAAGAGCTAGTTGGAAACAAGCCTAAGCTAAGGCTAAGCTTTCATAATTAATAAGAAGTCTACATGTCATTTGGGAGCTGGCAGTCCAAAGAAAAACCTGCTGCGTTTGACATCCAATGTGAAGGTACATATATCCAAACATAGGGCTTGAGAAAGCTAAGAAAAGTTCTGGACATGGAGCTGGAGGTGATTCCTAGCAACTGCAGTATCTCAGACATGCCTGGTGCTCTCAGTGTACAGAGGTGCAGCTCTTTTAAGAAGCCCTGCTGTGCAGCTGAGCACTTGAGTGGGATGGAAGACTAGGTAGAAATATCTGCCATAGTGCAGGCGCAGTAACTTCCCAGAGCTGGGGTGGGTAGGTTGGGCTCCCAGCCAGTGCCTGTGGGCATGAGGCTTGGTTCTCACAGAAGGGCAAGCAGCAGCTACAGCCCAGAACCATTGGGGTAGCAGGCATTTCTAAGAACTGTACCTCTGTACAGAGAAGATGATGGGCGTTGATGAACCTCTAGATGGAGTTTATTTTAAATGTGCCAAAGCTAGCCACTGGGCAAGAAACTGTCCTGCTTTGGCTGCTGACAGTATACTGTCCAAATTGGACAAGCAGGACAAAAAAGAGGTCAACTGCCAAACTTTGCCAAGACAAGGTAGGCTAGTCCTTCAAAATTCCTGCTTCACAGAAAAGTCTGTCAGATATTCTAGGTCTGTAGGTGGAAGATGGTTGGCCCCAATGTTGCAGAGGAACCTTGGGTGACTGTCCAGGCAGCCAACTGTTTCTGTCATTTCTATAGTTTTGGAAGTTGTTTTCTCTGCACTTACTGTTACTCAGGTAATATTTATAGTTCTCAGGTTTCTGATGGGGCTGAAGACTAGATAGTTGTAGTTTTACAGTTTTCCTTGTTACCAAATTCAGAAAAAAAACTTCCAAAAGAAATATAAAGCATATAATGTTGAGAAACATAAAAGCTTAAGTTTTTAATCTAAGAAAATGTTTTAAAGTCTAAAAAGATGTTTTTAGGTTGGTAATACAAATTATGATAGAAAGTGGTTTAGGTATAAAGCTTTAGACTCATTAAGATAGGAGAGATAATAGAGTACTTTCCCTGAATTTGCCAAATACAAATAGACTGGACATTGTGAATGTAATTCTTACCTGATAATTGTTCTTATTGTGCATAGTTTTACTGGGGTTAGAATTAAAAGATTTCCTTTTTATTTAGACAAAAGGGGGAAATGTTGCAGGACATTTGATCACATTGTGAACCCCGAGTTTGTATTTGCATTAATTCAATAAAATCAGCATTGGGTCAGGAGGCAGAACCAGAAACTTGTTAACATAAAGAAATCATAAAGAGTCAGAGGGAGTCTGGAAGATGGATAGAGAGAAGCAAAGGATGTAGTAGGGAGGGACTTTGAGTGTGGTGGTCTATTTTGGTTTGGCAGAGAAGAATGATGCTGTCTTTCTGAGATGCTGGGTGAAGAGGGAAGGTCAGCTAGTTGCTCCTCAATCTCTCTGAGCTAGCAGGTTTTTCACCCCAGCCTTTGACTCCTGAGTCTTATTCATAAATAGTATTATAGAGATTTAGTTAAAAACTACATTTGGTGGCAATGGCAGGAAACTGATCTGGTGAGACATAAAAGTCCCACCAGGTCTCTACCTGAGAAGTGGGCCAGTAACTGTGGACCACAATTACTGGCTGAAACATCAGTAGATTCAGTTGTAGCCACTGTGTTGATGGAAAAACAACAGAGGGTTCTAGAGGGAATGCATGGATCTCCCTGGGAAGGAGAAATAGAATAGATTTTGTGAGTTGATTTGGGGTGGGTGGGAATGGGAGGGATCAAGTTGGATAGGGAGGGACTGAAGGAGAGTACAGGGAGAGATGACTGGAACTGGGGGCATTTGTGGGATGATATGGAAACTTAGTCCCTGGAACCTATGTGGATAACCCTAGCAAGGACTCCTAGTAATGGAGAATTTGGAGCATGAACTGTCCATGTTCTGAAAGCAGGAAAGATTTGCAGTGGTGGGACAGGGACACCAACCCAACCACAAAACCTACAACCTACAATCTGTCCTTCGTGCAAAATGTACTGGGGCTATGGTGACCCAGAGCTTGTGAGAGTGACCAACTAGTAACTGGTCTAACCTGAGGTCCATGTGAGAGGGAGCCCATGCTCATTACTGTCTGGATGGCCAGGAACCAATAGCTGGATGGTCCATAAACCTAAGGTAGAACCAAACACAACTGGCAAAAAAAAATGAAATAATTCCTAATGGTATTCTGTAATACTCATGGATCAGTGCCTAATCTAATCATTATCAGAGAGGCCTTCTCTGGCAGCTGATGGGGGCAGATGAAGGGACCAATAGGCAAACATTAAGTGGAGCTTGGGGAGTCCCACAGAAGAAAGGTGATGTGGGATGTCCTTCTGTATGCTGTGAATATGTGTTGCTTTTACTGGTTTATTAATAAAGCTGCTTTGGCCTATGGCAGGGCAAAATATAGCTAGATGGGAAAGCCAAACTGAAAACAGGGAGAAAAGAAGGGTAGAGTCAAGAGAGATGTCATCCAGCCACCCAAGGAGCAAGATGCCAGCAGACTGGTAACACCATGGATACATGGCAATACCTAGATTAATAGAAATGGGTTAATTTAAGTTGTAAGTAGCTAGTAATAAGTTTGAGCCATAGGCCAAACAATTATAATTAATATTACTCTCAGAAGGATTATTTTATAAGTGGCTGCAGGACCAGGGGAGACACAGAAAAGCCTCCTGCTACAGAAGGGCAAAGATTATAGGCACCAGAGGGCTCAAGGACACCAGAAAAAAGGCCCACAGAATCAACTAAGCAGGGCTCATAAGGGCTTACAGAAACTGAAGTGACAATCACAGAGACTGTATAGGTTTGAGATAGGAAGTCTGCATATATGTTACAGCTGTTACTTTGGTGTTTTGTGGAGGTGGGGCCATCTCTGCTCTTTTCTCTGATCTTCGGACCCTTTTCTCCCTACTTGTCCAGCCTTGATGCGAGGTTTGTGCCCAGTCTTATTGCATCTTGTTATGCCATGTTATGTTGATATCTCTGGGAGGCCTGCTGTTTTTGAAAGGGAAACAGAATAGCAGTGGATCTGGGGGAGAGGGGAAGTTGGTGGGAAGAGCTGAAAGGAGTAGAGTGTGAGAGGCCTGCTCCCACCTTTTTGAAGGGTTCTTATGAGAGAGGGATAAGAAAATATTAGATGGAAGAGACGCCTAGTCAACGAGAAGAAAGACAGAAACACAGGATAGCTTCAGGAGGGCCTGGATCAATACCCAATGGCCTCTTCTGTTTATTCTCAAGGACCTTTTATAAAAAAGCCAAGGGTGGGGCAAAAGACCTCTCCCTTGCAAGATCAAAGCACACTACACAGCCAAGTATAGACCCTTCCAAACACCTGGTAACCATGCCCATGGTCAAATCATCCCTTTATACAGCCCTGTTGGGTAAAGCAAGCTCAGATTCTCAGACCCTGAGTAAGTTCTCACTAGGAAATCTTTGTGAGTCTCCACAGTAGAGGGAAGGGAGGATGCTGTTGGGATGTATTGAATGACAGAACAATAAATAAAAAGACAAATGAAAAAAGTTAAACAGAAATAAAATTCAAAATAAAAATGTCAGAAAGTCAAACAAAAAAACTTTAGAAGAAACACACAAGCTGAAATAATGCTGCAAATGAAAAATGAAATATAAATGAAAATAAAAACTCAATGGAGAGCTGGAAAGATGGCTAAGAAGTTAGAAGCATATACTGCTG
The DNA here is from genome assembly GCF_949786415.1 of Peromyscus eremicus. Classification (NCBI taxonomy): domain Eukaryota; kingdom Metazoa; phylum Chordata; class Mammalia; order Rodentia; family Cricetidae; genus Peromyscus; species Peromyscus eremicus. The sequence goes on from NC_081434.1 coordinate 354,455, forward strand.
TTGGAGTGAACACAATCCATCTCTCAGCACCCAAGCCAAGCACCTCACACCCAAGCCAAGCACCTCACACCCACCCTAGCTTCATGGGTATCTGAAGCCTCTTGTCTGTACAGGCACTGATAGTGACACACACATATGCACATATAATTTAAAAATAATAAAATAAAGATAACACCTCAATAAAAATCCTCACCAATAGAATGGATCATGTGGAAAATAGAGTAACAAGACTGGAAGACAGGCAGAGGAATTATACTACTCAGTAAAATACAGTGATACATTTACAAACATCCATGAAGGGAACATTGGAAAGCTTTGCAATGACATAAAAAGACCCAACCTTAGAATTATGGGCCTAGAATGACAATACCAAAGGAGTAGAAAATATTTTCGTTAAAGTTATATTAGAAATTTTTCTATGCCTAGATAAAAAGATCCCCTTGCAGCTATAAGAGGTCAAAAAAGTCTAAATAGACAGAATGAGAAAAGATACTCTCCATGACACGCTATAGACAAAACATGAAAAATGCAGAATAAAGTACACTGAAAGTTGCAACAGAAAAAATCACTTACAGGGCAGGCCTATTAGAACAACATGGGAGTACTCAACAGAAAAATGTAAAGTCAGAAGGACTAAAAAGATTAATTCCAAGTCCTGGAAGATTACACCTGTCAACCCAGACTATTATGCCCAGTAAAACAATCCATTAAAAATAGAGGAGAAATAAAAACCTTTCAAATAAAAGCAAATCAAAGTTATTAATGAGTGGTGAGTGGACTCCACATAGATACTGAAAGAAGTACTTTAGTGTATAGAAGAATACATATAGCCAAAGGGTCATTGGAACAAAAAAAAAAAAACACTGCCAGAATTATTAATCACAAGTGAGCAAAGAAAACATCACAAATCAACAAAATTTTAGGAACTAACACATATTTTTCAATAATAATTCTGATTAATAGTCTCAATAGTACAATGAAAATATACAAGCTAGCCAATTAGAAACAAATCTAAGCAAAAACCAGGATCCATCAATTTTCTATCATTTAGAAACACATCTTCCATAAAAGATAGTTTTAGATATGGTAAAATGACTGAGAAATGTGTTCCAAGGAAATTAATCTTTTTGAATAATAACTAAATATAACTATTCTAATATATCATATAATGTACATTCAACCAAAACTAGTCAAAAGAGCTAAACAAAGTCATTTCATACTCATCAAAGGAACAATACACCAAGAGGATACTATAAATCTAACACAGAATCACCAAACACAGGCGTATCAAACTTCATAAAAACTTGTAACAGAATGAAACAACATATTAAACACAAAATAGTAATATTGAGTGACTTAAGGACAGCACTATCATCAATAGACAGTGCAGCCAGACAAAAATTAAATAAACACTGAATAACTGATATCGTGTATCAATGGACCTAACAGATATCTCTGGAATTTTCCACCCAAACAGATACAGATTCTTCTCAGTATTCTATGAATCTTTCTCCAAAATTGATCACATACCAGGACACAAGGCAAGTCTCTACAAACAAAAGAAAACTGAAATAATGTTCTGTATTTCATTTGATCACAATGGAATATTAACAGCTGTTAAGCATAATTATTTAGAATTCAAATAGAAATCACGTTGGTTTAGGAAAATGGTAGTATTAGCTTCCTTTCTAGAGTCTAGAGTCTACAAACTCTGAAGCCACAAGTAATTGGCTAGATTTACAAATCCAGGCATAAATTCACTGCCATTTTATGGGATTTAAGTCCAATTAGACAGCTCTTGGTTATTCCCCAAATATAAATGCCATTATTGCACCATTGAGCATTGCTGGATGGACTGGTCATTAGGGTCCACAGGCTTCTCAGCTGGGTTGGGCTATTGAATTGCTTTACTCCCTTGACACTTCAACAATAACTTTTAATAGGATGAGAGATAGTATTGTGTGTGTGTGTGTGTGTGTGTGTGTGTGTGTGTGTGTGTGTGTGTGTGATAGTGTATGTACTTGTTAGTGTGGGTGTTTGAATATATGTATGCAAGTGTACATGCATGTGTATACATATATGTGTGAAGACCCTAGGCTGAAAATGAATGTCCGTCCTGGATCACACTGAATCATCAGTTTATCTAGATTGTCTGGCCAATAAACTTCAAGGATCCAGCTGTCTTCTTCACCTCACAACAATCCTATTGCTAGAGTTATAGGCACATGCATTATGTTCAGCTGTTTATGAAAGGAAATTTACTGACTGAGCCATTTTATCTGCCTATTTTTATCTTTGATTTATATATGTCAGTTTCCATTATTGTCTCAATCTTGTCCTCTAAACAGGATTCTTGCTCTTGTCCTTCCAGGTTTCTGGAGTCTTTGAACACTACTTCTTCCTGTGCCTGAAGTCAAAATGGCAGCCCAATGTATATACTTTTGGTGGCCTATTATATTAGTTAATTATCCAGTTTTAAAAATACATTGTTTCAACTGACTAAAAATATTTTTATATTAATTGCTTCTTGAATAATATCAGCGCATTGTATTTACAGTAGAGATAAGAAATGAGTCTTTGGCGGGAGAGAAGGCTCGGGAATAAATTGTTGTGCGAACATGATGATCTGAGTTCAGACCCACAGAATCTATATAAAAAACTGTGTGATGGCAGACATCTGGAACCCCAGCTCTGGAGGACAGGGCAGACACAAAGGTAGAAAAATCCAAGTCCAGTGGATATTCAGTCTAGTTACAATGGTGACATTCACGGCTATAGATCATCTCAAACTAACTCATGGTATAAAGTGACTGAGAAAGATGCTATAAGTCATCCTCTGGCTTCCATGTTTATGTGCACAAGCAGGTGTATCCACAAATATACACCCCACACACACATGCAGACACACATGCACATAACAAACAAACATACAAGAAACAGATCTATAAATATAAATTCTATGATTTATTCAGATATTATTGAACTTCTCTATGTTAATCAAGACTATAAGAAAGGAACCAAATGTGTCTTTTGTCACACTGTGTTTGTTTTATTAGTTTCTTCTGTGTAGAAAGTCAGTATTTATGTGCCCTAGAGAGTGCTTTTGATTTTCCAAAGGTTTAATGAGTTCACCAATTAATAATTTTCCCCTTCTTTCCATGTTTACTTCATTCTATTTTATTTCATTTTTTCTTTTTTTCTGCATCATGACACAAAGTATCTTACTGATGATAGAGACTTCTGATCTCCATGGAATGTTTTTGGAGACACTGCCTGCCCAGCTCTTTGGTTTCCATCCTCATGGGGAAATTTCATTCTGGATTCATTCCAGGCCTATTTACCACTAGAATCAGTGAAATAGTACAAGAAAAATGCAAATTCATAAAACATGACATTAGGATATCATCTAAAAATTTTGCTATTGTTTGCTAATGCCAGCGAATCTGAGTCAGGAACTGAACATTGAGAAATTACAGTCAGTGATGCAGAAAAACTTCAGGCTAATGGAAGGTTTGTTTCTATCCATATTTCTGTGTACTCGTAAGCATACTAGAATTTATGTATAGTGTTTACCAAAATAATAAGAAAAATTCTCACTGACTTCTTTTACCTTTTATTTCTAAACCGTGTTTTGAAAATTCTGCTAAAATCAGGAACTTCTTAATGTAAACTATGGATTTAAAGAAACTTAATTATTTAGTTAACAGCCCTTGCTAGAGGTCATTTTTATCACTTCTCTAGTTTGAATATTAATCAGTTATATAGCTGTTAACCTTTGTATTCAAGAGGATCAACTATTACATATATATGTATCAATCTTGCTCTAACATACTTTCAAAGGCTCAAAATGTGTTAACATATGAAAATTCATTGTGTTATTCTAGTATCAATAGAGCAATTATAAGACATTTTTTGGGGTACAGGTATACATGTTGTAAAGTTAATGTATATGATTATACAATTTAAAAGTCAACTTCATAGTATGTGATGGAACTATTGTTTATAAGCATTCTTTTCTACTCTGTGAAAATTATTGAGTAGTAGATGAGCATGTTTCTCACTCTAGTGACCCTAAGTCACTTAAATCTATTCTTAATATTTTAATTTTCTAAATCATAAATTTGGAATAAAAGGGTTTTTTTGCCATTTTCCAGTTTTATCTTCATATTAGCTATGAAGAGTGAGCAGAAGAGGAATTACTCAGAGGTAACAGAGTTCATCCTGTTGGGATTTAACGCCCCTCCCAAGTTTCAAGTGTTCTTATTTTTAATGTTTCTGATAATCTACATGGTCACCGTGGTAGGGAATGTCAGCATGATAATTGTCATTAAGATGGACTCCAGACTCCAAACACCTATGTATTTCTTCCTTAGAAACTTGTCTTATTTAGATCTCTGCTATTCCACAGTCATTGCTCCAAAAACCTTAGCCAACTTCTTGACAAGTGAAAAGAAAATTTCCTACAATGGTTGTGCAGCCCAATTCTTCTTCTTTGCTTTGTTTGTTACAACTGAAGGTTTCCTTCTTGCTGTCATGGCATTTGATCGATTCTCAGCCATTTGCTCCCCTCTCCTTTACCCTGTGCACATGTCCCAAAAGGTATGTGTTCAGTTGGTAACTGGCTCCTACATCTGTGGATGCATCAACTCCATAGTACAAACAGGTTTCACTTTTAGCTTGCGTTTCTGTGGAGAAAACAGGCTGGACCACTTTTTCTGTGATGTCCCAGCTCTGATTAAGATCTCATGTGTTGACACCTTTGTGAATGAGATTGTACTGTTCATTCTCTCTGCTCTCATCATCATCTCCACCACAACCATCATTCTGGTCTCCTATGGGTACATCCTTTCCACTGTCCTGAAGATCCCCTCCACCCATGGCAGGAGTAAGACTTTCTCCACTTGTGGTTCTCATATAGCAGTGGTGAGTTTATTCTATGGAACTGTGTTCTTCATGTATGCTCAGCCTGGGTCTATCTCCTCACCAGAGAAAAGCAAGATTGTAGCTGTGTTTTATACACTTATAATACCCATGCTGAACCCTTTAATATATAGTCTAAGAAACAAAGATGTGAAAGATGCTGTGAAAAAAATATTAGGTGGAAAAAGTTCTGAGTGATATTTATGCATCCTTTATTTAGTGAACAAAATTTCTTTTCTAAGTTGTATATGACAACAAATACAATTTTATAAGTAATAATTCTAGTACAGATGCATAGAACATTATTTTGTTTGTACTGAATATAGGAAAGCAAATAACTTCTCACTTTATAATATAATTTCATTTTATTAAGTAGTAAATACGAAAATTTATTCTTATATAATTGTTAAAAATTATGCCATATATATTATTACACTCTTTTTTGTTATAAGTTCTAAGGTATTGTGATAGTGGCTAAAATGAAAGCATGATCATATCATACATTTTGGATGAAAGCTTATTGTGGCCCAAGTAGTCACATCTACATTCTAAGAACTATCACCTTTGGAGTTTAAAAAAAAAGCATATGTGAAGCATTTCTTCTCACAAATATGTGGCAATACTATTCTGTTAAACTGTATTTTCTCATTCCCCCTTTTAATAAAAAGTATTATATTAATTAAAATTCTGTACAGCTATTTTCTATTAATTTAAACATATCTTCTTGTGGGAAGGAGAGCAGCTCATAGAACTCTTACAGCAAAATGAAACTTAAATGACTCAGAAAATTCATGAAACTTAACAGGCTTTGAAAGACCAGGATTCCAAGGATATAAAACAGTAAACTACTGCTGTGGAGATGAGACTCTCTTCGGTGGAGCTGGCCACACATTAAGCAGAAAGGTGCACCAAGATAACTTTCATGAGTTGTCAGTAAGAGTAGTTTGGATTTGGAGGTGATTTAGCTACCTTTATGGCACCTATCATCCTATAAGTACCCTCCAATAAATTTATCAGTCTAACAAGCTAGATGTTGGTGGGAAAACTGGGATAAGTAGATATTTATTCATGTCTTCATGCTAAAGTCACACAACACAATTGGTACCCAAAGAGGAGCTAACCAATAGACCCAAGGATGAATTGTGAGAACCAGTTCTTTGGCTCTTGAGATAGATGACAAGACTTGTGATTAAGACTGATTTATCAGAGGGGGAAGTGTTCATTGGGGCAGTCTGTATATGTCTACAGTTACCCATATGTTATAAAATGGTGTTCCTCTTTGCTGTTGTGGCAATTGGATACTGTTTGGGATGGGTGATATGTCATGCAACAAAGAATGATCCATCCAAGAGTGGAGTATAGTTTTAGTGGAAGTCCCATAGAGTCATCCTCTAAGAAGAACATGGTGGCACGCCTCACTGATGAATGAGAAACACTTAATAAGTACAGGAATAGCACCAAATGGGTGTGAACTACAGAGTCTATTGTAGTTCATAAAAGCATGTAAGGGATGGGAATGTAATCAAACTCTGTCAATTATTTCATGGACTTTACATGGACCTGAGGCAGAGGTCTGAAAAGCTTAGCTATGTAAGAGAGGAATTACAGTAGGAAAAATGCATGATGATGCTTAATCATTAGCTTGAAATTTGTAAGGGAGTGTAATAAGAAAGAAAGATGAAAAGGGAGTATTTGTCATTTATTATAGCTATCATAAGGCAAGGGCAAGATTGTACAAATTAGAAATGTATTAAAGATTCCTTCCTGGGATCCAAAGACTTGAAACTCACGGGAAGTACTTGACAGTGAGGAGAAAAAGCTGAAGTGATAGAGCATACCATTTATGTCTAATAATGATAGAAAATGTGATAATCATAGAGTATCTGAACTGCTTTAAATATGGAAGAAATAAGCCAAGAATGAAAGGGCCTTCTAAAGCCTGTATTCTGAGGTTTGGGGACATAGGACTGAAAGGGACTCTGAGTGTTATGGAAGAAGAGAAACAGAGTAATATATCAATCCTTCCTTCCTTGAGACAGGTTCCATAACCTGAAGCAGAGAAAGGGAACTCATTCCCTGAGAGACTGGCTATAGGAGTCAAGGAACATTTGGTTATTTCTCTCTGAGGTCATGAATATAAGAAATTGGAGGACAATAGAAGAAGAATCAGTGTACTGAGGTAACTGGATATGTATGCTGCAGCATTTGATGTTCAGTTCACAGAGGAGTTTTAATAAAGTAGTTTTATATAGAAGAGACCTTGGGACTGGTATTGAGTGTTAGTAGATTTGCTGAACTCAATAGGTGGGCATGATCTTTATGAAGTAGGAGAGGTTCTAAAGATCATGGGACAAAACAGATAAGAACAGTGCTCATCTAGGTCTCTTAAAGGTAAATGTGGAAAGATTCTCATTTAGCAAGATGTCCTAGGGAAAATACAGGCAGAGAGCAAAGTCATTGAATTTATGAATAAAGCCCAGCAACTGTTCACATAAAAAACAAAGGGCATAATAGTACAGCCTACAAAGATTAGACAATTATCCCTCCCCAAAGAGTACACTGTGTACACATCTCCCAAGGTAAAAAAAAAAAAAACCATATTGGTGGCTGAGAATGTTCACCTAACCTGGAGCACCTTCAGCAGCTGTGTGTGGCCAATGGAGAGGTAAGATTGTAGCCCTGCTCCTCTCTGAGATTTAGGTTTCCTGAGTAGTGCAAGGTGGCCCAGCTAAGACCACTAGGAATAAAGAGATGTGCAGTGATCCTACAGCAATAGTCAAATCCCAGGATGAGGACAGTATAGTGATCACAGAAAATGACTCTAGATTAGGGAGTGCCAGATGTAGTAGTAAACCCCATGTATGCTGATGACCCCCAACATTGATCTTTTGAATAATGTTTCACTTAAGCCGTCTTTCATGCTGTACCGAATCATGCTAATACTTTATCTTATTATTTTATTACCTACTAAATACCCAAACCAATCGGAAGTTGCAAGGGAAGATAAAGAATTTTTTAAGGATACTGTTTATTCTCTTTTAAATTTTATTTTCATTATATGTTATCCTTTGAATGTCATATGAATTTGGAAGCTCCTGGAAGGACATAAAATAATTGAAGAGTTTTAACAAAGGCGCCCTACATGTGTGTGGGGGAAAAAGGACTCCGAGGAGCCATATGTTGTTAGATGAAAACCTCAGTGCTAGGGTGAGCTACCTCCCTATGAATTGTGATTAGGGAGACCTCCCAAACCTTAAGGCTATTGTCACTGCTGTTTACTCCATGCCAGAACAATAGAGTAAGTCAATATTGCTGAGGATACTGCAAGCTTTGGTTGCAGGGCATGCAGAAATCAAACTGATGGATGTGGATGGTATCTGCTAGCTGACTTCCTTAGTTCCAGACTTTGTTAATTGTTGTGAATTAATTATCACTCACAGTCCTGATCAGCTATGAACCCTGCATGCTACACTGCCAACATGTCAGGCAAGAGAGATCTATGGTACATTATTGGCAAATTATTATGGAATCATCAAACTGCTTTATGATTAGACTCAAAGCCTTCTTCACAGATACTGTAAGACAGGACAAAAATCTGTGAATGCCACAGTGACAAGAACATAGCTACTGTTTTTTTTTTCTTTTAAATAGGTATGGTGTGCTTGTCAAACTGCCCTGTAAACATTTGTCTTTGTGCCTATAGATCCCTGTTATTTTTAGCTTTGATAAAGTACTTATTCAGTGCAAGGTGGTTACTGTAAAGACTCATAACTGTTCAAGTTCTAGGAAGTAAATGACTCTGTGACAGTGGCCTAATGTTCAAGCATTAATGGAATAAACTAACCTCGATTTCTTATATCACATCCTCCGGGTTCAGGGACCATCATGCCCGAGGAGTTTGCAGAAAGGAATGTAAGAGCTAAAGGGAGAGGTGGATATTTCCTTTGAATTGAAACATTTCCTAATGGAGTGAGGAAGGAGCTTCATAAAAGGAAGCTAAACAAAACTTCCAATGCTCTAAAATTTCACAGAATTTATTATGTTCATCAAGTGTAGAAGATTACAAAATTCAAAAGGCCTCTCTCTGAGGTCATAAAACTAATGAGGGTTGCTGGCAAGGAGAGAGTCTCTGGTGGGGGTTACTGGAAAGGAGGTTCAGACACAAAGGTTTCATGACTTGTCACTATGATAGGTGACTTTTCAGCAATGCCTTTGAGTCACCCATCTTGCTGTAATTAATGCCAGTGGACACACTGGTCACCAAGCCAGACTCACGTGGAAACTTTTCATTGGTCTCTCCCCAGTACCATATCTGGCATAAACAGACATTTGTTCGTATCTTCCCAGGACAGGAAGGTTAAAAGATAATAAATGTTCCTATATAAACATCACATATGTACCATACAGTCTTGACTATCAATTTTTTTAAGGAGGAAATTGTAGCACTAGACACTGAAGAATCTTGTTTGATCCAAACACCTGAATGGTTCTAAAAATGTATTAGCCAATACATAGCCCGGTGCATGTGGAACAGTTAAAAACGTAGAGACAATCATTGTTGAATTCTGTTATAGATATGTAGCCAGCCCTGGGACATAATATATTTGATCTTCCCATCATTATTGTTATAAATGTTCCACTTCTATTTTCATTTAACATTTTAACCAATTTTGGTTATGAAACAATGTAATGTTTTTTTAAACTTATCATACATTACAGTTATTCCTGTTATCCTTTCATGTTTATTTTCAATTGTCAACTTGGTAGGGCCTGCAGGGAAGAGAGTCTCAATGCCTTCCTTGTACAGATTCCATTGGCCTGTGGACATGCCTGTGTATGATTTTCTTAACTGGGTTAATTTAAATGGGTGGACCCACGCTATAAGGGGTGACACCATTTCATGGCCTCGGTCCTGGACTGAAAAGGAGAGGTCGGTCCTAGGATAAGGATTCATTGCTCTCTGATTTTTGACTATGAATGAAATATAACCAGCTGTTTCAAGTTGTTGTCACGGTGGTTTACCAAAAATGATGGATTGTAACCTGGAAATATGGGCTCAAATAAATCTTTTCTGTCCTAAGCTGATTTTTTTCAGATATTTTATCGTAAGTACCACAAAAGAAATTAAGACACAGACCTAATTTTGACTCTCTGTCTCTCTCTCTCTGTCTCTCTCTCTCTCTGTCTCTCTCTCCCCTCCCCCCTCTCTCTCTCTCTCTCTCTCTCTTTGTGTGTGTGTGTGATTTCTTTAGGATAATTTTTATACCTATATTAATATATTAATATATAGGAGCTACTGCATTTGTGTTCTTTCTTTTCCTTGGAAAAAATTACACTAAAATGCAGTCATTTAATCTGTAGTATAAAATCTGAGTGCAAGAAAAAGAAAAATTGATTATTCGTGTTTTATCTCATCATACCTAACTAAAATGTTAACCAATTAAAATGTTAATTTTGAATTTTCTGTTAAAATGGTTTAGGTATGGTGCTTTCAAATATTAATTTTGGAAACTGAGGCAGAAAAATATCCTTTTTCCATGATTTATGAGAGAGATCTGTTCCATAAAATTATTTTTTAGAGATAATAAACAGTTTAAATTCTTTATTGAAAATAGAGTTGATTTTAAAAAATATTCACACACACAGAGTCTAAATTAGGTCTGTGCCTTAATTTCTTTTGTGGTGGTTATGATAAAACACTCTGAAAAAATCAACTTAGGAGTCATAAAAGTTTTGTTACATATACTTGATCACCCACTAAAACCCCAAGTACCTCTATTCTGTAAACCCTTATTAATTCCATAACCTGGGTTCCATTTCTGCTATCCTGCAGCTCTACCCTCTGCCTTTGCAGCTCCTATCTGTCATCCTATAATAAAACTTATTTCTGCAACTTGCCTTTCTGTGGTTGGTGATTTTCATTCCTCAAATTCACTTGATGAATAATTTCCATTGAGCCACTGACTCAACGAAAATTCTGTGTTACCACGCACTTCCTGGGTTAAGCCCACCAGCCACTGACTCAATGAAAATTCTGTGTTACCACGCACTTCCTGGGTTAAGCCCACCGGAGGCAAAAGAGAAAGCCTCTGATACTCAAATGATCCCAGATTTTCACCATTTCAACACCACAGATAGGACAGACAGAATGGAAATATGAAAGATGGATTCCAGCCAAATCTGACCCAGTTTTCATTCCATTTGTGGCTTTTTGTTGCTTATACTTGGCCATAAAACATTCTATGGGCAAGAATTTCTTTTTTTTTTTCTTTTTTAAAGATTTATTTATTTTTTATGTATACAGTATTCTATCTGCATGTATACCTGCAGGCCATAAGAGGGTGCCAGATATCATTACAGATGGTTGTAAGCCACCATGTGGTTGCTGGGATTGAACTTAGGACCTCTGGAAGAACAGTCAGTGCTCTTAACCACTGAGCCATCTCTCCAGCCAGGGCACAAATTTCTTGATATCTGCCACTTACCCAATCACCAACAAGGGATCCTATCAGAGTAAGTACAATCTCATACTGGTGATTAGGGGCATCAGAGATCAAACCATTAGATGTTTAATTAGACTGTTTTCAGGAATGAGGAAGTGAGCCAGGCTTTCTTTTGGGCCACCAGCCAGCTAACAAATCATGACACAAACTTTTTAGTTTTGAATGCTTTGCCTAGCTTAGGATTGTTTCTGGTCAGTTCTTTTAATTTAAACTGACCTGTTTCTCTTTATCTACCTTTTGCCTCAGGGCTTTTTACCTTTCTTCCTCCTGCATATCTTACTTTCATTGTTTTTTGTGTCTGGCTGACAGCTGCATGGCTTCTGGCCCTAGGCATGTCCCTCTGTTTCTCCCTTATTTTCTCCTCCTTCTTCTCTGTTCCTGAGGCTAGATTTCTCCTCCTATCTATTCTCCTTGCCTGCCAAACCCACCTATCCCTTTCCCACCTAACTATTGGCCATTCAGCTTTTTATTAGACCAATTAGGTGCCTTGGGCAGGCAAGATAAAACAGAAGCAACTCATCTTTACATAATTAATCACACATCCTTACATTGTTAAACAAATGCAGCACAAACAAAACTAACACACCTTTACACAGTTAAAGTAATGTTCTGCAGCGTAACTAAACATAACACCTCTTTGCCTAGTTAAGACAATATTCCACAACAATGAGGAAATTGTCAGAACTGAAACTAAGTCAGAGGAGGTATGATGGCATTTTCGTGTAATCTGAACACTTGGGAAATGATTGCAGGAGGATCGTAAGTCTCAGGCAGCCTGAGATTCAGAGAAGACCCTGGCTTAAAGTCTACAACAATCAATAGTCACTTGTACTAGTGCTTCTCAAAATAATGAAAGCCAAGACTATGGAGAAATGGTTCTTAAGCATGGTCAACTGACACTATGTATTTTTTCAGACTTTGAATGTAAGAAGAAATAAATTTAAATCTTCCAAGCTTTATTTTCTATTTCTGTTTTGTGTTATTTCACAAATGCTGAATATCATAAAGTAATGTCTATGGATGTATACTCATGCTCTGTTTTTTTTTAATTTTTCCTTTATTGTATTATGGTGATATTTTATTTGTATTAAAATGTTATTTGTATGTTAATAAATAAAGTTGCCCGGGGGTCAGAGCTATTAGCAAGCCACAGGAAAGCAGGGCAGTGGTGGTGTACACTTGTAATCCCAGCACTTGGTAGGCAGAGCTGGGTAAGTCTCTGTGTGTTCAGGGATACAGCCATTATTGGATACACATGCCTTTAATCTCAGTACCAAGCATGGAAAACCTGGAGGCCTATACAGACAGGCCGTGACAAGGCGGTCATGTGGTTGGGTTTACAACCAATGAGAAGGCAGAACAGGAACTCTATATAAAGACTTTAACACGGGGGTAGCTCTGGTTCGGAGAGGTAGGACCACTGCAGGAGGAAGGGTAAGGTTTTAGCTCTTAGCTCTGACCTCTTGGCTTTCTTCTTTGCATTGGTTCTGTGTTTCTTATTTAATAAGAAGGTTGGTTACATCTACATTTGGTGCACAACGTGAGTCAGAGAGACACTGACAGCCGCCACGATGAGGAACAGCATGTGAAGATGCTGGTAAGCCACGAGCCATGTGGCAAGGTATAGATTAATGGAAATGGATTAATTTAAGCTGTAAGAAAAGTTAGCAAGAAGCCTGCCACGGCCATACAGTTTGTAACCAATATAAGTCTCTGTGTTTACTTGGTTGGGTCTGAGCGGCTGTGGGTCTGGCAGGTGATAGAGATTTGTCCTGACTGTGGGCCAGGCAGGAAAACTCTAGCAACATTGTATTTTTTGTTGCATGACATATAGTTGCATACTTTTTCACATGCACTTTCTTATTACAGTCACAAGTGCATTGTCATGAATTCTACTCAAGTTGTTATTGGTATGATACTTGGATTATTGTTTAAATTTTATTGGTATAACTTAGTAACCTTTATATTTTTAACTTATTATATAGCATTTTAATGATTTGCTTATTTAAATCCAAGTCCTACACCCTTGGAAAACACAGAAATTTTCTCTAAAATAGGAATATTATATCCCATTTACAATATTGCAATATTATATAATTTTATATAATTTATATAATATATAATTCTATATATTAATAATTTTTGCTACAACTAATATATTAATTCTCTTATTGTTTTTGTATTGCTTTTATAAATGATCCTCACATTTTCCTCTGTAAGAAGTATAAAACTGAATATAGTATTACTTGTGTTTACATATGGGAGTATATTTGCTCCATATTTTGTAATACCTCCATTTATAGCCTCATTGTTTTCTTAAACATGTTATCTAAGGCAGTTTGAATCACAAAAGATAGATTACAGAAATAATTTAGAAAACTCAAAAGAAAAAGGAAAGACTACTACATTTGTCCACAATATACTATATTGCATATCGTAATCTTATTATTATTATTTGATTATCAATTTGATAAAGGTTAATTTAGGGATAGGAAGATTGGGAAGAAGAAAATGCATTGGGTGGTTTAGCAAAAATTGAGGATACATGAAGAATCTTTATGGAAATATACTAGCTTATAAACTAATCAAAAACACAATATATAACAAAGGGTTTTTAACACAAGTTTCCTGCATGAATGGACAATGTTGCTACAGAGGACGAAGGTTATTAAATTACAATTTTCAACCAGGCATAGTACACTTCCCCATGAGTTATTGGTCAAGCAGACCCCATAGGCACCTAAAACAGCACTTATTACTGCAATTGCTCTTGTTTGCTCATCATAACTTATGGTAAGATGCTTTTGCTGAAGACACTACTCACTTTGCCTGTAAGACATAGAGAAGTCAACTTCAACTGTAGAGGGTACATTCTCCCTTCTGGCTAGCTTACACAGTTCTAAAAGTTGTTATGCAGCTCACTGAGAGAGAAAAGAAATCAACAGTGTCTCTAAGTGCTGACCTTTACATGCCATAACACTGACCTACATGGCAAAATGTAAATGTGCCCATTGGTGCAAGAGTGGCATAATTGATAGGAGGTAACCAATCATTTTCTGGTTTGGTATGAAGTCTGCTCCACATGAGGGATTTGATGTTTTATACTGTAAATTTGGTCAAAATCCCCTGACTAGGGAGATCATAGGCCCTAAAGAGGAAGTTATTGCTGTTGGTTTGCTAAATGGTCATGGGGTCAAACTACCTTCTAAATAGTCATATTTATTCCTAAAGATTTCTGTTGCTTCTACCTTTGTCAGAGAACTTTCTTTTGGCAATAATCAGCCCCATACTGGTCAAAGCATCATGTACAAGTAAATGAGCATCAATCTGTGGATGAATCATCCATATCAAGCCCTTCTCCCACATCCTAGTTCAGGAAACCTTGCAGAAGACAGAGAAGAAAGAATGAAAGAGATATGGTGGAATCTACAAAATTCTGACTTGTTGACATGGCTAATACATATGTCAGTCTGTAGGAGCTCTGGTTACCTGTACCAGATCTACACAAGATCAAGCAATCAACATTCCTGCATGATCAGGCACTGGGCACCTGATGCTTTGGTGGACCAGCTATTAGAAACTGATGACTACCAAAGGAAGGAGAGTCACACTTCTTTGGGAACATGGCAGCTAATAGGTTGCCCATGTCCCAGTTGATGACAACATCCATATGTAGACGGGCAGCAGTAATAGGACTCAAGGTTATTAATAACCAACAAGACAGATGATTTCTAGACATGACACACATTTTTAATTCTAGCACCTAGGAGGCAGAGGCAGGCAGACTTCTATGAGTTCAAGGCCAACCTGGTGTACATAGAATTTCAGTTCAGCCAGAAGTACATAGTAAGACCCTGTCTTAAGAAAAAAAAAAGGGTAAAAGGAAAACTGAAGATGGGAGGAGATGGTGTGGGGGGCACAAGAACAAGTTAGAAGATGGTGGTGGGGATTGCTATGACCAAAATACAATGTAGGCAACTCTCAAAAATAAGTTAAAATATTGGTTATAATGGAAAGAGTGTATGTAATTTGTAGTCATCACCATAATGTATTGTTTTATATGTGTAGGTTAACATATATAAAATTTTACATATGTAAAATTACATGTCAATACTTTGGTTTTAACTTGTTTTTTATGTTGATTTGAGTGTTGTTTGCATATTGCTACTAGGATGATGTGATGGTTTGAATAAAAATGGCCCCTATAGGCTCAAATATTTGAATACTTGTTCCAAGTAGGGAGTGGGCACTACTTGAGAGGGATTAGAAGGTACAGCCTTGTTGAAGTAGGTATAGACTTGTGTTGGAGCCCACTGAGGTTTCCTAGTGGCTTTACTCAGCAAGTCTGCATAAGAGGATGATTGGATCACAGTCCTGAGTACCAGGTATTTGCAAGGGTCTACACTTGGCTGTATCTAGCAAGGGGGAGGCCTTGGCATTGTTATAAAAAGCCTTTTAAATAAATTCTGGGCTGGTGGATAAGGATCCAGGCCCACCCAAGGCTATCCTGTGTTTCTATCTGTTTCTCTCCCCTCTATTTTTATCTTAATCTCTTATATCTCACTCCTCATGAATCCCTGGCATAAATAATTGTGGGAGCTGGTGTTCCACAACTTGTTATTAGAGTGTGCCACTGGCTGTGAGATTTGAGGTTACAGAAGCCCAAGCCAGGCCCAGTGGCTTTCTCTTCCTATTGCCTGCATATTCAGATGTAGATTCTCAGCTACTTCTTTAGTACCAAGTCTACCAGTGTGCTGCTGTGATAATAATGGATTAAACCTGTGAAACTGTAATCAGGTCTCAATAATGCTTTCTTTATGAGAGTTGCCACCATCATGATGTATCTTCATAGCAATAGAATACTGACTCAGACAGAAGATATTTTATTTTATTCTCTTGAGGGGAATGAGAAAGGGTTTATTTCACACTATAACCTATAGGTACATTGCCTAGAAAAGTCAGGGCAAGAGTTCAGAGAGGAACCTGGGAGCAGGAACTGATGCAGAGGCAGTGGAATAGTGCAGCTTACTGACTTGCTCCTCAGGGCATGCTCAGCTTCTTTTCTTATAGCACTCAATGCTGGGGATGCTGTGAATGTGTTGCTCTGATTGATTGATAAATAAAACATTGATTGGCCAGTAGCCAGGCAGGAAGTATAATGTAGGCGAGATAAGGAGAGAGGAGAATTCTGGGAAGTGGAAGGCTGAGTGAGGAGACACTGCAGCCACTGCCATGAGGAGCAGGATGTAAAGTAGCACTGCGAGATTTGCAGGTGAGAGAGATTTGTCCAGACCGTGGGCCAGGCAGGACCAAGAGATAACCCCAGCTACAATCCAAGACCAATATCCCATAAGTGGCACCATCCACAGTGAGCTGGGCCCTCCCACTTCAATTGTCAATCAAGAAAGTGCTCCCATAGTCTTGACAACAGACCAATCTGATAGAGGAATCTTCTTAATTAAGGTTACTGATTCTCAAATGACTAACTTGTGTCAGGTTGACATAAAACTAGTTGGCAAAAGCTCAATATTAGGCTCTGAAGCAACATTATTCACTTCCATTGCTATATAAATGGAACCAACACAAATCTTTTTATTCAATTTTAAGTTATCTCAAGAATTTTTTCCAGCATCAAGCTGAAATTTGAAGATTTTTTTTTTTAACACGGCATTGGCAGAGCTTAGAGATCTAGCCTATAGTACTCATGAATGGATTAACATTGCTATGAAAAGGGTTTGTGAAGCTGGGCTTTTCTATCTTCTACCATGTAAGAACCAGTAAGAAGGCCATTAGCAGATCCTGATACCTTGATCTTCATTTCCAGAACTATTGAAAATAAATTTCCATCTTTAAAAAATTCTCTAATGTTCTATTTCTTTCACAAAACAATAAACTAAGGTAGCTTCTATTAGGGAATTGTTTGATATGGGAAAATTCCACATATGTCTCATCACAGTTTTTCATGTTGAATGAATATATCATGAAAGAATGGGTTTTTGTTTGTTTGTTTTTTAAACTATTAATTTTTATTTCTTTTATTAATTAATTATTTTTCCCCAGCCCAATCAGTTTTCCTCCCCTCCCTCCTTCCTCTCATCCTAGTCTCTCTCTTTGTTGCAGAGTATTTGTTTACACTGTGAAGATGTGTCTTTGCCGAGGTGCCTTCTGATTGGTTTAATAAAGAGCTGAATGGCCAATAGCTAGGCAAGAAGTTAGGCAGGATTTCCAGGGACAGAGAGGACTCTGGGAAGAAGAAGGGTGGAGTCACCAGCCAGATGGAGAGGAAACAGGAGATTCAAAATGAAAGAGAGATAATGCTACATGACAAAATGTAGATTAATATAAATTGTTTAATGTAAATTATAAGAGCAAGTTGAGACAAGCCTAAGCTAAAGGCTAAACTTTCATAATAATAAGTTTCTGTGTCATTATTTGTGAACTGGCAGCTGATGAAAAGCTTGCTACACCCCCCAACTAAGCTGTTACATTGACTACATATTTTAAAATGTATTTGTTTGAGAATGTAAAAAATATGCACAAAACACATACATTTGATACTATAATGTGTGTTTTTTCTTTTTTTTCCCCCTTACTTTTATTGAAAACAGATTTTTTTTTTCCCTCAAATATCCTGGTTACAGTTTCCAATCCCTCTACTCCTGGAGCTCATTGCTACCTCTTCTCCCACTTAGATCCATCCCATTTCTGTCTCTCATTAGGAAACAAACAGGCTTCTAAGTGATAACAATAAAATAATATAAGATAAAACAAAAACTAACACATAAGAATTGGACAAAATGAACAAACAAAAGGAAAAGAGCCCAAGAGAAAGCACAAAAACAGACACACTCATCAGCACACTCAGGAATCCCATAAAAATGCTAAATTGGGGTCATAATACATATACAAAGGACATGTAAGGTAAAAAGAGAAAAAATATAGATAAAATAAAAATAAAAAAGATAATAAAAAAGATAAAAGTCATGGCAGAACATTATGAATAAAGAAACCTCCAAATATGTCATTGAGTTTGTTTCGTGTTGGCCATCTACTGCTGGACATGCAGCCTACCCCTAAGAGTAGTTTGTTTCCCAGTGAGACTACCTTGGAGGAAAGTAAGTTTTCACTTGCAAGTGGTTATCTATTGGAGATTGCTTCTGGGTTAGGGATGGGACCATGTGTCTACTTCTCCTTTCAGCTGTAGGACCCCAATTGGGCTGACCATGGAGGGCCTGTGCATGCTACCTCAGTTCTGTGAGTTCGTGTGTGCATCAATCTTGTTAATCTTGAGGGCCTTGTTTTCTTTTATTTCTTTTTTCTTCTCTCTTCTTTTCTTTTCTTGTCTTCCTTCCTTCCTGCCTTCCTTCCTGCCTTCCTTCCTTCCTTTCTTTTCATTTTACACACCAATCATAGTTCCCATCCCTCCCTTTTTCCCACTTTCCCCTATCTTCCCCCCAGCCCACCTCCCATCCACTCCTCATAGTGAGTAAGGCCTCTCTTGAGGAGTCAACACAGGCTGGCATACCAGGTTGGGACAGGACCAAGCCCCTCCTCTCTTCATCAAGGCTGAGCAAGGCATCCCACAATAGGGAGTGGGCTCAAAAAAGCCAGTTCATGCACCCTGGATAAGTCCTGGTCCAACTGCCAGGGACCTCACAAAAAGATCAAGCCACACAACTGTCACTCACATTCAGAGGGCCTACTTCAATCCCATGTAGGTTTCAGCTGTCAGTCCAGAGTCAGTGAGCTCCCACTAGCTCAGGTCTCAGCTGTCTCTGTGGTTTTCCCCATCATGATCTTGATCCTCATTGTTCCTCTAATCCCTCTCTTCAACTGAACTCCAGGAGCTCAGCCAAGTGCTTGGCTGTGGGTCTCTCCATCTGCTTCCATCAGTCACTGGATGTAGGTTCTATGATGACCATTATGGTACCAATCTGATTACAGGGGAAGGCCAGTTCAGGCACCCTCTCCACTATTGCTAGGAGTCTTAGCTGGTATCATCCTTGTGGGTTCCTGGGGATTGCTAGCACCAAGTTTCTCCCTAACCCCATAATGTCTCTCTCTGTCAAGATATTGCCTTCATTGCCCTCCCTCTCTGTCCATCCCCCAACTCAGGAGGGCCTTATTTTCTTGGAGTCCTCCATTCCCCCTGGCTCTTATACTCTGCCTCCTCTTCTGCTGGGTTTTCTGATCGAGGGGTGGAATTTGATGAAGACATCCATTTATGGCTAAGTGTACCAAGGTCTCTCATTCTCAGCATAATGTCTGAGTCTGGGTCTCTGTATTTGTATCCATCTGATGCATGAGGAAGTTTCTCTTATGATAGATAGGCAAGGCACTGATCTATGAGTATAGTAGAATGTCATTAAGAGTAATTTTATTATTACATGTTGTTTTGTTTTGTTTTTTAGAACAGTCGTATTTGGTTTTACCCTAGGTCCCTGGACTATCTAGTCCTGGTAACACAAGCAGTACTGGATATGTGTTCCATCTTGTGGAGTGACCCTTACATCAAGTCAGATACTGATTGTTTACTCCCATAAGCTTTGTGTCAACCCTGCTATATCATATCTTGCAGGCAGGACAACCTTCTAGATCAAAGGGGTTTTGGCTGGGTTGATGTTTATGTTTCTCTTTTGGTATTTGCAGAGTAAAGGCTCTCTGTAGGAACCAGCTCAACTTCTCCATGTTTAGTAAGTTATGTAGGTGTTGTCTTCATCAGTGGGGTTTGCCTTCAGTTTGTGGAGAGAAACATAGACTGGGCAACAGCCTACATTATATGAGGATTCCCATGGGACTTTGGCCAACAACTCAATTAGATGTAATCCAATCCTGATACTGGAATATTCATTTGGTGACAAGAGATGTCCAGTTGGGGCTCTGTCTCTCCTACTATTTGGCAATTTCATTTAGGTCACCTTCATATATTTTAGGAAGATTCTACTGTACTAGGTTTCCATACTACTCCTCAAATGGCCTTTAATTTTAGCTGTCTCTTCCCATATTTAGATGTCTTTCCTCCCTTATCCCTGTCTTCTCTCCCCCTCTCCATTGATTCCCCTGTTACAGTCTCCCCCACATGCCTAAAAAACTATTTTTTTCTATTTTCTCTTTCCTAGAGACATCTTTATGCCTCTGCTTACTCCCTTACTCTATATCTACTCTCTGTGGTTCTGTAGCTTGGTTACCATTGACTTAATAGTTAACATCTAAATATAATCAAATACGTACCGTATTTGTCTTTCTGGGTCTGGGTTACCTCATTTGAGATGATTGTCTTCTAATTGTATCAATTTACCTGAGAATTTTACGATTTCTCTTTTTTTAAACAGATGATTATTACTACATTGTGTAAATACATCACATTTTTTGTATCCATTTTACTGTTGAGAGACATCTACATTGTTTCCAGTTTCTGGCTATTATTAATACAGAAGCAATGAACATGGTTGAGCAAGTATCTCTGTGGTAGGATGAAGCATCCTTTGGGTTTATGCCCAAGAGTCGTGTAGCTGGATGTTGAGGTACACAGATTAATTTTTCTGAGGAACTGCCATGTTGATTTCCCCAGTGACTACAAGTTTGCAATGCCACCAACAATGGATGAATGTTCCCATTTCTCCACATACTTACCAGCATGAGCTGTTACTTGTTTTATTTTTTTTTTATTTATTTATTTTTTTTTTTGGTTTTTCGAGACAGGGTTTCTCTGTGTAGCTTTGGTGCCTTTCCTGGAACTCACTTGGTAGCCCAGGCTGGCCTCGAACTCACAGAGATCCGCCTGGCTCTGCCTCCCGAGTGCTGGGATTAAAGGCGTGCGCCACCACCGCCCGGCCTACTTGTTTTATTGAGTTTAGTCATTCTGATGGGTGTAAAATGAAATAGCAAAGTACTTTAGATTTGCATTCCCCTAGTGACTAAGGGTGTTGAACATTGCTTTAAGTGTTTCTCAGCTATTCAAGTTTCCTTTACTGAGAATTCTCTGTTTAGATCTGTATCCCATTTTTAATTGAGTTTTTGTTTTCCTGATATCTACGTTTTTGAGTTCTCCATATATTTTTGGATATTAGCCCTCTATCAGATAAGTAATTGGAAAAAAAATATTTTCCCATTCTATAGGCTGCTGTTTTGTCTGAATGACAGTGTCCTTTACTGTGCAGAAACTTCTCAGTTTCTTGAGGCCCCATTTATTTATTGTTGATCTTAGTGCCTGTGTTGTCTATGTTCTGTTCAGAAAGTCTTCTGTGCCCATGAGTTCAAGGCTGTTCCTCACTTTCTCTTCTATCAGGTTCAGTATGTCTGGTTTTATATTGAGGTCTTTGATCCTTTTAGAGTTTTTTTTTTTTTGTGGGGTGATAAATATGAATCTATTTGGATTCTTCTGAATACAGCTGTCTGGTTTTATCAGTACCATTTGTTGAAGATGATGTCTTTTTTCCAGTGTGTATTTTTGGCTTCCTTGTCAAAAATCAGGTATCCATTGGTGTATGGATTTATGTCTGGGTCTTCAATTCTATTTTATTGATTAGTAAGTCTGTTTTTGTACCATGCCATTTTTATTACTACAGCTCTATAGTACAGTTTGTCTTTTCAAGATTTGTGAAGATTTGTGTCAGAATTTGATGGAGGTTGCCTTGAATGTATAGATACTTTTGGTAGAATGGCCATTTTTACCATATTAATCCTATTGATCCAAGATCGTGGGAGGTCTTTCCATGTTCTGATATCTTCTTCAATTTATTTCTTCAAATGTAATAAAAATGTGTCTTGTGTTTTAATTTTTAATTTGTAAGGCTAGCAAATACTTATAGTTTTTTCCTTACAAAATTATACATCTTTTCCCAGTTGTTCATATACCTTAAACAAATGAAGTTCAGTATTGTTCAAATTGCTATATCTTCTTATTTCTCAATTAAAATTAAAGTACTTTTTATTTTGTACATTAGGAATACATATTTTTGTCCTTTAGATCTTCTGGGGTTTACTATTGTTGTTTAGTTAGCTAAAGATTTCTATAAGTTTGAGCAATATTATGTATTCATTGTTTCTCACTAACATTAAAATTTTCTGATTAAATTTTAGGCTAAATTCATGATAGATAAAATCAGTATAATTATGAAAAATTACATTTAAAGGGTATGTTCAAAGAGTTAGATAGTCCTAGTTTTTTTCCTCTGAAGAATATTCTTGTTCTCTATAGCTTGTTGATCTTCAGATCACTTGTCCTAGTTCTCAGTATGTTATATGCTATACTAAAGAGCTTTCTTAGTGGTGTGTGTGTGTGTGTGTGTGTGTGTGTGTGTGTGTGTGTGTGTGTACATGCACACACATGCACTGGGAAGAATGTGTATGTGTGTGTATGTGTGTGTGTGTGTGTGTGTGTGTGTGTGTGTGTATGTGTGTCACAGAAATCAGATAGAAAATTGGTTGTCAGTCTTTCTTCACCTACCATCTTTTCTGAGGAAGAATTTTTATTGTTTCCACTGTGGACACCAGGCTAGGAATCCTGACAACTTTCATAGATTCTTCTGTCTTCACAGTCATCTTGCCATAGGACTTTTGAACCCACAAGCACATTCTATTGCATACAGCTTTATGTGACTTCTGGGAATCCAAATTCAGTAAGTACTTTACTCACTAAGCAATCTTCCCATCCAACTTTTATACTTTTAGATATTTGTTGTCAGGATATATAATGACTTCAGAAGTAAATACTAACATACATACACTGTGAAGTTATGTACCACGTATTATCTTATTGATTGACTATATAGTGAATATTAAAGGCAAATTTTAAGAAAAATCACAGTTGTTTCATTGTTTAATTATTCTTGACTTAGTAGATAAATCACTTCTCATTTGTATTACTAATTATTTTAGGTTGAAACTTATTTTTATAAATTGATATAGATAAGAAAATTACCTGTAATTTAAATACACAATATTTTATATTCAATTATTTGGATTTCATAACTCAAGTTTTCTTCAAATATTCCAGATAAAGATCCAATACTGTATATAAAAGAGATTTATTATTTTCATGTTATTTTAATGCCAAGAAAAAGCTACACAAATAAAGTAGAAATTACCAAAAAAATCATAAGAACACTTAACAAATACATATTATGGGATTAGGTCTATTTTTTATATCAAGCATCAATATTTATTCAATAAATATTTATCCAATGAACAATATTAGATATGTGTTACAAATACTAAAAACAAAAATGTGATGCACTAACATCAGAAAAAAGAGAAATGAGTAAGAGTTATTACATTTTTGTTGGATAAAGACAGGGACTCCTAGAATCAATATTTGTGAAATAATGTAATATCCTTTCAAAGATTCTTTATAATCAACAACTAATTTTGAATGTGGAAATATCTATTCTGCTTGGAAGCACTGTAGCCTACTTTACTTATCTCTGAACTTCTACATAGAAACTGAAATTAAAAGAGTCAGTAGGAATCAGAAAATGAACAAACCCTAAACTCATCTCCCATGTATATTTATCACAATTTCAGATTAATTAGTACTCTACTAACTAATTAGTATTCTATTAACTAGGGTGTTCTATGGGTTGACCAGGAATCAGTATTAAAAAGAAAAGCAAAACAACTTCCCAGGTGACTCCAGTGAGTCTCAGAAAGTACAGCAAACACTGACCTAATTGACCTCTGGGGCTTATTTTATTTTATTTTAAATAGAAATATCTGTGTATATACAACAAATTTCTGATTTGCTTTCTTTGTTTGAGAGTATTATGCAGCTGGATCAAAGGACTTCAGTTGTAGGAGGTACTTTCAGCTTCACATTTGCTACTATAAAGAAGATATTCTTGAAGTTTGGACTGAAAACCCAGTGTAGGAATCTCTTCTGAGGCTAATGAGGTGAGGGCATGTGATTCATGGAAATAAACAGGTCTGCTTGGTGCATGTGGTTTGATACTTAAAGTATCTGTATGAAAGATAAAATATATTTGTTAATTATTGTACTTTTCTCAATATGGCTTTAAAAAAAATAAGCTTTTAAAATTCATTAATGAGGCTTTTCAGGTACCTAGACCTGGATTTCAAAAATCAAAAATTTAGTTTTTCTATAGATCTTATTTTACTTTACCAAATAACTCCTGTTTCTCAGTTCATTCCCTCAAGTACGAATTATTTATTCAGTACTTCCCATTTTTCCAAGGGCTAAATATTTTACTTAATTTTTATATGTAAATTTAGGTGATACTTATGACCACCTATTGAGTCAATTTTCTAATCCACAAGTTACTGATAATAAAATAGAAACATATGGGTTTTAACCAAGTTGCTAAGATAACTTAGCAATTGGCAGAAAGTGCAGAGATTATAACCCCAATTTTTTTAAAAATTTTATTTTATAATTTAATTTAATTTTATATATCAGCCACGGATTCCCTTGTTCTCCCCACTCCCGCCCCAGCCCAACCCCCATTCCTATCTCCTCCATGGCAAAGACTCCCCTGAGGATTGAGTTCAACTTGGTAGATTCAGTTCAGGCACAAATTTATATGAACTAAAATACCATGATTTTATGAACAAATATTTTGTCCTTCATAAAATATGGCAGAAGCTAAGCCACTTTCATTTCTGCTGTCTTTGTTGTACTTATAAATTTAATAGGATTTTGAAATAAAAATGTTCAACTTCAAAGGTTCATTGAGTTCCTCAAAGAGAAAGAACTGCTTTTGTCAATCTGAAATTAAATATGACAGTCAGGTCCCTAGGATTATAAAGTCTATTCTTCTACTTAGATTTAACTTTTCAGATATTTTTGTCATTAATTTTTTACTCAAGTACTTTTTGTTATTTAATAGTAAGCATTTCTATTTACTAAAGAAATAAACCAGAGCCTGTGTGATACAGACTTTGAAACTACTTATTTGTTTTGTGTTTTGTGAATATTTACAGAGAAAAGCAATTATTGTTGAAGTTAATCGTAAGTGTCAACTATGACATTTTTACATAAACAAATAATTTATATGTCTAAAATAGTAAAAAAAAAGAAATGCTGGGGTTGGCTTCCCAATAAGAAGCCACTGGCCTTGAGGGATGAGCAATAAATGATGCAGAAAACAGAGGCTAACTATGCAAGGCTAGTAAGGGGTCACAAGGCTGATTTTTCACTTGGATGACATTCTTCCAGGCTGGTACTTCACCTTGTGAAGCTACAGCTTCCTGTGTCCTAATGTCTTTACATACAGGTGATAATTTTTATTTCTTTCATTTTTTAGATTATAATGTAATTACATCATTACCCACTTACGTTTCCTACCTCCAACATATCCCAGATACCCCTCCTTGCTCTCTTTTACATTTATAGTTTCTTTTCTTCATAAATTGTTGTGTTAAAAGAACCAAATTAACTGCATCTGATGGTGGGGAAGTAGATTCAACAAATTTCTCTTTTCTAAATTTTGAAGGATTATATGTGTATATGTTTAAGTATTTGACCACTATCTAATTTTTTATGTGTTGGGGTCATTATAAATACTGCCGCATCATTCTATTTCATGTAATCCTCACAACAGCCTCATACAGTAGTTATTATTAGCAGCTCCCATTCTACAGAAGAGGACTTTGATGTACTGAACATTTGGAAGTTATCTTAGAGTTACTTAGACTGAAAACTCTTAAGTGTCATGACATGGCTGGGTTGCATCCAATCCAAAATGTGCCTACCTCTATCTACTCACATTTCTCACCCTATATCAAGGTTAATTATGTTAGAGATAATGAATGGCTTCATTTCTGACACTAAATTGGCTAATCCAAATACAAAACTATTTTGTCAGATGAGTTATTGAAAATGCATCAATATATATCAGCATTTTTTTTTTTCAAAAGGAACCACAATTTGACCACAGTGCCCTGTGATCTATTTTCTCAGATAGGTCTCAGTTATGAAACTGGAGCAGAGCAGAAATGACACCGAGCTGACAGAATTTATTCTACTGGGATTCTGGGTATCTCCAAAAGCACGGGTTCCCTTATTCTTACTGTTCTTGCTTATCTATCTGATCATTGTATTGGGAAATATCAGCATGTTAATTGTCATTAAAATAGACTCCAGGCTTCATACACCTATGTATTTCTTTCTCCAAAATTTATCCTATTTAGATCTCTGCTATTCTACAGTCATTGCACCCAAAACTCTAGCTACTTTTTTCTCCAAAGAAAAGAAAATTTCATACAATGAATGTGCAACACAGTTCTTTTTCTTTGCTCTTTTTGTTGGGACAGAAGGTTTTCTTCTGGCCGTGATGGCATATGACCGCTTCTCAGCCATTTGCTCACCTTTCCTGTACACTGTACGCATGTCTCAGCCAGCTTGTATTCGTTTGGTAGCTGGCTCCTATATCTGTGGATGTATAAACTCGATGATACAAACAGGATTCACTTTCAGCTTGCGTTTCTGTGGAGAAAACAGGCTGGACCACTTTTTCTGTGATGTCCCAGCTCTGATTAAGATCTCATGTGTTGACACCTTTGTGAATGAGATTGTACTGTTTATTCTCTCTGCTCTCATCATCATCTCCACCACAACCATCATTCTGGTCTCCTATGGGTACATCCTTTCCACTGTCCTGAAGATCCCCTCCACCCATGGCAGGAGTAAGACCTTCTCCACTTGTGGTTCTCACATCACTGTGGTGAGCTTATTCTATGGAACTGTGTTCTTCATGTATGCCCAGCCTGGATCCATCTCCTCACCAGAGAAAAATAAGATCGTGGCTGTGTTCTACACACTTATCATCCCAATGCTGAATCCTCTGATTTATAGTTTAAGAAATACAGAGGTAAAAAATGCTTTGAAGAAGACATTGCTGAGAAAAATACCTTAACATTGACTTTCAGTTTCCCTCAAAACTGTGGAGTCAACTAAAAGCAACATTATCAATAATTTATGGAACAGCTCAATCAAAGGTATCTCAAAATTTTGGATATTAAATTTTATTTTTTACTTTTAGTGATTCATATATACTAGATTTTCATTGTTTCTTTTATAAAACAATAGTGTCATATCTAGGTATTACATAATTTAAAAACTATAATCAAATGCATTACTACCAAATTAAATACCTATTAAATTCTTTAAAAACTATCTTTCCACAGTTGTCCTAATAAATTTTTGATGGTCAATATCATTTATGCTTGTCTAATTAGTTCATATTTATATGACTTATTTCAAAATTTTATATCTAAATTAAACTATGCATTTTCCTCTACATTTGAAAAATGACTTCCATGAAATGACATAAAATATTTTCTCATAATAATTTGAGTTTTTCAGTGTCACATTCTCTCATTATATCCTGGAATTTTCATCCTATTTTCTCCCTTAGACATGCCAAGCATTTTGCTGTGAGGTTCATTTTGAGTTTCATATCAATTTTTTTAAATATTTTGTGGTGGTGTATCAAGGTGTTACACATGTCTTTACTTTTGTTTTATTTTGCTGAAGTATATTCAAAATTATGAAAGCATCAAAATTAATGCATATACTGAATATATTAGTTTGATATCTGCATACAAATCTTCATGCCATATAATTGTTTTATATTCCTAGGATTTTCTGATTTTTATTAACTTTCTTTTTATGAATTTAAATATTGAATAATGCTAGTTTCATGGATTGTGCTGGAGTTGTACAGTCATCAATATAAATGTACATTTTTTCATTTTTCATATGTTCTTGTTCTGTAGTGTGTATTGTTGCCCTCATCACAGGACTGTTTAAACGGATTTCTTATTTCAGCACACAGTCTATTTACTTGACCCATTCCTTCTTAATTTTTTTCTTGTGTTATTATTATAGTTAAAAGCACTGAAAATGATCTTGGGGGAAATTGTTATAATTTTTAATTATTTTGTGCAGTGGAAGGAACGGGTCAGGGTTAGCTTTCCTGCACTACATCACCTCTTGCATTGAAGGGCTGTGAGCTGTGGAGGAGAAGGTCTCCTATGAGGGTAGACCCAGCCCTTCCACTTTCTTGGCTTCAGGCAGCAGCCCTGATCACCGGCATCCGCGTGGATTTTAGTGGTACCACGGGCAACAGATATCAACAAGGCCCTTGGCCATATCGGGACCATTAATGCACTAATAGCCATCAGTGGCTGCATGCGCCAGGGGCCTAACATGGTCTCAGATGGTTACACATGCCACTCACACCAGCATGGCTTCCTGAGACAGCAAATCTCGAGGGCATCACCAAGGCATTAGGCAGCAGCACAGACTATATACGTCCACATGGATCTCAACACGGCCTCTGGTAGCACCACGGACCAAGGTGGTCCTTTGAGGAGGTCCAGTCCAGAAAGTGAACTTTTCTTCATCTCGGGCCTCCATCATTGCCCAGAGCCAGGGCGATCCTGTAGCTGGGTGGCAGGTTCAGGGCGAGTGTGCATCTGCATAAGTTCCAGACTGTTGTACACCATCCCCCTGACCCTACTGGGCGATGACGGTATGTAGACTACAACCTTCTCATCTGTCATCGCCATCATGTCGATGTTCCATCCCTTTCCTAAGCGTATTCTCTGCTCCATTTTTCTCTTTCCCCCGTCTCCATCACATATTTGTTGTAGAGGCACATGCCTACCTTGGGCTGAGAGGCCAGGGCAGCGCTTATGTGTTTTGGGCCCTTAGGCTAGGGTGGTGCTTTGGGAAATTTTTTAATATGGAAAATATTGATGATGTAATATTAGAAAATTCAGAGTAATAGGAAAAAAATTCTCAAAAGATTTAAATTAAGCCTTAGAAAAAGCATTTTATGATTTTATAATGACACACCACTATATGATACTTAAAAAATAAATATGAAACTCAAAATGAAGTTTACAGTAAAACCATTTGCATGTCCAAGGGAGAAAATAGTGTGGAATTCTCAGGATATACTGAGAAAGTATATCTGCAGATACTGGGAGGCTCAAATAATAATGAGAAAATATTTTATGTCATTTTATAGAAATAATTTTTCAAATTTAGAAGGAAGTGCATAATTTTAATTCAAAGATCACAAAAATTTAGGAATAGTTTAGCAAGACTTATATATGTTCTTTTCATAGGAATTATAAAATTAGGTCAACCATATGATAATATATATGTTGTTCAAAATTTATAAAAGGTACCAGCCTTATAAGAATATAAATGTACACACAAATATGGAAAAAATTAAGAAAGTTTGACTGGGTGAAAAATAAGAAATTTTGGACTATAAAAAGTATAAAACACAGAAAAGAAAAGTATAGGAGCTGGAGAGATGGCTCAATGGTTAAGAAGAGCACTGGCTGCTCTTCCAGAGGTCCTGAGTTCAATTCCCAGCAACCACAGGGTGGCTCAAAACCATCATCTATAATAAGATCTGATGCCCTCTTCTGGCCTGCAGGCATACCTGCAGGCAGAACCAGTAATAATAATTATTATTATTATTACTGTAATATATAATAAATAATATATATTATATATTATAATAAATTATATAATAAATAAATCTTAAAAAAAAGAAAAGTATAAACTACAAGATGGAATAATTTGTTCACAGGACACAAAAATAATAGATTATTTGTCACTGCCAAGCACAGGTGTCGGGGGCTCTTGGGAACAGGGGTGACCAGCTTCTACAGAGCAATGTTCTTCCACCTTCATTCTGCACTTTGCTTAGCATCCCCTTCATATCTGCTGCTGTCCCACAGCCAACAGGACAGTCCCACATGCTGCCAGCCAGTCTTTGCCACCATGCTCAAGAATAAATGAAAAAGAGATAAAAACAAATCTGGAGGTAGGACTGAGAACAAATCTGAAAAGCGAGAGCTGGTGTTCAAGTGTCCAAGAATATGAGCACTCAGGTCCTCAAAATGTTAGGAAACGATAATCAGACACAATGTGTTTGGGGTATAAATAGCTTATGCCGCAGCAGAGGGAATGTTTGGATAAATACTTCAGACATGCTATTGGCAAGCCTATGAGAGTAGCATGATAACAAAGCCTATGCAATTCTGAAATACAACGCAGCTGAAGCTAGGGTTCTGAAGGCATATCGTGAGCTTCCATTGTGCCCAAATCAATGAAACCAAGACATGTGCTCATGGAGATGATGGAGAAATTCAGTTTGATGACACTGGAGCTGATGATGAAGACATTGATAACATCTAAAAGGAACTCTACAGTTTACATCTCAGTCTTTCCGAAGACAGTCCTCAAGTTTCTAATACAGCCATAAACCCAGGGAAACATTTCACTATCTTGACTGTAATCTGTTGAGACAGACTTTATTTGCTACTAAGGTCTCTCTTCCTTCAAAGCTGATACTGCCAAATTATCCTAACTGAAATATCATTCCCACCTTCTTCACTTGAGGTAATGGAACTTAAGAACACAATGTGAGAAAAAGTTTAAATGAACTTAAGAAGATCATGCAAGAAAAAATTAGCAACTAATATGAATCTTACAACAAACACACAGCTAACTAATAAGAAAAAAGCCATCATTATTAATGTACATTTCATAAAAGAGTAATACCTCTGTATTAGAGTGTTTTATAATAATCATGATTGGAGATGTAGAAACTGAAATTACCATAAAATTCAATTTTATTTACATTCCATTGATTAAAAATTCAATGTCTGACCATACCAGGGCCAGAGTTCATGTGGCCTTAACAGAAGCAAGTTTGCCTTCTATAAGAGAATTGGTTTTTTTTTTTAATGTGGTAGAATAATCTAAATCTTAACTATGATCTTCTAAGGCATCATATTCTTTAAATTTACATATAAAACTGAAATCACATCTGTGTACATATCCATAATATATGAACATAGATGAGTATCCTTATGATACTGTTATAATGACTAGGAAAGTTTACAGAAGGGTTCATGGGTAAAAATTAGACTGAATTTACAGGTGGTCTAGAAGCTCTATGTTGCTTTTATATACAAGTGAAAGCAGATTGAAAGATTGTATGTTTCCTATGGTGGAGTACCTCAGCACTTCCTCTCCTTAATAAATACACAAAAGAAAACATTGCATAACTACTAAAGAAGATACTGGCAGTCCACTCCATCCAGGGGAGCAAGTAAGCTAACAACAGATATTCACCTATCAATTCTCTCCTCCAAACTAAATCCCTCAGACTTGTCCTCAGTTCTGTAGCAAAATTCATGCTGTGGTCTTCCCTTCTGCTGTGGATATTGCTCTGTATAAATAAACACTGATTGGCCGGTAGCCAGACAGGAAGTATAGGTGGGACTAACAGAGAGGAAAATTGAGGGAACAGGACAAGCAAGATGTAAGGTACCAGTAAGCCATGAGCCACGTGGCAAAGTATAGATTAATAGAAATGGGCTAAATATTAGAGTAAGAGCTAGACAATGATCGGCCTGAGATAATGGCCAAATAGTTTAAATAATGTAAGTGTCTGTGTGTTTATTTTATAAGTGGGCTCCAGGACTGGCAGGAGTTGGTGGGACCTGGAGAGAAAAGCTCTCCAGCTACACTCTTCCTCTCTGATTCCAATTTTCAATAAATCACATAGACCTCCTCCAACCTTCCCTATCCCCTCATCCCATTATTTCAGCCTCCAACACCAGGAGGGTCCCTACTAGCCACCCTAGCCAGAAAAAGAGTTGGCTAACAGCACATCTTTACCTCTTTTTCTTATCCTCCAAATTCAATACCCAGGTTCATCCCCAACTCTGTAACAGATAACCTGCAATGGTCTCCCTTCCTGTCCCTGTCTCCAGTAGATCACACAGATCTTCCCCTCCAACTTTTCTTCCTCATGCGTCCTATTATCCCAGTGCCTAACTCCAGCAGGCTTTCTTTGAAAATCTGCAGGCCACTCCAACCAGGGAAACAGGTAGTTTAACTGTGGACCTTCACCTTCCCCTCCTCTCCTCCTAATTCCAATCCCATATTCTTAACCCCATCTCTGTAGCAGACCACCTGTTACAGCCTCTCCCTCCTTTCTGCCCCATCTCCAGCAGATCATGCAGATATGCTCTAATTTTCCTTCTTACTCACCCTGTTATCCCACCCCCCAAACTCAGCAGGCATTTTCTAAGAATTCTCTAGCCAAGCATGCCAGAGAAGCAAGTAGGCCAGTAAAACAGTTGAGTAAGTTTTAGACCTTCACTCTTCCTCCTTTCCTCCATATCCAACCTCCAAGTACCATCCCCACCTCTTTAGTAGGCTACCTGTTGTGGCCTCTAGTCACTCTCTGTCCCCACTCCAAGAGGACTAAGCAGATACAGGTAGAACACCCTGATTTGCTTTTCTTCCCCCTGTGGACTCCCTAAGCCATCCTCATAGCCAATCACCATTCCTAAGTGTTAGCGCCCAATACCTAGAAGCCTATTTTACCCAGAACCCTTAGTGCCCATACATGTCAGAAGAATTTCCTACCAGGCAACACACAGTGCCACCACACTTTCCTAAGATACAGAGAGGGCAACAGAAACCAAGGAACAAAAAGACCCACCCAACAAAGACAAGACCATATATCAGCAACTAGAATTACAATCTTTCCAACCCCAGATGCCTAGATGCCAGCCTAAAACCACAATCAATAGTAGCCAGGACAATATGTCTCCACTACTCTTGTGGGCCACAAGAATATATTGTAGAGATTTGGCTGGATGTTAAAGCTATATCTAGAAATTTCAAGGAAATTTTCTAGTGGAAGCCATTTAATCACAAAATATTTGGTGTTATCTGAAAGGACCAAGCAGATGCCATAACAGGCTGCTCAGTCTTCTCTCAGAGATCAGGCCTCAATTTCAGTTTCCTGAGACTTGAGCAAGCAGTTTCTGGGAGGGCCATGAACAAAAGACATAGTCCTTGCAGTAGCTCCCTTTCTGCATGCACTCTGACTGCTCAGATGTTTACTGTCTGGGGCCCCTCACCAACTTAGAGTTATGTGCAGTATGTGCTTGGCCAGCCAGCCCCCATGGTGGCTCAAGGACAAAGCCTGGGACTTGTGCTGGACTGCCCCTAAAGTGATAAATTGTAACCACCAACCAGTAAATTCAAAGGCTACATACCCTCACCCAATTATAAGAGAACAGAGATAGAAATAAACCAATCCGAGTTGCACCCGTGCAAAACTCCCCCAACCCTCCTGAAGAGCTTGTGGTTTTTGCCTTTAAAAAGCTAGCCACACAAAGAAAAAGCAAGCTCTTCCTGGCCTCACTGCTACTACGAGTGAGTGCTTTGAATCAAGCTTCCCTGCCCGCGGCTTGTAAACAGAAATAAACCTTGCTTTTGCATTCTGTACCTAAAGTCTCTGGTGGCCTCTTTGGGGACGCGGTCTGGGCATAACATTATCCAGTTTTTAATATTTTAGCTGTCTTCTACTATGAAATTCTTGTGTGCCCAAATACTCCCAGACCATTTGGCAAACAGTTCAGCTTCTCAGACCCGCTGAACCTCTAGGTAACTAATTCCCCTGGCTGAGCATAGGAGACAGGCAAGCTGTAGATGCATAGCTTTGCTTCTTATGTAAATCAAGTTCAGATCTCCCCCCCCCCCCCCGCCCTTTCCCACTGCCCCAGAGCAACTTCTTAGATCAAAGGGGTTTCCTCTCACCAGGTGCTTCAAGCTGTGATGCAGATTGACTAGCTATCAGTACTCCTCCCCTGCTCTGTCAGAAAACTGGTAGCAGAGAAAAACAGGGGCAGTTTTATTTTTAGTGACTTACAGATTTCTTTACCCTATCACTTGTAAGTTTGTAGTTTGAGCACATTTGTGATAGACTCAAAATGTTTTCACCTAACCACAGTATGGATATATTTCTAGCACATGAATTCCTTCTCTGATTTATTCTAGCTCCTATCTAGCGCCATCCTTATTCACTCTCCTTTTTTTTTGGGTTGCAAATGAAGTTGCCAGGAAGCTTCTGGTGGGGACCTTATGTTGTATTGTAAATATGAAGGTGTTGCTGTCTTGGGAAAGATGTAGACTGGTCTGAGAGAACCAGGCAGAAATATGGTGGCAGGCACAGAGACCCATGGCCAGAGAGAAGAGAGGAAGACAGAGAGTCTGTAGAGGGTAAGGCAGATCTCTTGTAGAGTTTATCAGGGCCAGGGGTAAGGAGCCAGGGAGGATAGATGGAGGACAGAGGAACAGAGGACGAAGATGAGACCAAAAGCATAAGGGCTTAGTTATTACCAGGCCCATGAGGGGACAAGGACTCAGGATGGAACTGAAGCTGTATAGATAGAGTTTTGTCATAAAAGAATGAAGTAAATGGAGAAAAGAACATACTGTACGTAGATTCCTTTCCCTTAGATACCCCATGCTGAATGCAGCGTCTTCCCCAGGACTCTGAGAGGAATTTTCACAGGGCACGCCTTGGGAAAATTCTGTTATCTTTACACTACAGCCCAGCAACTCTACAAGAGTATGCACTGAGTATTCCAACATAGCTGAAGCATAAGAAAAATACCTTAAGATAACATCTATGAATATAGTAGAAGTCCTTAGGAAGAAATCTATGAAAACACAGAGAGTAGAAGAAAATAAATGAAACAGTTCAAGACCTGAAAGTGAAAATAAAATAAAGAAAGAAAATCCAAACTGGGGGAAATACGGAGATAAAAAATTTAGAAATCAAACAAGAACCTCAGAGGCAAGCTAAACTGCCCGGTCCCGCGGGCCAGGTTATTTGATGAGACCCGAGGAGGCGCCTCCTGAAAGATCAATGGGGGCGAGAGAGAAAGGAGACCAGGCGCGTAAAAGAAGACAGAGTCAGTCTGAGTTGCGTCGAGGTCTCCGTTTATTGACTGGGTTTTGAGGCTTATAAACAGGGCTTCAGGCAGGGAGGGGGAACAGGGGAAGCACGGAGAGAAGGATGGAAAATTCCTAAGGGAGGGTGAGGTCACTTTGGTCCCAGGCCCCTGCAGCTGGCTGATTAGCAGGTACTCCAGGAAGTTGTACAGCCCGCGGTTAGGCCAGGAACTTCCTGCTTTTGTAAGGTTTGATAAAGTAAGGACACCGCTGTCCGGAATCGGTCCCCAACAGTTCCCCCTCTTTTCTCAAAAATGGACCAAGTCCATGTGATCGGGGTGGCTAAGGTCCGAGAGAGTCCCTGTCTTAGGCTACACAGGGGGCTTCCCACGCTCGGCAGCGTGCCGTGTTGAGCCGGTCTCGGGTGACCTCTGTACGCTGTTGTCTCCGGCATGGGCCCTGTACTATTCCCGTAATTGAGTACCCTCTAGCAGGACCGTGGGGACGCTAGGGCCTTAGGACACTGAATCTGAGTCCTTGATGGGGCTCCTAGCCGGCCTCCTCAGAATCTACTCTGTGATAATGAATCAAGACGTGTTGTGGTAAGGCCGAATCAATCTGATTTTTGATAAACTGAGTCAACCACTGAAAGGCCCAGGGACCAAAGGTCAAACCACCCGTGCTGATTTTCAAACTCCCTTTTTCTTTGAGCCAGCCTTTCCCTTAATTTTTCCATCGATTCCCTGACAATACCACTATGGTCGGCATAAAAGCAGCATTCTCCCTTCAAGGCTGCACATAATCCCCCCTCCTTTAAAAAACAGTAAATCCAGACCTCTTATGAGCGAGGTTAAAGATTTCTCCAGAGCAGAAATGGATCTTTCTATGGCCTCTAGGTCAGTAGTCATAGCCATTTGTAACTGCATAAGGTGGTTGCTCTGCACGAGGGCAGTAGTTCCTGTACCAATTCCTGCAGTGATGCCCCCAATACCTAGCAAGAGGGCAATAGTCATAGACACAGGTTCTCGAGTGTATCTGCCTCTCTGCTCAAAGAATTCCATATCGGAGACTAATTGGACCAGAACATAAGAGTTTTCCCATTATCAATGGCAAAGCGAGCTTCCCCTTATTTAGTTTTTGCCATCTGCAAGTGTGTCATGGGTTCAGAGGTGGATATTGGAATTCTAGCATCCTCAGTTTAGTGGTACCCAGACATGAATCATCATTTAGTTAAGACATCAGTGATATAAGAGCCAACAGTAATTAGCAGAAGCACAGGGCCAAAAGCCTTGTGATGGCTGACAGAGTTCCTTATTCTCAAGGAACTTGGAACTTTATCTCAGGTTCCCTATGACAAGAAATTCCCTTTTGATCTAACATTCCAGGGTGGGGGGGAAACAGGGTCGATGTTTTCTCTCTTCTATAATTACTTCCTGCTGACATTGGGACGTTGTTATCAAGGCCCTGGAAAGCCAGAATGTTAGTCAAAGACAAGAGGGAACGTTTTATTGACCAGCTGAAGAGATGGTATACATATCGGCTGAATTGGTCCATATCAGCTTTCAGCAAGTTCAGGGCTCATAGTCATTTGCAGTAGGTTGTCACCAGCAAATGATGCTTGGATGTATCTGTCAGCCAAGTGGAAACCTGTTGAGATAGATATAAACTAGGAACAGGAGTTAAAACTTATGAACTTATTTGGAACTTTTAGACCCATAGTCTTAGTAATTGTAGTATTATCAATTTGCCCTGAAATCCATAGTGTCTTTTTTGTCTAGAGAACCAAATATAGATTGGACTGAAATTTCCTTGGCCCAATGAAAAGCATCTGTAAGTCTATATTTAGAACCTTTTTTAAAGAGACTTATTAGCTTTAATTAATTAATCCATTGGTCAATCAATTACTAAGCTGAGAAAGCTATAGCTAGCCCAGTCATCAATGTCATCAAAGATCTGAGAAGGATAAACTTTACCTGAGTGCAGACTTTTAAGTCTATTTAAAAAACAACATAGATTATCCATTACCCAGACTGTCATCTTCCCAGGCTCCTATAGTCTTCATAGTGTTGGCAGGACAGGTGTCAGGACAGCATTGTCCACAATTCAGGTGGCATCTTCTTGTCATTGTTCCATTTCTTCTTTGGAGACCTTGGGAGTCATTGCTAGGAGCTGGGGAGCTCAGAGTCTCTGTTTGCTATAGTAAGCTTTTTATCAAATAATGTAAATGCCATATTCATCAGATCTTTCACAGGTTTGAGGACCATTATCTATTAAATGTATCTGAGCCAAACAAATCTAGGCCTAATCTTGAAAATATCTCTAAGTTTGGTAACAATAACCAGGGCAATTTGTTCTCCTATAGATATATTAGTCAAATATACCTCTCAGTTTTTTTTATATTAAAATAAAACAGTTTATGCTTTAAACTAGTATCTGAATAGCCAGATGACTAGTATTAACTTGCATTTCTTAACACAAAGGACATGCAAACTCAGACATTCAAAACCAAACATACATGTGGCCACATTTTTCATTCATACCTGTAGACAGACATTTTTACAACTATGACCCTTTGGAGTCTCAATGTAACAGCAGAATAGCAAGACAAAGAAATATGAAACATGTTTCATTTTTTTATATATATTTCAAGTCATTTTTTATAAAAACATTATATTTTATCTTAACTAACAATAATTTGAAACCAATTCTCTTAAATGATGGCAAGTATTTGTAACCCATTGAACTCAAATGACCAAAACCCATTGCTATGCCCAGTTCGCCCCCAAAGAAGCCATTGGGAGACTTAGGTACAGAATGCAAAAAGCAAGGTTTATTCAGATGAAGTAAGTTTACAAGCCTCAGCAGGGGGCCCATTCCAAATCTCTCACGCACAGCAGGGAGATTGGAAGGAGCACACCCTTTCTTTGTGAGGCTAGTGTGGTTTTTTTTTTTCTAAGTTTCTGTAGCTGATAAAGCCACCTGGGAAAAAGGGGTCTAACTTCTTATCTACACTTAGGAATCCTGGTTTAGGCTCCTCTTTGTCTGTAGGGGATAGAGGAAGGGGGGTTATTGAGGTTTCACACCATGTAAATTTTTATTTTTCCTGTGGAAACAAAAGCATAATTTTCCCAGTATCTTGAACTGGTAATTTAACATTTCTTTTTAAGCAATATCAGGACAGAGAAGGGTTAACAAGAGAAGCTGCTGGCCGGCAGAAGAGACCTTGAAGTTATCACAGTAAAGGAAGGGAGGGTCAGATTCTCTCTTTAGTGTTCACACAGTTTTTGTCAATTGCAGGCAGTTCCCATTGCCCTGTCCAAAGCTCCCGTCTTTGCCCGCCTGTATGGAGAGCACACACCCCACCCTCCTGAGAGCAGCCGGCTGGCTGCAGTCCTGATAGCAAGAGAGCTAGGGAGGGACGGAGATGGCCTTTGTTATGCCTCTCTTTCCTCCTCTTCCTCTAGGAAAATAAGGGAGGTTAGTAGACAGAAACAAATAACATTTACACAGACAATCTGAGAACTGGAACATCAGCACTGAGATGGCCTCATTCACAGCCAGCAAGCCCCTCCTGCAGTATGCAAGCCCCACCTGGCAGGAGCTACCTGTTTATCTCAGTTCAATTGGGGAGTGGGGGTGGGGAACTCAGTTCCCTCTATTGTGGCTCACACATCCTTCCAGTGGGCTAGGCAAAGGTCTAGTAGAGAAGAAGGGAACTGTCCCATAGCGTCCGTCACAGTCAAGTCAACAATGAGAACAATTAATACATTACACACAAGACCAAGGGCACACAAAAAAACTTTGCCCCAACAAAACAACCAACAAAGCTCTAAGAACAATGACAGCCTGATGTGCTCTGGGGGGGGGGGGTAACCCTCCAGGCTCAATCACATAAAAAACAATCCAGACTCGAGGATCTCTGTCCTTGATCAAACAGACATCAGGGGCTTCCACATCCCTGTCAGTCAGACATGCACCTTTTTTTTTTTTTTGTTTTGTTTTGTTTTGTTTTGTTCATACACTTTATTATTCTGTGACAGTTCTCTCTCTACACAGCTTCTATTCTGCTCTCATGTCTAGCTCCTTTCTTGACTGATTTCTCTATATTTATCTACCTCTAGGTTCTATCTTAATTCCTTCATATAGTTCTGACCCTTCTAGGTTCTCATCTATCTAGTTCTTTCCCCTATCAGCTCCTCTCTCATATCCTTCTCTCTCATCTGGCTCTTTCTCATCTTCCATCTCATTCCTCTAGTCCTCTCTTTTAGCCCTTTGATCTAGTTCTTCCCCATCTCAGTTTGTTCCTCTCAAGTTCTTACCCATCTAGTTCTTCCATTCTCTTTTTTCTTTTTCTTTCTGTGCCCTGGAAGTCCCGGTATATAAAAGGGAGGGTCCGAGCTAAACTGTGTAAAGCTATTACTTAACGTCCACCTCTCCTAGGCGGTGTCTCCTTGTGGAATTTACCTTAAGTCAGGAGACTTGTATGTGGGCTCTTATCACTGTTAGTCCTCGGAAAGTGGATGACCACCTGGGCGGTGTCTCCTTGTGGAATTTACCTTAAGTCAGGAGACTCACCTGTGGATGGTTATCACTGTTAGTCCTCGGAAGTTGGGTGACCACCTGGGTGGTGTCTCCTTTAGTCCTTGAAAATGGCTAGGGGAGATATCTGATTCCAGAGAAAGCCTTTCCTGGGGCTGTTCTCCAAATGCCTGGAATGTGTATGTCCAGAGAGTGATCAGTGCACATTGTTAGCCCTTCTTAGGGAAAAATCAATTGGGAAAACTATGAAGGCACACATGATTTTTATAACAGAATACAGCTGATATATAACAAGCCAAGTAACACCAAAAACTCCTTAGGATTTGGCTTCCTCTGGAGGAATTCCCGATTCCTCCAGGTAGTGACTTTGCCATAACCAGCTGAGTTTTTATGATATATTCCTGCGGCCTGCAGCAGTTCCCCTTTTTTTGTTTAGTTAAAAAAAAATTTTTTCTTTGAAGAGAAGGAGAGACAGTAAAGTAACAATGATCACAACAAAACATACAAAAAACCCCCACAAAATGGCTCTGACAAATTCCCGGGACAAAATACAAAGTGGCACTTCCTCCCATCTTGGGGGAAGATACCCAAAGATGCTCCTAAACCAAATCGTCACCTCTGAGGTGGCCTTAGGGCTCTGGGACGTCTCCCTTCGCCGCCAGGTTCACTGTCCGGACACGTCTGCCCCAGTGAGAGCCTGCAAAGTACAAATCGATCGACCGGTACAAAACAAAAGTAACATGACAGAGACACAGACAGGACAGAGAGCGCTCTTACTGGTAGATGTCAATAAACCTCTGGACACTTGGGTGTCAGGCAGGGGGAGTTTGAGAGAAAATCCTCTGCAAGGGCTAGTAAATGTGAAACATGCCCATCTCCCTCTGCTTCCTTTAGAACATCTCTAATCACACCATAAAAACCAAAAAAGGCGTCAGGGACATTTTCTTCATCTCTGATTAATTTGTTAATATCTTTTCCAACCTTGTTCCAAGTCAGAGGGTGAATTCCTGGTCCATTAATCACTAACCAGGGACATTTCTCCTCCGCATATTGGAAGAATTTTATCAAATCCTTTTTCTTAACTCTTATTCCTCTCTCCCTAAGATTACCTTTTCATCTCCTTTAGAAAAACAGCCTCTTTAGATAAATTTTTGCCCATGATCGATGGGACGACATACTTACCTCAAGACTCTCCCGCATTGCACGAGTGATGCGGTCCGGGCGTCTCTACCCTGATCCTCTCCGGGGCCCCTTCCGTTGTCCGTCGTCCGGCAGGTCACCGTGCCTCGAGCCCCACATTCGGGTGCCACTTGCCCGGTCCCGTGGGCCAGGTTATTTGATGAGACCCGAGGAGGCACCTCCTGAAAGATCAATGGGGGCGAGAGAGAAAGGAGACCAGGCGCGTAAAAGAAGACAGAGTCAGTCTGAGTTGCGTCGAGGTCTCCGTTTATTGACTGGGTTTTGAGGCTTATAAACAGGGCTTCAGGCAGGGAGGGGGAACAGGGGAAGCACGGAGAGAAGGATGGAAAATTCCTAAGGGAGGGTGAGGTCACTTTGGTCCCAGGCCCCTGCAGCTGGCTGATTAGCAGGTACTCCAGGAAGTTGTACAGCCCGCGGTTAGGCCAGGAACTTCCTGCTTTTGTAAGGTTTGATAAAGTAAGGACACCGCTGTCCGGAATCAGTCCCCAACACTAAACCAACAAAACAAAAGAGATGGGAGACAGAATCTCAGGCACTGAAGACACAAAGGAAGAAATGGGTTGTTTGGTAAAAGAAAATGTTAAATTAAAAAAAAATACTGTCACAAAACATTCAGGAAATCTGGGAAGCCATGAAAAGATTAAATCTAAGAATAATAGGTATAGAGGAAGGAGAAGAAATAATAGGTCAAAGGTCCAAAAAAATATTTTCAAAAAATTGTAACAGAAAATTTCCCCAACCAAAAGAAGGGGATGCCTATAAAGCTACAAGAAGCATATAGAACACCAAATAGACTGGACCTGAAAAGAAATTCCCCTTGGCACATAATAATCAAAACACTAAGCATACAGAGCAAAAAAAAAAAAAAAAAAAAAAAGAATATTAAAAGCTGCTAGGAAAATGTAATATATAAAGTCTGTACTTTTAGAATAATACCCAATTTCTCAATGGAGACTCTAAAAGCCAGAAGGACTAGACAGATGTTCTACAGACCCTAGGAGACATAGATGCCAACCAAGACTGCTATATCCAACAAAACTTCCAATCACAATAGATGTTGAAAATAAGACATTACACGATAAAGCTAAATTTGAGCAATATCTATCTACAAAACCAGTCCTACAGAAGGCACTGTTATGCCCAGATAGGGACCCCAAAGACTTCACCACAGACCTTAGGTTCAGAATGCAACAGCATGGTTTATTTCTCTTTGTTTACAAGCCGCGGACAGGGAAGCTCGATCCAAAGCACTCACTCCTAGTCGTGAGGCCAGGAGGAACTTGCTTTTTCTTTGTGTGGCTAGCTTTTTAAAGGCAAAATCCACAAGCCCTTCAGGGGGGTTGGGGGAGTTTTGCATGGGTGCAACTCGGATTGGTTTATTTCTATCTCTGTTCTCTTTTACTGGTTGGTGGTTACAATTTATTGCTTTGGGGGCAGTCCAGCACAAGTCCCAGGCTTTGTCCTTGAGCCACCATGGGGGCTGGCTGGCCAAGCACGTACTGCACATAACTCTAAGTTGGTGAGGGGCCCCAGAAAGTAAACATCTGGCTGAACTTTGAGCAGTCAGAGAGCTACTGCAAGGACTATGTCTTTTGTTCATGGCCCTCCCAGAAACTGCTTGCTCAAGTCTCAGGAAACTGAAATTGAGGCCTGATCTCTGAGAGAAGACTGAGCAGCCAGTTATGGCATCTGCTTGGTCCTTTCAGGCACCAGAGGGAAAACACTAACCTACAGAGGTTAACCACCCCAAAGAAAACACAAGTCATAAAATATCTCAGACCAAAAAAAAAAAATAAAAAAGAAAAAAAATACACAGACACACATACACATAGAGACACACATACACAACACAATTAAATAAAAACACAAATCAATAAACACTGCCCATTGACATCTCTCAACATCAATGGGGTTATTCCTCAATAAAAAGAAACAGACTAACAGAATGGATGTGAAAACAGTATTCATCTTTCTGCTACATTCAAGAAACATACCTTAACATCAAGGATAGACATCACCTCAAGGTAAAAGGATGGACAAAGATACTCCAAGCAAATGGACCTAAGAAACATGTTGGTGTATCCATTTGGTTATCTGACAAAATGATTTCATACCAAAATTAATCAGAAGAGAGAGGGAAGGACACTTCATGCTCATAAAAAAAAAATCCACCAAGATGACATTTCAATTCTTAACATCTGTGCCCAAAACACAAGGGCACCCTCTTTTGTAAAATAAACACTACTACAGGTTAAATCCCATATGGAACTCATCCACTGATATTTGGAGACTTCAATACCTAATTCTCATCAATATGCAGGCTATCAAGACTAAATTTAAATAGAGAAATACTGGAGCTAACTAATGTTATAAACCAAATGGACCTAACAAATACTTATTAAACATTTCACATAAAACAATATACCTCCTTCTCAGCACTTCATGGAACTTTCTCCAAAATTGACCACATACTTGGACACAAAAGCAAATCTCAATAGATATAAGAAAACTGAAATAACTCCTTGAATTTTATTTGACTACCATGAATTAAAACTGGCTATCAACAAAAACAACAGGAAGCTTACAAACACATGGAAACTGAACAACTCACTACTAAATGAAAATTGGGTCAAGAAACAAATTAAGAAAGAAATTAAACTTTCTAGAATTGAATGAAGATTAATATACAAAATACCCAAACTTATAGAACACAATGAAGGCAGTTCTAAGAGGAAAGTTTATAGCACTAAATAACTATTCAAAAAATTGGATAGATATCATATTAACAACAGCACACATAAAATCTCTAGAACAAAAAGAAGGAACTGTACCCAAAAGGACTAGACTGCAAGAAATAATCAACTAAGGACTAAAATCAATTTAATAGAATTAAATTTTAAAAATCCACAATGAAACAAAGAGATGGTTCTTCCAGAAAAATCAATAAGATCTACAAATCTTATCCAAACTCACTAAAAGGCAGAGAGAGAATATCCAAATAACAAAATTAGAAATAAAAGGGGGCATAACCACAGACAACAGTTTTTTATCATAGACATCTTTAATTTACTTGGTTAGAGTTATCCCAAGAAGTTGAAGAAGATATTAGAAGATAGAAAAATCTCTCATGCTCATCTGTAGGACTGATGCAATAAATATTGCAAACCTACCAAAAGCAATCTACAGATTCACTGCAACCTGTTGTAAGATATTTGATCACACTGTGAACCTCAATATTGCATCATTTACTGGAAAAACCTGCCTTTAGTTGTGGTGTGGCCCAGCCCTAGTACACACCCTTAATTCAAGAGGTTTCTGTTTATTGTAAACAGGATTAAATAAAGTCAACCATAGGTCAAGAGGTAGAGCAAGCAACTAGTTGACAGGATGTAGCTAGTAGAGAGTAAGAGGGAGTCAGGAATACAGATAGAAAGACACACAGGAAGTAGTAGGGGAGGGACTTTGAGTTTGGCAGTCCCTTTTGGTTTGGGACAGCGGAAGAGAAGCTCTCT
Organism: Peromyscus eremicus; assembly: GCF_949786415.1. Lineage (NCBI taxonomy): Eukaryota > Metazoa > Chordata > Mammalia > Rodentia > Cricetidae > Peromyscus > Peromyscus eremicus. Next base: position 398,878 of record NC_081434.1, read on the forward strand.
TTCTGGGATGTTGGAGATGGAGGAAAGTCAGCTGGCTGCATCTGACTCCCAAATCTTTATTCATAAAATAAAAAGATAAAGACTTAGTTAAAACAACATTTATCTCCCTATATGGAGATGGCAGTGGGACATGAAGGCTCCCCTGGGCTATGGCTTGAGCAGCAAGGCAGCAGCTGCAGAGACACAGTCAGCAGCTGAAGCGGTGATAGGATTAGGTGTAGCCACTGTACTGCAAATACAAAAACAACAGCAACCTCCTCAAAATTCCAAAACACTTCTTCACAGTTCTGGAAAGGACAATCTTCAGCTTCATATGGAAACACAAAAGAAAAAAAAAAACAAAACAAAATGGGATAGTTCAAAAACCTTGAATGATAAAAGCCTTCTGGAGGTAACTAAATCCCTAATATCAAGTTGTACTACAGAGCTATAGTACTAAAAACAGCATGATATTGGCACAAAAACAGTCACATTGATCAATGGAATCAAATTGAGGACCCAAAAATGAATCCACATAGCTGTGGACATCAAATATTTGACAAAGTAGCCAGAGATACACACTGGAAAAAAATACAGCATCTTCAACAAATGGTGCTTGCCAAACTGGACAGCTGCATATAGAAGAATTCAAATATATTCATATGTATCACTCTGCACAGAACTCAACTCCAAATGCATCAAAGATCGCAACATAAAACCAGATATACTGAACCTGATGTAAGAGAAAGTGGGGAATAACCTTGAATGTAATGGCAGAGGAGACAACTTCCTGAACAGAACACAGATAATCAACCATTAATAAATGGTACCTCATGAAACTGAGAAGCTTTTACTCAGCAAAAGACACCATCATTCAAACAAAATGGCAGCCTACAGAATGGGAAAATATTTTTTTATCAGCTACAATCAGAGGGCTAACATCCAAAACATATAAAGATCTCAGAAACATAGATATCAAGAAAATAAATGACCCAATTAAAAAATGGGGTGTAGATCTAAACAGAAATCTCAAAAAGAGAAGCTCAAATAGCTGAGAAACATTTTAAGAAATGTTGAACTTCCTTAGCTGTCATGTAAATACAAATCTAACCTTCTTTGAGATTTTTCCTACACCCATCGCAAGGGCTAAGAACAATAAAACAAGTGACAGTTCATTCTGTGGAGAAAGGGGAACATTCATCGTTTGATGGTGGTGCTGAAAACTTGCATTGCCACTATGGAAACTAAAGTGGAGGTTCCTTGGTAAAATGAGAGTCAATTTACTTCAAGATCCAGCTATAGCACTTAGATATATACTGAAAGGATGCTTCATCATCCTATCACAAGGACACTTGCTGAACCATATTCATTGCTGCTGTATTCATAATATCCAGGAATTGGAAACATCCTAGATATCCCTCAACAGAAGAATATATAATCAGTTTACACAACAGAATACTACTCGGCTTTTAAAAGAAATGAAATCATGAAATTCATTATTAAATGCATGTGACTAAAAGCAATCATCCTAAGTGAGGTAACTCAGAGTCGGAAAGACAAACATGGTATGCATTCAATCATAAATGAATATTATCTGTTTAGTCAATGATAATCAAGCTACAATCTATAGGACCACAGAGCTTAGATATAGAATAAGACACTAGAGGGAGACAGATCTCCTTAGGAAAGGGAAATAGAATAGATAGTTATGGGTGGATGGTTGGGAGATACTGGAATGGGAGGATCAAGTGGAGGGAGAAAGAAAGAGGGAAACGAGGGAAGAAGTATGTGAAGAGACAGCTAAAATTAAGAACTTATGATGGACAGTATGGAAACCTAATACAATAGAAGCTTCCTTTAAAAATAGACACGCATGAATGTGTTCTAAATGAAATCATCGAACAATAGAAGAAACAGAGCCCCAGCTGGACATCTCTAGTCACCAAATGAAGCTTCCAGTACAGGAGTTGGATGACATCTAGTTGAGTCATTAGCCAAAGGGGAATCCATGGAAATCACTAAACAACCCAGGCTGTTGCCAAGACTATAGGTTACTCTCCACAAATTGAAGGCAAGCCCTATTGCTAAAGACAACACCTACACAATTCACTGAACATGGAGAAGTCAAGTTGGTGCCTACAGAAAACCTTTATTTCTATGTGCTTGCATCATTGGTATAGGAAGGTGCTCTGCAAGCTACTAGAGGACAAGTATAAACACCAAACCAGACACAAACCCTTGGATCGACAATGGTGTCCTGCCTGCAAGGTATGTTAGGGCTATAGTAGCACAAACCTTGTGGGAGTAACCAAAAAATGTCTGATTTGAATGAATGCCCACTTCATAAGTCGGAACCTTTACTCGACACTGCTGGTTTGACCAAGAACCAGAGACTAGGTAGGGTAAAACCAAATACTACTGTTCTTACAAAAACAAATAACAACAAAAACCTATAGTAATAAAATGATTCCTAAAGACATTCTGCTGTACTCATAGACCAGTACCTTCCTCAACCATCAGCACAGAAACATCTTCCTGCAGCAGATGGGAACAAATACTGAGACCCAGATCTAGACATTATGCAAAGATTGAGAGAATTTGAAACATGCAGCTCTATAGCAGACTTTCTTTTGGGCCACCAACCAGCTCCCAAATCATGACACAGAGACTTATTATTACTTTTAAATGCTCGGCCTAGCTTAGGCTTGTTTTTGGCTAGTTCTTTTAACTTAAATTAACCTGTTTCTTTTTATCTACCTTTTGCCTCAGGTGTTTTGTTTTTGTTTTGTTTTGTTTTGTTTTGTTTTGTTTTGTTTTAACCTTTCTTCCTTCTGTTTCTTTCTATTTACTTTCACTGTTTCTTGTATCTGGCTGGAAGTTGCATGGCTTCTGGCCCCTAGGGTGTCCTTCTTTCTTCCTCATTATCTCCTTCTTCTCTCTCCCTGAGCCTAGATTTCTCCTCCTATCTATTCTCTCTGCCTGCCAGACCTCCCTGTCCCTGTCCTGCGTAGCTATTGGCCATTCAGCTTTTTATTAGTCCAGTCAGGTGTCTTAGGCAGGCAAGGTGAAATAGCAACATCTTTTCATAATTAAACAAATGCAACAAAACAAATGTAACACACCTTTACACAACTAAAGTAATATTCTGCAGCATAAACAAATGTAACACATCTTCGCCCTGTTAAAGTAATATTCCACAACCCAGCCCTAAAAGGGATATCTGCATCAAATCTTTCTCCTCAGGGGCCAGGGAACCAGAAGAGTAGAAAGAGTGTAAGAATTAGAGGGGATGGAGAACACCAAAAAAACAAGACCCTCAAAAATTAACATTATCTAAGATCATATGAACTGAGAGATTGAGGCTGAATGTGCAGGACATACATGGACCTGAACCAGATCCTCTGTGTATATATATATTATGGCTTCAAATTTAGTGTTTTTATGGGATTCCTGGGAGTGAGAACTACTGGGTCTTTGATTCTTATGTTCTTTTCCTTCTGGTTTTTTTTTTATCTTATTGTATTTTATTTTATTAGAAGCCTGTTTGTTTTCTAGTGAGAGACAGAAAGAAAGTGGACCAGATTGGAACAGAGGTGGTGAGGAACCAGGAGGAATAGAGAGAATGCAAATGGTAATCAGCATATATTATGTCAGAAAAAACTATTTTCCATAAAAATTATGTTTAGTGAATATCTGTATGTGTGCATGCATATGAATGAATGCACATTCCATGACATGCATATGGAAGTCAGGGGAAAACTTTTGGAAATTTGTTCTCTCCTTCCACCATGTATGGATTGAACCCAGGTCACCAGACTCAGTGATATGTGCCATTCAGCCCATTTAAAAAATGTTTTATTATAGATTTTAGTGTTTTTAACAGATTGCTATCTATGTATACTTTATGCAATTGTGATGTGTCTCATTTTTATCTGCTTTGTTCAAATTGTAAATTAATAAAAATACTTCTCTATAAGTGGGTGGACTGAGTTCAAACTTATTTTGTTCCAAAAACTATATATAACTATTAAAATTCAAGGTATCAATATTATTCCTTCTAATCTGACACTTGATTCAAGTTGCACCAATTTTTCCAACAACTCTTTTTTTATGAGAAAAAATATCCATGTCAGAAGTAGACACTGCAGCCCAGTGTCATGTCTTCTCGGGCTCCTTCAGTTTGAAATGACTTCTCAGTGTTTTTAATACTCACAACACTGACAACATGGGGTATTACTGACTACCTATTTCAGAGAATGATGATGAGTATGGATTTTCCTAAAATGCCCCACTGGGTGGATTTACTACTTCTATCTTTTGTAAGAATATCACAAAAGTGTCACTAGATTTTCATTTCATTCTATCACATGAATTCATGCTGTCATTTTCCTTATAAGTTTTACTGTGTAATACAAATGTTTCTGACAGTGTTTACCTAGTAGAAACTGAGCATTATAAATTTGAATTAAGCAAATACAGGTAGAACTAACTCCTTTTTGGCCAGAGGAATCCCTCTTGCTGTCTTTTATGTGCAAGTTAATATTATTTAAGTAGTCAAATAACAAAGCTCACATGAAAATACATATTCAAAATTTTAGGAAGAGTGAGCTATTCTTAAGACACAAAGCACTTCATTTATTAGATGACATTATTATTTAAAAACATGAAAAGTGTAAGAAACCTTGAACTTCTATGATTATTATCCTATACTGAGATTAGATCACTTATTCATACCACACTATTCAGCTTTGTCACTTTGATTTCTATCTATGTTGTGATATTACTAGATTCATGGCAATTTGGTGATTTATGAACAGATGAGATATAGTTTAGTAATGACAACCAGAGCAAGTTCTTATTCTTATTATTCTTAATTTTTCTTTTAGAGTGGAAATAATGCTTACAACCTAATGTATACTAGACAAACACTCTAATATTTAGCTACACTCCTTTTCTATTTTCTTGATTACAGTATTTAGTTTCTTATCTTTATTTGTTTGTTTATGTGTATGTTTCTTAGTGTGTGTGCTTGCACCATGTACATGCAGGTGTCCATGGAGGCTAGAAGAGGATTCAGATCCCCTGGAATGAGACTGACAAACATTTGTGAGGTATCCAAGATGGGTGTTGGGAATCTGAGGTCCTCTTCAAGAACAATGAGTGCTCTTAACCACAATTAAGCATCTTTCAGCCTCATTTTTTTAACAAAATATAATATTTAATAAAACAAAATAAAAAAATTTATGGTACTTTCTTTATTAGCAAATATATGCATACTACTATTCAAGACTGTTTTATAATCATTTAAATTTTCAGGGATTTTTGTTGTTAAATTTAAGACCCTTTTATAAAGTTTGGCTTGCTTTTATTTTCAAACTTATCAGATTTTTCTCCTTCAGTGATAATAAAGACTCATTGATGTTTATTATTTCTTGTATATCTTCTCTATGTTACCCCACTTGTCTGTTGTTTCTTAAAATACTTCAATTTCTCCTTATATTTTTTAACTAAATCAGCTCATTTTGCCATATTAGTCATAATGGTGAAATTTTTGTGAATATTTCCTTACTGTGTGGTCAAACAAAATATGTGTGAAGAAGAAATACAGAGTAAATTGTGAGAACTCAATAATGATAGCTTGTTTTTTCATAATAGTATTTATTTTTTGAAATTATAGTTACATTATTTACCCTTTACTTTTCCTCCCTTAAGACCTTACTAAACACCCCCTCTTCTCTCTCTCAAATTCATGGCCTGTTTCTCTTTAATTGATATGATATGCAGACATGCATACACACACACACACACACACACACACACACACCCCTAATTTGAAAATCTAAACATAACACTCTTCGACTGTTGTCATTAATTATTTTCATCCATTGAGTTTATACAAATATTTCAAATTAAAGTTGAAGTCTTAAAAAATAAAAAGATGAATTCCTTCTCAATATAGTATGTTCAAACCAATTCTTCATTGGTGGTTTGCAAATACAGTGATTCTCTATAAATGCTTAACCTAATACTCCCCTTTCATAGTTAGGCACATTAGTTAAAGAGTCCCAGAAGATAAATTTGTATCTTTGAGAAGGTTAATGTGAGATGGGACCCTGATGTTCTCAGGATACAATTTAGATATACAGAAGATAATTCCTCAAACTTAACAATTAGGAATATATATATAAATATATTCCTAAATTCAAAAATGCAACATGCCAAGTCCTTGTTTTGACAAGAAGAACCGGAACAACAATGAGAAGTGTAAGGGAAGTAAGTGATGGCGAATTTTTGGTTTTGCCTTTGCTTTATTTTCTAAAGTATGACGGCTACCTAAATTTGGGTTGAAGTTGCATCAGTTTGAAGACTGGAATAAGAAATAGACATGCTTTGGTTTTCATTGACTCTTCAATTTAATCTTTAAAACAGTCTATGACATAAGCATAGGGTTCTTCATACTTTAAAATGAGGAGTTCACAAAAAGCAAAGTAATGAATGCATATTCAGACTCATCACAGGTCCAAATTCCCCAGTGCAACACAATTCTCCATTTGCTAAGTTCTACAGTTTCCCACAACCCCATCCACATTGTAAACCTGTAAACTTATTAAATTGATAGAAATATTTTCTGATTGTTTTTTGAGAAGAACTTCATCTTAGCTCTGGGACAGGCTCTTCTTCCATTAATCCCTTCAAGGTGCCTTTTTCACTGAAAGTATGGATGGTTTCTGAAGTCTTTTAGTCAATATAAATTTGCAGTGAACACTGGAGAAAATTCAAAAGTTTGCATAACACTCTTCTACCCTTGCCATTAATTATTTTCATCAGTTGAGATCTTTTTTCACAAATATTTCTAATTAAAGATAAAATCTTTCTTAGTATAGTATGTTCAAGCCAATTTTACATTGCTGATTTACAAACAGAGTGATTCCCTAAGGATGCTTAATCGAATACTCCATTTTTATAGTTAGGTGCATTAGTTAGAGAGTCCCAAAAGATAAATTTGTGTCTTTGAGAAAGTTAATATGAACTGGGACCTTGCTGGTCTCAAGGTACAATTTAGGTACAAAAGATAGTTCTTCAAACTTAATAAAGTGATATGCTTTGTCACAATTAGTTACTAATTGTAGCAGGGCAACTAGATGATTCTCAAAGGATGGAGTGAAACTTTTGTATTCTGCTGTGAATTATCTCCAGTGAAGCCTGTGTAAAATATCTCAAGAATTTAATCAGTCTCAGAGGGCCTTATTAAAAAGTGAATTTAGCAGGGAACAAAATTAGAAGTAACCCTAAGAAATCCCTGGATAGATGACTTCAGAGTTTCAAGTGGTGTGTTAGATATTAAGAACTACAGAGTCATAGAGAAAAATTTTTAAAAATTTAAATTTCCAGAGTTGTCCTACACACACACACACACACACACACACACACACACACACACACACACACACACAGAGAGAGAGAGAGAGAGAGAGAGAGAGAGAGAGAGAGAGAGAGAGAGAGAGAAGACTCTCTCAGTGGATGTAAACAGTATTAGACTATTTCCCAACTAGTTTATATATTAAAAGTAACTTTGTGTATTTGCAACCTTCCATGGAGAATTATATCTACCTTATGCCATGCTTCTTCCTTTCTCTTTTAAATCTATTTGAAAAAATACTTTATAGTTTTCATTATAAATGACTTTATATTAATCTTTATAAGTAATTTAGAACCAACGTCCACTTACCATTCCTTCAGTGGAAATGCTGTTATATTATATATTAGATTAACAATATAGCTTAGAACAGATAGAAAAACTCAAAGCTCTTTTTCAGAAAGTCTTTCCCTTTTCTGTAAAAACATGTGGCCTGTAGTTTCAACTGCTTCCATTACAGTTATCTAAAATAATATTTTGCCCAATTCCTTCAATAAGGAATTTTTTGAATTTTTTCCTTTTAAAAGTCCACTTTGAATGTCATTATAAAATTTTAACAAATTCTCTTAATACGCTACTAGCATTTATTGGGACAGTTGTAAGAGATATCTACTAGTCCTTTAAGTGTGCCCCAAAGTTTACATCACTTGATGGTTATTCATTGTTTGCTTTCCATTCAGCTCATACAAGGTGTGGAGATGCTATTCACATATGCAACATCACAGCTATTTTTGGGTCAATAACAGTTTTTCTGTTTCAAATGACATTAGATACTATATACTACAATGTGTTATTTATTTTAAACAGCAGACACACAGCAGAATTATGAATTCATTTTTCCATCATTAATGATCTTTTGACTTCACACCAATTAGAGATCAATGTTACATTCCAAAATACAATAATAATGGAGTATATATGTGCTTGTTAAGACTTCTCAAAGACATCTTATTATACTCAATCATTTTTTAAATTCTGGTCAAACTGGGGATAACCAGGAAGATAATTAGGAGAATTAACTCTATGATTGCAATGACTAAAAACTGTTAAATACAACAGAGAAGAATGGAATGCTAAGAATATTTTATTTCTATAATCTACATAAAATAATCTTTAGAAAAGGAAAATAAGGCATTATATTATCTGTCAATCAAAATTAAAGCATTTTGTATTTTGTGACTGACGTTAAATCAATATATTAAGTGATAAGTATTTTAAACCTATCCTTTTACATTTCCTAGGACCTATATCAAGTAGAGGGTACCTATTTAAAGAGACAGTCAGTGCTTTAAAGATATCCCTAAAGTCAACGCATTCCCATGTAACTTTTTTCTGAGAATACCACTTTTAACAACAGAGTATCAGCCAACTATGTGGCAGAAAAGAATTATTCCTAAGGAAACATTTACCCTGTGTTATATAACTTCACATAAATAATATCCTCAAAGACTCAAAATCATCATCTTCCTACAAGAAGGAAGTAAAAACTTTAGAGAAAAACAAAACTGAGAGTTAGATTTCAGATATCCTCATTTAATGTTTAATATTATGTATAATATATACATATATATTAAGACATATGTATGTGTGTGTTTCAAAGCAGGGTATCTCTATAATAGCTCTGGATGTCCTGGACTCTCTCTGTAGATCAGACTGGCCTCAAACTCAAATATACTCCTGTCTCTGCCTCCTGAGTGCCATAGATATATTTTAAACAATTAAATTATTCGAAGTGAATACTTGAACAAGTAATTGAATACTTTCTGAATCAATAATCAATCAGATGGCAAAATCATAGCACCACATTAGAGAATTTCCTATTTTTCCAAGGCAGTCCATTTCATTTTCAGTCAATTTCTTTGGTTCTTTGAGAAGTTTTCCTCTTTTTGAGCAAAAGGGTGTTTTCATTGAATCCCTATGTCATTTTTAAGTTCCACACTTTGTGTTCTTGAGAATTGGTCTAATTCTTGTATGCATCCTTTAAATACACAATGGCAATGGCTTTGGGTTTCTTAGAAAATACTGAGCTTTTATAACAGTTGTGGTTAAATCTTGTCTATACCATCCAAACATAACACTTCTGGTCACCACTGTCAACTGACTCCACTAAAATATTTGAATTTCAAAATGTAGTGATACTGATAATTTGACATACTACTAATTTATTCCTATAGTTAAAAAGTATCTTGTTTACTATTATGTAGATCTTCCTTTTGAAGAGTAATGACATGCATGGGCATTCTGGTTAAGTATTGTGGAAATCACTAATGGTTAAGACAGAAGCTTCCCTAATATGAAGCCAATTAAAATCATTGAAAATTCTTGCCATGGAATTATACATGCTTTACAATAGAGTTAAGTGGCAAAAGGTGAGCCATATATGAACTCTGCATTTAGTATACACCTAAGACAGGGTGAAGGAGCAAAGGACAGAATGAAGCAACTTGAGTAAACTTTAAATAAACATAACATTTTAATGAAAATGCATTATCACATTATATTGAGAGCTAAATTTCACAATGGCTCATATTGGAGTTTTTGTAAGTATGAAATGTATAGATACAGCAAACATTGAGCTACAGCCACAGTAATTCTGTCCACCAGATGGCACTGCTAAGTTTTTCATCTGCATGTCAATCACCTCATCCTTTATACAGTAAAATAACTACTTTTTGTGTGCAGTGAATAGCATTAGGAAGAAATTTCCTTTCTTATAAGGCATTTATTTAGTAACCAATAATTTGACTGTGTGAAACTGTGTAGATCTGTGTCTTTGAGACCTGGGATATGAGGACCTGAAAGAATGGATGTACTACAGTCTAGTGCTGTAGACCATTTTACTTCAGTTTTGGTGTTCTTTTATGCAAGAATGAAACAAAGAAAGCAATGATCAAAGGAAGGTTGATTGAGTTCACAAAAACACAATCAGAAAAATAGGTAAATAAATGCCAATAAGCACACATTAAATATTAACAGGGAAGCCCTTTCCCAGAACTTTCTCAGGACAGACCAATTTAAACACAATTGCCAATCAGGTACTGTAGATTATATCTGGAAAAGCATGAAAGCAAAGCAGAAGGCCACATTCAGATTCAAGGTACACTGAGGACAGCACTCAGCATATCCTTTCACCATATTGTGTTCTAAAGTTATGTTCTGATAGCCAACAAAAATAAACATACCTTATAAATTGAATGTAAATGTCATAGAAGGCATGAAGTCATATTCAAGAACAATCCAGGGAACAAAATGCACTTGAGATAAAAAGGCACTTTATTTTTGTTCCTGGAACCTCTCTCACAGTTCCTCAGGACATTGTTCACCATGCATCATTCTTTTGACCGTGTTATAACATTTATGTTCACATTTTCCCCTTAATCTAAATTATATAATTAGTGTTTTGCTTTATACATTAAACCATGTAAAGTTTCAATGTGGTGGGAACATCTAAGGTGGTCACAAGCTACCCAACTCAGTCATTATCCAGATGGATAACTGCAGTCCAGTGTTATTTACAGATACATTTTTTTTTTACAACTTATTTTCTATGAGGCTAAGGAGATAGCTTAGTTGTAAAGTTCTTGCTTTGTAGGAACAAGAACCTGTATTTGATACCTTGAAATTAAATTTAAAAAAAAAAAGTGTGACTCTACATTTGCAGTCCCAGTGCTGGGCAGGCAAAGACAGACAGATCCTTGGAGCTCACTGGTCACATAGTCAAACAGTCTCAGGAAGCTCCATGTCCATGAGATATCCCATTTCAACATGGTCAGAACTGAAGAATGACACCAAAAGTTATCTTCTGGTCTCCATAGGCACATGAGCAGCTGTGCATACTCCTCAATACACACATGAAACACATGTAAAAACGTACACTGATTTCCATGATACACTCTCAAAATAATGTCTTGTATTTCAGCGTTCCCTTCCCTTCTTCTTCTGGGTCTGACAAGTACACTTGTCATGACTATTTGATGTTCTCTTCCCATTTCCCTGTATAGAAGTCAGTGCCTGGTCCAAAATATATAAAGAACTCAAGAAACTAGACATCAACAAACCAAATAATCCAATTAAATAGTATCTGTTTAGATCTGTACAGATCTAACTGTACAGATAATTTACGATACAGGAATCTCAAATGAATGAGAAATACATAAAGAAATATTCAACATCCTTAGCTATCAGAGAAATGCAAATCAAAACTACTTTGAGATTCCATCTTACACCTGTCAGAATGGCCCAGATCAATAACACAAGTGACAGCTCATGCTGGTGAGGATGTGGAGCAAGATGTTATATGAAATTTTTCAAAACAAAATTAAAAAACAAAACCAAGAATCATGTTAGTTCCAGTGAACTCTGCATTTCAGGGCTAGTCAATATATAAATATGTGTATATGCATTTACACATACATGTGTGACATGCAATTTTGAAGGACTGATAGATAATGATGAACTATCAATTGATTATTTACTGAAATATAGAATCAATTCTTGTTAATAATATTTAATTACTTCAATGTCTTCCAACTTGAAGTATTTTATTCTTGCACTGCCTTAGAAACACACGGTAAGATTTGGACATTTTCCTAGAGAATGATTCAATAGTCACTAAAACAAAAAAAAAAAATTTCTTAGGATTTCACATGAAAACTTTTTTATTATATTTATGTCTTCAAGACTTACCTTAGTCTCAGTAGCATTGGGGACTACTGTTTCTACTTAAACACGTTGGTGATACAATGAAATTTGCAATTTTCACTAAGATTGAATACTGGAAAAGAGTAAGCAAGTCGATCTAAATGTACATGGGGTGGTAAATAAAGGGTCTAAGATAATGGTTAGATTTTGTCAGAGGAAATAAAGAGTAGGTAAGGTTACTCTCATTTTCAGTTGCAAAACTCACTGTTTTATGAAAGGTTAGGCAATAAAGATACACTAGAAAAATAGGTCCAAGATTTCTTTCTTCCATAACAAAATGGAAGGTGTAGTAATTAATGCTAACACATAGAAAAAAGGATGATGCCATTTTCAAGGTAGGGTTATTGACACATTAAATTTGAGCATGTCTAGTTTGAAATGCCTTAAACTTTGAACTGAGAATTCAGATAAAACTTGGATTTCTTATTTCAAATTGATATAGTGCAATGTTAGCGCTTACCATATGGAAATGAAGATGAAAGAGGAATGTTTTGTCTTTGTAACATCTGTAATATGAGAGACAAACTCATGAGTTGGACTTCATGTTTGTATGGAACAGGTACATTCTCATATACACACCCACACACTAAATAAATTTATAATAATAGGGTAGAAAGCAACTGGCGAAGACACTTGATATTGACCTCTGCCCTCTACATGCATGTGCACACACATGTACATATGTATACACACACACAAACATAGAGTATAAAATATTTTCATGTTCTTAACAAGTATCATTCTATTAATAATTTTTATTTTTTAAAATACTTTATTTTCTAATATGCCCACTATCAATTCTTTACCTTATTTATTTCTTTGAGATGACAGTTTGTTCTTACCATGAGGAAATACATGTTTCCTTAAAAAGGACAAGCACTCTCTTCTAAAATTCAAAGGATTTAAAATTGATTTTTATGGATAACTAGAGGTTTTCTTGCTAAAGTAGTTGAAAAATTTTAGAATACCAACAAAGGAAGATCTCTGAACATAAAGTCAATAGGTTTTATAAATGCTGTATGCTATATAGGCTAAAGAATGGATGTTTTAATTCAAAGTTTGATAGCAATGTGCTATGAACAAGATTCTCATTGATGTGGTAGATTCTGAAACTTGAGAAATTATGTGAGCACAGATAAGTCTAATCGTTAAATTCTTTTCTAAGGCAAGACAAAGTATATGAATACTGTATATATGTAGCTGGCTTCCAAATATGGAGCAAAACATTTGTAACAAGACTCATTCCATTCAAAATGAAACCATGAAAAGGTTCAGTTTTTCCCAACAAGTGTTTATTCTCGACATACCCCCTTGATATATTCATCAGTTTCTATGACTCTTGGCACTATATTAATTAATAAAATCCATACACTTCGAACACATAAAACTTTCAATAAAATGAATTTGCAACTCAGTTGATGTCTTTCACTTTTTAAGTCCATGTTCTCTAGTAAATTTAAACAAGAGAGATCCAGGAAGCAGTGGATGTGGAGCACTCTACTTTTTCTGAGTCCTGGAACCGTTTATAAAGGCTAATTCTACATTGCTATGGTTCCTCTGGACTACTCTCAAAATAACCCTTCCTTATTAATTATCTCTATCTTTCATATGCTTTTAGATACTGACATAAAACCTTGAAGGCTCTGTCTTGTGCCCTTCAACTACCACAGAAAACTATTATTTATAGAAAATTTGTGCATATTAAAAGATATCTTAAGAGAGTAAGTGCTTGTTATGAGAGCATAAGGATCTGGGTTCAAATCCCCAGAAGCCATATAAAGTCAGGAATATTAGTATGCATTATAATCCTACTTCACCTAAGGGGAGATGTGAGGAAAAAAACAGGAGATTCCTTCAAAACCCCAAAAGCCAGCTGGCTTTGCAGAGGCAATGAATAAGAAGACACTGTCCTAAACAGAATGGAAGGCAAGGAACAACACAAAAAGCTGTCCTCCTGCCTCCACATGCACGTGTGCCATGGCATGTAATCCCTTCCTCTATCACACACACACACACACACACACACACACACACACACACACACACACACACACACCACTGTTTTAGTTTAGTTTCTAGTGCTGTGATAAAGATCATAACCAAAAGCAGCCTTGGAAGGAAAGGGTTTGTTTGGCTTACATAATCCTAGGACACAGTCCTTTGAGGAAAACTAAGGCAGGAACCTGGAAGCATACTCTTGCTTACCTCCACCAAGGACAAGCAATCCAATTTCTCCTTGGTAATCTGAATCAATAATCCTGACCTATGACTGTTATTCCTATTGGCTTAAGGGCCTCAGAAGCCCAAAGAGGTCAGGTGGAAGTCGGAGCTTCCATTTTAGCATCCAATGCTTGTTGTATCTCCTGGCAGTAGTGCTCCACATTCAGGAACCAAAACTTTCAGGCCAGCAGGACTTAAGGTCTTGGGAATAGTAAGCAAAGTTTTACCCAATGGGTCGCTAGGAGTGATGGTAAATGGAACCATTCCATTTTCTTTCTTTTTTTTTTTTTTCGGTTTTTTGAGACAAGGTTTCTCTGTGTAGCTTTGCGCCTTTCCTGGAACTCACTTGGTAGTCCAGGCTGGCCTCGAACTCACAGAGATCCACCTGGCTCTGCCTCCCGAGTGCTGGGATTAAAGGCGTGCGCCACCACCGCCCGGCTCCCATTCCATTTTCTACCTCTTGATTCCTGTACCCATGAATACCAGTTTGGGATCCAATACTGTATATTGGATGCTGACTTAATATGTATACCACCTTCTGGAGAACCCTTCCCCAGTCATACAGCCTACTGCCACCTAATTGGCACTGTAACTATGTCTTTAAGAGGACATTTCATCTTTCTATCAGGCCAGCTGCTTCAGGATGGTGGGAAACATAGTAAGGGTGGTGGATTCTGTAAGTATGGGCCCACTGTTGTACTTCTCTGGCTGTGAAGTGAGTTCCTTGGTCAGAAACAATGCTGTGTGGAATACAGCATTGACAGTGGATAAGGCATTCTATAAGTCAATGGATGCTAATTTGGTCAGAAGCATTCTGTGCTGGAAAGACAGATCTATAACCAGAGTATCTATTCCAGTAAGGGCAAAACATTGACCTTTCTAAGAAGGAAGTGGTCCAATGTAGTCAATTGGTTCCCAGATAGCTTATTGGTCACCCTGGGGAACGGTACCACATCTGGTGCTCAGATTTGTTCTCTGCTGTTGGTAGACCTGGCACTCAATAGCTGTGGATAGATCAGCCTTGTTGAGTCAAAGTCCATGTTGTTGAGCCCGTGAATAACTTCCATTCCACCATAGCCACCTTGTTCATGTGTCCATTAGGCAATGAGAGGGATAGCTGTGAAAAGAGGTTGACTGTCCACAGAATTGGTCATCCTATCTGCTTATTAAGTTTGCAATACTGAACTGCTATTCTCTATTCTCCATCTGACTTCTGCTCTGGCCAAATAAGAGCTGAAGAGAGATGTAGTGGGAACTACCACCCCTGCATCTTTCTAGTCCTTGATGGTAGCACTAGTTTTGGCAGTTCCTTCAGGGAGACAATATTGTTTTTGTTTCACTGTTTTCCCTGGCAGATGCAACTGTAAATGCTTCCATTAAACCTTTCCAATAATAATACTCCTTACTTCACAGGTTTGAGAACCAATATAGGAATCATGACAACTTCTAAATATATCTAACCCAATTATACATTCTGGGACTGGAGAAATAGCTACAGGATGAGTTTGGCGACCCACTGGACCCACCATGAGCTGGATTTCATCCAGAATTCTATTAATCACCTGACTTCTGTAAGATACTACTTTAACTGTTTCTTGGGTCAGAATATTTCCTGTGGTCTTCCAGAATCAGTGTCAGTTTAAAACCAATACTCAATAGGCTCTAGAAAGTCTGAGTGTTTCCTTTCCTCAGTGTACAGTTACCCTTGTAAAACATCATAGTTCTCTTAGGGGGAAGATATGGAGAAAGGTTAAGAGTAAAACTCTTTGGTATTTTACCAGTTACTTTCCTCAGGGGCACCTGGTTTTCCATTCATTCAAAGGAGTTCTGAGTCTGCAAACTGGCTCAAGTACGTAATTGGTTCATGGGCCAAGATTGTCTTTTGCCACAACCCAATGTAGACTTTTTTCATTTGTTTGAGAAATTTTCTGCTTATAGAGCTCAAACAAAAACATAGTATTCTTATCAATTTCATGCCTGGAAACATCATGACTGACTAGCCAGTACTTGAGATCCATACAAGTTATGCCATCATAAAAAGCACTTAGTCTGTGCTAACAATTATGGATCAGGCTATTATGGACATTACTTTGCCTATGTTGCCCATTACTATAACTACTCTCCTTCCCTTTGAGAATTCAGTGCTATTACCTGAACCCTGCTACTCCATGACCCAATTAAACTCATTCCATTTAATTCAACCAACTAAGTTTCTCCAAACATAATGTCTGGCACAAGGAAAAAGTCAATAACAATTCTATTCAAAGTCTGTAGGTGCCCCCTCCCTGTTTTTGCAGTTTATAGGATTAGTGAAAGGCATGTCTTCTGGTCCTTCCAACAGTGAAGGATTAGGTTTTATACATGTGCTCACTCTAGCATTTGGATTTTCTGACCCTTAAAATCCATTGTCAGCACTAAGTTAAGGAATATCAGCTGTTTCCAGCTTCTTTTCAGTAGGCTGTCTTTTGACAGATGTTTCAGTCAACCAATCATAAAAACTTTTAAAACTAAGTTTAACTATTTGAGTTTCCATATCAAACCTATAATCTTCACTCAGTGATCCCATTTCAGTAACATCAGCCTGATCCAGTTTTATGTTCCTTCCATCATTGTTCCCACATCCTAAAATCCATTCCCACACATTCCCCAGACTTCTGCTTGAATGAATTATCCTGCTCATTAAGTTGGTTAGTGGTATAGCATACCTGCTCAAGGACCAAATTTTTATATTGCCTCTAAAAGCCTGATTAGCCTTAATTCTGGTTATAAGTCTAGAGGAAAGTATTGGAGGGCCCTGAGGTACATCAGTATAAGTTCCCTGGCATCTCCTTCAAGAAAGGTTACTAAAATTCCCTCAGGAAGTGGAGGTTGGAATACATCCTCTCCTAAAGGGAGAGTCTACTTCCTCCAGTGAAACGAACCCTTTAAAATGTGAGGTTAAGTCCACAGCCTCAGCAGGGTCCTTCCACTTACCTTCATCCCAAGAGGATCCCATTTCCAACCAATCAGTGCCCTCACTTTAACAACTGACACCAATGGGGACTTGAATTTTCATTGTAATTCATCCAACTTTATACTGAAGGCTTTTACATTTGATTTTCCACAACCTGAACTCTATGGCTGGCAGAGAGAAGATTCCTTTCCAAAGCACACTTAGACACCTTTATATTGATTATGTGCATCTGGAGCCAGGCTATTGTTTTACAGAGTTCACTCTTTTCCTTTCTCACTGTTTCCTGAAAAACTAGAAGTTGGTTAATTTTATACTTAAAGATATTATTTTCTATTGTCCATTTATGAAATACCAGAACCGACCAGCATCATTTTCCTTATTTGCCTATAAATTATTGAAAGTTCTATACACAGTCCCAGGCAGAGCTCCAGGAGTCCAACCAATGAGAGAGAGGAGGGATTCTATGAGCAAGAGATATCGAGTCCATTACTGGAAAAAGTACAGAGACAACTAGCCAAACCAGTGGAAACACGTGAACCGTGGACCAACAGCTGAGGAGCCCCCATGGTACTGGACTAGACCCTCTGGATAAATGAGACAGTGGTTTAGCTTGAACTGTTTAGGGGGCCCCCAGGCAGTGAGATCAGGACCTGTCCCTAGTGCATGAGCCGACTTTTTGGAGCCTAGTGCCTATGGTGAGACAATTTGCATAGCTCTGGTGCAGGAAGGAGGGGCTTGGACCTGCCTCAACTGAATGTACCAGGCTCTGCTGACTCCCCATGGGAGACCTTGCCTTGGAGGAGGTAGGAATGGGGGGTGGGTTGGGGGAAATGCTGGGGGGGGCAGGAGGGCAGGAGAATCTGTGGTTGGTATGTAAAATGAATAGAAAATCTCTTAATAAAAAAATTATCCTAGTTTCCCCAAAAATGAGAATTATGCTTTATAGCAAAAACATTTGATTTTGTACTGCTATGATGTACAGTAGATATGAAATATATAATAAGTGCAACCCAATAAACAAAGACAAAAGTAAAAAAAAATAAGTTCTATACACAGTGTCAGTAATCCTTAGTTCACACAGCAAGCCTTTCAAATATTCCTAACTATGGGCTTTCTGTGTTCTCCCTACCACCAGGGGAGTCTTCAGTACTGTAGCTATTGGTGAATTTTCAAACCTGCTCCAGATACTTAGAAAAGCCATTCTTACAATTCTGTTTCCCTAGAACCACTTGTGATACCTGTTTGTCTTAGTCAGGATTCTACAGAAGAACAGAACTGGTGTTCATATATATATACGTGTGTGTGTGTGTGTGTGTGTGTGTGTGTGTGTGTGTGTGTGTTAAGAACATAAGTAAAATCATTTTGTGTAATTTAAAAGCTGTTTTGTGTGACTTAGAATAATGTGAGATAGAAGCTTACCACAAGGAAGCTCGGATAAGCATATTAATGAACTAATCCCAGGGAGGCACTGATATGTTAGTGAACCAGATGTGAGCCCTTTAAGAGACCCTGCTGTGCATTGGAGCAGCTGGCACTCTACTCACACTGGGTAGAAAAGCCTGCAGCAGTGTAGTGTGGGCTTAACAACTTCCCAGAGCTGGGGTGGGTAAGTTTGGATACTCACCAATGCTCAGGGGTATCAGGCTAAGAAAAAGCAAAAAGCCATTGCAGCCCAGAACCAGTGGAGTAGCCTACTGGACCCACCTGAGGCGGGTGGAGCCAGCTGCCAGTAACATGTGCATAACAGAGCCACAAGGCAGGTGGCCTGGCCATTTAAGGTTTGGCTCATTAGATCAGAGAAGGCTACAGGCTCACAGAAAGCCAGGTACAGATCTAGAAAGCCTCTGAACAGGTGTAGTATGCTTGAAAATGTGATTAGATGCTTAAGAAAGAAAAGAAAATGAGTATAGAAAGTCATAAAATAGTTTAAATAATAAAATTAAGTCTTTAAAGAAAGAGTAAAGTAATATTTAAAAAAAAACATGTTAAGGACGGGAAATACACAGGACATCTGGATCCTATATAGTGCTTTATTAATTTAAAGCTTTTAAAATGATAATGAGCAAATAAAACAGCTGCTAAGAGACATTGAATTATGGAAACTGCTGAATTAAACTACCCTATATATTTTAAGAATGTTTCAACTTCAGAATGGAAGTCAGGAAATGTGTTGGGTTTGGGGAGAAGTTACGTCTTTGTTTCCACAGGAAATGAAAGCTATAGATTCCTTCAAAATTAATAAAGATCAGATTTGACTAGGGGAGATCTCCTGAAAATCTTGGCTACAGACATGAAGAAAGAAATCATGGAAAAACTACAAGACAGGTGACTTATGTGCTGATCCCTCAACATGGGGGATAGCGCTGAGACTGTTTTAGACATGATAACTCTTGCTGGCTACAGAGTGCTTATGACTTACTATTACATGCCATCTTTCATATGGCATGAATGGAGATTTTTATTACAGTTTGGTTATGCAGTCCAAATGGACTTACTAAGTTGACAGATGCCTTTCACGTGCTCAAACATATAATCATCTGTAGCTGATTTGTTCATATCACATATTCCATACCTGGGTTAATACAGATATGTATGTTACCTTTAAAAGTTTCTTTTAAAAATAAAAGAACCAGACACCAATGAAGAAGACAAATAGCCCAGGTGATCCAGCCTCTCAGAATGCCTCTTGCAGTTTCTTAAAAAATCTACATCCAGAACAACTTCAAAGTGACCAGCTGAGATGGTTCAGCCTCATAGACTACTCCAGTCAGGATTTCAGTTAAGCTCTGCACTTTCGCATCATGCAGAGACTGAACAACAAATGATACAGCTAGCTCTCCCAGGAGTTGACCATTATCTCAATTTTCTTAGGATCCCCTAAAGGTGCCATCACCCCCAGACAACAGGCATAATTTTAAGAACATGACATCCACATTCCCAAGAGGTGGTGTTGGTGGTTTTTGGTTGTTCGGTGGGTTATGGATGTTTGTCATTGTTTAGGGGGGTTAATTGTAAGTTGTTATTGCTCATGGTCAAGGAGGAAACTAACAAAGGAGGTTGGATTAAGGAATTTCTTTCTTTCTTTTTCTTTCCTCTATCCTTTTTCTCCTATCTAGTGAAAAAAAAGGTGGGGGATAGAGGAATGATAGGACAAAAGGTTAGATTATTGAATCTACCTTTAGACTAAAAAGCATCTTTAGTCTCAAATATTTTACATAGAATGAATTTTTGTATATTGATGCAATTTTAAGGTTATTTTTGTTATAATATACTGTATATATGCTTCTACTATTGTTTAAGGTATTGTACCTATACAGCTCATTTAAAAATGCAAGGTAAATTTCTAGTTCTTGAGAGCTATTATCACAAACAACTTAGGATAATTAAGAAATGCGGGTTAGTAGTTGTTAATCTATAGTAATCAAATTTATAGTCATATTAGGTATGTTTTCAAGGTAAGCAGAGATATATTTTAGATGGATAGTCTTTAAACTCTTCAGAAATCTACAGAGTAAGGCATTTAAGATGTTTTAATAACATAAGGCTTTTCATGACAGTGAGATATATCTACTTCTGGCAGCACCAATCTAATTCAGAGAAGATGATGGGCATTGAAGAACCTCCATATGGAGTTTGCTTTCAATGTAGTATGCTAGCCACTGGGTAAGTAACTGCCCTTGCCTCAACTGCTGACAGTATGCTGTCCAAATTAGACAAGTAGGATGCAAAAGAAGCTGACTGCTGGATTTTGCCAAGATAAGGTAGAACAGTCCTTCAAAATTCCTGCTTCACAGAAGTCTGTCAGATATTCTAAGCCTGTAGGCCAAAGATGGATGCCCTAACATTGCAGAGGAACCTTGGGTGGCTGTCCAAGCAGCCAGCTGTTTCTGTCATTTTTATAGTTTTGTAAGTTATTTGCTCTGCATTTCCTGCTTACTTAGGTAATATTTTATCCTTCTTAGTTCTCTGATGGGGTTGAAGACTAAGTTAGTTAGAGTCTTACAGTTTTCTTAGTTACTAAATTCAAAAAAGAAACTCACAAAGGAGATGTAAAGTTTATAAAGGTTGAGAGACATAGAACCTTAAGTCATTTATCTAAGAAAATGTTTTAAGGTCTAAAAAGATGTTTTCAGATTGATAATATAAGTTATGATAGAAAGTGATTTAGGTACAAAACTTTGGACTCACTAAAATAAGATAGAATAGTACTTTCTCTGAAGTTGCCAAATACAAATGGACTAGACATTGTGAATGTAATTCTTACTTAATAATTTTTCTTATTGTTGTAAAATGGCAGGAGAAAGCCTTGGTGGGTGGAGCCAAAGGTAAGGGAGGTAAGGGAGACATGGTACCCACCTGGAAAGTTTTATTGGGGTGAAGGGAGAAGGGTAGACAGGGAAAGAGAGGGAGAAAGAGAAAGAGAGAGAGAAAAATAGAGAGAGACACAGAGAGAAAGGGAGGGAGAGAGAGAGAGGAGGTGCGTGTGCCCTTGTGGCAAGAGAAAGGAAGGAAGAGAAACAAGAGGGAGAGGTTTCCTCTTAAAGAGGACTTTTTGTAAGATAACATTGTCAGGACACTGGGTGGGTCCCCAAGGGGTGGGTCTGAATGTTAACATTTGTTGTGTATAGTTTTACTGTGTTAGGATTAAAACTTTTCCTTTTTATTTAGACAAAAAGGGAGAAATGTTGTAGGTTAATCTTTTTGTGCACTGAAGATGTTTCTCGGCTAAGGAACCTTCTGATTGGTTTAATAAAGAGCTAAATGGCTAATAACCAGGCAGGAGAGGATAGGTGGGACTTCTGAGGAGAGAGAGGAACTCAGGGGAAGAATCTGAGAGGTGGGAGATTCACCAGTGAAACACAGAGGGAGTTAGATGAACAGTATGGAGGAGAGGTAACAAGCCACATGGCAAAACATAAATTAATACAAACAGGTTAATTTAAATTATAAGAGCTAGTTGTGAACAAGCCTAAGTTAAGGACAAGCTTTCAGACTTATTAAGAAGTCTCCATATCATTATTTAGGAGCTGATAGTCCAAAGAAAGCCTGATTACACTGGCCTCTGTGTGTGCTGCTGGCTTCAGTAACCTTTGACCTTCTGGAACTGTTGCAGGGGCTCACACATGCATGAAAGTCAGCACTAGCCACAGGTTGACATGCTTAAGGACCTTGTGGATCTCCACCAGTGCCATGCTCCTGGCTTATCACAGCTGAAGGACTTAAAGGTGGACATGGCTCAAGATTGCAAAGCTTCCAAATTATACTCAATAGAGAAGATTTTCTAGTGGAGCCCTGTAGTTTTCTGCCTGCCTGACTATTCCTCACTTGAAGAGATGTCTGTTTAACTTTTATATTAACATAGTATTATAAGGAATGTTTGTGCATAAAATTGAGCATATTCAAAAGACAAATCTTGTGTGATAATTCTAATTGTCCACTAGCTGTGCTCTCCATAATATAAAAAGGAAATTTATTAGAGTGTCTTACAGGCTGTGGTCCAGCTAGTCTTGTTAGCAATGGCTGTCTCCCAAAGGAAAGGCCAAGAATCTAGTACTTGCTCAACCCATGAGGCTGGATGTCAAAGCTGGTCCTTAATATACCTTGGAATCACAAGACGTAGCCTCTAATACCAGTGAAGGAATGAGCTTCCCAGCAAGAGCAGGCTGGTAATTGCTGTGGGAGGATCCTTCTATACACTGTGAATATGTTTTGCTACCTTTGGTTGATAAATAAAGCTGTTTTGGTCTATAACCAGGCAGAATAAAGGTGGATGGGAAAGCCAAATGGAGATATGGGGAGAAGGAGGGTGGAGAGAGGCAGACATGATCCAGCCGCCCAAGGAACAAGGTGTCAGAGATCTGGTAAGTCATGTGATGATGCACAGATTAATAGAAATGGGTTAATTTAAATATAAGAGCTAGCTAGTAATAAGCCTGAGCCACCGGCCAAACATTTACAATTAATATAAGCCTTTGAGTGATTATTTGGGAAATGGCTGCAGAATGGGGCAGGACAGAGAAAAAGCCTCCAATTATAGGCAAAGAACAAAAACTTCTTTCTACTTTGTACTTCATATAGACTGGCATAAAGAGTTGTGACCAAATAATCTAGATTTAAGTTGGATCTTCCAACCTCAGATGATCAAATTAACCAAAAATCCCTCACGGGTGTGTGTAGATGTAACCAACCGTCTTATTAAATAAGAAACACAGAACCAATGCAAAGAAGAAAGCCAAGAGATCAGAGCTAAGAGCCTTACCTGCCTGTTGCAGCTAGCCTCTTAAGCCAAGAGACCTCTCCGAAAGAGACCTACTTCCTGTCTGTTTGTCTTTATATAGACTTTCTGTTCTGCATTCTCATTGGTTGTAAAATCAACCACATGACTGCCTCGCCACTGTCTGTTGTACAGCTCTCCAGGTCTTTTATGGTATTGAGATTAAAGGCGTGTGTTTCCAATGCTGGCTGTATCCTTGAACACACAGAGATCTACCTACCTCTGCCTACCAAGTGCTGCGATTAAAGGCGTGTGCCACGAACGCCCAGCTCTGCTATGGCTTGCTATTAGCTCTGACCCCCAGGCAACTTTATTTATTAACGTACAAATAAAATCACATTTCAATACAAATAAAATATCACCATAGGTGTGCCTGTCAAATGGCTTGACTTTCTAGTTAATTCCAGACGTTGAGTTGACAACCAAGAATAGCCATCATACAAGGTGTACTTTACTCCTATCCTGTCATCTACAGGCCATGTCAGAAACATAGATGAACATGCTTGTGTCTTTCTACAATGTCAGACTATATTGAAAAACAATGAATTCACAAGGCACAGCAGTTTCAATAGCAGCTGTTTTCCACATATTTCTTAATTTCTTGATAACAATGGAAGACAAACTAACATTTTTATCTCAATCTTAACTATTAATATTAACTTTCTGCTCACATATCATAGTGTGTGTTTCTTTGTGTGTATGTGTGTTGCATATGAATGAATATTTAGTTTTAATAAGTGTAGAGATGAGTCCAGCTGCTAAGGAAATACTTTCACAGATAAAAGAATAGGCAGACAGATGTGCATAAAGTCCAGTGTGGGGTACAGGAGGATGGCAGATGTGGTGGTACTGTGTTCCCCAAAATATTGTGCACCCTAATAAACTTATCTGGGGTCAGAGAACAGAACAGCCACTAGATACAAAGGCTAGAAAATGGTGGCACTCACGTCTTTAATCCTAGCATTCCAGAGGCAGAAATCCATCTGGATCTCTGTGAGTTCAAGGCCACAGTGGAAACAACCAGGCGTGGTAACACACGCCTTTATCCCAGGAAGTGAGCCTTGAATCCCAGGGAGTGATGGCAGAAAGCAGAAAGATATATAAGACGTGAAGACCAGAAACTAGAAGCATTTGGCTGGTTAAGCTTTCAGACTTTCGAGAAGCAGTTCAGCTGAGACCCATTTGGATGAGGACTCAGAGACTTCCAGTCTGAGGAAACAGGATTAGCTGAGGAATTGGTGAGGTGAGGTGGCTGTGACTTGTTCTGTCTCTCTGATCTTCCAGCATTCACCCCAATACCTGGCTCCAGGTTTGATTTTATTAATAAGACCTGTTAAAATTCCTGCTACAGGCAGATATCAGTTAAATAGGTCAAATCATTGTCAGAGAATGACAGTCCAAGGGACAGTCAAGAATCTTCTGCCTGTTGGTTCTTTATTGAAGGTAATCATATGACAAGTTGGTGGGGGTCCATTACCATTCTAACTTGAGATAGTCACTTCCTTATATACTCAAGTTAGGGAATTAAATCCTTTCCTTGATCTCAAGTATTCTAAAATTGTTGGGTGTGGTTTCTCTAATAAGATATTTAATGTGCCCATGTGACCCTATAGTCTCAATTCATCCTGATAAATTTACAGAGTAATACCCTTTCTATTCTCAAGTATAAGCCATGTGCCAGTCTATTCCACTTCAGTGTTTCTAGACAAGATGGTTACATCCATGTCTCTACCCATGTCCAGAGTCATATTCCATCCTCAAAAGAGTCAAAAGCTGCTTCTCAAACAGAATATCTCAGAGAAAGAGTCTGAAAAACCACTCTTTTACAGGTTATGGAGAAACTTAGGGAAGAGCATCACCTGTTCACAATATGGACATATTTTCTCTCAAAGAAGATTACAAGACTAAATGGCTCACTCTTCATTCTACATGTACAGTAAGAGCTCCAGCTGCATACCAACCCTGGTTTTGTGCCTGGGACTTGTTAGGACAGAACTGCAGAGTGACTGCTATGAGAAGCAGATCTGCTCTAATGAGCAGAACCAGGCACAGGATGGGTAGTTTCATTCAAGGAATGAATGCCACAATCACTTCCTCAGTATTTTCTATCAGAGTGACAGCTCTGTGCACCAAGGGAGACCTGGGGAATCAGCAGGGCTTACCTTTATGTGGTTTAGACTATCAAGGAAGACCTTAAAAGACTATACCAATAAGAGTTATGGCCCCTCTTTCTGAATAATAAACCAGTATGCATGGAGGTTTCTAGCGAGGATGAAATCTTCCTTCAGCTTGTGAGAGTTTGGCATCTTTGTTGATTCTGTTAACATGGATCAGTACTGTTCTTTTTCCCAGCTGTCCTCCAAACAGCTGAATATATATTTTTCTATCTGCATCTCCTTAAGTAGCATCACTAACAGTATGTTTGTTTATTGGAATCAACAATCAAACTCAGATCAGAATATTAGAAACCCAATTTACTATATATTATCATGTTATCTATATGTATGAACCTATATTATATAATATGAGAGAGTAAGACTGTCAAGAAGAAATACTTACCAGGACTCCTGAAAACTATGATAGGAAAGGGAATAATTTGGTAAAAATCATGCTGATAAGCATTCTACAGAAGTTTCATGGTTTTCATGTTACTTGTCAATCTAGATGTTCTCTGCTAAAGATACAAACATAGATCTCTGTTTTATTGACTTTGAACTCAAGTAGATATCAGTGTTATGTCTCAGAAAGTATTGTTTCATGAAGCACCAGGAGGAAAAATACTGCTAATAAAACTAGTCACAGTGTACATCTCACTTATAATAACACATGCCTGAATTTCAGAGACATTAAGATGTTTTTAAAAGTGTGAAAACATAGTATAATTTCTTTCACAAAACTTGGTAAACTGCAGGAAATCTTAGTTATGAAGGAGTAAATGTATATTAAAAAACATAATACATATAAGTTATGAAGTATAATAATAATACCCTAAGAACTACTACCCTTTCTATGAACAAGATGATACCTACTGTCCTGAAGCAATTTCACTTCCTAAATACATCTTATGCCTCCATGCCACCTTGCTTTAAGAAGGAAAAATGTGTTTCTTGAAAAAATATTTCCTTTAAGAAGTTGAGATTGCATTTAAACATTGTAACTTTCAAACAAAACAAGCAATATTTGCTTTTGAAATGAAAATTTTTAACAATTAAAACTGATTCACATTTTAAAAACTACAATGTTAAAAGTAAAACAGAAAAACACATATATTTATGAAATATATCATGAAATAAGGTGTATAGCTGCAAAAGTATTACTGTCTACTATACTTTTGTGAAATTTTGATAACTACACACAAATTAACTTTATAATCCATTGTGGATTTTGATCAACAGCTAAAAATTCCCCTGAAGAGAAGGACTTGACTCTGAAACTTTGTTTCACAAGTTGAATGGGACACCTACACATGTATATATTTTCCTCTTTGTTCATTGTTTATGTCCATCATAAACTTATGTCTAAAATATACATCAGATAAGCAAGTTTTGAAATGATAGAGCTAGCATTGTTTTTATTTAGTAGTCATTCACAAATCATTTCCCATGATCTCAAAAAATACAGTAAGCTACTCAAAATTTTGAAGGCATCAATACCCATTTTATTACTAATATTCAAATGAACAAGTAAGACTAACACATTTACATTTAGATATGGCTAGAACCATTTGTAAAATATAAATAAGACTTAAGTCTTAAATAGCTATAAAATAAATTCCATAAAATATTTTATAACAATTATCATACATATATATATATACATATGCATATTATATATATATATATTTCAAAGATGAGTAACCACAATAATGGATAAATTCTGCTACAATTTTTTTAATTTAAAAATTTATTACATTTTATTTACTCATTTTGTCAGTGAGTCTATATATAAGAGAAAACAGCACCACTTTTGAAGGAGGTCAGAGAAAATCTTGTAGGAAGTCAGTTCTGTCTATTTACCATGTGGGTACAGGGACAAGACTCAAGTACTATTAGCAGTTAGGGCTCTAACTTACTAACTCATTTTGCTAGTCCTTAATTTCTTTGAGTAAAATACACACTAAAAATTAGAAAGGTGTAAATAAAAATATTATGTAATATTGGTGTTTTGCTTATAAATGATCACAAATATACAATAATAAAATATAGTAATGTTCCCATTAAACACACATTAAATATAATATAAAATAAAACAGAATTTCATATTTTTGACTAATTTGAATTTTAAAATTCATTTTGTTTTCCATGTACTTTGTAGTGTTGGGGATCAAAATCAGGCTCATTCATGTTGGGCAGTCCCTCTACAGTTGACTCAAATTCTAAGTCATAACGGAAATTTTAAAGGACAAAAGGATATAGAAAAATAAGTTCAATTTCTCTTAGTTCCCACTTAGAGAAAAGGGGAAGATGAGTTTTAGTGGGGAACCAGTCTTTGGATTTTTAGGTTGCATACAGCTCTGATCATAGCTCAATAGTAGTGCATTGTTTTAACATTTGAAAAGCTCTAAGTTTAGTTAATTTCCTGCTCCTCACACAAATAAAATTTGCTTCTAAAGAGTAAGAATTTTCTTTGAGATGTGCAAATGAATAACAAAACAAGGAGAGGAAATTGAAGCAGACTTATCTTAGGTATTATTGGCATTATTTAAATCTTCTTTTTTCATTTCCTTCATATAATGAAGTAGAATAGTCATTTCTTTGAGAAAGATGCAATCCTGTGTATTGTATTAATGAATGCTTTTTTCACTTGCTGATTCCTCAAGGTATAGATAAAGGGATTCAGAAGTGGAGCCACTGAGGTATTGAGCACGGAAATTCCCTTGGAAATAGATACTTTCTGCTTGACTGATGGTTTAACATACATGAAGATGCAGCTGCCATAAGAGAGGGATATCACAATCATGTGAGAAGAGCATGTAGAGAAAGCCTTCTTCCTCTGGCTGGTTGAAGGGATTTTTAGAATTGTCAGGGCAATGTAGGTGTAGGATATTACCACCATTACCAATGTGAGCAAGAGTGTCACCAAAGCTGAGACGAACCCCATCATCTCCAGGAGCTGTGTGTCTGTGCAGGAAAGCTGCAGGAGTGGAGTGGTGTCACAGTAGAAATGATCAACGATGTTGGAAGCACAGAAGTCAAGATTCAAGCCTAACAGGAGTGGTGGAAAAATGACAAAAAAGCCAGCAAGCCAACAACTGAGGACCAGCTGCACACAGACTTTGTTGTTCATGATGGTCATGTAGTGCAGGGGCTTGCAGATGGCCACATATCGGTCATAGGACATGGCTGCCAGCAAGTAAAATTCTGATGCTCCAAGTAGGAAAGCAAAGAACACTTGAGTGACACAACTGTTATAAGAAATGGTTTTGTCTCCAGTTGCCATAGTAACAAGCAATTTGGGGATGCATGTGGTAGTGTAGGATATCTCTAAGAAGGAAAAGTTCCGAAGGAAAAAATACATGGGGGTCTTCAGGTGAGTATCCACCAGGGTGAGTGAGATGATGATCAGATTGCCAGTGACGCTGAGCAGATAGGTAAGAAGCAGGAAGATGAATAACACAACTTTCCACTGTGGGTCATCCGTCAGACCTGCTAGGATGAAAGCTGTCACCCTTGTGTGGTTCCCCATTGTGATTCTCTGGCTGTTAGCTGTTCTAAGAGGACGAGAGAGATGGGTGGAGGGAGATGATCACTATAGAACTATCCTAGTGATAAGTAGTGCTGAAGTATCATTGTCATTGCAAGGGCCAGGTTTCAGACAGCAACACAGTGCTCATCCATGGTCTAAAGAGAGCTGTACCAGGAAAATAGTAGCTTATAGCTTCTTGTATCTGGACAAAAATTAACATAGTTACTTTTGATTTCACTCTAGAACAATCTATATGATGGTGTTACCTACTCATCTCTTTTAAGAATTATCAGGAAGTTAAAAGACACTAGAATCTCTCATCCCCTCCTCTCCCCCTGCCCCCAGTTTACCCAGGAGATCTTATCTATTTTCCCTTCCTAGCATTCCATGTGTGCCCCTCTTAGGGTCCTCCTTGTTACCTAGCTTCTCTGGGGCTGTGGATTGTAGCCTGGTTATCCATTGATTTACATCTAATATCTACTCATGAGTGAGTACATACCGTGTTTGTCTTTCTGGGTCTGGTGCATGAACTGGCTTTTTAGAGCCCATTCCCTATGGTGGGATGCCTTGCTCAGCCTTGATGTAGTGGGGAGGGACTTGGTCCTGCCTCAACTTGATATGCCAGGTTTTATTGACTCCACATGGGAGGCCTTACCCTCTCTGAGGAGTGGATGAGAGGTGCCATAGGGGAAGGTGGGGGGCAAGAGGAGGGAAGGGAGGGGGAACTGCAGTTAGTATGCAAAATGAAAAGATTTTTTTTCAATTTATTTCAATATATTTTTTCTCTAAGAATTTTTTTTATTCATTTTACATACCAATCACATATCCATCCCTCTTCCTGCTACCCCCCAAGCCTTACCCCCTCCCTGATCCCCGGGAGTCCATCTGAAAAATTTTTTTTCAATGAAAAGATGACACTAGAAGACAAAACAAGCTGTTTTGTTTCTTGAGCATACAACAGTTAGGATGGCAAGTCATATTTCTAGTTCATTTAAAGATGTTTAATTTACTACGATATTAAATATTTTCAAAGAAATTCAGTGACATTAGTCACTTGACATGCAGTAGTCTACATTGAAAATGAGTGGAAGGGAGAAAGAGGAGAGAGGGAGGGAGGGGAAGGGGAGGGAGGGAAGAAAAGAAGAAGGAGAGAGAGAAGCATCACTAGGGCCAGTATACATTTACAGTTTACTCAGCTCATCCAGCTGAACTGTCTGATTTCCACTTCACTACTTCCATGGCAGTGATGCAGTTTCAAAATTGAAAACAAATCATTGAAGTAATGTTTATAGTTTCTATTGAATTCAATAATTTGGAATAATTTTCTTTACAGTTTCTGTTACTATTTCTATTGCTTAAAGATTTCTGCTGTCACCCTATATATTGTTGAATTTTTCTCCCCATGTCACTTCATTAGGAACAGTTTGATACTATCAGTGTCCATAGTAAACCATTGTGGTTTCTTATGATTCTAGTATCAAGAAAATAAATCTTGAGTGGCAGGTACACCAGACAGGGAGAAACATGTAAATACAGTTTTAGGAGGTTGTATGAGGTGAGAGGATAAAAATCTGTGTGGAAATATCTGAGATATAAGCTATTTAGAGATGGCAAATGAACTTGAAAAGGAAAATTTTAAAGGAGTGTGTGTATGTGTGTGTGTGTGTGTGTGTGTGTGTGTGTGAAGCAAATGTGATTTTTTAAATCTTTAAACTTCTCTTTATGTATGTCTAAAGCTTATATTTTCCTGGTTCATCTTATGAAGAGATTGACAAGATGAATACATGACCTACAAAAGAGAAGGATTACTTGGTAAATTTAAAAAGCACTTAATATATAAAAATTATATATATGAATAATATAAAATTTAAAAATATTATATTATCAAATAATATGACTCAAATTTTAGTTGACATTTTTTTCCCTCATAATAATATTAAAATCTCTAGTTAACATTCAGTTAATGAGCCGGGCGGTGGTGGCACACACCTTTAATCCCAGCACTCGGGAGGCAGAGGCAGGAGAATCTCTGTGAGTTCAAGGCCAGCCTAGTCTACAAAGCGAGTTCCAAGAAAGCCGCAAAGCTACACAGAGAAACCCTGTCTCAAAAAAAACGAAAAAAAACAACAACATTCAGTTAATGAAAAATTATGAAATTGGGGATATAGCTCAATGTCAGAGTGTTTGACTAGTCTACATAAGACTTTGGGCTTTACAGGGAAATAGAATGTCAAGGGGAGAGGAGAGGAGAAGAAAGAGTGGGAACTATGAGGAAAGATATTAACAAGTGATGTAGATACCTGTATATATTGAAATGGTACTATTAATAAATAAAATTGCTTAAATTTACATAGCCAGTAAGTTGGATGTCTAGTATTAGAAGTAATAATATCTCTTGGGAAAACCTCTTAGCTGGGATCTTCACATGTAGATGCTTACATTTCCATCAAGGGCATGACATTCTACAATATTATTTTTTGTCTTCAGGATATTATGTTAATTATTTTCAACCTCTAATGTATATATTAGTTCCAAGAGAGGTCACAGATAAAAAACAAACAAGCAGACATTCAAATGCAAAGAATACTTGTTTCAGATAATATTAAGAAATGTTTACAGGAAACATTTGGACTCTATGATAGGTCTTAGACTGAGAAACAGAAATGGAATAGAACATTTCCAGAATAGTGAGGAGAACTGAGGCAAAGTGCTGGTAAACCCATAATCTACTTAGAAGCTACAAGGAGCGTTCTGTTGTCAGAACTGTGCATACCATCCCAGTCAACAAACATGGCTGAAGAGACCATCATTTATTGGACTTTCCCTCACATTCAGAGAGTCATGAAGGCATCTCTTACATGCTTCCTTTGTGTACACAGATTATCTCAATGACAAAAAATGTAGGAATTTGTGTATAAATACCACAGAAATCACAGTGTTATTATTTAAGATCATTCATTTCTCCAACTTCAATCACACATACCAACAATTTCACAAAAATACTCTGAAAAAAGTAGAATTAACATTCAAGTCAAATCTAGGAATGAACTTACATTTAGTCATATCACCCATTCTGAGTATCAGATTAATTTAAAACGAAAAAAGTCTTTAGTTGTAATTATCACTACAGTCAAAGGTCTTATCTAATTTTCTCTATTAAAGTTTAAAGGTGATCAAAACATATCAATTGTTCAATAGAAATTTTTTAAATGAATTAAATGTACCTATCAGAAAATATTTTTTAACTTTTGCAAATGTTTTTATCTTTATGAATCCCAAATAATAGTGTAAATGTCTAAAAAGTACAAGCATTTATTTGAAACACCCCCCCACACACACACACACCTACACATACCATAAAAAGGTAGAGATACTGGCATAAATGTACTTGGACCAGACTGCTCATACTAACCTGTTTGATCAAGTTGCTGATATTAATAGAGACATTGCATTCCTCTCTGAATGCATTTGCCATTAAACTACAATATATGATGTGTGTTACTCACCTATTAAGACAATCACATAGACAATTTTGTTAGCAATAGTTTTACAGGAAGATTTTTGTGTTTAAGTCCTCTTTTTACTGCAGTGATGTGGTCCATGCATTGAATAATTTTCTACTTATTGTCCACACTACCATATAATACAAATCAACCTCAATCTTGGGGAGTTTTCATGTGCTTACTCCCTGAATCAACATTTAAAGAGACAATGGAAATTCTCATGAGAATTTGAGATTCATAACAACATTTCCTTTGGATTCAGCACTTTTCATGTTATCCAGATGTTCTCCCCAGACAATCTATATTTTTAAAAACAGAGAATTCTCAACAGAATATTCTCAGATGGCTGAGAAACGATTAAAGAAATGTTCAACACCCTTAGCCACAGGGAAATGCTAATCAAAAGTACTTTGAGATTCCATCTTACACCTGTCAGAATGGCTAAGGTCAATAACACAAGTGTCAGCTCATGCTGGCGAGGATGTGGAGCAAGAGGAGCATTCCTCCATTGCTGGTGGGAGTGCAAACTTGTACAACCACTATGGAAATCAATATGATGGTTCCTCAGAAAACTAAACTGGGAATTGATCTACCTCAAGCTATACCACCTTGGGTATATACCCAAATGACCTCCATCCTGCCACAAGGACACTTGCTCCACTATGTTCATGGTGGTGTTATTCATAGTAGCCAGAAACTGGAAACTACCTAGGTGTCCTTCAACTGAAGAATGGATAACAAAATGTGGTATAGTTACACAATTGGCTATTACTCAGCTGTTAAAAAATGACATCATGAAATTTGCAGGCAAATGGATGCAACTAGAAAAATAAGTCATCCTAAATAAGGTAACCCTGTGGTGGTATTGTGTTCCCCAAAATAGTGTGTACCCTAATAAACTTATCTGGGGTCAGAGAACAGAAAAGCCACTAGATACTTAGGATAGGCAGTGGTAGCACATGCCTTTAATCCTAGCATTCCAGAGGCAGAAATCCATCTGTTCAAGGATACAGCCAAGCATGGTGACTCACGCTTTTAATCCCAGAAAGCGAGCCTTTAATCCTAGGGAGTGATGGTAGAAAGCAGAAAGGTATATAAGGCGTGAGGACCAGAAACTAGAAGCATTTGTCTGGTTAAGCATTTGTCTGGTTAAGCATTTGGCTGGTTAAGGTTTTAGGTTTTGAGCAGCACAGTTCAGCTGAGAGCCATTCAGATATGAGGACACAGAGGCTTCCAATCTGAGGAAACAAGATCAGCTGAGAAGTTGGCCAGGTGAGGTTAGCTGTGGCTTGTTCTGTCTCTCTGATCTTCCAGTATTCACCCCAATAACTGGCCTCAGGTTTGATTTTATTAATAAGACCTTCTAAGATTCCTGCTGCATAACCCAGGTCCAGAAAGACAAATATGGTATGAATTCACGTATAAGTGGATATTAGCTATTAAGTAAGTGATAATCAAGCTACAATCCACAGACCTAGGGAGGGTAGATAAAGTGGAGGGTTATAGATGGGAAGGATAGATCTCCCTAGGAAGGAGAAACAGAATATATTCTGAGATGGAGCAGGAGGGATCAGATGGTAGGGAGGATGGAGGGAGAGACTGTGGGGAGAGACAACTGGAATTGGGAGGCATTGGCGGGGGGAGTGTGGAAACCTAGTGCAGTGGAAACTTCCTGGAATACATGAGGGTGACCCTAGTGGGAACTCCTAGTAATGGAAGGTATGAAATCTGAACTGGCCATCTTTTGTAGCCAAGGAAGGCTTCCAGTGGTTGGACTGGATTACATTCAGTTGAGTTGTTGGCCTTGGGGGTCCCATGGAGATCACTAAACCATTCAGGCTGATGCTAGGATAGAAAGTCCCTTTCTGAAAACTGGCAGGTCACTTCCTTGTCAAGGACAACTTCTACACAGCCCAATGAACTTAGGAACATTGAGCTGATGCCAGCTTGGAGTCTTCACCCCTAAGTTCTAGTCTCTTTGGAGGGGGAAGTTACTTTTCAGGCTATGGAAGAAGAAACCTGGACACCAACCCAGCCACAAAATCCCCCACCTACAATCTGTCCTGCCTGCATGGTTCGCTGGGGGCAATAGTGGTGCAGAACTTGTGGGAGTGGCCAGCAATGTTTAGTTTAACTCAAAGCCACAAGAGGGAGTCCACACTCTACACTACCTGCATGGCCAGGAACCAGAGACAGGATAGCCCAGAGACCTAGAGTGGAACTAAACACATCTGAAAAAAAAATCAAATGAAATGATTCCTAATGATATTCTGCTATACTCACAGATTGGTGCCTTATCCAGTCATCATCAGAGAGGCTTCCTCTAGCTGCAGATGGGAGCAGGTGCAGAGAATCACAGCCAGACATTATAAGGAGAGAGTCTAAATGGAAAGTTTCTACCAGGTTTCTCTCCTCAAAGATGGGGGAACCCATAGGAAGAGAGAAAGAAAAGACTGTAGGAGTCAGAGGGATGATGGAGAATAACATGAGACTATGGCCCACTGAATCAATTAAGCAGGGCTCTCATGGGCTCACAGAGACTGAAGCAGCAAACATAGGACCTGCATAGGTCTACATCAGGTCCTCTGCATGTATGTTATGATTGTTAGCTTGGTGTTTTTATGGGATTCCTAATAGTAGTAGTGGGTGTATCTCTGACTCTTTTGCCTGCTTTTGAGACTCTTTTCCTCCTATTGGGTCACCTTGTCCATCTTCAACATATTAGCTGTTAAGTAAATGATAAGCTTTCACCTAGTCTTATTGTATCTTGTTTTGTCCTGTTTGTCTGTCCTCTCTTGGAGGTCTGCTCTTTTCTGAAGTAGAAATGGAGGGGGAGCTAGGAGGAGTGGAGGGAGGGAAAACTGTGGTTGTAATGTATGAGAGAAAAATCTATTTTCAATATAAAAGAAAAAGGTTAATACTCAAGTAGACACATGAATAGCTTTGCATTATATATATGTGTGTATATGTAAATATAAGCATAACATATATAGCAATGATATATATCATTTTATGTTGTTATTTATTTATTTATTTATTTATTTATTTATAATTACAACATTTCTCCCTTCCCTTTCCTCCCTCCAAACCCTGCCCCATACCCCTGCCCATTCTCCTTCAGATTTATGGCCTCTTTTCCACTAATAGTTATTATATATATATAAATAAATATATAATAATACATATATGTATATATGTATATATACATATATAATAATACATGTATGTATGTGTATACGTGTATATATGTATATGTATATATGTGTATACATATATATTCCTAAATACAACCTATTCTGTCAATAAATGTTACTTATAAAAACAAAATAAAAAAATGTGCTTAGAAAAACAATGACTAGAGACTTGAGTGTAAATTGCTTTGAGAAGTGTTTGCTATAATATTTAAGAAAACAACTATTAGTTAGGTATCTAATTCTAATTGTTTATGTGCCTGTATTAGGCTTGAATTGTTTCCTACATCACTGTGTACCTCACTGGTATATCTTGGACTACCAATTCAGTTTTTTTTTGTTTTGTTTTGTTTTGTTTTTTTGGTTTTTCGAGACAGGGTTTCTCTGTGTAGCTTTGCGCCTTTCCTGGAACTCACTTGGTAGCCCAGGCTGGCCTTGAACTCACAGAGATCCGCCTGGCTCTGCCTCCCCAGTGCTGGGATTAAAGGCGTGCGCCGCCGCCGCCGCCGCCGCCGCCGCTGCCGCAGCCGCCGCCGCCGCCACCACCACCACCCAGCCCAATTCAGTTTTAAAGGGTTGACAATAAAATTAACATAATCAATTTACTCTGACCATGTTATGTGACATAGGCTGTCTTGTTCTATGACTAAGAATAGCCTAGTGAGGATGTCTGGAGGTGTTTTGTTTGGAAATTGCATAGATGAAATTGGAACCAGAAAAGAACTGTAGCGGTTCCCATTTTCCCCAATATCCTGGCAAAATCTTCTGGTGGAGGATTTCATACACATCAGTCAGTTGAAGTAAGTCTCCTGAAGCCATTTAGCTGTGCACAGGACATTTACTTCTAGAAAAAAGTCTCCAGAGAGTTCTGCAAGGCAAAAATATTAATACTTATTCCCATACTTTTAAAGCAAAGATTTCCTCACCTATAGTTCTACCAATCCAGGGGCTCCATGAAACTACATCCTCATTCCTTTCCCCCACCACACAAGACTCTCACCTGGAATGTTCAGGTAAATGAGGGACAAGTTAATTTTTATAAAATTTAATTCAAGTTGGAATTCTTTTTTGTTTTGTTTTGTTTTTCGAGACAGGGTTTCTCTGTGTAGTTTTGGTATCTGTCTTGGCTCTCACTCTGTAGACCAGGCTGGCCTTGAACTCACAGAGATCCACCTGCCTCTGCCTCACAAGTGCTGGGATCAAAGGTGTGTGCCACTGCCTCCCAGCCTCAAGTTGGAATTCTTTAACTCTATTTCTTTGTCTGTTTTCTGTTTCTCTATCAGATAAATATTTAAGATTTTGTTTACTTAGTGAAGATGTTGATACAACAATATGATAAAAGATGTACGTGGCAAATATCAAAAGCAGAGTGCATATAAAGAAAACAGTTTTATTTTGGTTAAAATTTCTGAAGGCTAGAAAGTCCAAGATCAGGAGGCTATACCATTTAACTCACGACAGAAAGCAGAGATAGGTATTGATTCTCTTCTGGGGCTCTATCCTGTGATCCAAATACCTCTCTCTAGACTTCACCTTCCAGCAGTGTGCACTGAGGAACTGAGGGGGACAAGATCAAGTAGAAGACTTCTTATTTCCTGTCTGGAGACTATGACAGCAGAATGCTATGGGTCTGCAGTTAAGAGAAAGAAGAATGCATCATTAACTAAAAGGATAATGATGCAATCTTAAATTTCAAAATACATTCTCATAGTCATTTATTACTGTATTCTTGACTGCTTTCCAGGACAATGAGTTGAGAAATATTTTTTTACAGACAATTGTTTCCATTAACCAGAACCTGGGTACATGCACCAAGAAGAACTGAGTGAGACAGATGTTACTATTTCTTTGCTGAGCAGGTTGTGTATTGAAAGCTGTCAAACTGAAGATATTCTAGAGAATGAATGCATCACTCAGTGTAATTTCAAGGTCCACAATTGTTAAAACCCTCTACTAAAATCCTGACAAACACTGATTTGTAAGTTTCCTCTGTATGAGCTTATGTCTCCTAAAATTTTATTTAAATGGAACCAATTCCCTTAGTATACTTCTGCTTAATCCTTCCTTTTTTTATTCAGTCACTATGTATTTAAAATTCATCTATTCCTTTGCAATCCTAACATTTATTTAATTGTTAATGATCCCAGCATATGGATATATCACACATGTTTCACCCTTTACCTCTTGAAGATAGTATCAATTGATTCTGTTCATTATGAATAAAGATTCTTATCATTACCATAGAGATGCTTTTAGGAACGTGAATTCGCAAAATATTGATAACTAATAAATGTAGCTGAAGTTTTTCCTGTGTCCCACCCAGTCTGCAGCCACTCAGACCCAAGTAAACACACAGAGGCTTATATTAATTAAAACTGCTTGGATATTAGCTCACGCCTACCACTGACTAACTCCTATGCCCATTTCTGTTAATCTATATGTTACCACGTTTTCTATGGCTTTACATGTATGCCATTACATGCTGCTCCCTGGATGGCAGGCTGGCTTCTCTCTCTGCCTTCTTCCTATCTCTCCCTTTTGCATTTCCCACCTGCCTCTATGCTGCCTTGCCATAAACCAAACAGCTTTATTTATCAACTGATTAGAGCAACACATATTTGCAGCGTACAGAAAGACATTCCCTCATCAAATGAAGATATGGTTTTTATACAGAAAGACTCCAGTTACATCAATAAAAATTAATGTTTTTTAATCAAGAGTGACTATATCATTTTGCATTAAAAATGTTATGGTTAGAAACATTTTCTATACACCCAAGTTTTCAAGCCTTTGATTCTATTTCAGGGCAGATCTGGAACCTAAGGAGATAAGACACCCCTGTCACTTAGGACAGATCATTGAGGATATCTATGTCCAGTACATCTTTTAAAATCCATTTGCACACCAATTTCTGCTTTAATGAATTAGAAACTCTAGTAGTATAGAACACCTCCTCAATGACTAACTTTTTATCTCCCATCTAGGAGCCTGCCTACTCTGAGTCTGGTTATAGATCTAGAGGTAACTACTGAAGGGCCCCGAGAGACATCAGTATTTTCTTGCCTGGCATCTCCTTTAGGGACATTTACTGCTGTTTGGTTGACAATGAAAGATTAATTCCCACAAGAGATGGGGATTGGAATACATCCTCTGCTAAGGATGGAGAGATTACTTCCTCAAGTGACATAAACCCTTCAAAATCAGAATGTACAAAGTCCACAGCTTCAGCAAGGTCATCCCACGCATCTCCACTCCAAGTTACAGGATCCCATCCTTACCAATCAGTGCCCTTACTTTAAGAACTGACACCTCTGAGACTGGGACTTGACTTTTTAATTGTAATTCAGCCAATCTTATTATGAGGGCATAGATTTGATATTCCACAACTTGAGTTCTATGGCTGCCAGAGAGAAGATTCCCTTCCAAAGCACGCTTAGAAACCTTTAGATTATTTATGCAATCTGGATCTAGGCGATTGTTTCATTGAGTTCACTCTTTTCCATTTGCCACTATATTCTGAGATAATAGAAATTGGTTAATTTTATCCCTAAAATCATTCTTTTCTATTGTCAACTTATCCAGAAATGCTAGAAGGAAGCAGCCAGCATCATTATTTTCCTTATTTTTTCAATCAATTGTTAAAAGTTCTATATTCAGAGTCACCAAATTCCTTATTCTGTGCAGCAAGCCTTTCAAAGATTTCTAACCATGGGATTTCAGCATTTTTCATACTACCTGGGGAGGCTCCAGTAACTGTAGGTATTGGCAAGTTCCCAAACATACTTAACATACTTAAAAATTCATCCTTACAATTCTGTTTCACTAGAACCATTTCTGGGACCACAGTCTCTGTTAGGGTTTTCTAGAAGAACAGAACTGATACTATATATATATACCTTACAGGCTGTGGTCCAGACAGTCCAAAATGGCTGTCTCCCAAAGTAAAATCTAAGAATCTAGTATTTGTTCAGTCAACAAGTCTGGATGTCTCATCTGTTCTTCAGTCTACACTGGAATCACAAAGAAGTAGACTCTAGTGACCATGAAGGAAAAAACTTGCCAAAAGAGTCAAGAAAGAGGGCAAAGAACAAAAGTTTGTTTCTTCTTGTCCTTTATATAGTCTGCCATGAGAAGGTGTGAAATTAAAGGTAGGTCTTCCACTTTCAAGTGATCTGGATTTAAACTGGATCATTCCACCATAAATGATACCATTAACTAAAAACAATCTCTCACAGGTGTGCCCAATGGCTTGGGTTTTTCGTTAATTCCAGATGTAGTCAAGTTGACAACCAAGAATAATCATTATACAAGATAATTCTTTACCATTTCTATGCATCCTTCATCTTCTTTAATATGGTGAATAACAAATACAGGTATACCAATTATGTCAGTTTAGCTAGTTTCCATTTTTCACTGACAATGTACCTTCTGTATCTCTCCAATTTAATTTACAATTTTCAAGTCCAAATCCAAATGATTTACCCTTACAGGAATTTCTTACTGTATTTCTATAAATCTGCACTAGCCAACGATGAGCAAGCAATGGCATGAGATTTCTCAATCTCCGAGGACCAAGCTTTAAACAAAATTTCAGGGAATTTCAGGGAAAATCCCAGATTTTCAAGAGACTGAGGTAGGAAAACCATGGATTCAAGGCCTAACTTGACTACAGAGTGAGTTTAAGGCTTGTCTGAAAGTTCAAAGTTAAAAAAAAAAAGAGTAGATTTAGCTTGATATCAGTGCACTGTCTTAGATTGAGTTCAATTCTAAATACCATAAAAAAACTTGAATGAATGATTAAACAAATAAATAATCCTAGTATGTGTTACTCTTTAGTTGTTTACATTGAAAACTCTAAAGTAAACATATTTGTTAGGGTATCAGTGCTTCAATAACAACATGAAATGCTAGAGGAGTCATAGAGTTGACTAAACTCTCTGTACAATGGTAAAAGTTTCAGCTGCTGGGGTGAAACTAGTCCATTCGTCTAAAAAGCTTCCTTTGTGTTACCTTTCGAAAGGCTTCTTTCACTTCCTTGTTCCTCAAAGTGTAGATAACAGGATTCAGAGCAGGGGTGACCACAGTATACATGAGAGCAGTAGCCTTGTCAGTGTCTGGGGTGTGTGAACTCTTGGGTTGGAGATAAGTGAACAAGGCAGTGCCATAGAAAAGAGAAACGACCAGAATGTGAGAGGAACAGGTAGAGAAAGCTTTGTGTCTGCCTGCTGCTGAAGGCATTCTCAAGATGGTCAGAAGGATGCGCACATAGGAGCACAGAATAAAGAGACAGGGACTCATAATGAAGATCAGGGAAACGATAAATAGCACAATTTCGTTCTGGGAGGTATCCACACATGCCAGTTTCACCACAGGCATGATGTCACAAAAGAAATGCTGAATTTTTCCTGCTCCACAGAAAGGCAGAGTGAAGATCCATGTGGTCTGGACTGACTCCACCACTGTTCCAGTCATCCAAGATGCCCCAGCCAACTTCAAGCAGACCGAAGGGCCCATCCGCAGAGTGTAATGCAGTGGGTAACAAATAGCCACAAAGCGATCATAAGCCATGGCTGCCAGCAGGCAGCATTCTGTCAGTCCTAAGATGGTGAATACATACATCTGAGCTGCACAGCCTCCCACACTTATGGTTTTGGGATGCACCAGTAGGTGCACCAGCATCTGAGGCACCACACTGCTGATATAACACATCTCTAGAAAGGAGAGGTTGATCAGGAAGAAGTACATGGGAGTGTGCAGGGAAGGGGTGGCCCAGATCACACAGATGATGAGGAGATTTCCTCCCACAGTAAACAAATAGATAACCAAGAACACAAAGAAGAGGACAAGCTGCAGCTCTGCTAGAGAAGAAAAGGCCACCAATGTGAATTCAGTGCAGAGGGACAGGTTTCCATTCCTCACGAGCTCAGAGTCAGACATCCGTGAAGACAACAGAGCAGGCAGATAGTTCCAAGGGACACAGTCAGCAGTGATCGGTGCCAATCACCCTCAGCAATGGAACTCTTCCACTATCAGTGTGCTAACAAAAGAACAGAGACATCTGAATGCCGGTGAGACAAACAACCCATTCAAGTGAATGCATATTTCTGTTGTGGATCTTGTTCTGTTTTCACAGAAACTTGAATAAAAAGGTATCTAAGTAAAGAATTCTAATTTTCACCTAGTAATTCACACAAGCTCTTTTACAATTGACATATGATAGTGTTTCAATTATAAAACAAAATTAAATAAGAAAGTGTCATCTAATTATCTGACCTCTACAATCATCTCAAGGCTCCACTTAAATATCCAACAGAAAGAAAGTCTATTCCAGTCACTTAGTTTAGCATTTATCTACATGACAATCTAATTTTGGCTTAAATAGAGTATGTTAATGATTAGACAAATAAGAAACACAGACATAGAAAAACATATAAGATCTTCTTCTCAACATTAATAAACTTTTTCAGGATATTGTGGCTTGGAGGACTGCCTAGAAGGAAAAGCTTCTTCTTGCTGTTGGTATTGTGTTTTACAATGCCAAATGACAACATGAGTTATAAGCATAAGCAACACTTTTATTTTTTATGATAGACCATAGGGATTATATCCCTGTATTGTGTAATTATGTTAGTCTCAGGAGAAATATGTTCAACAACAACACAAAATGATGTTTCTTGTGCAACTTGGCTTTTTTTTTTTTAGTATATATTTTTTAGTATATTTAGTATATTTTTTTTAGTATAGTATATTTTTATTTTAGTATATTTTTAGAGATAATCTATTACTATCAACTATTTCATTGAAGACACAGTAAAGTAAAAGTTTCTAACTGATACCCATGATTCACCTGAAACTCTAAGGACTGTGCTATAGCATCCTTAATGAAGCTCTATTACCGAGTTACCATTCAGATCTTTGCAATACCAGTGGGTGTTGTTTAGAACACAAATGAAGTCCAAACAACCCACAAAGACATTCCAAGGCCTTCACTATCAATCTTTCAGTTGGAGTAGCATAAAAAGTGTGAATGACCAATAACTATTACATTTCCCATTGAATTGGTTGAAATATCTTAATGAAACATTTTTCTCTTAAGAAATGAACAGTTTAGGAGAAACAGATGCCAGGAAATAATCAAATTGAGGGCTGAAATCAATAAAATAGAAACAAAGAGAACAATACAAAGAATCGATGAAACAATTCTTTCAGAAAGTTCTTTGAGAAAATCAACAAGATAGACAAGCCCTTATCCAAATTAACCAAAAAGCAGAGAAAGAGAGCATCCAAATTAACAAAATCAGAAATGAAAAGGGAGACATAACAACAGACAATGGCCGGGCGGTGGTGGTGCACGCCTTTAACCCCAGCACTTGGGAGGCAGAGCCAGGCGGATCTCTGTGAGTTCGAGGCCAGCCTGGGCTACCAAGTGAGTTCCAGGAAAGGCACAAAGCTACACAGAGAAGCCCTGTCTCGAAAAACAAAACAAAAACAACAACAACAAAAAAAACAGACAATGAATAAATCCAGAGAATCATCAGATCATACTTCAAAAACCTGTACTCCAAAAAATTGGAAAATCTAAAATAAATGGATGATTTTCTGGATAGGTACAACATACCAAAGTTAAGTCAAGACCAGATAAACAATATAAATAGACCAATAACCCCTAAGGAAATAGAAACAGTCATTAGAAGTCTCCTAACCAAAAAAAGCCTAGGACCAGATGGTTTCAGTGCAGAATTCTACCAGATTTTCAAAGAAGAGCTAATACCAATACTTTTCAAATTGTTCCACACAATACAAACAGAAGAAACATTACCAAACTCTTTATGAGACTATAGTTACCCTGATACACAAACCACACAAAGATGCAACAAAGAAAGAGAATTACAGACCAATCTCCCTCATCAACATTGATGCAAAAATACTCAATAAAATACTGGCTAACCAAATCCAGGAACACATCAAAAAAATTATCCACCATGACCAGGTAGGCTTCATCCCAGGGATGCAAGGATGGTTCAACGTATAAAAATCTGTCAATGTAATACACCATATAAATAAACTCAAAGAAAAAACCACATGATCATCTCATTAGATGCTGAAAAAGCCTTTGACAAAATCCAACACCCCTTCATGATAAAGGTCTTAGAGAGATCAGGAATACAAAGAATATACCTAAACATAATAAAGGCAATTTACAGCAAGCCGACAGCCAACATCAAAT
Source organism: Peromyscus eremicus (assembly GCF_949786415.1). Classification (NCBI taxonomy): domain Eukaryota; kingdom Metazoa; phylum Chordata; class Mammalia; order Rodentia; family Cricetidae; genus Peromyscus; species Peromyscus eremicus. Next base: position 443,028 of record NC_081434.1, read on the forward strand.
TAAATGGAGAGAAACTCAAAGTGATTCCACTAAAATCAGGAACAAGACAAGGATGTCTACTCTCCCCATACTTATTCAACATAGTACTTGAAGTTTTAGCTAAAGCAATAAGACAACAAAAGGAGATCAAGGGGATACAAATTGGAAAGGAAGAAGTCAAACTTTCACTATTTGCTGTGGTAATATTGTGTTCCCCAAAATATTGTGCACCTAATAAACTTATCTGGGGTCAGAGAACAGAACAGCCACTAGATACAGAGGCCAGAAAATGGTGGCACACACCTTTAATCCCAGCATTCTGAAGGCAGAGATCCATCCAGATCTCTGTGAGTTCAAAGCCACATTGGAAACAGCCAGGCATGGTGACTCACGCCTTTAATCCCAGGAAGTGATGGCAGAAAGCAGAAAGATATATAAGGCATGAAAACCAAGAACTAGAGCTGATTAAGCTTTTAGGCTTTGAGCAGCACAGTTCAGCTGAGATCCATTTGGATGAGGACTCAGAAGCTTCCAGTGTGAGGAAACAGGATCAGCTGAGGAATTGGCAAGGTGACGTGACTGTGGCTTGTTCTGCTTCTCTGATCTTCCAGCATTCACCCCAATACCTGGCTTCAGGTTTGTTTTTATTAATAAGACCTTTTAAGATTCGTGCAACATCTTGCAAACGATATGATAGTATACATGTTACCCCCAAAATTCTACCAGGGAACTCCTACAGCTGATAAACTCCTTCAGTAAGGTGGCAGGATACAAGATTAACTCAAAAAAAGTCAGTAGCCTTCCTATATACATATGATAAATGATCTGAGAAAGAAATCAGAGAAACATCACCTTTTACAATAGCCACAAATAATATAAAATACCTTGGAGTAACTTTAACTAAGCAAGTGAAAGACCTGTATGATAAGAACTTTAAGTCTCTGAAGAAAGAAATCAAAGAAGATATAAGAAAATGGAAAGATCTTCCATGCTCATGGATAGGTAGAATTAACATAGTAAAAATGGCAATCTTACCAAAAGCAATCTACAGATTCAATGCAATCCCCATCAAAATCCCAACACACAGACTTGGAAAGAAAAATACTTAACATTATATGAAAAAAAACAAAAAACCTAGGATAGCTAAAAGAATCCTATATAATAAAGCAACCTCTGGAGGCATCATGATCCCTGACCTCAAGCCCTACTATAGAGCTATAGTAATAAAAACAGCTTGGTACTGGCATAAAAACCGATATTGGAGCATTGGAATCGAATTGAAGACCCTGACATTAATCCACATACCTATGAACATATGATTTTTTTTTATAAAGAAGCCAAAACAGTACCATGGAAAAAAGAAAGCATCTTCAACAAAGGGTGCTGGCATAACTGGATGTGAATATGCAGAAGATTGCAAATAGATCCATATCTGTCTCCATGCACAAAACTCAAGTCCAAGTGGATCAAAGACCTGAATATAAATCCAGTTACACTGAACTTGGTAGAAGAGAAAGTAGGAAGTAGTCTGGAACTCATTGGCACAGGAGACCACTTCCTAAATATAACACCAGTAGCACAGACACTGAGAGAAACAATTAATAAATTGGACCTCCTGAAACTGAGAAGCTTTTGTAGAGCAAAGGACATAGTCAATAAGACCAAATGACAGCCTACAGAATGGGAAAAGATCTTTACCAACCCCACATCTGACAGAGGGCTGATCTCCAAAATATATAAAGAACTCAAAAAGCTAGACTTCAAAATAATGAACAATCCAATTTAAAAAAATGAGCTACAGAGCTTAACAGAGAGTTCTCAACAGAAGAATCTCAAATGGCTGAAAGACATTTAAGGAATTACTCAACATCCTTAGTCATCAGAGAAATGTAAATCAAAACAACTCTGAGATACCATCTTATGCCTGTCAGAATGGCTAAGATAAAAAAAAACACTGAAGACAGCTTATGTAGGAGAGGATGTGAAGCAAGGGGAACACCCCTCCACTGTTGGTGGGAATGTAAACTTGTACAGCCACTCTGGAAGTCAGTGCGGTGGTTTCTCAGAAAATTGAGAATAAGTCTTCCTCAAGACCCAGCTATACCACTCTTTGGCATATATCCAAGGAATACTCCTTCTTAACACAAGGACACATGCTCAACTGTGTTCATATCAGCGTTATTCATAATAACAAGAACCTGGAAACAACCTAGATGCCCCTCAACTGAAGAATGGATAAAGAAAATAGTACATATACACAATGGTGTACTACTCAGCAGTAAAAAAAAAAAAATGATATCATGAAATTTGCAGGCAAATGAATGGAACTAGAAAATATCATCCTGAATGAGGTAACCCAGACTCAGAAGGACAAACATAGTATGCACTCACTCATAAGTGGTTACTAGATTCCAGGGAAGGGATGGCCAGACTGCAACCCACAGCTCCAGAAAGGCTAACTAACAGGGAAAGACTCTAGGAGGGACACATGGATGGCCCAGGGACGGAGAAGTGGATGATATCTACATGAGTGGACTGGGAGTGGGAGGGCTGGTGGAGGGTGAGGAGTGGAGCATGAGAACATAGGGAAATAGGAGGGTCGAGCTGGAACAGGGACAGAGTGGGAGGGCAGGGAGGGAGATACCATGATAGATGAGGACATCGTGGGAAAAGGAAGAGGCAGGGTGCTGGGGAGGTTCTCAGAAATCCACAAGGATGACACCCACCTTGGACTGATGGCAGCGATCTAGAGGGTGCCTGAACTGGTCTACTCTGGTGACCAGTCTAGTGATACCCTAACCGTCATCATAGAGCCTTTGTCCAGTGACTGATGGAGGCAGATGCAGAGATCCATGGCCAGGCACCAGGCTGAGCTCTGGGAATCCAATCAATGAGAGAAAGGAGGGATTCTGCAGGCAGAGGACATTGAGATCATGGTGGGAAAACGTGCAGAGATGACTGGCCACACTAGTGGAAGCCCATGGACTGTAGACTAGTGGCTGTGGAGCCCCCATGGGACTGGACTAGGCTATCTGGATATGGAAGACTGGCTCGAACTATTTGGGGGGCACCCAGGCAGGGGGATCAGGATCCATCCCTGGTGCATTGTCGGGCTTTTGGGAGCCTAGTGCCTGCGGTGTGACACCTTGTGCAGCCTTGGTGCAGTGGGGAGGGTCTTGGACCTGCCTAGGCTCAGTGTGCAGGGCTCTGCTGACTCCCCATGGGAGACCTTGATTTGGGGGATGTGGGGATGCAGGGTGGCTTGGGAGGGAGAGCTGGGAGGTGGGATGAGGTATGTAGAGTGAGTAGAAAATTTCTTAATAAATAAAAATAAAAAAAGAGAAATGAACAGTTTGAGGTCTGGCATCACAGCCCAGTGGGTAAAGAAATCTGAGGGGTGCAATGAGGAAACAGACTCACTAACACAAAGCAAGGTAGATGTGCTGCAGATTTGCTGCTGATCCAGCTTCTGTTCTCCTCAAGGCGGATGGGCACCAACTGCAAGCCGCTTCCACTGCCTTCTGACGCAGTCTCCTCACCCCAAGAGAGAGCAGGACTCTCTCTCTCTTCCCCCTTAAGCAGTCACATATACAGACAAGAAGCCACGCCCCAAGGATTGTATCACAAAGCTATTGGTGGAACGAATTCCCACAACAGAAATCTGCTGTAATAACTGGATGACCAGAGGTTTTTTTTTTTTAATTTTTATTTTGCAATATAATTCAGTTCTACATATCAGCCACAGATTCCCTTGTTCTCCCCCCTCCCGCCCCCCTCACCTTCCCCCCAGCCCGCCCCCCATTCCCATCTCCTCCAGGGCAAAGCCTTCCCCACAGACTGAGATCAACCTGGTGGACTCAGTCCAGGTAGGTCCAGTCCCCTCCTCCCAGGCCGAGCCAAGGGACCCTGCATAGGCCCCAGGTTTCAAACAGCCGACTCATGCAATGAGCACAGGACCCGGTGCCACTGCCTGGATGCCTCCCAAACAGATCAGGCCAATCAACTGTCTCACCCACTCAGAGGGCCTGATCCAGTTGGTGACCCCTCAGCCATTGGTTCATATTTCATGAGTTTCCATTTGCTTGGTTATTTGTCTCTGTGCTTTATCCAACCTTGGTCTCAACAATTCTCGCTCATATAAACCCTCCTCATTCTCGCTAATTGGACTCCCAGAGATCCACCTGGGGCCTAGTCATGGATCTCTGCATCCAGATCCCTCAGTAGTTGGATGAGGTTTCTAGCACGACAATTAGGGTGTTTGGCCATCCCATCACCAGAGTAGGTCAGTTCGGACTGTCTCTCGACCATTGCCAGCAGTCTGTTGTGGGGGTATCTTTGTGGATTTCTGTGGGTCTCTCTAGCACTTTGTTTCTTCCTATTCTCATGTGGTCTTCATTTACCATGGTCTCCTATTCCTTGTTCTCCCTCTCTGTTGTTGATCCAGCTGGGATCTCCCACTCACCCAAGCTCTCTTTCCCTCGACCCTTGCCCTTCACTACCCCCACTCATGTCCAGGCTGTTCATGTAGATCTCATTCCATTTCTCTGTCATTGGGCGATCCCTGTGTCTTTCTTGGGGTCCTGTTTTCCAGGTAGCCTCCCTGGTGATGTGAGTAGCAGTCCAGTCATCCTTGTTCCACATCTAGTATCCTGCAATGAGTGAGTACATACCACGTTTGTCTTTCTGAGTCTGGGATACCTCACTCAGGATGATTTTTTCTAGATCCATCCATTTGTCTGCAAACCTCATGATGTCATTGTTTTTCTCTGCTGAGTAGTATTCCATTGTGTATATGTACCACATTTTGTTTATCCATTCTTCAGTTGAAGGGCATCTAGGTTGTTTCCATGTTCTGGCTATTACAAACAATGCTGATCTGAACATAGCTGAACAAGTGCTCTTGTGGTGTGGTTGAGCATTCCTTGGGTATATGCCCAAGAGTGGTATAGCCGGATCTTGGGGGAGATGGATTCCCAATTTTCTAAGAAAGCGCCATATTAATTTCCAAAGTGGTTGTACAAGCTTGCATTCCCACCAGCAGTGGAGGAGAGTTCCCCTAGCTCCACATCCTCTCCAGCATAAGGTGTCTTCAGTGTTTTTGATCTTAGCCATTCTGACAGGCGTAAGGTGGTATCTCAGAGTTGTTTTGATTTGCATTTCCCTGATGATTAGGGATGTTGAGCAATTCCTTAAATGTCTTTCAGCCATTTGAGTTTCCTCTGTTGAGAATTCTCTGTTTAGTTCTATAGCCCATTTCTTAATTGGACTGTTGGGCATTTTGATGTCTAATTTCTTGAGTTCCTTATATATTCTGGATATCAGTCCTCTGTCAGATGTGGGATTGGTGAAGATCTTTTCCCATTCTGTAGGCTGTCGCTTTGCTTTGTTGACCGTATCCTTTGCCCTACAAAAGCTTCTCAGTTTCAAGAGGTCCCATTGATTGATTGTTTCTCTCAGTGTCTGTGCTACTGGTGTTCTATTTAGGAAGTGGTCTCCTATGCCAATGTGTTCAAGACTACTTCCTACTTTCTCTTCTAGCAGGTTCAGAGTAGCTGGATTTATGTTGAGGTCCTTGATCCACTTGGACTTAAGTTTTGTGCACGGTGATAGATATGGATCTATTTGCAGCCTTCTACATGTTGATATCCAGTTTTGCCAGCACCATTTGTTGAAGATGCTTTCTTTTTTCCATTGTGCACTTTTGGCTTCTTTGTCAAAAATTATTTGTTCATAGGTGTGCGGATTAATGATGATGACCAGAGTTTAATCCTTCAACCAATATGGTAGATGGTGAGAAAGTAACCACACATGCTCATGTGTACACAGCACACACACACACACACACACACACACACACACACACACACACACATATAAACACACACAACAAATAAGTAAATAAGTAAATATTTAAAAAAAATGATATAATTACAATTTTTTAATTCAAAGTTTATGCTTTGGTTAAAGTATGTCTTTTCACTGACAGCAAATATCCTCAGGTACTATCATAAGAACTAAAAGCAAAAGAAAGAAACAGTGAGAAACCAAGTTTGAAGGTATTATCTTAGGTAGATCTGTTTATACTTCTTCTACAGCTACCAACTGCAAACACTGGAGTTCTTAGAAGAGAGAAGTCCCAAGGGAGAGAATTATTCAAGAAGAGAAAGATGCATGAGTGGATAGATACATAAATTGAGATATATTGAACAGATAGTACTGAGATTTCTATAGAATTGACTCACATGTTTAAGGAGACTAAGATGTTCCACAACAGACCATCTACATGCTGGAGACACTGGGATGTTGGTTCCAGCCCAAAGGTCTCAGGAACAGAAAAACTGGTCATGTAAGTTTTCAGTGTGAGACTGGAAGTTTGAGAATCTGAAGATATAATCATAAGCCACTAAAGCCAGAGACCTTGGAGTTTTCATATCCAAGAAATTAGAAAGAGTGTATCCACACTCAAAGAGATACTCAGATTGGCATTTCCCTATCAGATTTCTATCTCTCTGAGCTTTCCACAACTTCAGATAACTATAATTGGATCACATTTGCCTATACTGGATGTGTCTCTTACTCTCTCCATTTGCAGTATATAATTTCTATTACTTTTTTGTTTTAAAGTTTTTATTTATTTTCTCCTTTTATCAAAACTAGATATTTCTCTCATACAATATATCCTGATTACAGTTTCCCCTGCCTCTGCTCCTCCCAGTTCCTCCCCACCTCTCCTCCAATCTGGATCCACTCCCTTTCTGTATCTCATTAGAAAAGAACAAGCTTTTATGACATAACAACAAAACATACCAAAATAAAATATAATACAATAAAAACCCATCACATTGAAGCTGGGCAAGACAAAATAGCAGAAGGAAAAGAATATCAAGAACAAGCACAAGAATCAGAGACTCACTCATTCACACACTCAGAGTCCTATAAAAATACTAAACTGAAAGCTATAATATATGTGCAGAGGAGCTGTGTTGGCCCTGTGTTTGCTGCTTCAGTCTCTGTGAGTGTCATGCCTCATCTAGATTCATCTCCAGTTCCATTCTGTCCCTGGAAGGCCCACCTGTTCTCTCCTGACTAGCTATTGACCATTCAGCTCTTTATTAAACCAATCAGAAGGTGCCTTGGCAAAGACATATCTTCACAGTGTACAAAAAGACTATCCCACAACAACTGATATTGTAAACCTATGTAAGTATCTATTGCTGTAGAGGTCATGTACCCTAGAGAAGAAACTACTACTAGCATTTTCTTAAATCAGTATAACTTCTAACTATATTCTAAACACTTATTATACTCACAGGTGAGAGTATGGTTTACCCCTCATTAAAGAAGCTTCATTTTGCAGCAGACAGAGATTACTGCAGAGATTCACAACTGGTCAAAATGCAGAGTAAGTTACCATGGAGTGCCCAACCCCAATTAGTTCATCTGTAACACAACCCCTACACCTAAGGTTCAGGGACTATTGCAGAAAAATGGGTAGAAAGATTGTAGGGGCCAGAGGACCAGGATAGCCACTGCTAGATATTGTCTGTGAGACACAAAAGGCATGATGTACCCATGAAATCTCAACAATATAGTTGCCTAAATAAGACCTGCACAATGACAACACCAACTGACATGCCAACAGGAATGAGAGAACAATTTTACAAGGCCCCTGAATGAAGATCTGTAAGATAGTATCTGCTAGGAGAGAGAGAGAATCGTTTTCTCCAGATGATCCTGGGGAATAGGTTATAGGTTGATAGGTTAGCCTATAACAAATGGTCAGTGTTGGATGCATATGCGTACAACAAGCACCACTATATGGACTCAGTAGGTTTCAAGAAATTGTCATGAATCTGAAAAAGAATTATGGAGTAGGAATGGAGAAATCGACAACAAAAGCAAGAGAGGTAGAAATTATGTTATTACAGGTATTCTTATATGAATTTTAAAAATAAAAATATATGTTAAAATTCTAATTTCACTTATGTGGACCCAGAGACAAGAAATTTATCTATGTATTGTCTCATCTATTACTTGTATCACTTTACCTATTGATAGCAGTAACTGCAAAACTATAAAACAATATTAATTTCCTTCATTTTGCATTAGCATTTTAGTAATATAAAAGACTGCCAAATTTCTTGCTCTTTATCTTATCTATGTGTTCTTTGCAATGATAATGTTCAAACCCAGAGCACTGGACAGTCTAAATTTTTTTTTTCAAACATAGGGTTTCACTGTGTAGCTCTGACTGTCCTGGAACTCTCTGTAGACTTGGCTGGCCTCAGTCTCACGGTGCCTCTCAATTACTGGGATTAAAGGCATGTGTTACTACATCTGGCTGTTTTAAGTTTTTTTATATTCATTTATTTTATACATTTCTGAAGCCAAGGCCACTGTGATGTAGCAACATTTCCTGGGCAGGTGGTCCTCTTCTGTATAAAAATACTAAGCATGAGTCTATGGGTGAGCCAGAAAGTAAGCCAGCAAACACCATTTCTTCAGGTTCCTGTCTTTGGGTTCCTGTCTTCAGGTTCTTGTCTCAAGTTCCTACACAGACTTTTGCTTTTGATAGACTCTGACCTGGCAGTGTAAGCCAAGTAACCATTTTCTCTCCAAGGTCTTTGGTGTTTTATAATAACAATGAAAAGAAAACTAAATCGGTCTGGAAGCAGATCTTGTAAATAGACTTGGGTAGGTAACTGAGGAAATTTCCTAGCAAAGTGATGAAACTTATACAAAAAGTGTGTGTGTGTGTGTGTGTGTGTGTGTGTGTGTGTGTGTGTGTGTGTGAGAGAGAGAGAGAGAGAGAGAGAGAGAGAGAGAGAGAGAGAGTTGAGCCAATAACTTAAACAAAGAGGAATCATAACTTGATAACTTTGGGAAATCCTTACAATACTAACAAATTAGAAGTGACATAATTTATTAGTTAAAATGAGTTTTGAGTCAGAATTCTCTTTGTGTTCTGGCTATCACGTAGTGAACAGCTCTGTGCAGCCATATGATCCCAGCCATGGCATTCTGCTTTACTACATACCCAGAAACAACAGAGCTAAGTGGCCCTGGACTGAAGCCATGCACCAAAATAAATGCTTTGTTTATCTCAGGAATATTCTGGCCTCTGACTAAAGCTCTATGTCTTTATCTATGAAGTGGCAAGGTAAGTATTTTTTAGTTCATTAAATTCTCACAAAGTAAATAGTGCTGGCATTGTAGCTCAGTATTTGAGTGCTAGCTTAAGACGCACAGAACCCTGTGTTTCATTTCTAGCACTGAAAAAAAATGGACTAAATAAATGGACATTTATTTAAAGTGACATTTGGAATATTACTTTAATCTATAAATCTTACTTGTGTTATCAAGAATTTATAATATGTTTATTACTAAAAACTTCAAAAAGCTGGTACTTAATTAGGATACCCATCTGTTTTGGACATACAAAATTCTCTGGTAATAGAGTGGAATTGAATTATCAGGGAACATACACCTGATGCTTATTATTAGCCATGTGCTGGAGCATTGTGATAAATGTTTGGCTGAGCATGTTTATGATTTTTTTATCACCCTTAGAATTTTCTAATGAATGAATAGTTCTTATTGTAAACTTTTCATTAATTTCTTAATCTATATGAAAAAAATCTCAAATGTGTATGTGGTATTTTAATCCTACCTTAAAAGAGACATTTAAGCTTCTATTTTTATTTTTATACATTATTTGACTTTTAAATGTAACTTCTGGGTTTGTACAGAACAGTCATATAATCAAAATATGTATCCCCAGTTTTAAATGCTCAAATGAAAAAAATTTATATACATTTCATGTTTAAATATTATCTTATATACCATTTTTGGATGAATTTATTTGGTATTTAAAATAAAATTTATTTATTTATTTATTTATTTTTAATTTTTATTTTGCAATACAATTAAGTTCTACATACAGGCACAGATTCCCTTGTTCTCCCCTCTCCCACCCCCCTCACCTTCCCCCCAGCCCGCCCCCCATTCCAATCTCCTCCAGGGCAAAGCCTTCCCCACAGACTGAGATCATCCTGGTGGACTCAGTCCAGGTAGGTCCAGTCCCCTCCTCCCAGGCCGAGCCAAGGGACCCTGCATAGGCCCCAGGTTTCAAACAGCCGACTCTTGCAATGAGCACAGGACCCGGTGCCACTGCCTGGATGCCTCCCAAACAGATCAGGTCAATCAACTGTCTCACCCACTCAGAGGGCCTGATCCAGTTGGTGACCCCTCAGCCATTGGTTCATATTTCATGTGTTTCCGTTTGTAAAATAAAATTTAAAGGTCATGTTCTAAGTGTGTGCTATAATTTTACATAAATATTGAATTTGATTTTTTCTCACAATAAATGTGAAAATATTACAGGAAAAATTAAAGTATATTCTTCACATAGTCTTAATACAGCAATATTTGTAATACCCAAGAGTTCCATAACAAAAGAAGCATTATTCTGAAGTGTATATTGAAATGTAGTCATAATTTACAGAAAGCATAGTCAATTCTGAAAAGCAATCCATAGTCTCCCTTTGGGGTAAAATGTTCAATTAACAGTAGTCCTTTACAATGTCCCAGGGATCATTTCCCCAAGGTTAGTTACATTTTTAAATATTGTTACTAAAACATATTCACCATTTAGTGCCAAAACAAAGCAGGTTAGTTTATCTAAGCCTTTTGTTTTATTGAAGACTGAGCTATTGAAAATTTCAAGCTCTGTTATCATTACCCTTTGAAAAATTGGTTGGACTTCAAATTAAAGGAGAAATGTCAGCTATTAGTTGGTAAGATATATCCAGAGATTTCTTTGTAATTTCTTTTGCTCCTCAGCTTCAATTTTTAAATGTATTATTTTATATTGCATCCCTGTATTGCAAAAATATTCTAAGAAAAATAATGGAAATGTTTAATTAGAGAAGATGGAATAACTTTGTCCTGCATTAAAATAAAAAAAAATGATGGAACACTTGTATTACCTGGAAAGCCATGGAATGCTACAAATTTGGTTACTTTAAATAAGTAATAAAATTTATTTTATTTTATATTTTATTAAAATTTGATTTGAACTGATTTTATTGGTAAAGCAATAGTGATGTACATAAGAAGCACTTTGGACTTTAATTACACAAGCATGTGCAGTTCAGACACCAAGGTATTTGTTCATATGCATGTAGGCTTGTTAGAAATGCTGCTGTTTTTGGGGAAATCCTAAGACCATCACACCAGCTTCATATTGTAGGTACTCATAGGTTTCATAGGTACTCATCACATAACAACACTGAGTCAAATTTATTTTTATAAAAAAATACAGTTTTCCCAAAATCAACTAGAATGAGAAATAAAATTTTATTTTTTGTGTTAAAAGGTCAATTAATTGTTTAGTGGGTCACAAATAAATGTTTCAGCCTCAGTAACATATAACTAATTAAATTAGAACCCAATATTCTACTGAGAGCAAGAACGTATTTTATGGATTTTTATTGTTTGTTATTTATTGTTACTTACTTGATTTAAGATGGTATCTATATTGATGAATGCTTTTGATATATCTTATCTTGATTTTTTACTAGAAATTGTCTAAAATATGACTTGTGAAAACCACACCAGAGTCTCTGAATTTGTTCTTCTGGGATTCACAAGCAACCCTGACATGCAGGTTTCCCTCTTCGTTTTGTTTCTGGCCATTTATTCAGTTACTTTGCTGGGGAATTTTCTCATTGTCACAGTCACCAGTGTGGACCCTGCTCTTCAAACACCCATGTATTTCTTTCTGCGAAACCTATCACTGCTTGAAGTGTGTTTTACTCTGGTCATGGTGCCAAAGATGCTGGTAGACCTAGTGTCAACAAGGAAAGTCATCTCTTTCGTGGGCTGTGGCACCCAGATGTACTTCTTCTTCTTCTTTGGCAGCTCTGAATGTTTTCTCCTCTCTATGATGGCTTATGACCGTTTTGTGGCCATCTGTAACCCTCTCCGTTATTCTGTCATAATGAATAGGTCCCTATGCTTGTATATGGCCATAGGTTCTTGGCTGTCTGGTGTTCCTGTGTCCATGCTTCAGACAGCTTGGATGATGGCGCTTCCTTTCTGTGGGCCCAATTCTGTAGACCACTTTTTTTGTGATGGTCCTCCTGTCTTAAAATTAGTTACTGAAGATACAACTACATATGAAATGCAAGCACTTGCATCCACTCTTCTCTTTATCATGTTTCCATTTTCTCTCATTTTGGTCTCTTATACCCGCATTATTGGGACCATTTTGAGGATGCCGTCTGCTACTGGTCGCCAGAAGGCATTTTCTACTTGTTCATCACACCTTATTGTGGTATCCCTCTTTTATGGAACAGCCAGCATGACTTATCTAAGGCCCAAATCTAGCCAGTCTCCTGAGAGCAAGAAACTCGTTTCTTTGTCTTATACTGTCATTACACCTATGTTAAACCCCATCATTTACAGCCTAAGGAACAATGAAGTGAAAGGAGCAGTCAAGAGAACTATCACTCGAAAGGTCTTAAAGAAGTTAGATGCGTTATAAGATCCTTCATGCAGAGCATTTCTTAGCAAAGTGGGGATACAGTATTCATCCACATTTCAGGGAAAGGAGTGGATGGTTTTTCTTGTTTCATCAGAATAACTTCAATATTGGGCTCATCCCAGGCCATCGATCAGAGTCCTCACAAGGAAGAAATGGAACTCTCAAGTTGAAGTAGTTGAGGAAAAGATTTTAAGCAGACCATTTAAAAACTGTGGGAAAGTTTATGTGATTGCCACTCAGGTCATATGATGGAAACTGGACACCCTTTGGCCTGAAGTGGTAAGTGTTTTTATTAATTGCACATATGCAGATATTCCTCAGAACATTATATATGAAAAAACTACAGGAGCTCTGCACCAAAAACCAGCAGTGATCCCAGTCTTATCCTGTTTTTATTTTAAATATATGATTGCTTCTATTCTTCCCCAAACCAAATCTGAAGCAGAGAGTAAAACTGTCTTTGACTCAGTATATGAAGACCAGATTTTTAGGGGATGAAGCCAAATGGAAAAGGGTAACAAATATGATGCAGAGTAAATGTAAATATCCACCACAAACATGTGATCTATGGTTAATAAGATAGAAGAATGTAATGTGGTTTAAGTGATTTTTTATTAATGTAGATTTTCTAAAAAATGAGATTTACAGATTCAAGGAATTCATAATGCAAACTCTTAATGTGAATTCCATACTTAAATGAGCCTTTAAAATAAAATTATCTTATAATTAAAATTTGATTATATAATTATGGACTTTTTGCTCAGAGACTAAATTAGGCATTAGTTATTTACTAATCACCTGTTTTTATAGTTTAAATAAAAATATTCACAGTACACCATGGCACAAAAGCAGAACAGAGACCTGCTGCAAGACATGCTGATGTAGTTGGTACAAATGTTATGGGAGTTATCAACCACTTTGGATTGGATTTAAGGTCCACTCCGTGAGATGGACCTCATAACAGCCAGTGCTAATGTGGCTAATTACCTGAGAATAGATAGGTCACAGGCCTAAGGGAAATATGCTGTGGTTATTCTGCTAAACAAATGTAATGATAAAATGATTCCTAATGATACATTGCTATACCCATAGACCAGCGCCTTGCTCATAAGAGAAGCTTTTTCTTGCAGTAAATGGGAATTAACACAGAGACCCACAACTGGACAATGAGTAAAGAGTGAGAGACTTTGGAGCATTCAGTCCTAAATAGGATGTCTTCATCAAACTCCTTCTTCTCTCAAGGCTCAGAGATCTATGGGAAGAGGAAGTGGAAAGATTGTAAGAGCCAAAGAGGATGATGACTCCAAGGAAACAGTGTCTTCCTGACACAGCACTGACACACATATGAACTCACAGAGACTATGGCAGTACACACAAGACCTGCACAGGTTCAAACCAGGCAGCCTCCCAGGACTGAGAGGTGGAGGTAGATTTGTGGCCCCACAACAAACCAGGAATCTGTTTGCAACTGATACATGCAAGCAAAGGGAAATTCTGTTTTCTGTAATGGAGTACCACTGAGTATATCAATCATACTTCAGGACAGGCTCAATGCTGAGGAGTAGTTGGCCAACACAAAAGGAACTCCACGTTTTGGGGTTTTGTTTTGTTTTGTTATGAGCTTTTTGTTTATTTTTGGCTTTGTTTTTGCCTAATTGGTTTTGTGTTTATTTGAATTTCATTTTTGTGTTCCTTTTGAAAAGGAGAGAAAGAGGAAGAACATAAAGTTGATAGGGGAGGAGGATCTGGGAGAAGATGGGAATAAAAAAGCACTATCAAAATATATTGTAAGAAAAAAATGTTTAAATTAAAATAGTAACAATATTACAAATGTGATTTACTGTGATAATACTCCTGAGGCAAATCGAGTGGTAAATTCTACTGAATTTTTGTTTTTCATGAGAGAAAATTAGTATCAAACAGTATAAATAGCTTGACAAAGCAGAATTACTGAGAGATGACTGCTTCTCAATTTAATTCTGTTCTTCTTGAATTTTAAATCCATTATATTAATGTCATAAACAGCTTTAGTAACATTTTTATTATGATAAAGCTACCACCTAAATTAGCTTGACATTGAAAATAACATGCATTTTCATTAAAGTTGAATAAAATTCCACTCTATATACATACCACACCTCTTCATGACCCATTCACTTGTTGATGAATATTTTCACACACAAAAATATGGTTGAAGCTGAAATTACTGTATTAAGTGGAGTAATCCAGACTCAGAAAGATGTATCCCATGTGTCTTTGCTCATACATGGGTCCTAGATTCTAGGTTTTATATACATGTATTTATGTGAAAAGGAGTGTGGACATAGACCATGAAACTAGAAATGAGACCTGGAGGGTGAATACAATTGTTAGGACAAGAGATAATAAATGGAATGCATGTGAAATGAAACTGGAAAGTAGAGTCCTGGGGAAGGAAGGATACAGTGTGGATGAGTGTGGAAGATGTGGGAGAAGAAGGGGAAAGATTAACCAAAGCAAATTATGTATGAAAATTACAGCTTGTTACCTTGTATGCTAACTAGCAAAAGTTAAAATTTAAAAATAATAGAGACAAAATAATGATATGAGCCAAATTTAATTTTGGAAACTCGGTACAAACATATTGGTTTAAATACAAGAGTTGTATAGGATGATATTTTCCCCTCTATAATTCTCACTTAATGTTTATCTTAGTTATTTCAACCAGTAATTACGATCTATCATGTTTTGTCAATTTCCCAGAAAATGTTTAAGTTACCATGAATTTGTAAGTTGTGATGAATATTTTAGTTTT
Source organism: Peromyscus eremicus (assembly GCF_949786415.1). Lineage (NCBI taxonomy): Eukaryota > Metazoa > Chordata > Mammalia > Rodentia > Cricetidae > Peromyscus > Peromyscus eremicus. The sequence goes on from NC_081434.1 coordinate 458,348, forward strand.
TGATATAATGAAGTTGAGATTAGAAATGTATGTTTTTTAAGTCGTTCTCTGACATTTAATTTTGAAAGTCCTAAGAGAGTTCAAACAAATTTTATTAAGGTCAGGCAAAATTCTGTCACAATGATTTCTATCTAAATGCAATTTTTGAACAAAATTCGGAATTGTAAGATAAAATTAGTAGTGCACAAGTATTTTAAAATGTGTGCTTATGTCTAACATGGTAAAATTTAGATAATGTGTGAAAATTAAGAATGTACCTAACACATAGCAAACAATATCTGAATATAATATCAAAATTTATAATGCATACTCCATATCAAATGTTTTATGTATGTATGTTACATATTGACTGAATAGTAAAATTAATTTCTTTCTGTTATATGCAAACAAAAATTTTAACTAGTCATGTACTTACTGCATATTTAGAGATTAGGGAGGGAAAGTATATATTTTGAGGCCCATAATTCCTAGAATTTTACATTGATTTGACTTACTATATTTCACCTGAACTGAAACTTCATTTTCCTAGAGCAGTAATTATCAACTTTTGGGGGGGTCGCATATCAGATTCCTGCATATCAGATATTTACATTATAATTCATAACAGTAGCAACATTACAGTTATGAAGTAGCAACAAAATAATTTTATTATTGAGGGTCACCACAATATAAGGAATTGTATTAAAGGATCACAACATTAAAAAGTTTGAGAACCACTGCTCTAGAGGAAGTAGAGATGGATCTACACATATAACAGAGGTGGTTTTTGTTTGTTTGTTTGTTTGTTTGTTTGTTTATTTTGTTTTTCATGTTACCTTCTCTGTTTATGAGTATCATCAGTGATCCAAGCTAGGCTGATTCCACTTTCTTTCTATTGTGAATAGAACAGCAGTACTTAAATTTTCTAAAGTATTTTTAAGTATATGTGGCAATTTACTGACCAACAATAGCTGTGTAAGAATAAATTGCTGGTATTGTTATTGATCAATTCCAAAGCAACTGCTTTGATTCCAAAGCAGTATCTTTTATTACACTTGTTATTTTTTCTTTTTTTTAAATTCTTCTTTCATACATTACATTAGATGTTTCTTTCTCCTTCCCCTCCCCCAGTCTCCCCCCACAGACATCCCCTCTCCCCAGAACCATTTCCCTTTCATCTCCACTCAGATTTTATTTGTTATGTTTAGAACGATTTATTCCCATTGGTAAGTACCATGAAAATTACATTCTGCCCTAGAAAGTATCTCGCTAGGAGGGGCTTAAATCATTACTTATTACTTTTTTCTAATATTGAAAGTATTCAAAGTTATTTTTAATTAGCTTAGAAAACAGTAGGCATCCTTACGGCATTTTCATACACTGATTTTGTTCATCTTCATATTCTTCCCCTCCCTCAATGGCCCCATCCCTGCTTAAATCCCTCAAACCCCAGTATTTTCCCTTCCAATTAGTTACATATTTCTTCTACCACTTTCCTCACCCTCCCTTACAGCCCATCCCCATCTTAGGACTCTTTCTAGTTTTTAGCATCTATACACATTTACTTCCACACAAATAACACATGTGAAAATTAGAAGTTAGGATCCTTTATGAGAAGGAACTGTGGTGTTTGACTTTCTGAACCTGATGTATAGGCTGATTCCTCTTTCTTTCTATTGTGAATAGAACAGCAGTACTTAAATTTTTAAAAGTATTTTTAAGTATATGTGGCAATATATGACCACCAATACATTTTATTTAAATTTTCTGTCTGTATTTTGTATAATTATATGTATTAAATCAAATTAAAAACAAAAAGTAGGACAAAGACTTTCCAATATCCTTCGTCAAGGCCCACATAATGTATTTTGTCATACTGTTCCCTAGCTCTCTTTCTCAAAACATTTTTCAATATGATACTGATGTTGCACATTTTCTAAAAGTAAGTACATTGATGAGCCATTGAGATGCCTCAGTGGATAAAGCCCTGTGCTAATAGACTTCATGGTCAAAATTTGATTACTGGTATCCACGTGCTGGAAGGAGAGAACCAACTCATTCCCATTGTTCTATGTCAACAACACCCCCAAATGAATATAACAAAAATAAAGTACATTGAAACATAGATGACCTTAAGCACATCACATTTAGGTTTTTTTTGTTTGTGTTTTAAATTAAGACATCAACAGTAACACAACACAATTTGCTAAGCTAATGCCAGAAGCCAGTTTTGTCAACGTTCACACAAATGATTTTTGGAGAGGAGAGAAAGTCTAGAGTCCAATTCAAGCTAACCTGTTGTGTCCAGTATTAAGGTCTCCGTATGCTCTAATATTAATGATTCCTCGGTGTTCTGTATCCCTCAGGACTTCCTTGCTTATAAAGAATATCAGTAGTTATTTTGCAAACAATGTAAGTGATACCTGTCCTTAAGTTTGCTGTTACTTTTCTATGACAAGACTGTGTTTACGAATTTGCAGTTACAGCAGAGCTACTGTTGTACCCTTAGTGCCTCAGCTTTTTGTTCTGTTACTCACAGAAAGTAACCTGGATTATTTGGTTGGTGTTCTGGCTGTGAGTGAAACAAAATATAATCAAAAATATTCTAAAATAAATATCTGTTTTTAAAAGATAATTTAAAATTATTTGCCTCATTTATTGGAGAATGGTATTTGCAATCAAAGGAACTTTAGAAGTTCTCATTAAAATCAGACTGCCACCATTTCTAGCTATTTTTAATGAACAGAGTTAGGAAGTACAACCATATACATATACACATTTGTCTACCTTTACCATAGACTTTTCTAAAGTCTATGAACTCAAGGGAAAAGTCCACTTTCAATTCTACACTAACTTGCTCTAACCAGGTCTCTTCCTTTCTTGAAGTATTTCTTTCTTGACTATTATGGTATGAAACCTGGCTTCTAATGTCTGTATGTTATTAACTAAACTGACCTATCCTAACTATGCATAACGTAGTTCTAGAATTTATATCCAATGCCACTGTGTAAGTGAAATTCACTAACTTCAGACCAATATTACATGATTGAACATTAAATCTCATATCATAGTTACTGAAGTAATATCTCTCTATCTTTTCTACTCTCCAATTAAATTTCCTTATTCATCTAAGAATAGTTTATTTAAAGGAATACTGTAACTTCAACTGTTTATACTAAAATAAAAATTTATGAATGAATTTAGTTTTCTTTGTAAGAAGCAAAAGAGAGAAAATTAAATCTAAATTAAGACGAAAGGACGTTTATAATGAATATAGGAAACCAGTGAAACAAACAAAAAACCTGAAGAAAAAATAAAAGACCAAATTTATTTTCCTTTTTAAAACACCATAATATTAAATTAATAAAATAATAATACTCAGTGATAATTTTCACAATCGAACTCTTTAAGGGAACATAACATATACACCATATGAAGTATTATAAAATTTAAAAATATAATGTCTGCTAAAAATATAGAACAAAAATTAATATATGTTTGTATGTCAATTGTAACACCAGAGAAAAGGGTAAATCATAAGATGGCATTTATTCAGTGAATGCTATTACTTATGATTTAAAAATCAATCAGGGTATCTCAATTAATAAGGATCAGCACAGAAAAGGAAAAGCCAAAAACCATATTCATTAGAGACTTAAAAAAGTTACAGGGATACAATATTTCCCCATACACAAAAAACTATTAAATAAAAAGCCTAGTGCAAGGTATGGACTACCTTTTTTTGACTTATTGATCACTGGGGTCTGGTAGACCACCCCAAACATAATATGCTATTGCCATTGCTCTTGGTTACTCTCCAAAACTTGATGGTAAGAACCTATAGCTGGCCGGGCGGTGGTGGTGCACGTCTTTAATCCCAGCACTCGGGAGGCAGAGCCAGGCAGATCTCTGTGAGTTCGAGGCCAGCCTGGGCTACCAAGTGAGTTCCAGGAAAGGCGCAAAGCTACACAGAGAAACCCTGTCTCGAAAAAACCAAAAAAAAAAAAAAAAAAAAAAAAAAGAACCTATAGCTGTAGATACCACATATCTAAGTCACTGGGTAGGAAGTACCAACATGGAGGCTTCGTCTCTATTGGGTAGATTTCATAGTGCTGGAAGGTCCTATAAGTGTTACTAAAGGAGGAAGTCATCACCAGCTTTACGGAGATGTGAGTCCTGTGAGCTTCAGTAATGACTGGCTTGGCAAGATGTGCCTACTCCTACAATAGTAACATGAATGCCATGTTATCAGCCACTTTCTAATAGCTTTGAAGCCCACTTCACAAGATGGAACCCATGATTAATTTGGCAAAAACAAAAACAAAACAAACAAACAAAAAACCTGACTAGGTCATAGGGCCCAGGGGGAAACCCATAATATTATTATGCTAAACTGCCCTCAATGTTCTTATCTTTATACCCATTGATTAGTCTGTCATCCAATCCTCATCAGAGAAACTTCTTTTTGCACTAGATTCATATAGCAACTTACAATACTCAGTGTGCATAGTATAAGAAACTGTTGAGTGCTCAGCTCTAAATGGGGTGGCTGTATACCTCCCACCTCCATCTCCAGGGCATAGGTATCATTGTAGAAGAGGAACAGAAAAAATTTAGGAGACATAAGGAGTAGATTTTTCAGCAAAATAGTATTTGTTGAACATAAGAGCACAGTCACAAACATGAACGACCAGTGGCTGTGACAGTGTGCAAACTATACGCACCAGATCAAGCCACACAAAATCCTATCATTCTGGAGGAATAATCGGGCTGCTGGAGGAGGAAAATACTGTTCTCTGCAGAGATGCAGTCCCTGAGAGGTTACCCATGCTCCAAAAGATAATCTCACACCCACGTACAAATGAGCATCACTGTATGAAATCATTGGACACTAAAAAAAAAAGAGCACAAGAAGCTGGGAGAGAAAATTGGTAGAAGGAGCAGGAGAGGAACTGGAGGAGATGGAATGTGAGTTGGATTTGATCCACATATATGCATGTGTATATATTAAATAAAATATTTTCATAACAGGAAAACCTGAAATGATAAAGCACTTTGTCATGCAAAGTCACTTAAAGAAAAACAAAACAAAACCCCACATACTGCCTCAAATTCTCCCAACAATGAAATATTGCACACTTTTGTCTTATTAATATTTAAGTAATTTTCTAGTCATTCTAGTCATTATCAAACAGAGTAATAAATAAAACAAAAAAAAAACAAATAGCAAAAAAGAAGTCTTCGTTACAAATAGGCTGGTTATGTAAAGCTTGTAAGGATTGCAAACTGATACAATCAATCACCAGTGTGAAAAAAAGTAATATTCTAGCATTCTTTTGATTACTTTTGTGAACACTGGCTTCCACAGATCAAAGGAAAAAATTATCATCCTGAAAGGTTGATGTGAATCATGGAAGAAAATATTATAAGCCATACATCTTACAAAGGGTTGGTATCTAAACTATGTAATAAATTCAAACAGCATAGTTTCAAGAATATAAAAAATGTAATCTGTAAATAACAAAGAATTCTATTTTCTCAAAAAGAGACATTCAATTGATCAACAAATATGTGAGAAAAATGTAGAATTGTAAATGAACTTAAATCCACAATGAAAAAGAAATCACATATCAGATGGCTTCAAAGCTAATTCAAACCAATGCACAGTTTCAGTATGAGACATCCTGAAGGCTTGTGTGTTGGGGTCTTTCTTGTTTGTCAGATGATGTGCTTTTGGGGAAACAGGTAGTTCTTAGTGGGTAGCCCTATCAATGGATTAATCCCTCGATGGATTATGATATAATGTTATTATGATTGTTAGTTTTTCGGCTGCGCTGTGTTCTTACCCTGCAAGGAAATGTCACGAAACACAACAGAATCCACTAATAAGAGTTTTATTAAAGGTAAAGGGACAGAGAGTGAACAGGCCTGTGGGAAGCACGTGTGTGGAGAAGAAGGAATCGGGAACATGGAGCTGGATTTTAAAGGCTGGGCATGGACAGATCAGCATCACTACTACACGCAAGTGCATAGATCACATGGCCACGTTGCGCTCCTACGTAGCCAATGGAACGTCACGGATCTTGGTCACGTGAGATGCCCTGACCCTAAATGGCTATCCTGACCTGGACCTGGCTAGGCGGAAGTGTCACTCCTGACCGTGGGGGCATGTTGTAAACCTTTCATCGATATATGGAAAAGTATATATATATATATATATATATATATATATATATATATATATATATTACCATATATATTATGATATATAGAAAAGTAGGAGGAGAGCTTAGGAGGAGGAAGTAGGTTATTGAGAACATGCTTTGCAAAAACACATTTTATTCCCCTCTCTTTCTTCGGCATCTTCCTTTTTGGCTCCCATGGGGTGGGTGACTTCACTCTGCCACATTGCTGCCACGATCATCCTGTGACTTATTTCAAACTGCAAACACTAGGGCCATGGACTGAAAACCCTAAAACTGCAAGACAAAATAAATCCCTCCTCTTTTAAATTTTATGTCTGATGTAAGTCACAGCAACACAAAGCTAGATAACACAGCTGTTGGCAAAAGTAAATCTAAAACAAAATTTTTGGTAAGAACATGATGTTTCAATTAGGCAGAAGTAAACAAACAGGTATTTGAGACACTGCTAAAAATAAGCACCAGGGAAACATTCTAAATGGAAGCTAGGATAGCATTCTCAGTAATGACTGAAAAAAGAAGAGGAAAGGACACACTTCTAAATAAATACAAAGAAAACAGTGCATGAAGGAAAAAGTAAAAAGGCCAAAAGAGGACATTGGCTGGCTCCCCTGTGCCTGAAGTTGTATATAGTTTTGAGCCACCATCTGATGCTAGGAACTTTACCCAGGTCCTTGGCAAGAGTAGCAAGCATTCTTAACTGCTTGAGCCATTTCTCCAGCCACAGTCAAATCTCAACTATGAAAATACTTTAATCTGAATTAAATTTTACAAAAAAAGGCAAGACAATAAAATTATGCATGAAGCTGAAACTGTACTTAGCTTTTCTCTACATGGATGCTGAGGATCCAACCTCAGATCCTCATGTTTACACAGCAAACACTTTTGTCCCCAATCAGAAATCTATTTCTGTAACTGGAAACTTACTAAGTCAACGTAACATAAACAAAAATGTTACATACTTCAACATTCATTTAGAGTTTGTTTACACCATACACTTATTTTGAGGCTGTTTATGAAATAAAAACATTTCAAAGATTTTTGATTCTTTAAAAATTATGTAAACATAACATTCTGGAGTGTGGATAAAGCTAATATACAATAAGATTCATATAAAACACAAGATTCAATTAAATTATACTCAGAAATCCAGATATATGCTAATCACTTTTTTAAACTTAGAGATATGACATTAAATAAAGTTCTTCACTTAGTGGAGTAAAAATGATAGACAATTAAAACTTAAGCGTGTGTGTGTGTGTGTGTGTGTGTGTGTGTGTGTGTGTGTGAAATGTAGAAGTCAGGTGTGCCACACCTGCACAGCAATTGAGCCCGAAATCTGGCGGGGGTAGTCGGGATGAACACAGCACACCAGTTAAGTTGCAAGCATCAGGACCCTTTTATTCTTTCTTCCCCATCTTATATACCCTTTCAGAAGGAGGAACAAACAGAATTGTTTACCAAGCACCCAAGGTCAAGGAAAGGCCAGCACGCCCCAGGAAGCCCAGCTGCCAAACCAGGAGATATACCCATCAGCAAAACATCCATGGAACAACCTGACCTCAGCCACTCAGAACAGGGGAGGTGGGGACAGTCTTAGAGGGGTTAGAGCCATTCTGATCCTAACAAGGTGAACAAAAGCTGCTGCTCTGTATGCAATATCAAGCAAGTTCATGGGCTGGGCAATGATGGGCAGTGGCTATCTTGAGTGGCATGGTCAAGGAAGCTTCTTCCTAGGCATGAATATTTGAGATTCGAGTGGCGTGAGGAAGTATGATATCTGATAAAAGATAGAACAGTGTTAAAAGCTAAAAATAAGACAAGCTAAATTTAGCATATTTTAATTCAGAGCAACAAAAGGAAAATGAATTAAATAGCACAAAGTACCAAAATGACATAGAATGTTCTACCCACAGAGGGGGTGAGTGACATTACAGCCAAAGTTAGAGTGTATAGTTCACTATGTACAGAGCAACTCAACAGTAGGTGGTGTGACTTTGAGTTGAAAATGAGCTTAGGTGACCAAGAAATAGCATGATGTGAGATAAAGTTAAGCATAGCAGCAACAGAAAATTCTGACAGGGAAGAAACAGTGTCTTGATCAAAAGCTGCACTTGATCATATGCTCTAACAATGGACTGCCTTTTCTTTTTTCCTTTCTTTCTTTTTCTTTTTTCTTTTCTTTTTTTTTTCTTTCTTTTTTTTTTTTTTTGAGACAGAGTTTCTCCATGTAACAGCCCTGGCTGTCCTGGAACTGGATTTATAGATCAGATTGACCTGGAACTCACAGAGATCTACCTGCCTCAGCCTCCTGAGTGCTGTGATTAAAGGTGTGAGATACCACTGCCTGGCTGGACTGACATTCTTTTTTTTTTTTCTTTTTTAAATTTTTTAATTTTTATTTTGCAATACAATTCAGTTCTACCTATCAGCCATTGACTTTCTTGATCTTACCTCTTATTTAATGTGTGAATGTTGGGTTAGAAAGCCAGACATCCTGGAAATTTTTAGTTGTTTTATTTTGAATAATTTCATACATGTACACAATGCATTATGCTTGTATATACTCCCATTATCCTCCTGTGCCCCTTTCCAATCCTACTGATGCTGTTCTTTATAACTAGTTTCCTTCCTATGTGTGTGTGCATGTGTGTGTAAGTGCATATATATGTACGTCTTGTACAGATGGTCACAGTTATTGCATCTCAGTGATTGTAATGCCTGTATCATTTGCAGGAGATGGTGCTTCTTAGGAGTACTCTCCTCCCTATGGCTCCTACAGTCTAAAGCAGACACATAAATGGCTAAAATGCTAAGTATTAATTGCTCAACATTAAAGAGACATTTATACCATCTGCTCCCAGGCCCAGGGAAGAGTTCTGGATATTTTTAATTGACAAAGCCTGACTTTTACATTTTTTATTTCTGTTTTCTGAATTTGCAAAGGCAACTAAGACAAAAATTTCTTTGAGCTAGTTGATTTATAGGAGAGTTGCTAAAATAACAGTTTCCATACACTCCTCGATCTACTTCCCTAGTTACATGTGATTAGCATATGGTAAAACTATAATAATATTACATAAAAACCAGCACACTAACTCTACTGAAATGCTTAACTAAAATAAATATTTCAAATGGTTTCACTAGTTCTCAATTGAAAGTCAATTTTCTGAACCAGGTTTTCATGTTACCTTCAAGTTGTTTTTTTCTTACTCTTTTTGACTCCATTTTTCATCAGTCTCTTCACTTTCACTTTACGATGTGACATTTAGATTACATTGGTATTATTTTGTTGAAAATTTCATGTGCACATAAGCTGTATCTTGATCATATTTAATCTCACACTCCTCCCCAACTCCTTCAAGATCCATGCTGACAGTTTGGAAGAACACTTAGCAGTTGTTTAGTCCTTCGGTGCTGACTGAGCTTGTGTTTTTACATGAATGGAATAACAAAGTGCATCTGACACAACTACAAAAGATGTGTGTCTACGCACATCATACAAAGTGTTCATGGTATTACTGTGCCTTATTACCAGTGACTTACATTCTGTTCCCTGAGTTAAGCTGGTGCTTGTCACTCCCTCCACACTGCAAAGTTCCTGTCCCCTTTCACAACTGCCAAATACTTGGGAAAGGGAGTTTGAGGTAATGAAAATTCTGTTCCCTCTCAAGTTTCTATTCATATATTATATATCATATCTGTAACAATTTTTATAGTGTTTGCCTCATCTTTTTCTTCAATTTCCTTTTTTCCAATTCATTAATTGAAATTTCGCTGTAAACTTATCCTTGCTCCATTCCACTTTAGATAATCAATAGGAGTCAGTGCAAGTATGTTAATTTATTTGTATTGTTCCAAATTCGATATTATCATCATGTAATTTGGTGCTCAAATGGCCTGTGTGTTATTGTTGTCATTATTTTGAGCAACTCTGTCTTTCAAATCACTTCCATTATGTATTTCTGGTACTAAAAGATGTCCCAGAGTATTTTCCTCCCTGACTTTGTAAACGACCATGAAACAACACAAGGAGATAACAGTAAGTCAAGTCTACTGATTTGAAACATTGATGGAAAGAACGTGTGCCTGAGAAGGTGTTCCTGGGTCTAAGCAATTAGCTCAATTTAAGTTGGCTCAAATTCTTTTAAAATGCCTCCTCCAAACATTGGACAATTCTTTACCTTGCAGCATTAATGACTGTGAGGAAAATTTATACTTTAGCAATGCTCATGTATACACTGATAAACATGGAAGTTAACAAAAATTTAAAGTTCTGGATAAATACGAAGATTATATAATTTTGTGGATGATGGTTTATACAGCAAGTGGAATAAATAAATTTATGTAATTTTGAATTCACCTTCACACAAATAGCCTGGGTGTGTTTTTTCTTTCTTTCTGAAGGCCCAGGGATCATTTCCCAGTGGCTCTCAACCTTTATATTCTCCAGTTCAGCTACAAAAGGATCTAATTTGTACCAAAGATAGAACTGGCTCTGCTTGAGGTAGGAGGGGGTTGGCGATAGCTAAACTTAACTAGTGATCTGTTGCCTTTTTATTGTGACAGCTACTGTTCACCTTTGATGACATCACTTCACATACATGTTTCATGCCCTTTTTTGATTTAAACGAGTAGGACAAATATGACTTGTAAGATATTGGCATATGTAGAAAACTTCAGTGACACACAATTAGAGCTTAAAATGGTAAAATAAGTCAAATTATGTTTTATGCTGTGTCATTCTTCCTTCCCATGGAGTCTATTTCATTAGCTTCCTCCTTATGTAATGTGGAACCATTTCTTTTCATATCCTAGCAGGTGATTGTTAAGCCTTTGTGTTCCACCATGTGAAGAACAGAAGCAAATGTGAGTGGTATAATTCATTATGGAGATAATTTTTCTTCATAAGTAAATTCATAGCTCTACATTTTTTGGAAAAATTTGGAAAGCTTCTTTCATGACCTTTTAACTACATATAAAATATTATTTTATGTTTTCTGAAAGGCAATTATTTCTTGCCAAACAAAATTTATTGGATCAAGCTTTATTATTTGGTTACATATATAATTATATATAACCATATACAAACTATATAAATCTATATATAAATCTATATAACTATAGATTATCATATACATACCACTAGTTATTGTAAAATATTTTATGCTAGTAAATATTTAAAATATATTTTTCTTTTAGAAAGATAATACATTGCTTAATCTAATAGATATGACTTACTAATACAAAAATATTTGCCTGGTGGCACATATCTGTAATCTTGGCACTCAGAAGGTAGAGGCAGGAGGATTGCCATAGGTTGAAAGGTAGCCAGAGTTACATAGCAAGGCCATCTTAAAAGATCAACAAAAAATTGAATTGCTCTCGTTTTTTAATCTTTCATTCAGTAAATGTGAGGATTATTTATAAAACACAGCCATCACAAACCAGGAATTCACAGTAGCTGTCATAGCATAACCTCATCATAGCACAGGAAAAGTGGTTAATATGAATTCTGAATGCTATTAGGTGGGATTAAACTGGACCAGCAATACCAACAAGCCTGACAACCAGTTTAATCCCTGGAAGGCGAGAAGCAACACCCACAAGCTGTCCTTTGACCCACACTTGCACTACCACACATTCTCCACTTCCACGCACACAAAATAAGCAAATAAAAATGTAGGAGGAGCTGTTTTTCTTTAATGGAGTAAGCTCAAAATATTTGAGTTTCAGCAGCCACACAGTGTTATTTAAAATGAGAAAGTAAAAATAATTTTAAAGTGCAAATTAACAAAGATGTGATAACAGCCAAGCTCAGGTTTTGTTTCTTTATTTTTGAGATTATGATATAATTAAACATTTCCCCCTCTCCTTTTCTGCCCCCAAACCCTTCCATTCACCCATTCCTTCCTATTCCAAATTAATGGCCTCTTTTTTCACTAACTGTTATTGCACTCATATATGTATTTGTATTTGTATATACATATATATCCCTAAATATAACAAGTTCAGTTTTAATATGATAGTTCATGTCTTGGATAACATTTATCTGTGACTAACAAATTGATTTGATATTGTCTAGTTTTAAAAGCTTTATTGATAAGCCTAATGTGAGAGCAAGTATCAACTTAAATTGCACAGTGAGAACAATATTTCTGCGTATTGCAACAGTAATTTTGAACTTCATTTACATATATTATGATATGCATTTTATTTAAACTTCTAACAATTGCTTGTTTCTTCCAGGTCATCTGAGGGCCTGTTAAATCCTTACTAAAGCTTGTTCTACGTATCAGCATCTTCCTTAACAGATTGTAGAAGCTCAAATTAACTTTGGCTAAATAGATGTCATTCCGTAAAAAGCTGTGTGTCCTGCCTAGTTCCTTGTGTTATTTAACTGAGATACAGTTTCTCTGTAAGAAAGATTGAGCTTCATGAGTATATAATTTTGTTTATTATAAAGTGGAAACACTTGAGTGAAAGTCATAATTACCCTTCTGTGCCCCACAAAAATAAGGCTTAATTTTGTTCATTTTAAATTTTCGTTATTTTAAATTTTAGTAAGTCTCTTATTTCCAGCCCATCTTTAATTTCTCTTTAAACATTTCTGGCTCTGATTCAGAGTTTTATGAATTAATAAATAACTTTTCCCTTGAAAAATGCTAATTTTAATAAGCATTTTTTTTCTAAAAATTCATCAGCATATATTCATTACATAAAATTCTGGCTTTCATAGCAGGATTTTCATTCAGGTGTAGTATATATTTTAAATACATTTATATCCTTTCACCTTCTCAAGTCATTTTCATTTTCCCACCTAATTCCCTTCTACTTTTATGTCACACCCATCCATGCATATTTCTTTAGAAATCTATGAAAATATTACAGCTGCTAATCACTCCAGAGAGGAAAATCAGAACAGAAAATAAGAAAGGAACATAAGCTAATGAGAAAATGCGTTGATATAATTTAGAAGAAATAACATCCGGTCCCCAAGTAGGACGACTTTTATATTTCTGAAGTAAAACAGGTCAATACATCAAGGGTTTTTTGTTGTTCTAGTGTACTTACCTTTCAAAACCAAGTATAGAAAAAAGATTCATGGTTCAAAACACTTGATTTTAGTTGTGGATCCTGATTTTATATTGAAACCAAGTTCAATTTCATTTAAACATTTGTCATTGTTACTCTCTATTTTGACTTGCCTGAAGTTGAAGATGGTAAACCACACATCAGTGACAGAGTTCGTTCTTCTCGGATTGACAAATGACGTCAACCTTCAAGCTGTGCTTTTTCTCTTTCTGCTCCTAACTTACGCCTTAAGTGCCACGGGAAACTCGGCCATCATTCTCTTGACCCTGCTGGATTACCGCCTCCAGACGCCTATGTATTTTTTCCTCCGAAATTTTGCATTTTTGGAGATATCTTTTACCTCTGTCTTTGTTCCCAAAATGCTAGTCAGTATTGGCACTGGAGACAAGACCATTTCCTTTGCCGGTTGCTTCACGCAGTATTTTTTCGCAATCCTTCTGGGAGCAACCGAATTTTACCTCTTAGCAGCTATGTCCTATGACCGCTATGCTGCCATTTGCAGACCCCTGCATTACACATCTGTCATGAGTAGGAGACTTTGCTTTCAACTAGTCTTAAGTTCCTGGTTCTCTGGTTTTATAGTTGTTGTTGTGCCTCATGCAATGACTCTTGAGTTGCCTTTCTGTGCATCGAACATCATCAATCACTATTGCTGTGACTACACTATATTGCTGCATTTATCCTGTTCAGACACACACTTCATAGAAGTGATCCAGTTCCTCCTGGCTGCTGTGACCCTCATCTTCACCTTGCTGCTGGTGATTCTCTCCTACACACACATCATCAGGACCATCTTGAGGATCCCCTCTGCTCAACAGAGAAAGAAAGCTTTTTCTACATGTTCTTCTCACATGATAGTGGTCTTACTTTCCTATGGAAGCTGTATTTTCATGTATATAAATCCTTCTGTTAAAGATGCAGCAAATTTTAATAAGAGAGTGGCTGTTTTAAATACCTCTGTAGCTCCTCTGTTAAACCCATTCATCTACACTCTCAGAAACAAGCAAGTGAAAATAGCCTTCAAAGATATGCTAAGCAAGATGATAAAGTTCTCAAAAAAGTGAAACTATTTGAGGCTTAGTACTAATAATAAAGGTTAAAACATTATAACTGTACCTATAAATGTATCTTTTCAGCACTCATTTATTAAATTAAGCCATTTTTCTTTTATCAAGATGTGTTCCTATATACCCTCTAACACTTTATTACTATTGTTTTTATTTATATTTTACATACAATTTTTAGTTATTATTTACAAACATGGGTGCTTTATCTATACATATGTATAGGGAGCATGTAGGTTCTTGTGCTCACATGTAAGCACTAGGAAAATTAAGAATGTTAAATCACATGCTTGTCTATTTAAAGGAGAGATGTATAACCTGTTTTCCGCCTAGAGGGCTGGGGGCGGATGAGGTTAATAGCCCAGTGACCTTTAAGCTCTCTGTGTGACTAGGCCACACTGGCTCTCCCAGACCCTTATCTTGAGCACATTTGTATCAGTCAGTCTATAGCCCTACACTCCCACAGTTCTTTATCATGAGCTTCTTTATCTTGAGCCTGTTCCTCAGGTGATCTATAGAATCTATAGAGAGATGCCACTCGTACTTTACAAAGAGTTTAAAAGTAGCCATGTCTTAAGCTTTGTTGTGCACACAGGATTGAGTTAAGTATCATGAGGAAACTTTTTTTCCAAGTTGCACTTTGCTTAAATATGACTAAAATAAACTACTCGAGGTCAGACTCTCAAAGATCAATCCAACACTGGCTACTGAGTCATGTTGAGCCAACGGCCTCTTTGTCTAACCAGAAATATATGACTTCCAGCAACTTTTTCAGTTGTTGTTCCTGATCATTGTTTTAATTCATAACTAAGGAATTGTGAAATGAAATGATAGTAATATTTAACTCATGATGTTAGTGTTTTATAAGTGAGGATTCTATCACAAGTAAAAGCTGTCATTTCTGAACGTCTTTTTCCCTATAAGAGTATTTAATAAATGGTGGGACAGGTTTACAGCAGGGATGCTAGATATTTTAATAGTTCATAAATATTTCTACCCCAAGACTTTAAATAGACACACAAGAAACATAAGCCATAGAGATGTTTAAAAAATAACTTTTATTAAAGCCTATAAACATTGAATATCAAATTTGTACCCTTAAATTCTTTCCTTTCCCAATGAATAATAATGAAAAATTCAAGATTCAGTAGAGACATTAAAGCAGTATTAGTGCAAATTATAGAAGAGAAGTTGGTTAAAATTCCTGTTTGATAGTTCTGCTATACCTAGCTTTAATTATATAAGAATCACCTAAGTACCTGGTGGATAACTGATAGTGAAAGGGTTTGTTATTTTTTTATTTAAACTATAATTGAGCCATCAGTTTACTTACTGTTTCTTTGCTATTTTAAATACTATCATCAATACATTAAATAATCATAGAATTGGATATATAATTTTAAAACAGATTAAAGAATTACATACAGTTAGGTATTTAAATCACATGATTTTTTTGAACTACATAATTGTATAAGGACACATAAACACACATTAAATTTATTTATTTATTCATTATTGAAAATTCCATATATTGCATATAGAGTGTTTTGATCAAATCAACTTCCTGTTTATCTCCCTCAAATTCTTCTCATGTATCCTCAACCATTTTTCACTTTTTCCTTCCAACTTCATGTACTATCTTTTAATCCCATTGAGTCTGCTTTGTGCTGACAGTATGTGCCTAAGTGCCAGGCCATCCACTAGAGCATACACACCCACTCAGGAGTCAAAGCACTGAAGGAAAATGACACTAAATGCACATTTTAAAAGCCAATCAGAGTATCATTTTCTGTGCACACTGTGCCTATGGATGGAGATATCACACTGAAACCCCTCCATATGTATAATTAACAAAATAATAAAAAGTAAAATATATTGAGGTCAGACTTTTATCTTGAGGAAAACTACTAGTCAATAATGTTTTCAGAGAAGATGAATCAGCACATCATTCTATCAAACAGAAATCTATAAGTAAATATTGTTTGAAAGTCTATACATATTATGTTTCAGTTTAATAATTAAGACAAAATAGTAAATACTTGTTCAATGCTAAGTATTTTGACATTGATTCTTTAGAAAGATCAGCAATGTATATGGAATGCATAATATTATCCACAAGATCAAATAAACAGTATGTTACATCAAGATAGTTTTAACTTAAAGTTAATATTTCTCTATGATTCTGAATTTACGTCAAATTCATTTTGATAATATTTTGAAAACTCTGCTTTTTAAAATGGCTTCTCATTTCTCTGATGTATTGACTATTAAAGAAGGAAAGGCCAAGCATAAATGAATTTAATTACTTTTCTCAACAATAGTTAATTATATAAGACTCAGGAAAGCTGCAAATATTAGTATCTCAAATGAAAAAGATTATGTTATTGATTGATATTATTTCTACTATTTCTTCCTTCAATATGCCAATTTGACCGATTCAGAAGACTAATAAATCCTGAAGGGAAGCAGTGAACTCTTATAAACCTACAAATTGTCTCAATTGAAGGTATTGCTTTAGATTTGATGTTGTTGGGAAAAATAAATACAATCCTTGGAATTTGCATATGAAAGGTATTATATTTGTCTTTAAACATCATCAAATACAGCTAGCTTTCAGCCAAAAAGGTCAGCATAGCAGTGCATACTGCCCTACTCTACTAAGATGGATACCAACTTGAGTCCTACATCATAATCTATTTTTAGGTAAATTAACTGCAACAATGTACTATTAAATTTGTGTAATGATAGCCAGTATAAATAAGGTAACCTAAGATCTGGAAGTGGCAAAATACCTGGGAACATTTGTAATAAACTTGTTACCCAAAGGTTACAAAATAACTTTCATAAAAATTATGGGACCTTCTAGAGAAAGACGTTGGAATATTACTTTGAAAGTTAAATCTAGGTTATTACATGTGGTCTCTACTATTACTAAGAAACATGGAATCTTTTAGTGTGCTTTGTAGTATTTGAAGTTGCATGTATCACATGGTTATTTGATACATAACAATGCTAGATTTGCAAAGAAATCTCTACAGTAAATCAAGGTTGCTTGCAAGGTTACCTAGAACTCATGATCCAATTGATGTTTCAGGGAGGTAATATTCCTGGCACATAGGCATGCTGCTTATAGACTTTCCTGTAGGTAAATACTAGGACATGCATTAGGCTTTTCAGGAAAGCTATACCATCATATGTGGATATCTACCCTGTTTTGAAAATTGGTTTGAGGTTGTTGCTGGGACTGGGTAGAGAAAAAACATTTGGCTTCCTTACCAGGTGAATTTAGATGCCCCAAACTTGACCCAACTTGACCTTATCACATAGCTTGAATACAGCAACAATTTCCCATCAAACAGAAATGACAGACTGGCCCTGGAGTCATATATTAATAAGAATTACAATACACATGTATGTGGAAACAACAGTTTCAATGAACTGATACACTAAATTGATTAAAACTCATTTGTAGTGTCAGCTACATTGAGTGAAATAAGAAGACATCTATATTGAGGAAAAATGGGGAGAGGAGGAGCTATAGCTAATGTATTGGCAGAATTTCTGGGACCATGAGGACAAGAGAATAGAGTGCTGAGGGTACATTGAATTACAATGAAAATGCATCAGAACCATTTTATTATTTCTGTAACCAGACTGTAGATCTCTAGCTATATGCTTGAAATGTAGATGTAGAATTTTACTACCTTGGGTGCTTACATTAGACTTAAGCTTCAAATACTGTGTAATACTTAAAGCACAATTTGACTAGTATCACTCAGATCTATGTGATCATAAAGGCTGGGACCATCACATATCTGAGGTTACTGCATATCTGAGGTTCAGTAAAGAAGTCCTTAAAATCAATATTGGAAATAATGAAGATGATTCAGTAGTTGAGAAAAAAATCACCAAATTAATATAAATATTATAAAAGTGTAGGTCATCTATAAAAAACAAAGAAATAAAGGTCTAGTGCATGCTTGTTTATAGAAAGATTTACTATTTTTAAGACATCAGTTCTTTCAAAGTTAATACATAAATTCAAAATGATCTCTAATCTTATCATGGTATTTTCAGGACATTTACAAGCTGATCCTAACATTTATATGGAAAGACAAAATACCTAGAATACCCCACAAAATTCTAAATGGGAAAAAGTTGGAAGAATCACAGTACTCTACAACAAAACTTGTAAGTCTCAGTAGTTGATAACCTGAGGTTTTGCACATAGATCAATGGAACATAAGAGGAAAGCCAGAAGTAGATTCCTGCAAACAATTTGATAGTTCTTTGATGAAGGAGCAAAGGCTGTGGGATGGAGCAATGATAGTGTGTTCCAAAATGATGTTGAAAAGCCTAATGTTTGCTAGGAAATACAAAGAAGTTGATACATAGGACCAATGGCAATAGCTCACATTGTTTGGTGGAGTCTCTGGGACACCTTTGATCAACAACTTGATGAGAAGTATCCCAATCCTGACACAGGCTATTTTATTTGGCAACCTCTGGCTTCTGTAATGAATACAATCCCCTACATAAGCTAACTCCAACTATACCCTTTTATATGAATACATATATTCAGAAAACTTATAAAAAGTAGGTTTCCACTGGCTTTTTCAAACACCCTTAGTGTTAATTCTCCCTACTACAAAATCCTTCTCTGCCTTATCTTTCCAAACATCTCCCCACATAAACCTCCTTCTGCATCATGTTAGCTGTGCTCTAGTATACCCTCTACTTTGAGATCTTTCTTCCTCTGTCACAACAGTTATCCTTTTCAGGTTTTCTGGGTTCTACAATAACTCCAAACTCAACACACAAATTTAAAGATTTGAGGCTAAGATTGACATATGTGTGAGGGCATGAGCTATTTGTCTTTCTGGGTCTCGGTCACTTCGTGGTCACTTTATTCAATATATTGATTTCCAGCTTTTACCTGGAATTTCATTTTTCTTCACAGATTAATAAAATTGCATTGCATATAGGTACTACATTTCATAATCCACTTATCAGTTTATGGACATCTAGGCTGCTTCTGTGTTAGCTACTGTGAATAAAGCATTACAAACGTTGATGAGCATTTGTCTCCATATTAGGAAGTGGAATTCCTTGAGTATACACCCAGGAGTGGTGTAGTTGGAGATTAGATTTATTGTTAGTTTTCTGAAGAACTGCAACACTGATTTCCATAGTGGTTGCATCAGTTTGCATTCACATCAATAACATGTGAGAGGATTCCCTATTCCCTACATCCTTCCCAGAACTTATCATTCAGTTTTTGGATCTTGGCCATTCTGACGGAGGTAAGATGAAATCTCAAAATAGTTTGTATTTGTATTTGCCTGATTGCAATTGGTCTTGATTATCCACCAGAACTTGAAGGTAAGATGTTATTTCTGAAGACAACACACACACACACACACACACACACACACACACACACACACACACACACACACACTGATCACAGGACACAGAGAAATCAAGTCACTAGAAGTTAGGAAGCTTCTTCCCTGATGGATACCTTTCATAGTACTAAAAGGTGCCATTCAGGTTTCTGGGAGGAGGGAGGCTTGTCGGGGAGATACCAACAGTCTAATACAGCTGTGATCATTGTGAACTACAATCAAGGTCAGCATGTCAGGATATGCTGATGGGTGCAATAGGGGCACAAATGTTATTCGGATAACCAGTCACTTGCTGATTGAATATAAGGCCAATGCACAAGAAGAAATATTTGCTTGTTACTGTAAATCAGTGCAAGAACCTAAGATCAGGGTGCTCATGGGCCCCAGAGAGGAGCCTACTGTCATTATTATATTAAATAGACATAGTATCAAACCCTCTGCATCCCTTTACCTGTTGATTAGTACAGTTCTCAGACCTAACAGAGAAGATTCCTTGTGCAGTGAACAGACATACAGTGAACAGGCAGATTAACAACTGGCCAAATACAGAGAATAAGTGTCAGTGGCGTGCTCAGTCACTAATGGGTCATCTATGTCATCTCTCACCCCACACAAGTCTCAGGACCATTGAAGAAAAAGAAATAGAAAGATTGCAAGAGCCAGAAGTTGAGAAGGATCAGCATAGCACAAAATAGTGTCTTCTGGACATGACAGTACTGCTGCACTCATGGACTCACAATGTTTTCTTACACACTTACAAGATCAAGTCAGTTAACACTCTGCCAGGGAGCAGGGAGGGACTCATAAGCCCCTCATACCACCCTGATTAAGGATCCTTGGTAGATCCACCATAGTACAGTGGTTGGCCCCACACCCCAGAGAATATGGGCAAAACAAATTAGACTTGAAAGATTAATTAAAAAATAAAAAAAAGAAGACATGAATTTGGGGAAAGGAAGTTAAGTGGGTTGGATCTAAGAGGAGTTAAGAAAAGAGTCTGTGGGTGAATGTGATCAATGCATTGATGAAATCTCAAGAATTAATAATTCTGTTTTAAAGATGACAAATCAATAAGTAGATAACTATCAATAAGGCAATATGTTCAAACAGGGAAGAAAAATAGTCTATAGGAGGCCAAAAGGATGATAATATCCAATTCTCATCTCACTTACCCAAAGCCAAGAACTAATTTGTAGACTAATATATAAGAATTTGTAATGGGCATAAAGGAATGATAATCACTAATGTGGATTCTTCTATGGCAGGATTTATTATTAATGAGGGCTGGAGCAAAAGGCTGCTAATTTTCATTTTCATTGGCAATTTGTGAAATTTTGACTTTTTAAACTGGAATATGTGTATGTTTAAGGGTAACAATAAATCTACATAAATACTATTCTAAAAACCTATATTTAATCATTTTTCACATTATATAATTACTTAGAGTTATGATGAGTAATCTTCTGAGTAGTACAAATTCACTATTTGTAAGTTAGAAACATGAACCAAAAAGAAATTAAAAAACATTTTACTTGGCTGTGAAATGATGACTGTGTTCTGATATGAAATTTGGAATGTTATTATTAATTTAAGATATTTAAATTTAAATATTCAGTCATATGTGGGGAAGGGAGTCATGAATTCCTACCCAATACACCTGAACTAGTGTCTATTGATAGACTGTGACAAAGGGGTGCCATTGTCTGTAGTTATATGCTCACTTCTAAGCCTCCCTGGTTCCAAGCCCATAGGCATACTGGTCACAAAACAAGTCAAACATGAATGTGAGAAAGAGATCTATAGGGAAGAAGAAGAATAGACAGGAGTTGGAGGAATATAATACAGGATGGAGATGAGATAATCAGTATATATTATATGCATGCACAAAATTATCATGAACAAACTTAATTAATAAAAGTATATTTAATTTCATTGATTTGTCAAATGCTTCAAGTTAGATAAATTCATTTTATTAATTTTGTTGCTTTCTAAAATATTTTTTAGTATTGGGTATCAAATCCAGCCTGCTTCACAGTGTAAGGGATCTACAACTGAACTACACTCTTAACCCATTTAGATACTGGTTATTTTATTTGAAGAGTTAAGTTTATGGAAGAGTTGTGATTTTTCACACATTGATGATATTCTAGAATTGCTGCTCTCCTTCGTTGGTCACTGTTCACTCTACCTACTGAGAATGGGCTCCATAATAATGGTCCCTTTGGATATTTTGCATTAACACTCATTGAGAGTGTACTGTCTTCTACAGTGAATGCTGCCTACCTTCAACACTAAAAACATTACCTCATTATTACTGTCTATATTCTCCCATTACATCCCATGTTCACTCCCACTCCTTACTATACTCTGCTAGTCAGGACAATTATTTACTTTTATATTTCTTCTTGTTAAATGTTTCAGGATAATTTCAGCTGGTCCATATCCTAATAATGAAATAGTTTTGCCCCTAACTCCTATATATTCAGTTTCAATACAGGATATTCCAGATCTTGGGAATCTATGGATGAATAACACAAAGAACACAGTGTCTACTATGTGACAGTATAGAATTTTGTAGGAGAAGCACAAAGCACTTTTAAAAAGACCCGAATAGATGGCATGTGAAAATAAGTGCTGTGTGGAGAAGAGCAGAAAGCTATAAAGAAGAAACATGATTCACCAAATACAGTCTCCTTTTCTACATGAATTTTTGTGCAGACGTTTATATAAGACCTGGAATTTTGAGGTGGAGAGTGGTAACAATGGGTTAGAGGAACAGGAAGTCAGTGTTGAGGTGGAAAGCTCGGCAAACAAGGAAAGAGCAACAAGACCTGTTCACGATGAAAGTAAGTCTATCTATAGAACATTTCCAGATGACTTCTTTAAATTAGAAGTGTTCATATATGTGACTTCTTATCATGGAAAGCAAATAAAAGGACCTCTAGGGCTAGCAATAAAAGCCCCCCACATGGTAGTCCATCGGCTCTCTTCCTTCATCTGCCCACTGAGAATATTAAAAATGAGAAACAACTAATGGTTAGGTTAACTCTCTGAGTAACTGTGTCAAGCAAACCACCCACCATCCAAATAAGAAAAGAATATTCCACCTTCATTGCCTAGTATTTGAAATAACTTTCTACTTCGTTAAGTCTAACAAAACTAATCCACCTGTTAAGATTAAAGATAGCAAGTGGGGCTTGAAAGGTTAGTGACCCGGAGGAACAGGAGCTAAGATTCTGGATGTTGGTTTTCTCTTCCTTCATTTGAAGCTGCTCACATGGGGATGTTTGAGAAAAGTGAGCAAGGTAATAGCATAAGCTGATTGTGTTTCATACTTTGCAGTAATATTTTTTTGTAAATTTGTCTTATATGTTGCCACAGTGATCTTTAAAATTATGTTACCACAGATAGTGTTGAAACACTTAACAGTGGAAATATAAAATTTTACATTCACTTAACATAATTTTCTGTTGTTTGAATGGTAACATATGCAATTAGATGCAAGCATGTTGTCTTGTATTCAAGTATTCAGGATTGTTCTCATTTTTCTTCAACCAGTCATGATTCTGCTGCTTAAATGTTTTTTTTAATTATTTAATTAACACTTTTTCATTTATTTTACATACTGACAACAGTTTCCCCTTGCTCCTCTTCTCATGTTCCCTCCACCCCCACTCCCGTCTATCCTCCTCTCCATCCATTCCCCCTCCATTTCCATTCAGAAAGGGGCAGGCCTCCCATGGGCTTGAACAAAGCAGGGCACTTCAAATTGAGGTAGACCGAGCTCCTCCCCTTGCATATAGGCTGGGCTAGGTAATCCAGCATGAGGAACAGGTTCCCAAAAGCCAGCTACAGGGAGCAGAGACAGGGACAGGTCCTGATCTCACTGCTAGGACCCTTACAAACAGACCAAGCTACACAACTGTCACACACATGCAAAGGGCCTAGGTCGGTCCCATGCAGGCTTCCCAACTGTTGGTCCAGAGTCCATGTGCTCTGAAAAGCTCAGGTCAGCTGTTTCCATGGGTTCCCCTGTCCTGACCTTGACCCCCCTGGCTCTTACAATCCCTTCTCCCTTTCTTCAGAAGGACTCCTGGCAATCAGCCCAGTGCTTGGATGTGGATCTGTGCATCTGCTTCCATCAGTTAGTGGATAAGGGCTCTCTGATGACAATTAGGGTATCCACCCCTTCTTTTTCATTGTCAGTGGTGACAGGCCTTGGTTTCTAGATAACTGCATCTGACTCCCTAACTCAGGCTTAACTAGGGAGGCACAATATGAGCTGTTTATTCAATGAATCTTAACTCAAAGTTTTAGTAATACCTTTTCATATTTCCACACTATTTGTTATTATATTTCATTTTTCTTATTTGAAATATATTTTGTGGGGAAATGTAAGGAGCTGGGCTTAAGTTATGGTTTGTAACATAAAGCTACTCAAACATGATTATGGATTATAAACATTCTTCACTCAGTAAAACTATTTTAACATATTAATGATAGCACAATAGTATCCAGGGAATTGCTTTCTTCTCTTGTTAATTTTTAAGCCTTTAAATCCTCTAGAGACTAGTGATTCAGTATACAAAAGAATTATAGCTCCTGCAATCTTAAAAACTACCATTCATATCGGCTGGAAGTATTTTCACAGAAAAAAGGAAGTATATAATTTCTGTTGCCTTCTTTCCCATCTTAAACAAAATAGATCTTATAAATAATCAAGTAGTTTATGTCCTGGTTTAAAGGAAATTGGAGAACATTGCTTCTTCAATAAGAAATCATGTGAAGTAAGGGTTGATGAGACTTTTTTGTCATGCTGAAACCTTTGGACTGAACATCCTGAATATGTGTATGTCTGATACTGTAGCAGTTTTGGATAAGAATTCAAGACAAGAATATGTGCTAAAGCAATCTACAATACACTGGATATGAAACATTCAGAAAATGCCTCTATTCTGGGACTTACATACAAAGATGATTGAAAATAAAATTATCACAGAAAATAACTAAGGTTTGGAAAATATAGCTTTATTTTAGTCATTTTAAGTAGTTGCAAGCCTAGTAGAAGAAAATTACTGTTATATTAATTGAAATAGTATATAAGACTGGAATTGATTTTTATAGCACACATGTGTACTTTTTAAAGTTACACTGTAGACATCAATTGCACTGTGAGAGCTGATACTTCATTTTTAGTGAATCATGTTTTGACAGATACTCTTCACAGTGTAAATAAAACTATTAAAAGAGTGTTTTTCATCTGATAATTATAATTCATATACTTCTATTATACATCATGGTTGTAAATGTTAAAATATGATAGAGAAAAAAGTTCATTCTGAACTTGAGAAGGTTTTTTTTCATATTTATCAAAGTTATATTAATGATATGTTTAAATTTCCACACACTTTCATTTTCTAAAAGGATCTCTTATCTCACCAATGAATTTTCTAATAAGTCACCAGTACACAGAGGACCATTTGATAGTTATTACTATTTTACTGTCAACTAGCAAATACTTTTTTATGGGGTTAAGAAGCACACTAATGCTGCTAAATAGTTTATAATAGCTCTTTATTATTTAAATTCAAATTTAAGCAAAATGTTAGACATAAAATTATCTCATTTTTTCTTTATGAAAATAAAAGTGAAAAGATCATACTAAAATAAGTACAGATATTAACATTGTACATTAACTATTATCCGTTTTGTCTGATATGGCATGGACTATTTCTGATCTTCCTTCTGCCTGAATTCTTTCTTGTTGCCCTAAACCTTTACCTGCTATTGCCTACACTAGTGTGGGGTTTTGTAAGCCGCACAGAAGTAGAGAGATCATAATGAAAGGGTGAGTGTCTCATTTGTGATACAGTTGTCGATAGCAGTAAAATGTTCATTTTTGCTTTTGTATCATAATGCTATCGAAGACTGTAACACAATTCTTTTATTGCTGAAATGTTACTTTGGTTTAATGACTGTCTTGTTCACAGATGTTGGTGGACGTAAGTACTCATCTCCATTAACAGTAAGACAGGAATACAACTGCTGAGTCAAAATATGTATTACTCTTTCTGTGATAGACATCAAGAGTGTTCCCAAAGTGGTCATATCCAGTGAGACTCAAAGAGACAGAGAAAGAGAGAAGGGACAGGGAGGGGAGGGGTTACTTTGCAACCTTGCCAAATCTTGCTATCTTCAGTCTTTTGACCTCTCTTCATTCTCACTGTTGACAAACAGATGAATATACTAATTGGGCCTAAAAAGAAGTTAAACACCCTTTTTTGATGTATTTTTAATGGTTCTTTGAGGATTTCATATCACGAATTTGGATCATATTCACTTTCACTCCCCCAGCTCTTCCCAGATCCACCCCTCTTCCTTTTTCACCCAACTTTGTGTCTTTTCTATGTAAAAGCCAATTTGTAACTGGATGTGTGGTTTTCCACTGGAGTGTGGACTGTTTCTGAACTTTACCATCATATAACTCATATTTCACAGAATGAAGTTTTTCTGTGTCTTTGACCTTTAAGATAGATTGTGACTTTGAAGTTCAGAATGTCTCACTCATGTGTACAAATGTAATAAGCATTGTATTTATATGTTTAGGATATAGATATTCAGACACTTTTAGAAAATGATCAAATGAAGACACATAAAAGGGTACAAAGTTAAAAAGTAATAAAGTGAGATTAGAAGATCTTGCTTATCTAGTAATAATTTAAAATTCCTAGAGCTATATTTTTTCACACTAGAACTGGTATTTTTCAAAACATAAAAATGTTCTAATACAATTTATTATATTATCTAAAAATTTGGAATAGGTTTTTCAGGTGAAAAACATGAATAACCAAGAATTTCTGGAAAAAAGAAATAAAATAACTCAGAAAGTTACTATAAGTTTTTAATTTTTGTACTCTAAATGAGAAAGACAACTGAGGAGGTTTGTGACTAACACAGAGAAGGAAAGAGGCAAACTATGGGTGGGGAGCAGCAGGCAAGACAATGAACAACACTAACAAAACAACTGGATACACCCAGAAAAACATGCTATGTGATTAATACGAACATCAAAAATGAAAATATGATCTCTACTTACTAAGATGGATATCAGAAAAAAGAGAACAATCAAGGTAAGTGAGCTTCTTACAGCTGTGATGTGTCATCAAAGCCAATATTAATAGGAAATTTGTAAAATATAGCATTCATATTATAAAAATATAAAAATATGTCACAGAAAAAGTTGAGCAAGCTCAAGTTCAGGACAAGCCAGAAGGCAGAAGTAAAAATGGTCTCGAGGATGCAAAGCACAGGGCTTTCAGAAGTTTCATAAGGGCATTAAAATCCTACTGTATCTCAGCTAAAAATGTGAAGTCAGTCCACCATGTGTCTGTTTAGAGTTGACTGATAAAATCTTACACAAAAATTAGCAAAGTCTATGGAGAGAATGCAATTAATGCAGCCTTTTTGTTGAACAATGAAGAATGTGTCACCACATTATCACCAATAATGTAATAGAAGATAAATATGTTGAGAAGGATCCAAGTATAATACAGAAATACAAATTTAAATATTGTAATTTTGTGTATATTTGATTTTGTACTTAAATGACTTTGTTGAACATATTATTCATTTGTAATACTTAAGTTTATGGGCTTTTATTAAACTGAATAACTACAGCAACTAAAATCTTGGATATATTTAGTGAGATGTCAGGTAAAAAATATATGAGAAAAATTGTATAGGTTACTACCAGAGAATAGCACTTGTTGAGGGTTGTTTAAGTGTGAATACTAGCATTCTTATAAAGACTTTCACTTATCTTGTTCAGATTTTTTCCCTTCATTTCTAATTTTCTTTTCCTATTTTGGGCAATCAGAACTTAGCTATGAAGAACCACACAGTGGTGACAGTATTCATTCTTCTTGGATTAACAGATGATCTACAACTGCAGGTGGTCATTTTTGTGCTTCTCTTTCTCACATATATGCTGAGTGTTACTGGGAACCTAACCATCATCACACTCACGCTACTAGATTCTTATCTCAAGACACCCATGTATTTCTTCTTACGAAACTTCTCATTTTTAGAAATTACATTCACCACTGTCTGTATCCCCAAATTCCTTGTTAGTATGGCCACAGGGGATAAAACCATTTCATATAATGACTGTGCAGCACAACTATTTTTCACTATTCTCTTGGGAGCAACTGAATTTTTTCTTCTGGCCGCCATGTCCTATGACCGCTATGTGGCCATTTGCAAACCCCTGCACTACATGACCATAATGAGCAGCAGAATTTGCAACTTGCTAGTCTTTGCTTCCTGGTTGTCTGGTTTCCTGATAATTTTTCCTCCTCTCATCATGGGGCTTCAGCTTGACTTCTGTGCAGCCAACACTGTAGATCACTTCTTCTGTGATGTTTTTCCTATACTTCAGCTCTCCTGCACAGACACGCACGTAATAGAATTAATGGCACTTCTTTCTGCCATTTTGACACTCCTGGTTACACTGGTGTTAGTGAGCCTTTCCTACACAAACATCATCAGGACTATTCTGAGAATCCCATCTTCTCAACAGAGAAAGAAAGCCTTTTCTACATGTTCTTCACATATGGTTGTGGTGTCCATTTCTTATGGCAGCTGCATCTTCATGTATGTGAAGTCATCTGGAAATGAAAGAGTTGCTTTAAATAAAGGAATAGCTCTGCTCAGCACTTCAGTGGCACCCATGTTGAACCCCTTCATTTACACACTTAGAAACAAACAAGTAAAAGATGCTTTTAAAAATATGACAAAAAAGATAGAGCTTTTCTCAATGAAGTAACAACTTAATTACATTCCAAGTTAATTTGTAATGTCAACAGAAAGAGTGGAGTGTATCAAGTGCTTCCATGTGTATATTTAAAAATCATACAACCCTTTACTTAACTGAAGAGCTTCTGCATTCCCATTCATGTCCAATTCTAACTCTTACCATGTTTGGAATGAAGGATCCAGTTTACCATGTTGAGTTGCCATTGTACAGAAATTAATAGCCATGTTGGTCTCAAAATATTAATTTTTTAAAATTGTACATGGGTGACAGTATACACTAAACATGTTAGATCTTATTTATGTGGTTTTGATTATAGAAACAATAAAGTATCCTTTAAGTTATAAAAACAAAGATATTATATTATATGCTTTTTTATTTTTATGTTTTTTTAAATTCTCTTAGAAACAAAGTAATCAGAATTTCCATAATCTTTGGCATTGTTTCAGAGGCTCAGTTCCTTGTATGTTTTATATAGATCCTATGAGCTCATGATATGTTGTTACAGAATGTAAATTCCAATTTTCTTAAGCAGTGTTTGAATTTATCACAACACTTATTCTCATGATTTGCTAGGCTTCTTGAAATATCTGAATTTTATCATCACAGCTTTGTAAAATGGGTGTTAGCATGCTCATTTCTGAATAAAAACACAAAGGTTATAGATAATCTGATTATAACACAAATGGAAAATAAATGTGTACATGAAAGAACTAACTGAATAATGGACATTTTAATTCTTATGAACATTTTACACACTGTTAAAAATTATGTAACAGTTCTTCTCTGGACCTGGGACTCTTGGGACATAAACAAGTGTACAATCCTTTAGAATATCCAAAGATTTAAAGATTATCATGAATAATTTTTTAGCATTGTAGAGTATACCAGAGTTCATTCTTCTTAATTTAAGTGGTCAAATATATTTTTCTAAATCATTATAATGATTGATCATGTGAAAAGCAGAATGTGTTGGCCTTCTTCTTTTCAAATGTGCCATGTTTCAGTGTGACTCAAAGAAAAAAAAACTTTCCCCCAAAAGCTAATATACTCATATTGGTGAGACTTAATGGGTATAACATCTGACATAATTAAGAGACATAATCTCATAGTAATAGATTTCTTAAAACAGATGGAGAATATACCAGGAGACCTAAATCCTGCACATAGAACTACAGAGACAGGGCAGAAGAAATGATCTTCCCCAGTAAGAACACATAAATTAGTTACTCAATGCAAAATAGTGAGCCATGAAAACATTTCTACAAATAACATGATACAGACTAAGTGGGTTTTATTTAGGAATATATATGTATATGCTTATACACATATGCATGTAACAATAATTAATGAAAAAAGAGACCATGAATTTGAAAGGGAATCCAGAGGGGTATAGGGCAGGGTTTGGAAGGAAGGAAAGAGAAATGGAAAATAATGTAATTATATTATAATCTCAAAAAATACAACAGTGGGTATTTGCTTTAATAAATATTTGCTCTATAAACTAAGATTAGGTTTACAGAAAAAGTAGCTGGGGATGTTATAGAAAATTTTGGACTAGCAGATTTTTTGACATCAAATTACTTCATGGATTTTGTTCCAATATATCTCAAAGTAAGTATAA
The DNA here is from genome assembly GCF_949786415.1 of Peromyscus eremicus. Taxonomy (NCBI): domain Eukaryota; kingdom Metazoa; phylum Chordata; class Mammalia; order Rodentia; family Cricetidae; genus Peromyscus; species Peromyscus eremicus. The sequence continues at coordinate 488,533 of NC_081434.1, forward strand.
TTTGCCTTGTCCACACAGATGGATGTGAATTATACAAGCTAAAGTAATAAGATTTAAATCTATACATGTGGAGAAGTATTACAAGGGCATTAAGCATATTCAGATTAGCTATTTGTGCCATGTTTGTGCATGATGTCTCCATCACACTGCAGTACTTTATGAAGATTTTGTTTGGCCATGCATAACAACATGTTAAATAAGTACCGACTAAGTTTTGCTATTGAACTTGCTATTAATTACAACTTAACTTTTCATGCATGAAGATTTCTACTTTATAGGTTATAACTATCCTAAAAGTGCTCATTAAAAACTCTTGGCATCAGATGAAAATTATGCCAGAATAGTTCAGGTTAGTCTGTGAACCTGTTTACCTATATCATAAGTTGTCAAATATAACTATGTAAAATTATTAATGTTTCTAAATATATAATTTATCTATTAAACTTATTCTTATTCACATTATAAACTTATTTACATTACCCCTACACCTCTTGTAGCAAAGAGTCTGCTACCTTATTTTCCCTTATATCAAAAGCAATTATCAATAACTTGGTGAAAGTCGGAGATAGTCACTCTGTTCAACCACTTATAATGCATAACCTCTATTTTCCTTTCAATTTTTAGGTTATTTTAGTTATTTAAAAATAGCAAAGTAAATAAACTCTAGGACTAAGCCATAATGGGAAATGATTGGTTGAAGAAATTTTCCACTTACTTGAAAAAAAATTGTGAGTTCATAAATAATTCACTAGTGTAAACATTGAAGGATGCTGTAGTCTTTAAACCTATGGTTCTCAAGTTGTGCTAGACTTTACAAAATAGTAAAGTCTCCCTATAGCCATCAGCATTCCCCATCTCTGCCAGTCCTTCTTTTCTTGAACTGAAAGGGAAGAACATAACATCGGTTTCCTGGTAATATATGCCAGTTAACTAAGACAAGCTGTAGTCAAAATATGTTAGTGCACTCTTAAACAGTCTTTCTGCTTTTGATCTTTAACTTGTCGATCACATTGTGTTGGAAAAATTTCTAACATATAAATCAACCATGCTTCTCATGAATATAGAATATAGCCCCCTTGTTCAGATCATCTTGGCTATTTTTGAAGGTGTCTCTCACCAGTTTTCTCAGGACAGATCCTCTTAACAGAACCTGGTCAAGTCCCTCTACCCTCAAACCTTTTGTTGTCAACTATGGGTTTTACTACTATCAAGAATTAACTGAATTCTTGCAGTTAACTTTAAATGTAGTGATATTTTAATTGTGCTGAAATGTGATTTTATTTGTATGTTAATAAATAAAGTTTGCCTGGAGATCAGAGGTCATTAGTGAGCCAGGAATAGAAGTCTGGTGGTGGTAGCACATGCCCTTAATCCAATCACATGGCAGGCAGAGTCTCTGTGTAGTCAAGGACACAGCCAAGCGTGGTGACCAACCATAGAGACCAGGAGATCTATATAGACAGGCAGTAACGAGGAAGTCATATGGCTGGGCTTAGAGCCAATGAGAAGGCAGAACAGGAAAGCAATAAAACACAAGACACACAGGAAGAAGGTCTCTCTCTCAGGGGAAGGACAACAGCGAGTAGTAAGCTAAAGGTAGTCGTGGCTCTTGCTCTGATCTCTTAGGCTTTAACTCTATATTTGGCTCTGTGTTTCTTATTTAATAAGACTGTTTAGAATTTCATCTACATTTAAACTTATAAATTTCTATAGTCTCATCATCTAATCCTGCATCTAAATAAATAATAATAAAAAATGAGTGCAGATGTGAATAATGAGATGAGTGATGAGTGAGGTAAATATGTTCATCAATGAGGTAATATTCAAGTGTGCCCTTTGATGCAGATTAATATTAAATATAAATTAAGTTTAATCATTTTTATCATAAGAGAATTCATAGATTAGACTTGATAACATACAATATGTTCACATTGATTAGTTTCCTTGATTTCTGAGATGTGACACAAGAGTTCATAGCATAATAAAATTTAGCTCTTCTTGGTGTCATGTCTCAGAAACTGAATGTAATTTATATTTCAGAGTTTTAAATGAGCTTTTCAAAATATTTTAAAATCAAGGAAACTAATCAATATTGTAAGAAAGTTAGAAACTACTTCATATAAGAAAATACTTAGTATGCTAATGATGTGGAGCTTCAGGAAGAACTATTTGCTGGAAAAATAAATGCTGTCTTCAAATATCAGGATTGCTTAAATATAACCTTGCTTTTCTCATATGTTGTTTCTTCAGTAGGTATTGGTCACATATTTTACCAGTAAAGAAATTATGTGTTATATATATATATATATATATATATATATATATATATATATATATATATATCCATTATATATATATAATACCCATATATATATATCCATTGATTTGATTATAAGTAATGTATTTACTTGAGTATAGAATATCCTAAAATTTTAATAAAACTATAAAAATAGTAAAAAATTGAGTATATAGTCTTACAATTTTTGTGACTTATCTATTTAATCTATCACAATATTTATACACAATTATGAAAGACATTGTGATGTTTTGATTCCTGTATGTATTGGGTAGTGATCAACTCAGTGTACTTACAACAACACTGTCATCAAATGCTTCAAGATGAGGTATATACCCCCCTCATTTAAAGGTCTACATTATGTAATCACTTGAGGGAAAAATACATTAGCCAAGACTATTTGCGATTCTCTATAGTGTTGCCACACATTTTGTAGTTCTTGTTTTGTATTATTTTAACGAATGTTTTAATATGCTTTAGCCTGGAAGTCAAAGATCTCTCTCTCTCTCTCTCTCTCTCTCTCTCTCTCTCTCTCTCTCTCTCTCTGAAAAGAAGACAGGCCAACCAGGATGAAGGTAATGTCTCATAGAATGGCAATATGTAATATGTTTTTATGTTTTTTATCAGTCTCTTTAAAGTATAAAGGAAGTCCTAAGTTTGGCACCCCTCGGCTATAACACAAATAAATTTTTTGTGCACTGTGCATTAGTCTGCACCTACATTACTCCTAATAGGACTTAGTGAAGAAGAACCGATGAAAACATCGGACCACCTTCTGTGTCCTGAATAATAACAGCTTTTTCCTTATTTAGAAACCTGATAGAGTTTATCAAAAGATAAAACAAAACAAAACAACTACAACAAAAAACTATGGCTGACTTTACCTATATCTTCCCATTGTTCAAGGTTTTAGCAGAGGAAATCTTGACCAGGATATGTTTCTATGGAAGAAGATCAAAGGGGTGTTCTATGGAAAAGATTATGGATATGAAGAATTACTGCAACTCTAGACACAGATTCTCATCCCTAAATACTAAGTGAAGAGACCGTCATTGTTCTATTAATGGTATTTTAGACTGGAAGGTGCAAACAATACTAATCAAACATTCAATGCTTTTAATTGTAACTAATTCTTATGAGTTGAAAAAGAAACAGTTGAAGAATTTTCAGATTTGTTATGTGTTACAAAATATAGAAAAACAGGAACTTTATCTGATTAATCTATAAGCAGATTCCTTGCTTAGTATGAAAAATAATTTTTTTACTATATGAAAAACCTCTGATTTCTTTAGGTCCATTAGAAAAGCAAGTTAGGCCGGGCAGCGGTGGCGCATGCCTTTAATCCCAGCACTCAGGAGTCAGAGCCAGGCAGATCTCTGTGAGTTCAAGGCCAGCCTGGTCTACAGTGCTAGATCCAGGACAGGCACCAAAACTACACAGAGACATCCTGTCTCAACAAAACAAAACAATACAAAAAGAAAAGCAAGTTAGTTTGGGGAGGTAGATACCATTCTGAAATCTGTGGTAAACCATATTTAGCTTGTTATTTCCTGAAAAATTGCTAGAATTGTAGTACAACATGTTATGGAAAATAAGCCAGATACAGAAAAAGAGTATATTATGTTTTCCTACAGTGTGACAACTTGGAAAACAAAAGCCTGCATGTAGAAGGAGACAGAGAATGAAATCATGAGGTTTTTTTAGTTAAAAAAAAAAAATCCTGAGTGAGGTAACCAAGACCCAGAAATACTAATCGGGTATGGAATGCATGTGTATGTAATATGTAGATATTAGCTGTTAAATCAATGATAACCATGGTAGAATCCACAGAACTGCAGAGTTTTTCTATAGTGTAAGGAACTAGGGGGATGGGTGGGACACAAATAGATCTCACTGGGAAAGGGAAACAGAATAGGTAGTTATGGATGGATAGGGTAGGGGGACTGGAATGGGAATATCATCTGCAGCAGGGTAGGGGAGAGGAACCGTGAAGGAATATAGGGAGTGACAGCTAAATTAAAGCTATTTGATGGGTGGTTTCATAAAATATATGCATATATGAAGGTGGCGTAAATGAAATTGCCAACTAATGAGAGAGACTTATTTGGGGAAATGGGCATCTCTTGTTACCAAATGAAGCTTTCAGTTCTTGGATTGGGTTACATCTAATTGATTTCTTGGTCAAAGGGGTCCCATGGGAACCCTCAAACAAGCCAGGATTGTTTGTTGCCAAGACAATAGGTTGCTCTTTATAACTGGTAGCCAGGTCTATTGCTGAAGACAATATCTACACAACTCATTGAACATTGAGAAGTTGATCTGGTGCCTACATAGAGCTTTCACCCCTAAGTGCTTGTGTCTTTGGTACAGTAAGGTACTATGCACACTACCAAGGGAGAAACATATGCACCAACTCACCAGACCCTTTGATCTACAATGGTGTCCTGCCTGCTAGATGTGCTAGCGCAATGGTGGCACAAGGCTTGTGTGAGTAACCAACCAATATTTGATTTGACTTAAGATTCACTCCACGAAATGGAACACATACATGACACTTGCTTTGGTTACCAAAAGCCTGAGACTAGGTAGCCCAAGGCTACAACCAAATACTACTATTCTAAAACAAACAAAAATATAGCAATAAAATAACTGCTAATGACATTCTGCTATACTCATGAATGAGTGCCTTGCTTAGTCATCGTGAGAGGAGCATCCTCCTGCAGATGAGAACAAATAAAGACTTTCAGAAAGACTATGCAGAGAATGGCAGACCTTGTAACACTCAGCCCCAAACAGGATGTCTCCATCAAGTCCTCCCCTCAGGTCTCAGGGAAGTGTAGCTATAGTTTTCCTGCCTTGCCCACAGTCAGGACAAATCTCTGTCACCCGCCAGTCCCACAGCCTCTCAGACCCAACCAAGTAAACACAGAGACTTATATTACATACAAACTGTATGGCCATGGCAGGCTTCTTGCTAACTGTTCTTATACCTTAAATTAATCCATTTCTATAAATCTATACCTTGCCACATGGTTCGTGGCTTACCAGCATCTTCACATGCTGCTAGTCAAGGCAGCGGCTGGCAGTGTCTCTGACTCAGGCTTCCACTTCCCAGCTTTATTCTCCTCCTTGTTCTGCCTATACTTCCTGCCTGGCCACTGGCCAATCAGTGATTTATTTATTGACCAATCAGCAACACATTTGCCATACAGACCATCCCACAGCAGGGAAGCCTGAGGAAGAAGAGACAGAAAGAGTGTAAGAGCCAGAGGACATGGATGGTACCAAGAAAACAAGGCCCTCTAAATCAACAGAATCAATGTACATAATAATTCACGGGGACTGAGGCAGCTTACACAGGGTCTGCATGGATCTGTACCAGATGGAGTCCTAGAGTTGAAAGGAGAAGTGGACACATGCCCACATCCCTAAACCAGAAGCAATCTCCAATTGATAACCACTTGGAAATGAAAATTTAGTTGTACCAAGGGACTCTCACTGGGGAACTAAAGTACTCTTAAGGATAGGATGCATATCCAGTTGTAGATGGCCGAAAGAAAGTGAACTCAATGATATCTCTGGAGGTTTCTTGTCCTACAATGTCCTATGAGGACTTTCCTTTTTTTAACTTTATCTTATTTTTAATTTAAATTTAATTTTATTTACACATTTTTTGTTCTGTCTTTGATCCTTACAAGTCCTTTGTGTACATATTGTGGTTTCCAGTTTAGTGTTTTTATGGGATTTCTGAGGGTGCTGAGGAGTGGTTCTCTACATCTGTATTTGTTTCAAGTGCTTTTTCTTGGGTTATTTTCCTTCGGCTTGTTTGTTTTGTCCTATCTCAATGCATTAGTTTTTGTTTATTTTATTTTATTATTATCCCTTATAAGCCTGGTTGTTTGTTAATAATAGACAGAAAAGGGGATGAATTCAGATGGGAGGGGTGGTGTGGAGTCATTGGACAAAGAAGAGGGAGAAGAAACCATGATGTGAGAAAAATGCTAGTTTTAACAAAAGGCAGGGAAAAGGACACAGAAAGTGAGAGCACAAGGGGAAAAGGAGGACAGATATGGAAAAGAAAAAAGGGTGGTGTGGACATGATTGGGTTATGATATTGATCAACTCACCTTGCATGCATCTGTAGAAATTTCATAATAAAGCCTATTAACTTATTCAACCAATATGTGTTGGAAGACACAGAGGGGAAAAGGAGTGTAACTGATCCCAGAAAGGTTGTTTGAGTTCACAGGGTGAAAAAAATGATCAGAGAAATATGTAAATAAATACCACTAGGCATTTATTAATATTAACGGAGCAATCATTTATCAGAATATTCTCAGGACAAAGCAATTGAAACATGTATCTGGGAAAATGTGAAAGCAAGGCAGAAGGTCCTATTCATTGTATATTGCTGTGGGATGGTCTGTAAGTCAAATGTGTTGCTGATTGGTCAATAAATAAATCACTGATTGGTCAGTGGCCAGGCAGGAAGTATAGGCGGGACTAACAGAGAGGAGAATTGAGAGAACAGGAAGCTGGGTGAGGGAGACACTGCCAGCCGCCACCATGACAAGCCGCATGTGAAGATCCCGGTAAGCCACAAGCCATGTGGCAAGGTATAGATTTATGGAAATGGATTAATTTAAGCTGTAAGAACAGTTAGCAAGAAGCCTGCCACAGCCATACAGTTTGTAACCAATATAAGTCTCTGTGTTTACTTGGTTGGGTCTGAGCAGCTGTGGGACTGGCGGGTGACAAAGATTTGTCCTGACTGTGGGCAAGGCAGGAAAACTTAAGCTACAAATGGCGCCCAACGTGGTGGCAAGAGTTTCCACCTAAAAACGGAGAAAAAAAGATTCTAAAACGGAGCTAAAAACAGCTTCCTAATTGTCTCTCTCAAATGAGTGACAGCTGCTGGTTTGAACTACTGGTGGGTTCCTAGCATGCGTGCTCGACCTGCAGTATGGCGGGAATGAAGCCTCTGCAAGTAGCACATTAAGCTGTGTGGTGGATTTAGCCTTTGCTAGTACAAAAAAAAAAAAAGAGGTTTCTGGGCTACACGCTACTTTGATAGAAGCATGGACCCACTATTTCTGAGAGTTGATGGCTCCCAGAGCTGGCAGAAAACGTACCACCGCCATGTTGGGAAGCTGAAGTGGGCGGAGCCAGCAGCCATAGTGCCAGCACCGTTTCAGGATTAGAAGGCTGCAGTTTAAAGCAATAGGCTCAAGCTAATATAAAAAATAAGCCATGTAAAGATGGCTACCACACAGAGAATCTGGATTATGTGCTCTGTGATATTCATAACTGAAGAAAAACATTTGATTACAAAAGCTGTTGAGTTATGCCAAAATGTATATTTTAAAGGTACCTTGACTTCAAAATTTGGATGTAAGGATATGTTGCTTTGGAAAGGAGGCTCTGCTTTTGTTTCCATAGAAAGCCAGAGGCTATGGATTTGTTCCAGATTAAGATACATCAGGTTTGACCAGCCAAGACCACCTGAAAGGTCTCCGATGACACCATGGCCCAGATGATCCAACATCCAGAACCATTTCAAGGCAACTGGCTCAGATGATACACCCTCATGGACTACTCCATAATCCTAAAATTTTCTTTGTATCCCCATAAGATACAGCACTCCCTTCCAGCAGGAAGTAGTAAGAGAAGCTACGCCCAAATTCCCAAATATACCAAGCTGACTTTGGAGATGTGTAAAGGTTAAAACCTTCCTTTTTAAGAAAAGAAAAGGGGAAGTGCTGTGGGATGGTCTGTACGTCAAATGTGTTGCTGATTGGTCAATAAATAAATCACTGATTGGCCAGTGGCCAGGCAGGAAGTATAGGCGGGACTAACAGAGAGGAGAATTGAGAGAACAGGAAGCTGGGTGAGGGAGACACTGCCAGCCGCCACCATGACAAGCCGCATGTGAAGATCCTGGTAAGCCACGAGCCATGTGGCAAGGTATAGATTTATGGAAATGGATTAATTTAAGCTGTAAGAACAGTTAGCAAGAAGCCTGCCACGGCCATACAGTTTGTAACCAATATAAGTCTCTGTGTTTACTTGGTTGGGTCTGAGCAGCTGTGGGACTGGCGGGTGACAAAGATTTGTCCTGACTGTGGGCAAGGCAGGAAAACTTAAGCTACAGTATATTGATCTCATTGGATTCTCTAGCTATGATCTAATATCCAACAAGGGTAAACACATCCTATAAATTGAATGTAAAGGTTTGTCACAGAAGGCATGAAATCACATCCAAGAATAATCCAGGGAACAAAATCCACCTGAGGTAAAAACCCTCTGCCTTTTCCCCTCTGGAGCCTCTCTCATAGTCTCCCAAGGCATTGCTCACCATATGTCAGTCCCTTGACAATCTTACTACAGTTAATTTTAAAAATTACTAACACAATATGTAATTGATACCTTAAAATCTTTGGTTAGCTTGTAGTATTTGAGCTAATAAGAGATAATTTGTGATTAGCTTTTTTTTGTTTGAGCTGATAAAAGATGATTTGTGAATGATTACTAAATAAAAATGTGATCTATGTATTTATTATTTTCAAACTTGCTTAACTGTTTGTTTCAGACATAAGTGTGTGATGCACATAAACAGGTGAGCAAAGAAGGATATGTGTGTGTGTGCATGTGTATGTGTTCACTAGTGAAACAAAACTAGTTTAATAATCAAGTCCTTCTCTTAATGAGAATTTTTAGTTGGATCAAACCCCACTGGGGACCCCAAAGTTAATTTTTGTTTTGCTATCAGAATTTTAAAAAGTAACGATAATAGACACTAATACTTTTTCATCTATGTACCTTATTTCAAAAACATTTCAGAAATCTATGTTAATATTTCGATGTTGTTCTTTTCACATTTCAGTGTTTATTGTCTCTATTTTTCTTTTATAAAAAATAGTTTTTTTCATGCAATACATTTGATTATACTTTTTCCTCCTTCTGCTGCTCTCAGATCCTGCCCACCTCACCTCTCATCTGATGCCATGTACTTTCTGTTTCTCTTTAGAAAACAAATGGGCATATAAAGAATAATAATAAAATGAAATGAATGAAGCAACAACAAACAAACAAATCAGAATAGGACAAAACAAAGAGTCTCCTTTGGTTTAGTGGAAAATACCTGCCAGTACCACGAACACTAATCAGTAGGGATAGACTCTAGTAGGCACCAGCTCCATTCCATATTCAGTGATTTGTGTAGAAGTTTTCTTCAGCAATAGGGTCTTACCATCAGTTGTGGAGTAGCATTAGTACTGGGTGGTTTTGTGTGTCAACTTGACACAAGCTAGAGTCATCAGAGGAAGGAGCCACAGCTGAGGAAATGCCTCCTTGAGATCAAGCTGTAAGGCATTTTCTCAGGTAGTGATCAATGAGGGGAGGCATCCCATGGTGTGTGGTGCCATCCCTGGGCTGCTGGTCCTGGGTTCTATAAGAAGGAGGGCTGAGCAAGTGAGGGTAAGCAAGACAGTAAGCAGCTCCCCTCCATGGCCCCTGCATCAGCTCCTGCTTCCAGGATCCTGCCCTGTTTTGAGTTCCTGTCCTGAATTCCTACAGTGCTAAACAGCAATGCTGAAGTGTAAGCCTAATAAATCCTTTCCTCCCCAACTTACTCTTTGGTCATGGTGTTTGGTTGCAGCAATAGAAACCCTAACTAAGACACCCTTGCAAGAGCATGGACTTTTCAGGGGTTCCCACAGGTTCCCTTTGGTCAACAACTCAGTTAAATGTCATCCATTCCCAGGATTGAAAGCTTCATTTGGTGACAAAAGATGTACTGGTGAGACTCCATTGTCCCCATTATTTGATGATTTATTTTATGCTGCCATCCTCAATTTTAGGAAGCTTATACTGTATGGGATTTCCATACAACCCCTCAAATGGCCCTTAGTATTAACTATCCTTCCTCCCATTTTCTTATTCAATCCCCCCTTCCCTCTTCTCACCATTGATTCTCCTGTTCCACACACCCCAGTTTCATCCATAGCAATCTATTATATTTCCCCTTCCTAGGGAGAGCCATCCCTCCTTAGATCCACAACTATACCTAACCATGGTGTTTACACAGATTGTGATTGAAGACTTAACAGCTAACATCCACATATAAGTGAATACATGCCGTATTTGTCTTTCTGTGTCTGAGTTACCACACCCAGGATGATTTTTTTCTAGCTTCATCAATTTACCTGCAAATTTCTTGATTTTGTTTTTTAATGGCTGATTAATGTGCCGTTGTATAAAAAGTATCACATTTCTTTGTCTGTTCATCCATTGATGGATATATGGGCTGTTTTCAATCTCTGGCCAATATGAATCAAGCAGCAATGGATATAGCTAAGTGGGTGTCTCTACAGTAGGATGAAGCTTCCTTTGGTTTTATGTCCAAAAGTGGTACAGCTAAATCTTGAGTTAGATCCTTTCCCAGCTTTCTTAGAAACTGCCATGCTGATATTCCATAGTGGTTGTACAAGTTTGTACTCCCACTATTAATGGATGAGAGTTCCCCCTTTTAACATCCTCACCAGCATGAACTATTATTTGCTTCATTGAACTTAGCTGTTTTGACTGGTCTAAAATGAAATATCAAAGTAGTTTTGATTTGCAGTTCCCTGATGACTAAGGATGTTGAAGAATTCTCTAGGTGCTTCTCAGTCATGTGAGTTCTCTCTTTTGAGTCCGTTTAGATTTGTACCTCATTTTTAATTAGAGTGTTTGTTTTCTTGATTTCCAGTTTTTTAGTTCTTATCCATTTTAGATATTAGCTATTAGATGTGTAGTTAATGAAAATATTTTACCATTCTGTAGCCTCCCATTTCCTCCAAATGACGGCATCCTTTGCCATGGGGAAGCTTTGCAGTTTCATGTAGTCCCATTTATTAATGTTTTGTTCTTAGCGTCTGTATTGTCCCTTTGATCCTCTTCAGTTGTCTTATTGTTCTAGCTAAGACTTGAAGGACTATAGTGAATAGGAATGGAAATAACAATGCTTTGAGTTTCTCTCCATTTAAGTTGATATTGGCTATGGAATTATTGTAAACTACCTTTTTTATATTGAGATATGTCCTTTGTATCCCTAGTCTCTCTAGGAATTTTATCATGAAGAGGTGTTGTATTTTGTTAAAGACCTTTTCTGCTTCTAATGAAGTGATAATGTTGTATTTGTTTTTCAGTTGGTTTATTTGATAGAGTGTGTTAATAAATTTGCTTGTGTTGAAATATTCCTGCATCTCTGGGGTGAAGCCTCTTTTTGATATGTTCTTGGATTAGGTTTGCAAGTACTTTATTGAGGATTTTCTATCTATGTTCATAAGGGAAATTGGTCTGTAATTCTCTTCTTTGTTGAGTCTTTATTTGGCATCAGGGTAACTGTGACCTCATAAAATGAATTGGACAATTTATCTTCTATTATTTTGTGAAATAATTTATGGAGTATTGGCACTCATTCATCTTTGAATGTTTGGTAAAATTTTGCACTAAAATCTTCTGGTCCTGGGCTTTTTTGGTTAATAAACTTTTGATGACTATTACTATTTCTCTAGATCATATTTTCAAATCCAATCTCTTAATCTATTTCTTTTTAGTGGGAAACTGAGACCGTTGATGATTAGAAATATCAATGAGCAGCACTTGCTGTTTCTGTTATTTTGTTGTGGTGTGTGTGTCTTACTTCCCTCACTTTTGATTTGCTGCTCTGACATTATTTATCCCTGTGTTTTGTTTGGTGTGGTTAACCTCTTAAGTTTGAATGTTTCCTTCCAGTGCTGGCTGTATTGCTGGATTTGTAGATAAATATTGCTTAAATTTGGCTTTATTGTGAGATGTCTTTCTCCATCTATTGTGACTGAATGTTTTACTGGGTATAGTAGTCTGGGCTTGCATCTCTGGTCTCTTATAGTTTGTAGAGCATCTCTCCAGGCCCTCTGACTTTTAGAGTCTCCATTGAGAGGTCAGGTGCTACTCTATTAGGTCTGCTTATATGTTATTGGTCGTTTTCCCTGGGAACTCTTAGTATTCTTTCTTTGTTCTGTACATTTAATGTTTTGATCATGTGTCCTGGGGAATTCCTTTTCTGGTACAGTCTATTTCTTGTATATATGTTTCTTATATTTTGATAGACAACTCTGTTTGGTTGGGGAAATTTTCTTTCATGATTTTGTTGAAAACATTTTCTATGCCTTTGAACTGAGTTTTTCTCCTTCCTCTATTCCTATCATTCATAGATTTAGATCTCTTAAGGTGTCCCAGATTTTTCTGGATGTTTTGTGCCTGAATTTTTTTTAAGTTTTAACATTTTCTTTCACCAAGTTATTCATTTCTTCTATTTTGTCTCCAATGGCTGAGATTTCATCTTATATCTCTTCTAGCTTGTTGGAGAGGTTTGTCTCTGATGCTCTTGTTGGATTTTCTAAATTTTCATTTCCAGAATTTAATGTTTGTGTCTTCTCTATTGATTCAGTTTTCACTTTCATGTCTGAGCTGTTTTCATAAATTCATTCTACTGTTTGTTTTTGTTTTCACAGTCTTCATTGAGGGATTATTTAAATTCTTTTTAAGAACCTTGAACATATCCCTATGGCCATTTTTAAATCCTTTTCTTGTGCTTCAATTTTATTTCATCTCTCAGGATCTTCCATGGAGGGTTGCTGTGGTCTTGTGAAGATATACTGTCCTTCCATTATTGATTGTGTTTTTACAATAGTGTCTATGCATCTGAGTTTGGCATGATTGTAATTCTAGGTGCTTATATCTGGTATTGTCTTTGTGGGATGGGTTTCCCTGCCTTGGTTTCTGTTGCATTTTCTATTTTTTGGTAAATTATGGTGGCTGTGTGTTGCCAAGCTGTAATCCATAGAACCACAGAGGGTAGATGTAGAGTAAGGAATCAGGAGGGACAGATAGATTCCCTAGGGGAAAAATAGAATAGATATTTATGTATGGGTTAGGGAGCACTGGAATGGAAGGGTTAACTGGGGAGGGGGAGAAGAAAGGAAGAAGGGGATAAGGTTGGCAATATTGGAAAACAGCTTAAATGAAGGCTCATTTGAGGAGTCTTATGTACACCTAATATAGAAGAAGCCTCTTAAAATATATACCTATAGGAAGGTGATCTAACTAAAATCATCCAAAAATGGGGAAGACAATTGGCCATAACTTGCATCCAAATGAAGCTTTCAGTACTGGAATTGAATTACATCTATTTGGATTGTTGGCCAAATGGGTCCATAGGAATCCAAACAGGAAAAAAGAAGGAAAGAGAGAAATAACAAACCCACAAACCCCAGACTGTTGACAAGACTATAGGTTGCTCTCCACAAACTGACTGCAAGGCCCTATTGCTGAAGCCAACACCTACACAACTCATTGAACATTGAGAAATCAACCCGTGCCTACATAAAAGCTTCACCACTATGTGCTTGAGTCTTTGGTATAGGAAGGTATTCTGCAGGGTGCCAAAGAAGGAATGTACCACCCAGTCACATCCCTTTTATCTGCAATGGTGTCCTGCCTGCAAGATATGCTAGAGGAATGGTGGCACAAATCTTGTGGGGATAACCATTGATATTTGATTTGACTTAAGCCCATTACATGAAGTGGAACCCATACCTGATACTGCTTGTGTTACCAATAACCTGACATTAGGCATCCCAGAGACTTAGAAGGAACAAAATACTACTGTTCTTCAAAAAACAGGCAAAAAGTACATAGCAATAAAATGACTCCTGATGGTATTCTGTTATACTCATAGATGAGTACCTTATTCAGCTATCATCAAAGAAGCTTCCTACTGCAGCAGATGGTAACAAATACAGAGACTCACAGCCAGACATTATGCAGAAAGTGAGAGATCTTGGAATACTCAGATCTAAATGGGATGTCTCCATCAAACCTCCATACTCAGGGGTCAGGGAAACTTGAAGAAGATGATGCAGAAAGAGTGTAAGGGACACCAAGAGAAGAATGACCTCTCAGTCAACATGACTGATGTACATATGAGCTCAGAGAGACTGAGGCAGCATGTACAGGGCCTACAGGGATCTCTACCAGTTGGCATCCTAGAGCTGAAAAAAAAGAGAGAGGACCCAGAAGCAATCTCCAGTTGGTAATCACTTGGAAATGACTACTTAATTTTCTCCAAAGGAGTCTCAATGGGAAAACAAACTACTCTTAAATAGTAGGTTGCATGCCCAGTAGTACATGGCCACCAGGAAAATAACTGACGGCATCTTAGAAGTTTCCTTGTCTCACAACGGCTTGTCGAGGTATGTTCTTTCCATTTCAATTTATTTTTTATTTTTGATTGTTTTTCTTTTCTCTTTTTATCTGATAGGTCCTTTGTGTATATATTTTGTCTTCTGAATTAATGTTTAAATGAGGTTCCTGAGTGTGGTAACAAGTGGGTCTCTGCATCATATGTTTCTCGTGGTTTCTTTTTCCCTTGGAGTCTTTTTCTTCTGTGGATTTATTTTCTTATGTGTTAAATTTTATCTTATTTATAATTTTATTTTATTATTATCCTTTGAAAGGCTGTTTGTTTTCCAGTGAGATGCATAATAGAGTAGGGTCCCTATGGGTGGAAGGGGAGTTTGGAAAGAACTTGGAAGAATAAAGGGAGGGAAACCATAATTAGAATATAGTAGGTCATAAAAAAATCTATTTTCAATAAAAGAAAAAATGAAACACACTCAAGAAATGAATAAATAAATACTTGAAAAAGAAGGACATGAAGCTGGTTTGGAGATGTGATGGAGGATCTGGGAAGTTATGGAGGAATGAGGAATGGATATGATCAAGATACATTGAATACCTATATGAAATTTATAGAGAATGAATTAAAATGAAAATGAAAAATAGAGTACTTATTCCCTCTTGGTCGCTTATGTGTGTATAAATAAATTTTTCACTCCAAATGTTAAGATGTTACAAAATATAATTTCCTAGTATAGTCTTATGAACTTTTGGTTATATGGACTCTGAAATTAGTTTTTATCTTTGACTTCTGACTTTTTATCTGAAATTTCTGATCTTTGAGATAAATTACATATGATTTTGTTCATTATAATTTCTTGTCAAGCAAGCAACTTTCAATGTTTGAATAAATATTTCATGTACTCTAAATGATAAAGGGACAAATAACCATTGTTTGCAATACAAAAGCAATTTTCTTTTTTACAAGCTTGGTTGCAAGCATACTTCTTTCCTGTAATTGACCTTTTTGAGATCTCACCACCTTTGGAAAAATATTTTATAAGTATTGTAAGGAAAGGCTGAAAAGAAGACCTGTAATTGTCAGGATCGGTATCATGTCCACAGTGAACACAGCAGGCTAAAGGAGCATGAATAGCCAAACCAATGGAAACAAAACCAATGGAAAAAAAATGGGGTCTAGGACAAATGGAATTCTACAAATGAAATGTTTGAAAATTGTAGGACTGAAAATGGATTTTAAACTAAAACTATTAAGAGAAACAGTAAGGAATTTTAAAAAGAGATAAATTGTACTTATTTTACTTGTTTTATAATTGACTGTAGGTTGAGAAACTCAAGTGTGTGGAGGAACTAAACAGTATTAATAGAAAATGTGGGGATGGAGAAATGATGGCTCAGTAATTAAGAGTGCTGGCTACTCTTCCAGATGTCTTGAGTTCAATTCCCTGCACCATCATGGTGGCTCACAAGCATCTGTAACTATAATCCTGTGAGATCTGATGCCCTATTCTCTTGTGTGTTGACATAACACTACATCTTTTTTTTTTTTTTGGTTATTTGTATTTTTTTTTTAATTTTTATTTTGCAATACAATTCAGTTCTACATATCAGCCACAGATTCCCTTGTTCTCCCCCCTCCCGCCCCCCTCACCTTCCCCCCAGCCCGCCCCCCATTCCAATCTCCTCCAGGGCAAAGCCTTCCCCACAGACTGAGATCAACCTGGTGGACTCAGTCCAGGTAGGTCCAGTCCCCTCCTCCCAGGCCGAGCAAAGGGACCCTGCATAGGCCCCAGGTTTCAAACAGCCGACTCATGCAATGAGCACAGGACCCGGTCCCACTGCCTGGATGCCTCCCAAACAGATCAGGCCAATCAACTGTCTCACCCACTCAGAGGGCCTGATCCAGTTGGTGACCCCTCAGCCATTGGTTCATATTTCATGTGTTTCTGTTTGTTTGGCTATTTGTCTCTGTGCTTTATCCGACCTTGGTCTCAACAATTCTCGCTCATATAAACCCTCCTCATTCTCGCTAATTGGACTCCCAGAGATCCACCCGGGGCCTAGTCATGGATCTCTGCATCCAGATCCCTCAGTAGTTGGATGAGGTTTCTAGCATGACAATTAGGGTGTTTGGCCATCCCATCACCAGAGTAGGTCAGTTCGGACTGTCTCTCGACCATTGCCAGCAGTCTGTTGTGGGGGTATCTTTGTGGATTTCTGTGGGCCTCTCTAGCACTTTGTTTCTTCCTATTCTCATGTGGTCTTCATTTACCATGGTCTCCTATTCCTTGTTCTCCCTCTCTGTTGTTGATCCAGCTGGGATCTCCCACTCACCCAAGCTCTCTTTCCCTCGACCCTCGCCCTTCACTACCCCCACTCATGTCCAGGCTGTTCATGTAGAACTCATTCCATTTCTCTGTCATTGGGCGATCCCTGTGTCTTTCTTGGGGTCCTGTTTTCCAGGTAGCCTCCCTGGTGATGTGAGTAGCAGTCCAGTCATCCTTGTTCCACATCTAGTATCCTCCTATGAGTGAGTACATACCATGTTTGTCTTTCTGAGTCTGGGATACCTCACTCAGGATGATTTTTTCTAGATCCATCCATTTGTCTGCAAACCTCATGATGTCATTGTTTTTCTCTGCTGAGTAGTATTCCATTGTATATGTGTACCACATTTTGTTTATCCATTCTTCAGTTGAAGGGCATCTAGGTTGTTTCCATGTTCTGGCTATTACAAACAATGCTGATATGAACATAGCTGAACAAGTGCTCTTGTGGTGTGGTTGAGCATTCCTTGGGTATATGCCCAAGAGTGGTATAGCCGGATCTTGGGGGAGATGGATTCCCAGATGTCTTGAGTTCAATTCCTTGCACCATCATGGTGGCTCACAAGCATCTGTAACTATAATCCTGTGAGATCTGATGCCCTATTCTCTTGTGTGTTGACATAACACTACATCTTTTTTTTTAAAAAAAAAGATAAAGAAAAAACACAAGCGAATTTCATTAACAGTTAAATATAAGAAAAATACTTCTAACTACTCACATTCAAGCAGGAAGACAAAGAGAGTTTTGACTATGTAAAATGAATAGTTTTTTTAATTAAAACTTTTTCATTCATTTTACACACCAATCAAAGATCCCCCTCTTAACTCTGCCCCCACCTCTAACTCCCCCTCCCAACCCACCCCGCATGCACTTGCACTCACAAGAAGGCAAGGCCTCCCATGGGGAGGAATATTCAGTAGAGGCAAGTCCAAGCCCTTCCCCCTACCTCAAGGCTGCAAGAGGTGTCCCATCATAGGTAGTGGGTTCCACAAAGCCCGCTCATGCACCAGATGGATTCTGATCCTACCACCAGGGGGCCTCCCAAGCAGATCAAGCTACACAGCTGTCTCACAATGCAAAGGGCCTAGTCCAGTCCAATGTAGGCTCCACAGCCAAGATCCAACTTTCATGAGTTCCCTCTAGTTTGGTTTGGTTGTCCCTGCATGCTTCCTCATCATGTTCCTGATACACTTGCTCATAGAATCCATCTTCTCTCTCCTTAACTGGACTTCTGGAGCTCTGTCTAGTGATTGGCTGTGGATCTCTGCATCTGCTTCCATTAGTCATTCGAAAAAACTTCTGTGATGACAGTCTCACCAACATGATCGACTAAACATGCACTGAGCAAGGACAACAATAATAGATATGCTGTTGTGGACTGGGGAATGCCCAAGAGGCCTCAACACTATATAAAGAACTATGGGCAACTAAAGAATGCTAAAAACAGGAGGAATAGTCTGTCCCAAGGAAGAACACACAATTATTTATACACTACCAAATGGTCAGCCTTGAAAACATGCATACAAGTAACATTATAAAGACTGAGCAGGTTGTATGTACAAATATATTGTGTATTGTAGCTAGAGTTTTCCTGCCTTGCCCACAGTCAGGACAAATCTCTCTCACCCACCAGTCCCACAGCCGCTCAGACCTTACCAAGTAAACACAGAGACTTAAAACTGTATGACCATACCAGGCTTCTTGCTAACTGTTCTTATATCTTAAACTAATCTATTTCTATAAATCTATACTTTGCCACGTGGCTCGTGGCTTACTGGCAACTTCACATGCTGTTTGTCATGGCTGCTGCTGGCAGTGTCTCTGACTCAGCCTTCCACTTCCCAGAATTCTTCACCTCCTTGTCCCGCCTATACTTCCTCCTGCCTGACTACTGGCCAATCAGTGTTTTATTTACTAACCAATCAGAGCAACACATTTGCCATACAGAACATCGCACAGCAGTACATGCCCATAACAATATGCATGTAACAACAATCAATGAAAAAAGAGGCCATGAATTTGAAAAGATCAAGAACAGGTTTATGAAAGGATTTACACAGAGGAAAGGGAAGGGGACAATTATGTAACTATATTATAATCTCAAAAATTAAACTTTAAAAGATAAAATGATTCTCATTTATCAATGCAATACATACATTTTTAAAATGATAAAAGCCCACTCTGCTTATTGTGATGTTGAGAAATGTGAATAATGCATTGTTCTTGGGAACTGAACAAATCCATGTAGAAAACAAATTTGAGGTAGTGAACAAATAAATGTAGTGTTTATTTTGAATGAGCAATCCCAGCTTAAGGAACTTATTCTAAAGGTCTAAACTTACAACATTCAACATTATGAAAATTACATTTATAAAAACAAGTTCCAATAATTTTATTCATTGCCATAATTGTTAAGTTAAGGGAAAGCCATTGTAATTGTCTTATAGAAGTGATTAAATGAATTATAATACATGTTCACAAAGAAGGACTGTGGTTGATATATTGTGCACCTCAATAAACTTATCCGGGGGTCAGAGAACAGAACAGCCATAATATTAAACATAGAGGTTAGGCAGTGGTAGCACACGTCTTTAATCCTAACATTCCAGAGGCAGAGAGCCATCTGGATCTCTGTGAGTTCAAATCCACACTGGAAACAACCAGGCATGATTTCCCATGCCTTTAACCCCAGAAAGTTCTAGCAGAAAGCAGAAAGGTATATAAGGACCAGGAACTAGAGCTGGTTAAGCTTTTAGGCTTTTGAGCAGCATTTCAGCTGAGATCCATTTGGACACAGAGGCTTCCAGTCTGAGGAAACAGGATTAGCTGAGGAATTGGCAAGGTGAGGTGGCTGTGGCTTGTTCTGCTTCTCTGATCTTCCAGCATTCACCCAAATACCTGGCTCCAGGTTTGTTTTTATTAATAAGATCTTTTAGATTCGTGCATCAAAGGACTACATGGTACAGCTGTAACTAAATTTGAAATTACTCCTTAAACTGTTGTGTGTTTGACAGGATACAGTGTTATGCAAATAAATCAAGAGGACACCATATGTTTGTAGGGTACCACATTTCTCTTAAGATCAATGTGTCTAAAACAGGCTTATCTTTTTCCATCTTATATTTTCATCTTTTGTATCATATTGAAATAAACTCATAATTATGTAACAGTGATTTAAAACATGGGTTCATGATAAACATTCAAGTATTGTTGCAATCTATTAGCAATACTCTGGAAGCAATATTAAGTGCAGTAAAAGAAGTGTGGGGAGTATATACACATGCACACACATACATAGGTCTGTATTTATAAAAAGTACTTCTGTATCATACAATTTGGCAGTCCCTCAGGAAATGATGCTCTTAGATCTCAATTACCCTGAGGATTCTTCATTCTTGTGAGATTTTCCTGTAGGACACTAGAAAATAATTAATCATAATCTCTTAAGACAGTAAATTTTTATATAGTACTGTATGTCACATTAAGTAAGGTTTATAACATCTCACAGGTGAACTGCATTGAAGTGTAGAACAGAGGGAAATGTGGTTTATTT
Organism: Peromyscus eremicus; assembly: GCF_949786415.1. Lineage (NCBI taxonomy): Eukaryota > Metazoa > Chordata > Mammalia > Rodentia > Cricetidae > Peromyscus > Peromyscus eremicus. Next base: position 508,935 of record NC_081434.1, read on the forward strand.
CCATATCAAAATTGGATAAATTGATTAAAAATAGTAAATATAAAAGAGCATTTTCCCAGTCGTGTATTTTGAGGTAGAATGAGGTGCTAGGGAAGGAGAGGGAGGGATCATCAATGCTATCTGCATACAAGGGCGATGGGCTGGGTTATGTGCAGAAAGCTTGCTCAAATCTGCACATGCACCTTACTAACAAAGCTGCACAACAGTCAAACGGTTAGTGCTTTTACCATTCACATTTGACTTGTAGATAGTGGTGAAATATTAGTAATCAATACAATCATTATCTAAAATGAAAGTGTTTGATTTTTAAATATTCTGTGACATTTCATCTAATGAACATAATTGCATTCCTTAGCTTGTGTTATTTTATTTTGTACGTTATTTTTTCACCATAAGAATACATGGTAATGTGATTGTTGAGGTAGGACAAATCCATAGCTTGTTGGGACGGAATTCATTACATGATTGTCCATTTGATTCAATGTTGCCTTTTAGATGACCTGTGTAAACAGGAACATTTTATTCTCCATCCAACAGTTTTATGACTTAAAAAATATGATACATGAGGGGAAATCCATGTATTATTTCCAAAGAAAACATGTTTGAACTATTACTGTTCTTTGATTTACTCAGGTCTATCTGTCTAGAATATTGACTAAACACCCCTGCCACTGTCCGTGGGAAAGTATCTCATTTTCCAATTTGATTTAGTTCTTTGTACTTTTATATGTTCAGCATTTAAAAATTAATTTATGCATTAAAGGTTGAGAGATTAGAAATATTTTTGTTAATATCTTCAAGATAGAAGATATGATCTTAGTGTGTCCATGTTAAATTGATTTGACTATTTTATTGTAATAGCAAAATCAACAAAGAAAGAAGTTTTCCTTGAATGTCTCTGGGGTTTTTTGCACAAATTTATTAAACATTTAACAACTATGCTTGAAAGTAACTACACTGCAGTAACATTTTATGTAAAGACGGATGGGAAAGAGTTCCTAAAGCAAGGATCAGCCCTGAAAACTAGATCTTATTAGAAGAAAACATTGTAACTTAGGTTTTAGTAAGAAGACTTAAAAGTTCATTCAAAAACTTTTATGTAACTGAATTTTCAAAGCTATGACTTCTGAAAATAGTCACTCTCACTTTGATCTTCTGGTATAAACACAAACTTGAATAAGTTTTTATATTTAAATCTTTTGTTCCATCTATAGAATAATTAAAATATTGATTTTTACATACATAATTATTAGTGGTTGATAAATGATAGTTGACGTGATGTTTCAATATTATTATTCTGATAAGGACATCCATATATACAGAATTCATCTCATTAGCAGTCCCACCACCAACTGTGTGCATGGAATTTCTGATGTAATCTCTTTTTTCTTGAGATTCTCTTTTTCTGACTAAAAAATAAATTTACATTTTTTTTTTGGTTTTTCGAGACAGGGTTTCTCTGTGTAGCTTTGCACCTTTCCTGGGACTCACTTGGTAGCCCAGGCTGGCCTCAAACTCACAGAGATCCGCCTGGCTCTGCCTCCCGAGTGCTGGGATTAAAGGCGTGCGCCACCACCGCCCAGCTAAATTTACATTCTTATAACTTAAGAAATTTGCAAAGAGGTAGGCATTTGTAATAGAAACATTTAAAATATATTATATAATGTTTCCTCATTTTAGTATTATCTACACATTTACAGATGTAGCTTTGATCTTTTAATTTTTCCTATGATTATTTCTTATATTATTTATTGCTCAGCTTCCATGTATTTTTATGTTTCTTTACATTTCATTGATCATAACACAAAGGCAGTTTTATATTTCTTTGCTTCTACTATATTTATTTTGGCTCTGTGTTAAATTGTATAGCTTTTGTAAGTTTTATTAATAAGGAGATCAACTATCTCTAGTGCCTGTATCATCATTAAAACAATTACTAATGAAATGTACTGTGAAGTAAGTGGCACCTCAGGGACATACACCATCAAAGAAAAGGGTAAGAAATAGTCACAAAGATATAATATTTTTTAGGATATAATATTAAAATCATTCTTCGTGTGTTTCTATTAACTATCTGAAACACTAAACCATAAACCACAAAAGAAATTATGAGTTGGGACAAGGGCACTGCAGCCCAATAATTGCTTAGAATTGCTCAGCATGTGCAAGGCCCTGGATTTAGAACCACGAGACAAAAAGCAATTAACTAGTATATTGAGCATTCGATTATTGACTTAGTCTAGGTGTGTTTTTATATTTGTACTTCTAAATAACAAATTTAGATTGCTCCTACTGAGTCATTTGCCTCTATTTCATAATTTTAAAAGTCCAAGTTTTGTGGGTTTTCTAATTAGTCAAAAAAATTAAAGAACTAGAATTATTCTTCTAAGATAAAAAATCTTTTTAGAATGCTTAAAAAAAAAAGCTATATCCATGCAAAGATACAAATCATGTGTTGTCCAAACACATGCAACTGTTATGACAGGAGGTGGTTACAATACTTATCTGAAACATCACTTTTCTAACTCTCATACACACATTATTTACCACTCTTATTTTTCAGATAGACCTCTTTTTCCCATTCAGACCTGATGTAAGCCAGAAGACTGTAATGGGAAGCCATTCTGGAGAGACAGTGCTTCTTGTGGGTTTAGCTGATGACACAACCTTGAGACTTGTGCTAACCACTGCTTCAGCCTAATCACCATCACACTTAGCATAGAAGGTGCTTGTTTCACATTAATATATGAAGTATCTCTTCTACAATAATGGCTTCTTAGAAATTTCCTCTTCTAGTACATGTATTTCTAAAATGGTAGTGACTGTGGCCAATGCAAATTAAATAATTTCTGTAGACTATTAAATCAATTAATAGTGAGTGGGCAATTAATGTGAGATATTAACAAAATTAAATTTTGAATATGGATTTAGAATGAAAATTTGAACCGAGAGCAACAGGTGAATACAATTGAAGCATACAAGCATTTGAAATGACCCATAAATGGGCAAGTACGCTATACATAACTCCTCACAAAAATCTTAGAGCTCTGACAATCACAGGAATGTGATAGAGGACATTTCAAAGAGTGACTTGAATATTGATTCTTGAAAATATCTGTGGATTTATTAACTATATGAAAACATAATTTTTAATGGATGAAAAGGAAGAAGTATTTTTCCTGGATGTGATATTAGTTTTGTATTTTCTGTAGATTTGCTAAGAAACAAGAGAAATGAAGAACCAATCTGTGGAGATAGTGTTCATTTTGCTTGGACTGACAGATGACCCTCAGCTACAAATTCTGATTTTCCTGTTTTTGTTTTTCAATTACATCTTGAGCCTAATGGGGAACTTAGTGATCATCCTCCTCACCCTGCTGGATCCCCACCTCAAGACTCCAATGTATTTCTTCCTCCGGAATTTCTCCTGCTTAGAAATTGCATTCACCACAGTGTGCATCCCTAGGTTCCTGATGAGCATTCTCTCAGGGGAAAAAATGATTTTGTATAATGCTTGTGCAGCTCAATTATTCTTCTTTTTTCTGCTAGGGACCACAGAGTTCTACCTCCTGGCTGCCATGTCCTATGATCGCTATGTAGCCATCTGCAGACCACTGCACTACCCCATCATCATGAATAGCAAAGTGTGTCACCTGCTGGTCATCAGCTCCTGGGTGACTGGGTTCTTAGTCATCTTCCCCCCTTTGCTCTTGGGACTCAAGCTGGATTTCTGTGCTTCCAAAACTGTTGATCACTTTGTATGTGACAGTGCTGTCCTTCAGCTGTCTTGCACAGACACAAGTTTAATAGAATTGATGGATTTTGCCTTGGCTGTGATGACACTGGTCATCACCTTGATCTTAGTGATCCTCTCCTACACACTCATCATCAAAACCATCCTCCAGTTCCCTTCAGCTCAACAACGGAGAAAGGCCTTTTCCACCTGCTCCTCACACATGGTTGTTGTCTCCATTACTTATGGGAGTTGTATCTTCATGTACATGAAAACATCAGCCAAGGAAAGGGTCACTTTAAATAAAGGTGTAGCTGTGCTTAATACTTCTGTGGTCCCTTTGCTAAACCCTTTCATTTACACCCTCAGGAACCAGCAGGTGAAGGAAGCTTTCAAACATGTTTTTCTTAGATTTTGTTCTTTTAAAAATCATGAGACAAGACTTAGACATAAATAATACCTTGTTGAAACATGAACTACTCTCAAATGTATTAGTTGTGATCTAAGCCAATTCACTGTTGAGTGTTTTAGTCACTTGTTTCCTAATCCTGTCTTAGTGCTTCGGTGTTTTCTTTTAGCACAGCTTCCTGAGAGGGATGAAAGTGCTTTCTCAAAATCAGAATATTAAATTATATGTTTATAGGGGAATTCTCATGAACTTTCATGTACTGAATGTTTATTCAACTGACACTTGCTAGATTTTACAAGTTAAGCTTTTTGCATGAATTAGTCTCACTGTAAGAGACACAGATAGAATGATGGCTACAATGTAACATATTTGGAATTATCACTGCAGATAGAATATGTAGTAATTTGAGCCGGGTCATGGTGGCACATGCCTTTAATCTCAGCACTCGGGAGGCAGAGCCAGGTGGATCGCTGTGAGTTTCAAGCCAGCCTGGGCTAGAGAGTAGGAAAGGCACAAAGCTACACACACAAACCCTGTGTCAAAATCAAAAAACAAACAAACAAAAAGATAGAAAATTTAGTACTTGAAAGATAAACTAAAGTAGAAAACATCACTTCCAGCAAACCCTGAAAGAATGAGGAAAATATAGAGCCTATGATCAATGTCATAATATATCTCAAGGATTTAGAAATCTGTTGTAAAAATTTCCCTAAAAAAGTACGTTGAGAGTGTGTTATTCTGTTAACTTAATTTGATGATATTTTGCTTAAAATAATTAAACTCTGAGTTTTGTACTAATTATTTTATTGGTTTATGACTTGTAGATGTTGAGGATGATGGTAACCCAAAAAATTAATTCTATGTATTCTTCATCTGTACCTTGGTTTGAAGATATTTCTATGTATTAAACTAAAATAAGGAGATAAAATGTCATTGTCAATTCAGATTATGTCAATTTTCACAAATTTAATTATGTATTTTAATACATTAATATAAAATAATTTAAACACTAATACTGGACTATTGTGCACCTGTGAGCACCTAGAGGACACCACAATGAATTGTTTTCCTCTACTTATTCTAGTCACGCTCTGGCACTACCCCTCTCCATCTGTGGTCTTTGGTGATTCTTCATTAGTTTCGTCTTTCTGGACTCTCAGAGGAAAAGAACAGCATACTTGGCAGTGTATGTCTGCCCTTAGCTATCTCCAATTTACATGCTTCAGCTTCCCATGCTTCCCCATGAATCTGCTTTGATCTTCTGTAGCAGTGTGGCCACTGTGCTCTTGTCATAGCCAACTTTCCTTCCTTTTTCTCAATAGTTTTTCAACCCACAAGAATGAATCATTTACTTCAATTGGAGGAAGAGTATGAACAGCCTTCATGCTCTAAAAGACTCTGTCTTTCCAGTATGCCTTTATTGATAAATAAAAAGATCACCTGCCAGCTAAGAACAATTCTGCTGAGGATATCGCTCTGTATGCTGTGAATGTGCTGCTCTGATCTGGTTGATAAATAAAATGCTGACTGGCCAGTAGCCAGGCAGGAAGTATAGTATAGGTGGACAAGCAGAGAGGAGAATTCTGGGAACAAGAAGGCTCAGTCAGGGGTCGACAGCCAGACACAGAGGAAGCAAGATGTGAAGGCAGAACTAGGAAAAAGGTACCAAGCCATATGGCTAAACATAAATAAGAATTATGGGTTAATTTAAGTGTAAGAGCTAGTCAGTGGTAGGCCTGAGCTAGTGGCCTAGAAGTTTTAATTAATATAAGCCTCTGTGTGTTTATTTGGGTCTCAGCAGCTGCAGGCCCAGGTGGGACTGGAGAAAAATCCAGCTTCACAATTCACAATAAAAAAAAAAAAAACAGTTCCATTATATCTTAGGGGTTCCATTCTCAGGGCAGAGAAGCTTATGAAATTTTCTCTGGTGAATAAGATTGAAAATTTCCAATAGGGCACATTCTACATTCTTTTGCTCCTTTTAGAACCCACCTCAGCTGGAAATTTGGAGTCAGTTTGTTTACATTTTTTTGCAATGGGTTCAAATATAAGACCTCCTGCCAGGTAGGCTGCCTATTGACTTATCTTTTTGTTTTTCCAGACCCAATCCTCCAGTATCAGACCCAGCTCTTCAGCATAACTTCACAGGCAGCCTTCCCTGTCTTCCTGGTCCCATCCCCTGTGGATCTCACACATCTTCCACTTCTAGCCTTCCTCCTTCCACTTGTTGCTTTTCCCAGACCCCCAATTCCAGCTGGAGCCCCTGCTAACCAGAGTTACCCATCCCAAGGCAATAAGTCGGCTAAAGGTGGACCCAGACCCCTCCTACTACTCCTGAGAGCCAATCACCCTCCTCTCATCCCAGCTCTGTAGCAGGAAACCTGTAGTGCTCTCCCTTTCCTCTCTGACCCCCATTCTGAACAGATCACAAAGATCTCCTCCCAACTTCCTTCCCCAACTCATCCTAATATCACCCTTCACAAAATTCTATTTCTTTTTTTTATTTATTAAGAATTTTTATTATTCATTTTATGTACCTTTCACATATCACCCTCTTCCCTCCTCTCACCCATTCACGCCTCCCCTGACCCCTTCTTCCCTTCTACAAGAAGGTATGGCCTCTCAAACTCTATTTCAAATGGATCAAAACCCTCAACTTTAAATCAGATACACTAAATCTGATAAAAGCGAAAGTGGAGAATAGCCTTGAACTCATTGGCACAGGAAGAGATTTTCTGACAGAACACCATTAGCAGAGGCACAAAGATAAACAATAAATGGGACCATATGAACTTGAAAAGCTTCTGCCAGGCAAAAGACACTGTCCTTTGGACAAAGTGAACCCTACAAAGGAGAAAAAAAATGTTTGCCAACTAGATATTTGATAAAGGGCTAATATCTAACATATATAAAGGACTTTTAAAAGTAGATATAAAAACCCAATTAATCATGGGTTACAGATCTAAACATAATTTTCAAAAGGGGACACTAAATGGCTGAGAAACATTTAAAGAAATGATCAACATCCTTAGCCATCTAGAAAACGCAAATCAAAACTACTTTCAGATTTCATCTTAAACCCATTCAGAATGGCTAAGATCCATAAAACATCTAATGTTGGCAAGGATGTGGAATAAGGGGAACACTCATCCAGTACTGGTGGGAGTGCATACTTGTACCGTCACTATGGAAATCAGTGTGGCATTTCCTCAGGAAGATGGAAATCTACCACAACATCCAACTTTTCTAGTCATTGGCATATACCCAAAAAAGATACTTCACCCTACCACAAGGACACTTGCTCAAAAAGTTTCATTGCTGCTCTATTCATAATAGCCAGAATTTGGAACCAAACTAGACCTTCCTCCACCGAAGAACAGATAAAGAAATTATGGTGCATTACCTGATAGGGTATTACTTAGCCATTAAAAAAGTGACATCATGAGATTCACAGATGAATGGCTAGAACTAGAAAAAAATCATCTTGAGTGAGATATCACAGACCCAGAGAGAAAAATATGGTATGTATTTGCTTGTGGATTTTGTGGATGTTGGTTTTTAAGTCAATGTTAACCAAGCTACAATCAATAGAACCAAGGAGATTGGTTTCCCACTGGAGACCCCAAAGTTAATTTTTGTTTTGCTATCAGAATTTCAAAAAGTAACAATAATAGACACTAATACTTTTTCAGCTATGTACCTTATTTCATAAAACGATTCATAAATCTATGTTAATATTTTGATGTTGTTCTTTTCACATTTCAGTGTTTATTTTTTGTTTTTGTCTCTATTTTTCTTTTATAGGAAATAGATTTTTTCCATGTAAAATAATTGATTATAGTTTTTTCTCCTTCTACTGCTCTCAGATCCTCCCACCACCCCTCTCATCTGAAGCCACATGCTTTCTATTTCTTTTGAGAAAACAAATGGGCATATAAAGAATAATAATAAAGTAAAATGAATGAAGCAACAACAAACAAATAAATCAGAATAGGACAAAACAAAGAGTCTCCTTTGGTTTTGTGCAAAATATCTTCCACTACCATGAACATTAATCAGTAGGAATAGATTCTAGTAGGCGCCAGCTCCACTCCAGGTTCAGTGATTTGTGTAGATGTTTTCTTCAGCAATTGGGCCTTACCATCAGTTGTGGAGAAAAATCAGTAGCATATGGTTTGTTTGTTTGTTTGTTTGTTTGTTTGTTTGTTTGTTTTTGTTCTGTTTTATTTTAATTATTAAGAAATTTTCTATTCCTTTTACATACAAGCCACAGACCCCCCCTCTCCTCCCTTCTCCTGCCCCCAGCCTTCTCCCCAAACTGACTCCTTATTCCCACATCCTCTAAGGCAAGGTCTCCCATGGGGAATCAGCAAAGCCTGGTATATTCAGCTGAGGCAGGTCCAAGGCCCTCTCCTCTGCACCAAGGCTGCACAAGGTGTCCCACCATAGGTACTGTGCCCCCAAAAGCCCACTCATGCACCAGGGATGGATCCAGATCCCACTGCCTGGGGGTCCTCTAAACATTTCAAGCTAAACAAGTGTCTCACCTATCCAGAGGGCCTAGCGGAGTACACAGTTATTGGTCCACAGTTTATGCTTTTCCACTACTTTGGCTGGCCGTCTCTGCAAGTTTTCCCATCATGATCTCAATGTCCCTTTGTCATAGAATCCCTCCTCTCTCTCTCACCGATTGGACTCCTGGAGTTCTGCCTGGCACCTGGCCATTGATCTCTGCATCTACTTCCATCAGTCACTGGATGAAGGCTCTTTGATGACAGGGTATTCACTATTCTGATTTGTAGCATGAATCTTAAAAGGTCTTATTAATAAAATCAAACCCAGAGCCAGGTATCGGGGTGAATGCTAGATGATCAGAAAAGCAGAACAAGCCACAGCCACCTCACCTTGCCAATTCCTCTGCTGATCCTGTTTCCTCAGACTGGAAGCCTCTGAGTCCTCAGCCACAATGAATCTCAGCTGAACTGTTGCTCAAAAGCCTGAAAGCTTAACCAGCTCCAGTTCATGGTCCTCACGCTTTAAATACCGTTCTGCTTCCTGCTATCACTTCCTGGGATTAAAAGCGTGTGTCACTATGCCTGGCTGTTTCCAGTGTGGCTTTGAACTCACAGAGATCCAGACAGATCTCTGCCTTTTCCATGCTAGGGTTAAAGGTGTATATGCCACCATTTTCTAGCCTCTATATCTGTCTAGTTGCTGTTCTGTTCTCTGACCCCAGATAAGTTTATTAGGATGCACAATATTTTGGGGAACACACTACCACCGCACTAATTACTTGAGTAGACCAATTCAGACATTCTTTTGACTATTGCTAGTAGTCTAAGGTGGAGTCATCCTTGTGGATTCCTGGGAACTTCTCTAGCACCCTGTTTCTATTTATTCCCATGATATCTTCATTTATAATGGTATCTCTTTGCATGCTCTCCAGCAATCAGCAGCATTTATACTGTGTGGTTTTGTGTGTCAACTTGACACAAGCTAGAGTCATCAGAGGAAGGAACCCCAGCTGAGGAAATGCCTCCTTGAGATCCAGCTGTAAGGCATTTTCTCATTTAGTGATCAATGGGGGGAAAGCACACCATGGTGTGTAGTGCCATCCCTGGGCTGCTGGTCCTGGGTTCTATAAGAAGGTGGGCTGAGCAAGCCAGGGTAAGCAAGACAGTAAGCAGCTCCCCTCCATGGCCTCTGCATCAGTTCCTGCTTCCAGGATCCTGCCCTGTTTTGAGTTCCTTTCCTGACTTCCTACAGAGATGAACAGCAATGCTGAAGTGTAAGCCTAATAAACCCTTTCCTCCCCAACTTACTCTGTGGTCATAGTGTTTCATTGCAACAATAGAAACCCTAATTAAGACACCCTTGCAAGAGCATGGGCTTTTCAGGGGTTCCCATGGTGTCCTGCCTGCAAGATATGCTAGAGGAATGGTGGCACAAATCTTGCGGGAATAACCAATTGATATTTGATTTGACTTAAGTCCATTACATGAAGTGGAACCCATACCTGGTACTGCTTGTGTTACCAATAACCTGACATTAGACATCCCAGAGACTTAAGAGAAACAAAATACTACTGTTCTTTAAAACAGACAAAAAGCACATAGCAATAAAATGACTCCTGATGATATTCTGCTATACTCAAAAACGAGTGCCTTATTCAGCTGTCATCAGAGAAGCTTCCTACTGCAGCAGACGGTAACAAATACAGAGACCCACAGCCAGACATTATGCAGAAAGTGAGAAATCTTGGAATACTCAGATCTAAATGGGGTGTCTCCATCAAATCTCCACACTCAGGGGTCAGGAAAACTTGAAGAAGATGATGTAGAAAGAGTGCAAGAGACCCCAAGAGAAGAATGACCTCTCAGTCAACATGACTGATGCACATATGAACTCAGAGAGACTGAGGCAGCATATACATGGCCTACAAGGATCTCTACCAGTTGGGGTCCTAGAGCTGAAAAAAAAAGAGGTGAACCCAGAAGCAATCTCCAGTTGGTAATCACTTGGAAATGACTACTTAATTTTCTCCAAAGGAGTCCCAATGGGGAAACAAACTATTCTTAAATAGTAGGTTGCATGCCCAGTAGTACATGGCCACCAGGAAAATAACTGACGGCATCTTAGAAGTTTCCTTGTCAGTGCTCTTAACCTCTGAGCTATCTCTCCAGCCCCTAAATTTCCTTTTGGGGTTTCATTTATTTCTATTTTGTGTATGAGTGCTCTATCTGCATGTATACATGCACACCAGAAGAGGGCATCAGATCCTATTATAGATGGTTGTGAGCCACCATGTAGTTGCTGGGAATTGAACTCAGGACCTCTGGAAGAGCAGTCAGTGCTCTAAACGACTGAGCCATCTCTCCAGCCTCCCAGAAATCCACAAAGATACCTCCACAATATACTACTGGCAATGGTCGAGAGAAAGCCCAAGCTGACCTACTCTGGTGATCGGATGGCGGAACACTGTAACTGTCGTGATAGAACTCTTATCCAATGACTGATGGAAGCAGATGCAGAGATCCACATCCAGGCCCCAGGTGGAGGTCCAGGAGCACAATTGGTGAGAGAGAGGAGATTGTATGAGCAAGAGATGTTGAGACCATGATTAGAAAAAGCACAGGGACAAATAGCCAAACTAGTGGAAACATATGAACTATGAACCAATAGCTGAGGAGCCCCCAACTGGACCAGGCCTTCTGGATAAGTGAGACAGTGGATTAGCTTGAACTGTTTGGGAGGCAGTGGGACTGGAACCTGTCCTTAGTGCATGAGCTGGCTTTTTGGAACCTAGGGCCTATTCTGGGACACTTTGCTCAGCCTAGGTGAAGGTAGGAGGGGACTGGACCTGCCTTGACTGAATCTACCAGGCTGAACTGAATTCCCAGGGGAGTCCTTGCCCTGGAGAAGGTGGAAATGGGGCGTGGATTGGGGGGAGGGCGGTGGTGGGGAGGACGGGAGGAGGGAAGACAGGGGAATCCGTGGCTGATATGTAAAATTAAATTAATTATAAAATTTAAAAAAAGTTTCCTTGTCTCACAATGGCCTGTCAGGGCATTTTCTTTCAATTTAAATTTATTTTTTTATTTTTGATTGTTTTTCTTTCTCTTTTTATCTGATAGGTCCTTTGTGTATATATTTTGGCTTCTGAATTAGTGTTCAAATAAGGTTCCTGAGTGTGGTGATTAGTGGGTCTGCATCTTATGTTTCTTGTGTTTGGTTTTTCTTGGAGTCTTTTCCTTCTGTTGGATTTATCTTCTTCTTATGTGTTAAATTTTATCTTATTTATAATTTCATTTTATTATCCGTTGTAATGCTGTTTGTTTTCTAATGAGAAACATAATAGAGGATCACTATGGGTGGAAGGGGAGTTTGGGAAGAACTTGGAGGAGTAAAGGCAGGGAAACCATAATCAGAATATAGTAGGTCAGAAAAACATCTATTTTCAATAAAAGAAAAAGGAAACACACTCAAGAAATGAATAAATAAATACTTGAAAAAGAAGGACATGAAGTTGGTTGGGAAATGTGATGGAGGATTTGGGAAGTTGTCGAGGAATGAGGGATGGATACGATCAAGATACATTGTATACATATATGAAATTTATAGAGAATGAATTAAAATAAAAATGAAAAATAGAGCACTTATTCCCTCTTGGTCACTTATGTGTGTGTAAATAAATTTTTTCACTCCAAAAGTTTAGACATTATAAAATACAATTTCCTAGTATAGTCTTATGAATCTTTGGTTATGTGGACTCTGAAATTAGTTTTTATCTTTGACTTCCGACCTTTTATCTGAAATTTCTGATCTTTGAGATAAATTACATATGATTTTGTTCATTATAATTTCTTGTCAAGCAAGCAACTTTCAATGTTTGAATAAATATTTCATGTACTCTAAATGATAAAGGGACAAATAACCATTGTTTGCAATACAAAAGCAATTTTCTTTTTACAAGCTTGGTTGCAAGCATACTTCTTTCCTGTAATTGACCTTTTTGAGATCTCACCACCTTTGGAAAGATGTTTTATAAGTATTGTAAGGAAAGGCTGAAAAGAAGACCTGTAATTGTCAGGATCGGTATCATGTCCACAGTGAACACAGCAGGCTAAAGGAGCATGAATAGCCAAACCAATGGAAACAAAACCAATGGAAAAAAAATGGGGTCTAGGACAAATGGAATTCTACAAATGAAATGTTTGAAAATTGTAGGACTGAAAATGGATTTTAAACTAAAACTATTAAGAGAAACAGTAAGGAATTTTAAAAAGAGATAAATTGTACTTATTTTACTTGTTTTATAATTGACTGTAGGTTGAGAAACTCAAGTGTGTGGAGGAACTAAACAGTATTAATAGAAAATGTGGGGATGGAGAAATGATGGCTCAGTAATTAAGAGTGCTGGCTACTCTTCCAGATGTCTTTAATTCAATTCCCTGCACCATCGTAGTGGCTCACAAGCATCTGTAACTACAGTTCCATGGGATCTGATGCCCTTTTCTCTGGTGTGTAGACATGCTTGCATATGAAGCATTACATCTTTTTTAAAAAAGAAAAAAAAAGTAAATTTCATCAGCAGTTAAATATAAGGAAAATACTTCTAACTATTCACATTCAAGCAGGAAGACAAAGACAGTTTTGACTACATAAAAATGAATAGTATTTTATATCACACATGCAGTATCATTATGATCAACATCATGAGTCACTGTCAAAAGTGGAAAATATATATAAATTACAGATGGAAGTTAATACTGTTGGCATATATGAAAGTGTAAAAATAGGTGAGTGAAAGACTGATAAGAAACATAGACAAGACGTAATTATAAACATGTAGACCCAAGAGAAGCCTTTTTCTATTTAAATATGTTCATCTCACACATAACTGGGGAAATCCAATGGAAACATCTACAGAACTAGTCCCTCACCTAAGGCTTAGGGAACATTGTTGGAGATAAGGGTAGAATGATTTTAAGAGCCAGAGGATCCAGGAGTTTCCTGTAAGACTGTCTCTTAGTTATGTCAAAAGCTACACCCATGTCTCACCAACATTACTGACTAAACGTGAGCTGAGCAAGGACAACAATAATAGATATGCTATTGTGGACTGGGGAATGCCCAAGAAGCCTCAACCCTAGAAAAAGAACTTTGGGCAACTAAAGAATTCTAAAAACAGGAGGAATAGTCTTCCTCAGGGAAGTACACATAATTATTTATACACTACCAAATGGTCAGCCTTGAAAATGCGTATAAATAACATTATACAGACTGAGCAGGTTGTACTTACAAATATATTGTATATGCCCACAATAATATGCATGTAACAACAGACAATGAAAAAAGAGTCCATGAATTTAAAAGATTAAGAACAGTTATGTGAAAGGATTTAAACAGAGAAAGGAAGGGGGCAGTTATGTAATTATATTATAATCTCAAAAATTAAAGAAACTTTAAAAGATAAAATGTTTCTCAATTACCATTGCAATACATACATTTTTTAAATAATGAAAGCCCCACTCTGCTTATTGTGATGTTGAGAAATATGAATAATGCATTGTTCTTGGGAACTGAACAAATCCATGTAGAAAACAAATTTGAGGTAGTAAAGAAATAAATGTAGTGTTTATTTTGAATGAGCAATCCCAGCTTAAGAAACATTCAACATTATGAAAATTACATTTATAAAAACAAGTTCCAATAATTTTATTCATTGCCATAATGTTAAATTAAGGAAAAGCCATTGTAGTTATCTTATAGAAGTGATTAAATGAACTATAATATATGTTCACAAAGAACATGGTACAGCTGTAACTAAATTTAAAATTACTCCTTAAACTGTTGTGTGTTTGACAGGATACAGTGTTATGCAAATAAACCAAGAGGACACCATATGTTTGTAGGGTACCACATTTCTCTTAAGATCAATGTGACTAAAACAGACTTATCTTTTCCATCTTATATTTTCATCTTTCATATCATATTAAAATAAACTCAGAATTATGTAACGGTGATTTCAAAACATGGGTTCATGATAAGCATTCAAATTTTGTTGCAATCTATTAGCAACACTCTGGAAGCAATATTAGTGTAGTAAAAGAAGTGTGGGGAGTGTATACACATGCACACACATACATAGGTCTGTTTTTATAAAAAGTACTTCTGTATCATACAATTTGAAATCCCTCAGGAAATGATGCTCTTGGATCTCAGTTACTCTGAGGACTCTTCATTCTTGTGAGATTTTCCTGTAGGACACTAGGAAGTAAATCCACCATGGTCTCATTAGACAGTAAATTTTTATATAGTACTCTATGTCACATTCAGTAAGGTTTATAACATCTCACAGGTGAACTGCATTGAATTGTAGAACAGAGAGTGATGTGGTTTATTTTATATCAAAATTGGATAAATTGAATAAGAATAGTAAATATAAAATTGCATTTGCTCAATCGTGTATTTTGAGGTAAAATGAGGTGCCAGGGGAGGATAGGGATCATCAATGCTCTCTGCACACAAGGGTGATGGGCTGGGTCATGTGCAGAAAGCTTGCTCAAATCTGCACATGCACCTTACTGACAAATCTGCAGAACAGTCAAAGGGTTAGTGCTTTTACCATTCACATTTGACTTGTAGATAGTAGTAAAATGTTAGCAATCAATACAATCATTATCTAAAATGAAAGTCTTTGATTTTTAAATATTCTGTGACATTTCATCTAATGAACATAATTGCATTCCTTAGCTTGTGTTATTTTATTTTGTACGGTTTTTTTTTTCACCTTAAGAATACATGGTAATATGATTGTGGAGGTAGGACAAATCCGTAGCTTGGTGGGAAGGAATTCCATTACATGATTGTGCATTTGATTCAGTGTTATCATTGATATGACCTGTGTAAACAGGAACATTTTTTTCTTCATCCAAGTTTTATGACTTAAAAGATAGGACAAGTGAGGGGAAATGCATGTATTATTTCTAAAGAAAACATGTTTGAACTATTACTGTTCTTTGATTTACTCAGGTCTATCTGTCTACTGTCCATGGGAAAGTATCTCATTTTCCAATTTGATTTAGTTCTGTGTATTTTTATATGTTCAGCTTTTAAAAATTAATTTATGCATTAAAGGTTGAGAGATTAGAATTAGTTTTGTTAATATCTTCAAGATAGAAGATATGATCTTAGGGTGTCCATGTTAAATTGATTTGAATATTTTATTGTAATAGCAAAAGCAACAAAGAAAGAAGTTTTCCTTGAACGTTTTACTAAATCTCTGGGGGTTTTTTGTACAAATTTATTAAACATTTAACAACTATGCTTGAAAGTAACTACACTGCAGAAACATTTTATATAAAGACGGATGGGAAAGAGTTCCTAAAGCAAGGATCAGCCCTGAAAACTAGATCTTATTAGAAGAAACAATTATAACTTAAGTTTTAATAAGAAATTTAAAAGTTCATTCAAAAACTTTATGTAACTGAATTTTCAAAGCTATTACTTCTGAAAATAGTCACTCTTACTTTGATCTTTTGGTATAAACACAAACTTGAACATATTTTTATATTTAAAGTCCTTTGTTCTAGCTATAGAATAATTAAAATACTGATTTTTACATACTTAATGATTAGTTGTTAAAATTGATAGTTGACCTGATATTTCAATATTATTATTTTGACAAGGACATCCATATATCCAAAATTCTTCTCATTAGCAGTCCCACCACCAACTGTGAACATGAAATTTCTGATGTAATCTCTTATTTTATTGAGATTCTCATTTTCTAACTTAAAAATATATTCACGTTCTTATAATTTAAGAAGTGAGCAAAAAGGTAGGCATTAGTAATAAAACATTTAGTATATACTATGTATTGTTGACAACTTTATTATTATCTACACAATTACAGATATAGTTTTGATCTTTTAATTTTTCCTATTATCATTTCATATATCATTTATTGCTCGGTTTCCATGATTTTTTTCTTTACATTTCCTTAACCATAACACAAAGGTAGTTTTATATTTCTCTGCTTCCACTATATTTATTTTGGCTCTTTGTTAAATCCTATATGGTTTTTTAAGTTTTATTAATAAGCAGATCAACTATATCTACTGCCTGAATCATCATTAAAATAATTACTAATAAAATGTACTGTGAAGTAAGTGGCACCTCAGGGAAATGCCATCAAAGAAAAGCGTTAGAAATGTTCACAAAGATACAATATATTTTTAGGATATAATTTTAAAATCATTCTCTGTGTGTTTCTATTAACTATCTGAAATATCAAAACCCACAAAAGAAATTATGAGTTGGGACAAGGGCACTGCAGCCCAATAATTGCTTAGAATTGCTCAGCATGTGCAAGGCCCTCGATTTAGAATCATGAGACAAAAAGCAATTAACAAGTATATTGAGCATTCTAATTATTGACTTAGGCTAGGCTTTATTTTAATAAGTCTTTTACTTGCCAAATTTAGATTGCTGCTACTGAGTGATTTGGCTCTATTTCATAAAATTTAAAAGTTCAAATGGGTTTTCTACTTAGTCAAATAAATTAAAGAACTAGAACTATAGGTGTGGGATAAAAATCTTTTTAAAATGTTTTAAAAAATGCTTTATCCATCCAAAGATATGAGTCATGTGTTGTCCAAACATATGTAACTGTAAGGCAGGAGGTGGCTGCAAAACTTATCTGAAACATCACTTTTCTAACTCTCTCTCTCTCTCTCTCTCTCTCTCTCTCTCTCTCTCTCTCTCTCTCTCTCTCTCACACACACACACACACACACACACACACACACACACACACACACACACTAATTACCACTCTTATTTTTCAGATAGACCTCTTTTTCCCATTCAGACGATGTAAGCCAGAAGACTGTAATGGGAAGCCATTCTGGAGAGACAGTGCTTCTTGTGGGTTTAACTGATGACACAACCTTGAGACTTGTGCTAGCCACTGCTTCAGCCTAATCACCATCACACTTAGCATAGAAGGTGCTTGTTTCACATTAATATATGAAGTATCTCTTCTACAATAATGCCTTCTTAGAAATTTCCTCTTCTAGTACATGTATTTCTAAAATGGTAGTGACTGTGGCCAATGCAAATTAAATAATTTCTGTAGAATATTAAATCAATTAATAGTGAGTTGGCAATTAATGTGAGATATTAACAAAATTAAATTTTGAATATGGATTTAGAATGAAAATTTGAACCGAGAGCAACAGGTGAATACAATTGAAGCATACAAGCATTTGAAATGACCCATAAATGGGCAAGTAGACTATGCATAATTCCTCACAAAAATCTTAGACCTCTGACAATCATGGAAATGTGGTAGAGACATTTCAAAGAGTGACTTGAATATTGATTCTTGAAAATATCTGTGCATTTATTAACTATATGGATACATAATTTTAATGGATGAAAAGGAAGAAGTATTTTTCCTGGATGTGATATTAGTTTTGTATTTTCTGTAGATTTGCTAGGAAACAAGAGAAATGAAGAACCAATCTGTGGAGATAGTGTTCATTTTGCTTGGACTGACAGGTGACCCTCAGCTACAAATTCTGATTTTCCTGTTTCTGTTTTTCAATTACATCTTGAGCCTGATGGGGAACTTAGTGATCATCCTTCTCACCCTGCTGGATCCCCGCCTCAAGACTCCAATGTATTTCTTCCTCCGGAATTTCTCCTTCCTAGAAATTGCATTCACCACAGTGTGCATCCCCAGGTTCCTGACGAGCATTCTCTCAGGGGAGAAAATGATTTTGTACAATGCTTGTGCAGCTCAATTATTCTTCTTTTTTCTGCTAGGGACCACAGAGTTCTACCTCCTGGCTGCCATGTCCTATGATCGCTATGTAGCCATCTGCAGACCACTGCACTACCCCATCATCATGAATAGCAAAGTGTGTCACTTGCTGGTCATCAGCTCCTGGGTGACTGGGTTCTTAGTCATCTTCCCCCCTTTGCTCTTGGGACTCAAGCTGGATTTCTGTGCTTCCAAAATTGTTGATCACTTCGTATGTGACACTTCTGTCCTTCAGCTGTCTTGCACAGACACAAGTTTAATAGAATTGATGGCTTTTGCCTTGGCTGTGATGACACTGGTCATCACCTTGATCTTAGTGATCCTCTCCTACACACTCATCATCAAAACCATCCTCCAGTTCCCTTCAGCTCAACAACGGAGAAAGGCCTTTTCCACCTGCTCCTCACACATGGTTGTTGTCTCCATTACTTATGGGAGTTGTATCTTCATGTACATGAAAACATCAGCCAAGGAAAGGGTGACTCTAAATAAAGGTGTAGCTGTGCTCAACACTTCTGTGGCCCCTTTGCTAAACCCTTTCATTTACACTCTCAGGAACCAGCAGGTGAAGGAAGCTTTCAAACATGTTTTTCTTAGATTTTGTTCTTTTAAAGACTATGAGACAAGACTTAGACATAAATAATACCTTGTTGAAACATGAACTACTCTCAAACGTATTAGTTGTGATCTAAGCCAATTAAATTATTGAGTGTTTTAGTCACTTGTGTCCTAAGCCTATTTGAGTGCTTCTGCATTTTTCTTTTAACACAGCTTCCTAACTGAGAGGGATGAAAATGCTTTCTCAAAATCAGAATATCAAATTATATGTTTACAGGGGAATTCTCATGAACTTTCATGTACATGTACTAAATGTTTATTCAACTGAAACTTGCTAGATTTTACAAGTTAAGCTTTTTTGCATGGATTACATTGAAAGATACACAGATAGAATGATGGTTACAATGTAACATATTTGGGATTGTCACAGCAGATAGAAAATTTAGTAATTTGAGCCATGTGGTGGTGGCGAATGCCTTTAATCCCAGAACTCCAGAAGCAGATCCCAGTGGATCTCTGTGAGTTTGAGGCCAGCTTTGGCTATAGAGTTCGTTCCAGGAAAGGCACAAAGCTACACACAGAAACCCTGTGTAGAAAAACCAAAAAAAGAAAAAAGAAAGAAAGAAATTAGTAATTTGAAAAATAAACCAAAGGAGAATACATCAATTCCAGCAAGCCCTGGTAAATAAATAAGGAAAATATAGTTTCCTATCCTGAATGGTATAAAATATGTCAAAGAATTGGAAATCTGTTGTAAAAATTTCCCTGAAAAAGTATGTTGAGAGTGTATTATTTTGTTAGCTTGATTTGATGATATTTTGCTTAAAATAATTAAACTCTGAGTTTTGTACTAATTTTTTTTTCTGGTTCACGATTTGTAGATATTGAGGGTGATGGTAACCCAAAAAAGTCATTCTATGTGTTCTTCTTCTGTACCTTGGTTTGAGGCTATTTCTGTCTATTAAACTAAAATCAGGAGATAAAATGTCTTTATCAATTATGTATTTTAATACAGTAATATGAAATAATTTTAAACACTAGTACTGGACTAGTATGTACCCATGAGCACCTAGAGGACATCACAGTAAATCTTTCCCTCTGCTTCTAGTCACACTGTGCCAGTTCCCATCTCCATCTGGGGTCTTTGGTGATTCTTCATTAGTCTCACCTTTCTGGACTCTCATAGGATAAGAACAGCACACTTGGCAGTGTATGTCTGCCCCTACCTCTCTCTAATTTACATGCTTCAGTTTCCCATGCTTCTCTGTGAATCTGCTCTGATCTTCTGTAGCAGTATGGCCACTGTGCTCTTGTGGTAGACAACTTTCCTCCCTTTGTCTCAACAGTTTGCCAATATCATTCCCTGAACAACCAACCCACAAGAATGAATCATTTACTTCAATTGGAGTAAGAGTATGAATAACTCTCAGGCTCTGAAAGACTCTTTCCAGTATGCCTTTATAGAAAAATAAAAAGAACACCTGCCAGCAAAGAAACAATTCATAATAATAAAAAAAATCAGTTCCATTATATCTTAGGAGTTCCATTATCAGGGCAGAGAAGCTTATGAAATTTTCTGTAGTGAGTAAGATTGAAAATTTTGAATAGAGCACATTCCACATTTTGTTGCTCCTTTTTGGACCCAACTCAGCTGGAAATTAGGACTCAGTTTGTTTACATTTTTTGCAATGAGTTCCAATATAAGCTCTCCAACCAGGTAGGCTGCCACATGCAGATCTTTCTCTCTGTTTTCCCAGACCCAATTCTCCAGTATCAGACCCAGCTCTTCAGCAGAACACCATAGGCAGCCTTCCCTGTCTTCCTGGTCCCATCCCCTGTAGATCTCACACATCTTCCATTTCTAGCCTTCCTCCTCCTACTTGTTATTTTTACCAGACCCCCAACTCCAGCTGGTACCCCTGCTAACCAGAGTTACCCATCCCAAGGCAACAAGTCGGCTAAAGGTGGACCCATACCCCTCCTACTACTCCTGAGATCCAATCACCCTCCTCTCATCCCACTTCTGTAGCAGGAAACCTGTAGTGTTCTCCCTTTCCTCTCTGACCCCCATCCTGAACAAATCACAAAGATCTTCTCCTCCCAACTTTCTTCCTCAACTCATCCCAATATCACCCTTCACAAAACTCTATTTTTTTTATTTATTAAGAAATTTTATCTTGATCCCTGGGCACCAGCCACTCCGGGGAAGACCTGCCCAACTTGGCCCCAGGTTCTGGTCACCAGGCAGGTTCCCTTCTAGCCCCACCGGGAAGGATCCCCTTCTCCAAGACCCCTGGCAGACTCTGCAGTCTCCACGCCCTGCCCCCACGCCCATCCGCCCGAGCCCCAAGCCTCTTCTTGAGACTTAGAGGCTGGCTCCCAGCTCCCATCTTGCCCCGGATTTCCCATCTGGAGGAGAGAGAGAGAGAGAGAGAGAGAGAGAGAGAGAGAGAGAGAGAGGAGAGGAGAGCACCCATCCTCCCCCGGACTTCCCTTCTGAACAAGAGCTCCCATCCTGCCCCAGACTTCCAATTTGGACAAGAGAGCTCCCATCTGGACAAGAGAGAGAGACTTCCTGAATCTGTCAGCTCTGTCTGAACCAAGTGTGCGGATAAGGCCAAGAACAAGGAGATGGGCAGACGTCAAGGCAGAAACACATACAACAAAATGAATAGCAATACACCATCATCAGGACCTAGCCCTCCTCCAACACCTAGACCTGAACATCAGAAATTGGAAGAAGCTGAAGAAAATAGCCTTATGAATGTCATCATGAAGAAGCTAGAGGCTCGTGTAGAGGAAAAGACAAAAAAATGTGAAGAACGCTGTAAACAACTAGAGGAAAGGGCAAACAAATTAGAAGAAATCAAAAAAGTCCTGGAAGAGAACAATAAAATACTGAAAGAAAATCAAGAAAAATCAATGAAACAAATGAAGGAAACAGTCCAAGACCTGAAAAGGGAAACAGAAAAAATGAAGAAGACACAAACAGAGGGAATGCTGGAAATAGAAAATCTGAGAAAACGATTGGGAACTTCAGATGCAAGTATAATCAACAGAATGCAAGAGATGGAAGAGAGAATCTCTAGCGTTGAAGATACAATAGAAGAAATAGATTCATCAGTCAAAGAAAACACTAAAGCCAACAAAGTCATGAACCAAAATGTCCAAGAAATTTGGGACACCATGAAAAGACCAAACCTACATATAATAGGGGTAGAAGAAGGAGAAGAATACCAACTAAAGGGCACAGAAAATATATTCAACAAGATCATAGAAGAAAACTTTCCCAACTTAAAGAAGGAAATGCCTATGAAGATACAGGAAGCCTATAGAACACCAAACAGACTAGACCCCCCAAAAAAGTCCCCTCACCACATAATAATTAAACAATTAAACGTACAGAATAAAGAAAGAATATTAAGAGCAGCAAAGGAAAAAGGCCAAGTGACATATAAAGGCAAACCTATCAGAATAACACCCGATTTCTCAATGGAGACTTTGAAAGCCAGAAGGTCCTGGACAGATGTAATGCAGACACTAAGAGACCATGGATGTCAGCCTAGACTAATATACCCAGCAAAACTTTCAATCATCATAGATGGAGTGAACAAGACATTCCATGACAAAGCCAGATTTAAACAATATTTATCCACAAACCCAGCCCTACAGAAAGCACTAGAAGGAAAATTCCAACCTAAGGAAGTCAGATACAACCTCGAAAACACAGGCAATAGATAAAGCCACAGCAGTAAACCCCAATGAAGAAAAGTACACACACATCACCACCAAAAAATAACGGGAATGAACAATCACTGGACATTAATATCCCTCAATATCAATGGACTTAATTCACCTATAAAAAGACATAGGCTTACAGAATGGATATGAAAGCAGGACCCATCTTTCTGCTGCATACAAGAAACACATCTCAAATTCAAAGATAGACACTACCTAAAAATAAAAGGCTGGGAAAAGACTTTCCAATCAAACGGTCTTAAGAAACAAGCGGGTGTAGCCATCCTGATATCCAGCAAAATAGACTTCAAACTAAAATCAATCAAAAGAGATCAAGAAGGGCATTACATACTCATCACAGGAAAGATCCACCAAGATGAAGTCTCAATTCTGAACATTTATGCCCCAAACACAAGGGCACCCACATATGTAAAAGAAACATTATTAAAGCTTAAATCACATATAAAACCCCACACATTAATAGTGGGAGACCTCAACACCCCACTTTCACCACTGGACAGATCCCCCAAATCGAAACTTAACAGAGAAATAAAGGACTTAACTGATGTCATGACTCAAATGGACTTAATCGACATCTACAGAACATTCCATCCTAACAAAAAAGAATATACCTTCTTCTCAGCACCCCATGGAACCTTCTCAAAAATCGACCACATACTTGGTCACAAAACAAATCTAAACAGATACAAAACAATTGGAATAACCTCCTGTGTTCTATCAGACCACCATGGTCTAAAGTTGGATTTCAACAACAACAAAAACTACAGAAAACCTACAATCTCATGGAAACTGAATAATACCCTACTGAATCACCAATGGGTTAAGGAAGAAATAAAGAAAGAAATTAAAGACTTCCTAGAGATCAACGAAAATGAAGACACCACATATCCAAACCTATGGGACACTATGAAAGCAGTACTAAGAGGGAAATTCATAGCACTAAACGCCCACATAAATAAGCTGGAGAAATCTCACACTAGTGACTTAACAGCACACCTGAAAGTTCTAGAACAGGAAGAAGCAAAGTCTCCCAGGAAAAATAGATGCCAGGAAATTATCAAAGTGAGAGCTGAAATCAATAAAATAGAAACAAAGAGAACAATACAAAAAATTAATGAAACAAAGAGTTGGTTCTTTGAGAAAATCAACAAGATAGACAAGCCCTTATCCAAACTAACCAAAAGACAGAGAGAGAGCATCCAAATCAACAAAATCAGAAATGAAAAGGGGGACATAACAACAGACATTGAGGAAATCCAGAGAATCATCAGGTCATACTTCAAAAACCTCTATTCCACAAAACTGGAAAACCTAAAAGAAATGGATAATTTTCTGGATAGGTACCACATACCTAAATTAAATCAAGACCAGATAAACTATTTAAATAGTCCAATAACCCCTAACGAAATAGAAACAGTCATTAAAAGTCTCCCAACCAAAAAAAGCCCAGGACCAGATGGTTTCAGTGCAGAATTCTACCAGATCTTCAAAGAAGAGTTAATACCAATACTCTCTAAATTGTTCCATACAATAGAAACAGAAGGAACATTACCAAACTCCTTCTATGAGGCTACAATTACCCTGATTCCCAAACCAAACAAGGATACAACAAAGAAAGAGAACTACAGACCGATCTCCCTCATGAACATTGATGCAAAAATACTCAATAAAATACTGGCAAACAGACTCCAAGAACACATCAAAACAATTATCCACCATGATCAAGTAGGATTCATTCCAGGGATGCAAGGATGGTTCAACATATGAAAGTCTGTCAATGTGATACACCATATAAACAAACTCCAAAAAAAAAAAACCACATGATCATCTCACTAGATGCTGAAAAGGCATTTGACAAAATCCAACACCCCTTCATGATAAAGGTCTTGGAGCGATCAGGAATACAGGGAACATACCTAAACATAATAAAGGCAATTTACAGCAAGCCAACAGCCAACATCAAATTAAATGGAGAGAAACTCAAAGCAATTCCACTAAAATTAGGAACGAGGCAAGGCTGTCTGCTCTCCCCATACTTATTCAATATAGTACTTGAAGTTCTAGCCAGAGCAATAAGACAACATAAGGAGATTAAGGGGATACAAATTGGAAAGGAAGAAGTCAAGCTTTCCCTATTTGCAGATGACATGATAGTATACTTGAGCAACCCCAAAGATTCCGCCAAGGAACTGATACAACTTATAAACACCTTCAGCAACATAGCAGGATACAAGATCAACTCAAAAAAATCAGTAGCCCTCCTATATACAATGGACAAAAAAGCGGAGAAGGAAATCAGAGATACATCACCCTTTACTATAGCCACAAATGACATAAAATACCTTGGGGTAACACTAACCAAGCAAGTGAAGGACCTATATGACAAGAACTTTAAGTCCCTGAAAAAAGAAATTGAAGAAGATGTCAGAAAATGGAAAGATCTCCCATGCTCATGGATAGGCAGAACTGACATAGTAAAAATGGCAATCTTACCAAAAGCAATCTACAGATTCAATGCAATCCCCATCAAAATACCAACACAATTCTTCACAGACCTGGAAAGAATAATACTCAACTTCATATGGAAAAAACAAAAAACCCAGGATAGCCAAAAGAATCCTGTACAATAACACAACCTCTGGAGGCATCACGATCCCTGACTTCAAGCTCTACTATAGAGCTACAGTAATAAAAACAGCTTGGTACTGGCATAAAAACCGACATGTGGACCAATGGAATCGAATTGAAGACCCTGACATTAATCCGCACACCTATGAACAAATAATTTTTGACAAAGAAGCCAAAAGTGCACAATGGAAAAAAGAAAGCATCTTCAACAAATGGTGCTGGCAAAACTGGATATCAACATGTAGAAGGCTGCAAATAGATCCATATCTATCACCGTGCACAAAACTTAAGTCCAAGTGGATCAAGGACCTCAACATAAATCCAGCTACTCTGAACCTGCTAGAAGAGAAAGTAGGAAGTAGTCTTGAATGCATTGGCATAGGAGACCACTTTCTAAATAGAACACCAGTAGCACAGACACTGAGAGAAACAATCAATCAATGGGACCTCTTGAAACTGAGAAGCTTTTGTAGGGCAAAGGATATGGTCAACAAAGCAAAGCGACAGCCTACAGAATGGGAAAAGATCTTCACCAATCCCACATCTGACAGAGGACTGATATCCAGAATATATAAGGAACTCAAGAAATTAGACATCAAAATGCCCAACAGTCCAATTAAGAAATGGGCTATAGAACTAAACAGAGAATTCTCAACAGAGGAAACTCAAATGGCTGAAAGACATTTAAGGAATTGCTCAACATCCCTAATCATCAGGGAAATGCAAATCAAAACAACTCTGAGATACCACCTTACGCCTGTCAGAATGGCTAAGATCAAAAACACTGAAGACACCTTATGCTGGAGAGGATGTGGAGCTAGGGGAACTCTCCTCCACTGCTGGTGGGAATGCAAGCTTGTACAACCACTTTGGAAATCAATATGGCGATTTCTTAGAAAATTGGGAATCCATCTCCCCCAAGATCCAGCTATACCACTCTTGGGCATATACCCAAGGAATGCTCAACCACACCACAAGAGCACTTGTTCAGCTATGTTCATATCAGCATTGTTTGTAATAGCCAGAACATGGAAACAACCTAGATGCCCTTCAACTGAAGAATGGATAAACAAAATGTGGTACATATACACAATGGAATACTACTCAGCAGAGAAAAACAATGACATCATGAGGTTTGCAGACAAATGGATGGATCTAGAAAATTTTCAAAAGGGGACCCTAAATGGCTGAGAAACATTTAAAGAAATGATCAACATCCTTAACATCTAGAAAATATAAATCAAACCTATTTTCAGATTTCATCTTAAACCCATTCAGAATGGCTAAGATCAATAAAACAGCGAATGCTAGCAAGTATGTAGAGTAAGGGGAACACTCCTCCAATACTGTGGGAGTGCAAACTTGTACAGCCACTATGGAAATCAGTGTGGCATTTCCTCAAGATGATGGAAATCTACCACAACATCCAATTATTTCAGTCTTTGGCATATACCCAAAAGATTCTTTACCCTACCACAAGGACACTCGCTCAAAAATCTTCATTGATTCTCTTTTCATAATAGCCAGAAATGGGAACCAAACTAGATGTCCCACTACAGAAGAACAGATAAAGAAAATGTGGTGCATTACCTAATAGGGTATTTCTCAGCCATTAAAAAATGACATCATGAAATTCACAGTTGAATGACTAGAACTAGAAATAATCACCCTGAGTGAGATATCCCAGATCCAGAAAGAAAAATATGGTATGTATTTGCTTGTGAATGCTGTGGATGTTGGTCATTAAGTCAATGATAACCAAACTACAACCCACAGAACCGCAGACTTTTGGTAAAGAATAAGGGTTTATGAGGGACAGATCTCATTAGGAAAGGAATATAGAATAGTTATTGTTCATGGATGGTGAGGCTGGAATAGAAGCATCAAGTGGGTGGTGGAGAATAGGGAGGGGATGAGGGAAAGTATACAGGGAGAGTGTGGTGGTTTGAATAAGAATGGCCCCCATAGCCAAGAGGCCACACCTCCTAAAGTACCACTCCCTGGTGACCAAGCATTTAATCTATGAGCTTATGGAGGCCATTCCTATTCAAACCACCACAAGGAGTCTCATCCACACTACCATGATTTTTACAGTGGCCTGCTGATTAAAGCATGTGGTGTGTCCTCAGATTACCTCCATGCTCAGAAATCTTGGAAGATATTCTAGAGAGACACCTACCTTACTGGAAGGAAAGAATTGTTCCTGATATGTTAAAAGGCCAAATATTGTTATATCCCCAAGGGAACATAGCAGGGGATCCTCCTGAAACATGTGAAAGGTATCTCAGATGAAGACATCAACACCAATCTTCCTACTGGAGTAACAATTCTGCAAGAGTTGGGTGAAAACTTGTATACTGTTGAGCCTCACCAGCTCCTGGATAACAAGGAGGCCATCCAAGCACTATTAAGAAAGTGAGGGTTTATGGAAGGGTGAAACAAGCCTAAGACACTGTTCTTCCCTGGTGCTGGCTGGGGCTCAATACAGGAGGAGTGGTATGCAGGGCATCAGTCAGTGTGGAAGTCTTCCTTTTTTCTGAGTCTCCACATTTCCCCCAAGGTTTGGCAGAGTTTGTATATACATAAAACTAGGTTGTTTATCATGACTCAGATACAATTTTAGGATGCTGAATTGTTTGTGTCATAAGCCTAAGAGTTCTTTTCTGCTACTACTGTTTGAACTAAGTCCCCAAACTAGTAACCAGAGGTGTTTGATTGAGGTTGTTTTATGAATTTCAGGGACAGGAGAATAACAAGTGGAGATGAAACTTTTCAACATGAAACAAGTCATTAATGGGTCACCACAGAGAGGAGCTGTTCCAATAATCAGTTCACCTTTTTATTTAATGCTTTTTGAGACCAGTGAGGAATACTAGTTTGGGAAACCAACCAACTAGCACAAAAACAGCAAGACCCTTTAACTTTCCCTAGTCCAGTGTCATCTGTTTTTGACATTTTCTCCTGTGTCCCACCTGGTCAGCCCCCACTCAGATCCAAGTACATACACAGAGGCTTATATTAAATAAAACTGCTTGGCCATTAGCTCAGCCTACCACTGACTAGCTCTTACATTTAAACTCAGCCCATTTCTGTTAATCTATATGTTGCCACATGTTCCATGTCTTTACCTGTGTGTCATTACATGCTGCTCCCTGGATGGCGGGCTGGTGTCTCCTCCTCAGTTCTATTTTTCTTTTCCAGAATTCTCCTTCTCTGCTTATCCTGCCTATACTTCCTGCCTGGCTACTGGCCAATCAGTGTTTCATTTATCAACCAATCAGAGCAACACATTCACAGCATACAGAACATCCCACAGCAGTAATCCACTGTTTATAATCAGTAGAATTTATCTGCTGCCATTGTAATGAACAGGATATGCACAACTGTAGCTGTTCCTACTAGTTTTCTTTTTCTTTTCTTTTCTTTTTTTTTGGTTGTTTGTTTGTTTTTTTTAATTTTTATTTTGCAATACAATTCAGTTCTACATATCAGCCACAGATTCCCTTGTTCTCACCCTCCCGCCCCCCTCACCTTCCCCCCAGCCCGCCCCCCATTCCAATCTCCTCCAGGGCAAAGCCTTCCCCACAGACTGAGATCAACCTGGTGGACTCAGTCCAGGTAGGTCCAGTCCCCTCCTCCCATGCCGAGCCAAGGGACCCTGCATAGGCCCCAGGTTTCAAACAGCCAACTCATGCAATGAGCACAGGACCCGGTCCCACTGCCTGGATGCCTCCCAAACAGATCAGGCCAATCAACTGTCTCACCCACTCAGAGGGCCTGATCCAGTTGGTGACCCCTCAGCCATTGGTTCATATTTCATGTGTTTCCGTTTGTTTGGCTATTTGTCTCTGTGCTTTATCCGACCTTGGTCTCAACAATTCTCTCTCATATAAACCCTCCTCATTCTCGCTAATTGGACTCCCAGAGATCCACCTGGGGCCTAGTCATGGATCTCTGCATCCAGATCCATCAGTAGTTGGATGAGGTTTCTAGCACGACAATTAGGGTGTTTGGCCATCCCATCACCAGAGTAGGTGAGTTCGGACTGTCTCTCGACCATTGCCAGCAGTCTGTTGTGGGGGTATCTTTGTGGATTTCTGTGGGCCTCTCTAGCACTTTGTTTCTTCCTATTCTCATGTGGTCTTCATTTACCATGGTCTCCTATTCCTTGTTCTCCCTCTCTGTTTTTGATCCAGCTGGCATCTCCCACTCACCCAAGCTCTCTTTCCCTCGACCCTCGCCCTTCACTACCCCCACTCATGTCCAGGCTGTTCATGTAGATCTCATTCCATTTCTCTGTCGTTGGGCGATCCCTGTGTCTTTCTTGGGGTCCTGTTTTCCAGGTAGCCTGCCTGGTGATGTGAGTAGCAGTCCAGTCATCCTTGTTCCACATCTAGTATCCTGTTATGAGTGAGTACATACCATGTGTGTCTTTCTGAGTCTGGGATACCTCACTCAGGATGATTTTTTCTAGATCCATCCATTTGTCTGCAAACCTCATGATGTCATTGTTTTTCTCTGCTGAACTCAAGAAATTAGACATCAAAATGCCCAACAGTCCAATTAAGAAATGGGCTATAGAACTAAACAGAGAATTCTCAACAGAGGAAACTCAAATGGCTGAAAGACATTTAAGGAATTGCTCAACATCCTTAATCATCAGGGAAATGCAAATCAAAACAACTCTGAGATACCACCTTACGCCTGTCAGAATGGCTAAGATCAAAAATACTGAAGACACCTTATGCTGGAGAGGATGTGGAGCTAGGGGAACTCTCCTCCACTGCTGGTGGGAATGCAAGCTTGTACAACCACTTTGGAAATCAATATGGCGATTTCTTAGAAAATTGGGAATCCATCTCCCCCAAGATCCAGCTATACCACTCTTG
The DNA here is from genome assembly GCF_949786415.1 of Peromyscus eremicus. Lineage (NCBI taxonomy): Eukaryota > Metazoa > Chordata > Mammalia > Rodentia > Cricetidae > Peromyscus > Peromyscus eremicus. Next base: position 539,243 of record NC_081434.1, read on the forward strand.
GGCATATACCCAAGGAATGCTCAATCACACCACAAGAGCACTTGTTCAGCTATGTTCATATCAGCGTTGTTTGTAATAGCCAGAACATGGAAACAACCTAGATGCCCTTCAACTGAAGAATGGATAAACAAAATGTGGTACATATACACAATGGAATACTACTCAGCAGAGAAAAACAATGGTTGTCTGTTTTATCTTCAAATATTAACAAATGTTTGCTAATCTTTGGGTACTTAGGGTTGATTTAAGATAAAGTTCTGTAACTACAAATGAATGAATAAATAAATAATAAATAAATAAGTGAAGCATGTGGTATGTCCATATGGAGAGACCATAAGCAATTAAATAAATAAGCTAAGAAAAATAGAACTCTTCAGACGAATTTAAACACTATTGCTAACTAAAAGAAAGGATGGTTAAAAGGCTATAGGCTATATATTATATGGTTTCTTTTACATAAAATTTTGGAAAAAGCAAATTAATACAGAAAAAAAATGAACAGGGCTGTAGTTGCCTACATTTTATTGGAAAAATCTTAGACAGTTGTATTACTAGGATTTCACTTCTCCAAACATCTGAAGCTTGACAATGTTAATTATACAGGCTGCTCAGAAAAAGGCAAATAACCTCCACCTCTGTCTTCCTGATGCATGCACACAGATATGAGTAGCCAATGAATGATATTATCTACATAAAGTTATTCCTCAACTCTTCTTCCTGGGTAATAGTCAAGTAAATACAGGTGGGAAGTTGTCTTAATTAATGTTCTCATTGCTGTGATAAAACTCCATGATCAAAAGCAACTTGTAGAGGAAAGGGTTTTTGTCAACTCACAACTCTCAGGTCACACTCTATCACTGAGGGAAGTCAGGCCAGGAACTCAAGGCAGGAACCTGGAAGCAGGAATTAAAGAAGAGGCAATGAAGAAATGCTGCTTACTGGCTTGCAATCTATAGCCTGTGCAGTCATCTTTCAGATACGCTCCAAGACCACTAGCCTAGGGGTAGCACTGTCCACATCAGTAACTAATTAAGAAAATGTACCATAGTCCAATCTGGGGATCTGAGGGCAGCAGGGGGTTGGGGTGGGGGACAGAGGTGGTGAACAAAAAATGATCAGAAAAACATGTAAATAAACACCACTACGCACTTATTAACATTAACAGAGCAACAATTTACCAGAATATTCTCAGGACAAAGCAATTGAAACATGTATCTGGGAAAACATGAAAGCAAGGCAGAAGGCCGTAGTAACTTACACTGACCAGATTGCATTCTATAGCTATGATCTGACATCCAACAAGAACAAACACATCCTATAAATTGAATGTAAATGTTTGTCACAGAGGCATGAAATCACTCCAAGAATAATCCAGGGAACAAAATCCACCTGAGGTAGAAGACCCTCTGTCTTCCCCCCGGCCCCCCAAACCTCTCTCACAGTCCCCCAAGGCATTGCTCACCATATTTCATTCCTTTGACAATGTTACTACAGTTAATTTTGAAAATTAGTAATACAATAGGTAATTAATGCTTTAAAATCTTTTGTTAGCTTGTAGTATTTGAGCTAATGAAATAATTTAGGATTAGCTTTTTGTTGTTGTTGTTTGAGCTGATGAAAGATAATTTGTGAATGATTACTAAATAAAAATGTTATTATGTATTTATTATTTTCAAACCTGTTTACCTGTTTGTTTCAGACATAAGTGTGGGATGAACATAAACAGGTGAGCAAAAAGGGATGTATGTGTGTGTGTGTGTGTGTGTGTGTGTGTGTGTGTGTGTGTGTGTGCCTTCAATAGTGAAACAAAAATAGTTTAATAATCAAATCCTTCTCTTAATGGGAATATTTAGCTTTGGATCAAAACCCACTGGGGGCCCCAAAATTAATTTATGTTTTGCTATTAGAATTTCGAAAAGTAAGGATAATAGACACTAATACTTTTTCATCTATGCACCTTATTTCATAAAACATTTCAGAAATCTATGTTAATATTTCTATGTTGTTCTTTTCACATTTCAGTGTTTGTTTATTTTTTGGTTTTGTTTCTATTTTCTTTTATAGGAAATAGATTTTTTTCCATGCAATATATTTGGTTATAGTTTTTCCTCCTTCTACTGCTCTCAGATCCTCCCCACCTCACCTCTCATCTGAAGCCACCTGCTTTCTGTTTCTCTTTAGAAAACAAATGGGGATATAAAAATAATAAAAAAATGAAGCAACAACAAACAAATAAATCAGAATAGGACAAAACAAAGAGTCTCCTTTGATTTAGTGCAAAATATCTTCCAGTACCATGAACACTAATCAGTAGGGATAGACTCTAGTAGGCACCAGCTCCATTCCATGTTCAGTGATTTGTGTAGAAGTTTTCTTCAGCAATAGGGTCTTACCATTAGTTGTGGAGTAGCATTAGTACTGGGTGGTTTTGTGTGTCAACTTGACACAAGCTAGAGTCATCAGAGGAAGGAGCCTTAGCTGAGGAAATGCCTCCTTGAGATCAAGCTGTAAGGCATTTTCTCATTTAGTGATAAATGAGGGGAGACTCCTCATGGTGTGTGGTGCTATCACTGGGCTGCTGGTCCTGGGTTCTATAAGAAGGAGGGCTGAGCAAGTGAGGGTAAGCAAGACAGTAAGCAGCTCCCCTCCATGGCCCCTGCATCAGCTCCTGCTTCCAGGATCCTGCCCTGTTTTGAGTTCCTGTCCTGACTTCCTACAGTGATGAACAGCAATGTTGAAGTGTAAGCCTAATAAACCCTTTCCTCCCCAACTTACTCTTTGGTCATGGTGTTTGGTTACAGCAATAGAAACTCTAATTAAGACACCCTTGCAAGAGCATGAGTTTTTCAGGGGTTCCCACAGGTTCCCTTTGGTCAACAACTCAGTTAAATGTAATTCATTCCCAGGATTGAAAGCTTCATTTGGTGACAAAAGATGTACTGGTGAGACTCCATTGTCCCCATTATTTGGTGATTTATTTTATGTTGCCTTCCTCTGTGTTGGGAAGCTTCTACTGTATGGGGTTTCCATACAACCCTTCAAATGGCCCTTAGTATTAGCTATCCTTCCCCTCATTTCCTCGTTCAGTCCCTTCTTCCCTCCTCTCACCATTTGATTCTCCTGTTCCACACCCTCCAGTTTCATCCATAGCAATCTATTTATTATATTTTCTCTTCCTAGGGAGAACCATCCCTCCCTCTTAGTCCCTCACACTACACCTAACCAAGGTGTTTACAAAGATTGTGGCTTGATTATTGAAGACTTAACAGCTAATATCCACATATAAATGAATACATACCATATTTGGCTTTCTGGGTCTAGGTTACTACACTCAGGATAATTTGTTTTTCTAGCTCCATCAATTTACCTGCAAATTTCACGATTTCATTTTTTTAATGGGTAATTAATATGCCATTGTATTAAAAAGTATCACATTTCTTTATCTGTTCATCCATTGAAGATATATGGGCTGTTTTCAATTTCTGGCAAAAATAAATCGAATGACAAGGAACATAGCTAAGTGGGTGTCTCTATAGTAGGATGAAGCTTCCTTTTTTTATGCCCAAAAGTAGTATAGCTAAATCTTAAGGTGGATCCTTTTCCAGCTTCCTTAGGAAATGTCATGATGATTTTCCATAGTGGTTGTACAAGTTTGCACTCCCACTATCAATGGATGAGAGTCCCCCTTTTAACATCCTCACCAGCATGAACCATTATTATTTGCTTCATTGAACTTAGCTGTTTTGACTGGTCTAAGATGAAATATCAAAGTAGTTTCGATTTGCAGTTCCCTGATGACTAAGGATGTTGAAGAATTCTCTAGGTGCTTCTCAGTCATGTGAGTTCTCTCTTTTGAGTCCGTTTAGATTTGTACCTCATTTTTAATTAAAGTGTTTATTTTCTTGATTTCCAGTTTTTTAGTTCTTATTCATTTTAGATATTAGCTATCAGTCATGCCATTCTGTAGCCTCCTGTTTCATCCAAATGATGGCATCCTTTGCCATGCAGAAGCTTCTCAGTTTCATGTAATCCCATTTATTAATGTTTTCTTCTTAGTGTCTGTATTGTCCCTTTGATCTTCTTCAGTTGTCTTATTGTTCTAGCTGAGACTTGAAGTACTATAGTGAATAGGAATGGAAAGATGGACAACCTATTATTGTTCCTAATTTTGTTAATAATGCTTTGAGTTTCTCTTCATTTAAGTTGATATTGGCTATGGGATTGTTGTAAACTGCCTTTTTTATATTGAGTTATGTCCTTTGTATCCCTAGTCTCTCTAGGAATTTTTTCATGAAGATGTGTTGTATTTTGTCAAAGACCCTTTCTGCTTCTAATGAAGTGATAATGTCTTATTTGTTTTTCAGTTTGTTTATTTGGTAGAATGTGTTAATAAATTTGCTTGTGTTGAAATATTCCTGCATCTCTGGGGTGAAGCCTCTTTTTGATATGTTCTTGGATTAGGTTTGCAATCTAGAATTTTCTATCTCTGTTCATAAGGGAAATTGGTCTGTAATTCTCTTATTTGTTGAGTCTTTATTTGGCATCAGGATGACTGTGACCTCATAAAATGAATTGAGCAATTTATCTACTATTTTGTGGAATGATTTATGGAATATTGGCATTCATTCATCTTTAATGTTTGGTAAAATTTTGCACTAAAATCTTCTGGTTGTGGGCCTTTTTGGTTAATAGACTTTTGATAAGTATTTCTATTTCTCTAGGTGTTATAGGCCTACTTAAATTGCTCCCCTTATCTTGATTTAAATTTGGTAGGTGATACATACAAATAAAATTATCATTTATTTTAGATTTTCCATTTTGATTGAGTCAGTTTTAGATATGCCCTTATGATTCTCTGGACTTCCTCCTTGTCTGTTGTTATGTCCTCCTTTTTGTCTCTAATTTTGTTAATTTGGATGGTCTCTCTGTACTTTTTAGGTAATTTGGCACAAGGTTTGTAAATCTTAATGTTTTTTTTCTGAGAACCAATTCTTTGGTTAATTGATTCTTTGGTGTTTATTTGTTCATTTGTTTGTTTGTGCTTTATTGATTTCAGGCCTGAGTTTGATTATTTCTTGGTATCACTCCATTTTGGCATTATTTCTTCCTTTTTTCCCAAAACTTTCAGGTATGTCATTAAATTCCTAATATGAGATTTCTCCAGACTTTTATGTAGGCACTTAGTGCTGTGCTCTAACCTATATGAACCACCTTCATTGTATCCCAAAGTTTGGATATGTTGCTTTTTCACTTTCCCTAAGTTATTAAAAGTTTTAAATTTATTTATTGATTTCTGTCTAATCTCATTTTTCAGTCGGTAATGAGTTGTTCAGTCTCCATGAGTTTGTATACTTCCTGTTGTTACTGATATTCTATTTTAATTCATAGTTGGCCAATAGGATGCAGGGTGTTTTTTAATTTTCTTGTATCTTGATGCTTGTTTTGTGTCCAAGAACATAATTTTGAACAGTTTCATGAGCTACTGAGAAAAAAGTATATTCTTTTGTGTCTGAGTGAAATATCTGTTAGGTCCATTTTGTTTATGACATCATTTAGATCTAGTATTTTTCTGTCAGATTTTTTCAGGATAACCTGCCTATCAGCCAAAGTGGGGAATTAAAGTCTCTTACTTTCGGTGTGTGAAAGACAATATGTGATTTAAGATGTAGTATGTTTTCTACAAACTTGGGTACCCTCTTGCTTGATACATAAATGTTTATAATTAGAATATTCTCTTGGTGAATATTTCCTTTGATGATTTTTTATTAATCAATCAATTAATTATTTTTCCCAGCCCGATCACTGTTTCTCCTCCTTCCCTTCTCTCCTTCTAGTCCTTCCCCACAACCTCTACTTCCCCCCACCTCCAGCCCTTCAATGTACTCTTCAGAAAAGTGCAGGACTCCAATGTTATGACATATCAAGTTGTAGTAAGACTAGGCACCTTCTCTCCTACAAAGGCTGGATGAGGCAACACAGTGGGAGGAAAGGGTTCCAAAAGCAGGTCACAGAATCGGTGACAGCCCCTGTTTCTTACGTTAGGAATCCCACAAGAAGAATAAGCTACACAACTGTAACATGTATGCAGAAGGCCTAGGTCAGTCCCATGCAAGTTCTCTGGTTGATGGTTCAGTCTCTATGAACCCCTATGAGCCTAGCTTAGTTGATTCTGTGGGTTTTCTTGTGGTGTCCTTGGCCTTTCTGGCTCCCATAATCCTTCCTCCCCCTCTTCCAGAAGATTCCCTGAGGTCCGCCTAATGTATGCCTATGGGTCTCTGCATCTGTTTCCATCAATTGCTGGATGAAGCCTCTCTAGTGACAACTGGGCTAGGCAATATTCTATGAGTATAGCAGAATATCATGAGGAATCATTTTATTGACATTTTTTCTTTTTGTCAGTCATATTTGGTTCTATGCTAGGTCTCTAGGATGTCCAGTCTCTGGGTCCTGGCCTTCTAGGCAGTTTCCTGACCCTCTCCTAGTTTGGTTCTCAAACCAGACCAGTGATTGATTTGCCACTCCCATAATTTCTGTGCCACCTTCATCCCAACATATTTTGCAGGCATGGCAAATTGTAGGTCAGAGATTATGTGACTGGGTTGGAGATTCTAATCCCTCCACTGGAAGTCTTTCCTGGTTACAGAAAATGGCTGGTTCAGGATCTGTCGGTACTATTCTTCCCTATCTCTTTGGATTAGTTTTGGTTAGAAGTCTCTTTTGTCAGATACTGAAATGGCTATGCCAACTTGCTTCTTGAGTCTGTTTACTTGGGATATCTTTTTCAATCCTTTCACCCTGAACTGCTGTCTATTCTTGAGGTTAAGATGTCTTTCTTGGATACAGCAGGATAGATCCTGTTTTCAAATCCAATCTCAAATCTGTTTCTTTTTAGTGGGAAACTAAGACCATTGATGTTTAGAAATATCAATGAGGAGCATTTGTTGATTCCTGTTATTTTTTGAGGTGTGTGTATTTTATTTCCCTCACTTTTGATTTGCTTACCTGAGATTATTTATCCTTGTGTTTTATTTGGTTTGGTTAACCTCTTTTTTCTCATTAAGAAATTTTTCATTCATTTTACATACCCATCACAGATCCCCCTCTTCCCTCCTTCTCCCTCTTCCACCTTCCTCCCTCCAACCACCCCCCATTTCCCACTACAAGAAGGTAAGGCATCCCATGGGGAGTTAACAGAACAATGTACATTCAGTAGAGGCAAGTCCAAGCCCCTACTCCTGCCTCAAGGCTGTATGAGGTATCCCACCATAGGTAGTTGGCTATAAAAAAAGCCTTCTCATACACTAGAGATGGATCCTGATCTTACTGCCAGGGGGCCCCTTAAGCAGATCAAAAGCTACACAACTGTCTCACTTATGCCTCTTAAGATTGATTGTTTCCTTCCAGTGCTGGCTGTATTGCTGGATTTGTAGATAAATATTGCTTAAATTTGGCTTTATTGTGAGATGTCTTTCTCCATCTATTGTGACTGAATGTTTTACTGGGTATAGTAGTCTGGGCTTGCATCTGTGGTCTCTTAGAGTTTGTAGAGCATCTCTCCAGGACCTTCTTGCTTTTACAGTCTTCATTGAGAGGTCAGATGTTACTCTATTAGGTCTGCTTGTATGTTATTGGTCATTTTCCCTGGGAACTCTTAAATGTTCTTTCTTTGTTCTATGAATTTAGTGTTTTGATTATGTGTCATGGAGAATTCCTTTTCTGGTACAGTCTATTTCATATATATATATATATATATATATATATATATATATATATATATGTTTCTTATATCTTGATGGGCAACTCCTTTAGGCTGGGAAAGTTTTCTTCTATGATTTTGTTGAAAATATTTTCTATGCCTTTGACCTGAGTTTTTTCTTTTCCTCTATTCTTATTATTTATAGATTTAGATCTCTTAAGGTGTCCCAGATTTTCTGGATAATTTGTGCCTGGATATTTTTTTTTTAGATTTAACTTTTTCTTTCATCAAATTATCCACTTCTTCTAGTTTGTCCTCAATGGCTGAGATTCTGTCTTCTATTTCTTCTAGCTTGTTGGTAGACTTGTCTCTGATGCTCCTGTTGGATTCTCTAAATTTTTCATTTCTAGAATTTGCTAAGTTTGTGTCTTCTCTATTGATTCTATTTTCACTTTTATGTCTGAGCTGTTTTCATATTTTCATTCCACTATTTGTTTTTGTTTTCAAGTCTTCATTGAGGGAGTATTTAAATTCTTTTTAAGGAACTTGAACATATTCCTGATAGCTATTTTTTAATCCTTTTCTTGTGATTCAACTTTATTTCATATCTCAGGCCTGCTATGGGAGGGTTGATGTGCTTTTGTGAAGACCTATTGTCCTGCCATTATAGATTGTATTATGGTGTCTATGCATCTGGGTTTGGGATGATTGTAATTCTAGGTGCTTATATCTGTTATTGTCTTTGTGGGATGGGTTTTACTTCCTTGGTTTCTGTTGCATTTTCTATTTCTTGGTAAATTATGGTGGCTGTATGTTGCCAAGCTGTAATCCATAGAACCACAGAGGGTAGACATAGAGTAAAAAATTAGGAGGGACAGAAAGATTACCTAGGAAGGAAAAATAGAGTGGATATATATGTATGGGTTAAGGAGCACTGGAATGGAAGGGTTAACTGAGGAGGGAGAGAAGGGAGGAAGAAGGGGATAAGGTTGGCAATATTGGAAAACAGCTTAAATGAAGGCTCATTTGAGGAGACTTATGTACACCTAATATAGCAGAAGCCTCTTAAAATATATACCTATAGGAAGGTGATCTAAATAAAATCATCCAAAAATGGGGAAGACAGAGAGCCCCAGTTGGCCATAACTTGTATCCAAATGAAGCTTTCAGTACTGGAATTGGATTACATCTATTTGGATTGTTGGCCAAATGGGTCCATAGGAATCCAAACAGGAAAAAAGAAGGAAAGAGAGAAATAACAAACCCCAGACTGTTGACAAGACTATAGGTTGCTCTCCACAAACTGACTGCAGGGCCCTATTACTGAAGCCAACACCTACACAACTCATTGAACATGGAGAAATCAACCCATGCCTACATAAAAGCTTCACCACTATGTGCTTGAGTCTTTGGTATGGGAAGGTACTCTGCGGGGTGCCAAAGTCACAAACCATTTTATCTACAATGGTGTCCTGCCTGCAAGATATGCTAGAGGAATGGTGGCACATGAAATGGAACCCATACCTGATACTACTTGTGTAACCAACAACTTAAAATTAGGCATCCCAGAGTCTTAGAAGAAATAAAACATTACTATTCTTCAAAAACAAGCAAAAAGCACATAGCAATAAAATGACTCCTGATGATATTCTGCTATACTCAAAAATGAGTGCCTTATTCAGCTATCATCAGAGAAGCTTCCTACTGCAGCAGATGGTAACAAATACAGAGACCCACAGCCAGGCTTTATGCAGTAAGTGAGAGATCTTGGAATACTCAAATCAAAATAGGATGTCTCCATCAAATCTCCCAAATCATGGGCCAGGAAAACTTGAAGAAGATGATGTAGAAAGAGTGCAAGAGACCCCAAGAGAAGAATGACCTCTCAGTCAACATGACTGATGCACATATGAACTCAGAGAGACTGAGGCAGCATGTACAGGGCCTACAGGGATCTCTACCAGTTGGGGTCCTAGAGCTGAAAAAAAAAGAGGTGAACCCAGAAGCAATCTCCAGTTGGTAATCACTTGGAAATGACTACATAATTTTTTCCAAGGGAGTCTCAATGGGGAAACAAACTACTCTTAAATAGTAGGTTGCATGCCCAGTAGTACATGGCCACCAGGAAAAGAACTGAAGGCATCTTAGAAGTTTCCTTGTCTAACAACAGCCTGTCAGGGCATTTACTTTCTTTATTTTTTAATTTAAATTTATTTATTTTTATTTATTTTACTTTTCTCCTTTTATTGGACAGGTCCTTTGTGTATATATTTTGTCTTCTGAATTAGTGTTTAAATGAGGTTCCTGAGGTGGTAACTAGTGGGTCTCTCTATCATATCTGTTTCTTTTGCTTTTTCTTGGAGTCTTTTCCTTCTGTTAGAATTATCTTCTTCATATGTGTTAATTTTTTTCTTATTTATAATTTTATTTTATTACTATCCTTTGGATGCTGCTTGTTTTCTAATGAGAGACAGAATGGAGGGAGGATCCATATGGATGGAAGGGAAGTTTGGGATGAACTGGGAGGAATAAAGGGAGGACAATCATATTCAGAATATATTTAGGTCAGAAAAAAACTATTTTCAGAAAGAAAAAATTAAACACACAAAAAACGAAATAGTTGAAAAAGAAGAACATGAAGTTGATTGGAAAATGTGAAAGAGGATTTGGGGAAGTTGTGAAGGAATGAGGGATGGCTATAATCAAGATACATTGTTTACATATATAAAATTTATAAAGAATGAATTAAAATTATATAATAGAGTGCTTATTCCTTCTTGGTGGCTTATATATATGTAAATAATTTTTCACTCCAATGTTAAGATGTTATAAAATATAATTTCCTAGTATAGTCTTATGAACCATGGTTATATGGACTCTGAAATTAATTTTTTTCTTTGACTTCTGATTTTTTTTGTCTGAACTATCTCTCCTTTGAGATAAATTACATGTGATTTTGTTCATTATAATTTCTTGTCAAGCAACTTTAAATGTTTGAATAAATATTTCATATATTCTAAATGATAAAGGGACAAATAATATATTCTAAATGATAAAGGGACAAATAACCATTGTTTGCAATACAAAGGCAATTTTTTTTACAAGCTTGGTTGCAAGCATACTTCTTTCCTGTAATTGACCTTTTTGAGATCTCACCACCTTTGGAAAGATATTTTATAAATATTGTAAGGAAAGGCTGAAAAGAAGACCTGTAGTTGTCAGGGATGCTATCATGTCCACAGTGAACACAGCAGGCTAAAGAAGCATGAATAGCCAAACCAATGGAAACAAAACTAAAATTCTATAAATGGGGTCTAGGAAAAATAGAATTCTACAAATGAAATGTTTGAAAATTGTAGGACTGAAAATGAATTTTAAACTAAAACTATTAAGAGAAACAGTCAGGAATTTTAAAAAGAGATAAATTGTACTTATTTTACTTGTTTTATAATTGACTGTAGGTTAAGAAACTAAAGTGTATGTGGGAACTTAATATTAAAAGAAAAAGTGGGGGTGGAGAGATGATGGCTCAGTAACTATGAGCACTGGCTATTCTTCCAGAGGTCTTGTGCTCAATTCCCTGCACCCTCATGGTGGCTCACAACCATCTATAACTTTAGTCCCGTGGGATGTGATGCCCTCCTCTCTTGTGTGTAGATATACTTGCAGAAAAAACACTATATCTTTTTTAAAAAAGAAAACACAATTGAATTTCTTCAATAGTTAAATATGCCAGGCAGATGTTGGTGCATGTCTTTAATCCCAGCACTCGAGAGGCAGAGCCAGGTGGATCTCTGTGAGTTCGAGGACAGCCTGGGATAGAGAGTGAGTTTCAGGAAAGGCGCAAGCTACACAGAGAAACCATGTCTGGAAAAAAAAAAGTTAAAGATAAGGAAAATACTTCTAACTACTCACTTTCAAGTGGGAAGACAAAGACAGTTTTAACTACATAAAAGAAATAGTTTTTTTTTAATATCGCACATGCATTATCATTATGATCAACATCCTGCATCACTTTCAAAAGAATAATTTATAGATGGAAGGTTAACATTGCTGGCATATATGGAAGTGTAAAAATATGTGAATGAAAGACTGATAAGAAACAGACAAGTAGTAATTATAAACATGTAGACACAAAATAGGCTTTTTCCATTAACTGTGTCCAAGCCACACATGATTGGGGAAATGAAAGGTAAAATAACATTATTTAGAATGCAGTGGTGGTCACAGGTTCTCCTCCAGAATCCATGACTTCATTAGCCATGAGGAGTTGACCAGTTTCCCAGTATCAGACATGGTTTCTTTCCTGTTGAGCGTGTCTGAAGTCCAATTAGAGTTTTTGATTAGCGGCAAGTTATGTATAACACTATTGTATCCTTAGGGTCATTAGCTGTGTTCTAGTTCATGTGCATCATAGCTAGGTAGAACTAGGTGTAGTCCTAACACTTCATTATGGAAATTCTATTTTAAACAAATTTAGAACCTTACAGAAAACAACAACCAATCAAAAGAAAGAGTTGTAGAGCCCAGTCTCAAGGGGTACATCCTAAGAACTACTTCTTCACCTAAGATTTAGGGGACATAGTTGGAGATAGGGGCAGAAAGATTTTAAGAGCCAGAGAATCCTGTAAGACTGTCTCCTAATTATGTCAGAAGTTACACCCATGTCTCACTAACATGACTGCCTAAACATGAGCTAAGCAGGGACAACAATAATAGATATGCTATTGTGGACTGGGGGATATCCTAGAGGCCTGAACCCCAGATAAAAAATTATGGGCAACTAAAGAATGCTGAAAGCAGGAGGAATAGTCTTCCCCGGGGAAGAACACAAGAATTAGTTATACACTACCAAGTGCTCAGCCTTGAAAAACCATTAGTTACTTTATATAAGTGATTAAATGAACATAATACATGTTCACAAAGAAAGATGGCACGGTACAGCTATAACTAAATTTGAAATATCTCATTAAACTGTTGTGGTTTGTTTCAAGGATATAGTGTTATCCAAATAAACCACAGGACACCATATGTTTGTAAAGTAACACATTTCTCTTAAGGTCAACATGACTAAAATTGGCTTATCTTTTTCCATCTAACATTTTCATCTTTTATATCATATTGAGATGAACTCAAAATTATGTAACAGTGATTTCAAAACATATGTTCATGATAAGCATTCAAGTATTGTAATGATGTATTAACAATATTCTGGATGCATTATTAAGAGTAGGAAAAAGTTGGGAGGTATATACACATGAACACACATACAAAGATCTGTTTTTATAAAAAGTACTTCTGGATTATACCAGCAGTCCCTCAGGAAATGATGCTCTTGGATCTCAGTTACCCTGAGGACTCTTCATTCTTGTGAGATTTTCCTGTAGGACACTGGAAAATAAATCCACCATGGTCTCTTAAGACACTAAATTTTTATATAGGACTGTATGTCACATTAAGTAAGGTTTATAACATCTCACAGGTGAACTGCATTGAACTGTAGAACAGAGGGTTATGTGGTTTATTTTCATATCAAAATTGGACAAATTGATTAAAACAGTAAATATAAAAGAGCATTTTCTCAGTCTTGTACTTTGAGGTAGAATGAGGTGCTAGGGAAGAAGAGGGACCATCAATGCTCTCTGCACACAAGGGTGATGGGCTGGGTCATGTGCAGAAAGCTTGCTCAAATCTGCACATGCACCTTACTAACAAAGCTGCACAACAGTCAAAGGGTTAGTGCTTTTACCATTCACATTTGACTTGTAGATAGTGGTGAAATATTAGTAACCAATACAATCATTATCTAAAATGAAAGTCTTTGATTTTTAAATATTCTGTGACATTTCATCTAATGAACATAATTGCATTCCTTAGCTTGTGTTATTTTATTTTGTACGTTATTTTTTTCACCATAAGAATACGTGGTAATATGATTGTTGAGATAGAACAAATCCGTAGCTTGATGGGATGGAATTCATTACATGATTGTGCATTTGATTCAGTGTTGTCATTGAGATGTCTTGCACAAACAGGAATACTTTATTCTTCATCCAACAGTTATAAAAAAAATGACCCTTAATGGGGAATCTGTGTATTATTTCCAAAGAAAACATGTTTGAACTATTATTGTTCTTTGATTTACTCAGGTCTATCTGTCTAGAATATTGTCTAAAGATCCCTGCCATTCATTGTCCACAGGAAAGTATTTCATTTTCAATTTGACTTAGTTCTTTGTATTTTTATGTGTTCAGCATTTAAAAATTAATTTATGCATTAAAGTTTGAAATATTGTAAATATTTTTGTTAATATCTTCAAAATGGAAGATATGATCTTAGGGTGTCCATTTTAAATTGATTTGCCTATTTTATTATAAGAGCAAAAGCAACCAAGGAAGAAATTTCCTTGAATGTTTTACTAAATCTTTGGGGTTTTTTTGCATAAATTTAATGAACACTTAACAACTATGTTTGAAAGTAACTACACTGCAGTAATGTTTTACATAAAGATGGATAGGAAAGAACTCCTAAAGCAAGATCAGCCCTGAAAACTAGATCTTACTAGAAGAAATAGTTGTAACTTAGGTTTTTGTAAGAATATTTAAAAGTTCATTCAAAAACTTTTATGTAACTGAATTTTCAAAGCTATGACTTCTGAAAATAGTCACTCTTACTTAAATATTTTGTTATAAACACAAACTTGAACATATTTTTATATTTAAAGTCATTTGTCCCATGTATAGAAAAATCAAATTACTGACTTTTACATACATAATTATTAGTGGAGTCAAGATTATTATTTATTTAATTCATAGTTGACCTGAAATTTCAATATTATTATTTTGATATGATCCATTATCCAAAATTCTTCTCATTAGAAGTCCCACCACCAACATTGATCATGAATTTTCTGATGTAAACTCTTATTTTCTTGAGATCCTCATTTTCTAGCTTAAAAATATGTTCACATTCTTATAATTAAAAATTAGCAAAGAGTTAGGCATTAGTATAGAAACATTTAACATATATTATGTATTGTTTCCCCATTTTATTATTTTCTGCTTATTTACAGATATAGTTTTGATCTATTATTTTTCCTATTATCATTTCATATATAACTTATTGCTCGGCTTCCATGAATTTTTCTTTTCCTTCACATTTCCTTGACCATAATACAAAGGCAGTTTTATATTTCTCTTCTTCCATTCTATTTAATATGGCTCTTTGTTAAAACCTATATGTTTTTAAGTTTTATTAACAAGTAGATCAACTGTCTCTACTGCCTGTATCATCATTAAAATAATTGCTAATGAAATGTACTGTGAAAAAGTGCCACCTCAGGGACATGCCATCAAAGAAAAGGGTTAGAAATATTCAAAAGGATACACTATTTTTTAGGATACAAAATTAATTCTTCTCTGTGTGTTTCTATTAACTATCTGAAACACTATAACATAAACCATAAAAGAAATTATGAGTTGGGACAAGGGCACTGCAGCCCAATAATTGCTTAGAATTGCTCAGCATGTGCAAGGCCCTGGATTTAGAACCACGAGACAAAAAGCAATTAACTAGTTTATTGAGCATTCGATTATTGACTTAGGCTAGGTGTGCTTTTGTATATGTCTTTTTAAATGCCAAACTTAGATTGCTGCTACTGAGTGATTTGGCTCTATTTCATAATATTTAAAAGTCCAAGTTTTGTGGGTTTTCTAATGAGCCAAATAAATAAAAGATCTAGAACTATACTCCTGGGATAAAAATCTTTTTAGAATGCTTAAAATAAAGCTATATCCATCCAAGGATATGAGTCATGTGTTGTCCAAACACATGCAACTATAAGACAGGATGTGGCTGCAATACTTATCTGAAACATCACTTTTCTAACTCTCACACACGCTAATTACCACTCTTATTCTTCAGATAGACCTTTTTTTCCCATTCAGACTCAATGTAAGCCAGAAGACTGTAATGGGAAACCATTCAGGAGAGACAGTGCTTCTTGTGGGTTTAGCTGATGACACAGTGCTTGAGCCTAATCACCATCACACTTAGCATAGAAGGTGCTTGTTTCACATTAATATATGAAGTATCTCTTCTACAATAATGCCTTCTTAGAAATTTTCTATTCTAGTACATGTATTTCTAAAATGGTAGTGACTGTAGCCAAAGCAAATTAAATAATTTCTGTAGACTATTAAATCAATTAATAGTGAGTTGGCAATTAATGTGAGATTTTAAGAAAATTAAATTTTGAATATGGATTTAGAATGAAAATTAAAATGGAGAGCCACAGATGAATACAAATGTAGCATACAAGCATTTGAAATGACCCATAAATGGGCAAGTACATGACTCGTCACAAAAATCTCAGAGCTCTGACAGTCATAGGAATGTGGTAGAGTACATGTACAAAGAGTGACTTGAATATTGATTTCTGAAAATATCTGTGGATTTATTAAACATATGTATACAGAATTTTTGATGGATGAAAAGAAAAAATTATTTTTCCTGGGTGTGATAATAGTTTTGTATTTTCTGTAGATTTGCTAAGAAACAAGAGAAATGAAGAACCAATCTGTGGAGATAGTGTTCATTTTGCTTGGACTGACAGGTGACCCTCAGCTACAAATTCTGATTTTCCTGTTTCTGTTTTTCAATTACATCTTGAGCCTGATGGGGAACTTAGTGATCATCCTTCTCACCCTGCTGGATCCCCACCTCAAGACTCCAATGTATTTCTTCCTCCGGAATTTTTCCTTCTTAGAAATTGCATTCACCACAGTGTGCATCCCCAGGTTCCTGACAAGCATTCTCTCAGGGGAGAAAATGATTTTGTACAATGCTTGTGCAGCTCAATTATTCTTCTTTTTCCTACTAGGGGCCACAGAGTTCTACCTCCTGGCTGCCATGTCCTATGATCGCTATGTAGCCATCTGCAGACCACTGCACTACCCCATCATCATGAACAGCAAAGTGTGTCACTTGCTGGTCATCAGCTCCTGGGTGACTGGGTTCTTAATCATCTTCCCACCTTTGCTCTTGGCACTCAAACTGGATTTCTGTGCTTCCAAAATTGTTGATCACTTTCTGTGTGACACTTCTGTTCTTCAGCTGTCTTGTACAGACACACGCTTATTAGAATTGATGGCTTTTGCCTTGGCTGTGATGACACTGGTCATCACCTTGATCTTAGTGATCCTCTCCTACACATTCATTATCAAAACCATCCTCAAGTTCCCTTCAGCTCAACAACGGAGAAAGGCCTTTTCCACCTGCTCCTCACACATGGTTGTTGTCTCCATTACTTATGGGAGTTGTATTTTCATGTATCTTAAAACATCAGCCAAGGAAAGGGTGACTTTAAATAAAGGTGTAGCTGTGCTCAACACTTCTGTGGCCCCTTTGCTAAACCCTTTCATTTACACTCTCAGGAACCAGCAGGTGAAGGAAGCTTTCAAACATGTTTTTCTTAGATTTTGTTCTTTTAAAAACCATGAGACAAGATTTAGAAATAAATAATACCTTGTTGAAACACGAACTACTCTCAAATGTATTAGTTGTGATCTAAGCCAATTCACTGTTGAATATTTTAGTCACTTGTTTCCTAATCCTGTCTTAGTGCTTCTGTGTTTTTCTTTTAGCATACATTCCTGAGAGGGATGAAAGTGCTTTCTCAAAATCAGAATATTAAATTATATGTTTATAGGGGAGTTCTCATGAACTTTCATGTACTGAATGTTTATTCAACTGAAACTTGCTAGATTTTACAAGTTAAGCTTTTTTCTTGCATGGGTAACACTGTAAGAGACACAGAGAGAATGGTGGTTATAATGTAAAATAATTGGGATTTTCACAGCAGATTGAAAATTTAGTAATTTGAAATATAAACTACAGGAGGAAACATTACTTGCAACAAACCATGAAAAATGAATAAGGAAAACAAAGAATCCTATAATGAATAGCATAAAATATGTCAACAATTGCAAATCTTTTGTAAAAATTCCCCTCAAAAAGTACGTTGAGACTGTGCTATTTTGTTAGCTTAATTTGATGATATTTCTCTTAAATAATTAAACTCTGAGTTTTGTACTAATTATTTTATTGATTTATGATTTGTAGATGTTGAGGGTGATGGTAACCCCAAAAAGCCATTTTCCTTATTCTTTATCCGTAACTTAGTTTGAAGATATTTCTATCTATTAAACTAAAATCAGGAGATAAAATGTCTTTATCAATACAGATTATGTCAATTTTCACAAATTCACTTATGTATTTAATACAGTAATGTGAAATAACTTCAAACCTGTGTACTGGAATAGTGTGCACCCATGAGCACCTAGAGGACACCACAATAAATCTTTCCCTCTGCTTATTCTAGTCACACTGTACCAATACCCATCTCCATCTAGATTCTTTGGGGATTCTTCATTAGTCTCGCCTTTCTGGACTCTCATAGGAAAAGAACAGCACACTTGGCAGTGTATACCTGCCAATTGCTGTATCCAATTTACATGCTTCAGTTTCCCATGCTTCTCCATGAATCTGCTCTGGTCTTCTGTAGCAATGTGGCCACTGTGCTCTTGTGGGAGACAACTTTCCTCCCTTTGTCTCAATAATTTGCCAATATCATCTCTGAGCAACCAACCCACAAGAATGAATCAGTTACTTTGATTGGAGTAAGAGTGTGAACAAACTTAAGGCTCTGAAAAACTCTGTTTTTCCAGTATGCCATTATAGAAAAATAAAAAGAACACCTGCCAGATAAACAATTCGTATAAATAAAAGTTCCATTATATCTTAGAGGTTCCATTCTCAGGGCAGAGAAGCTTATGAAATTTTCTCTGGTGAATAAGATTGAAAATTTCCAATAGGGCACATTCCACATTCTGTTGCTCCTTTTAGGACTCACCTCAGCTGGAAATTAGGACTCAGTTTGTTTACATTTTTTGCAATTAGTTCCAATATAAGCCCTCCAACCAGGTAGGCTGCCACCTGCAGACCTTTCTCTCTGTTTTCCCATACCCAATCCTCCAGTATCAGACCCAGCTTTTCAGCAGAACACCATAGGCAGCCTTCCCTGTCTTCCTGGTCCCATCCCCTGTGGATCTCACACATTTTCCATTTCTAGCCTTCCTCCTCCCACTTATTGCTTTTCCCAGACCCCCAACTCCAGCTGGTACCCCTGCTAACCAGAGTCACCCATCCCAAGGCAACAAGTCAGCTGAAGTGGACCCAGACCCCTCCTACTACTCTTGAGAGCCAATGACCCTAGTCTCATTCCAGCTCTGTAGCAGGAAACCTGTAGTGCTCTCCCTTTCCTGTCGGACCCCTATAATGAACAGATCACAAAGATCTTCACCAAACTTCCTTCCCCAATTTATGCCAATATCACTCTTCACAAAACTCTATTTCTTTTTTTTTAATTTATTAAGAAATTTTATCTTTCCTTTACCTACCAGTCACAGATCTCTCTCTTCCCTCCTCTCACACCTTTACCCCTCCCCCATGTACCCACCCCTCATTCCCTCCTACAAGAAGGTAAGGCCTCCCAAACTCTATTTCAAATAGATCAAACCCCTCAACTTTAAACCAGATACACTAAATATTAGATTTTTTTTTATCAAAAAGTCACAGTGGGGAATAGCCTTGAACTTATTGGTACAAGAAGAGATAGAATAAATAATAGAAAATTAACATTGCTGGCATATTTGGAAGTGTAAAATTATGTGAGTGAAAGACTGATAAGAAACATAGACAAGAAGTAATTATGAACATATAGACACAAGATAACCTAGAAAAAGCTTATTTAGTATGTTCAACCCACACATGAATAGGGAAATGAAATATAAAATAACATTATTTAGAATGCAGTGGTGGTCACAGGTTCTCCCCCAGGATCCATGACTTCACTAGCCCTGAGAAGTTGACCAGTTTTCCAGTACTAGACATGGTTTCTTTCCTGTTGAGCATGTCTGAAGTCCAATTTGAGTGTTTTTGATTACTGGCAAGTTATGTATTCCTCTGTTGCATTCTTAGGGTCATTTGTTGTGTTGTATATTGCTCTAGTTCATAGGCATCATAGCTGGGTTAAACTAAGTGTAGTCCTCACAGTTCATTAAAGAAATTTCTATTTTCAACAAATTTAGAACTGTACAGAACCAATCAAAACACAGAGTCATAGAGCCCACTCTTGATGGATCCATCTAAGGAACTACTCTCTTACCTATGGCTTAGGGGACATAGTTGGAGATAGGGGCAGAAAGATTTTAAGAACCAGATGATCCTTTAAGACTGTCTTCTAGTTATGTCAAAAGCTACACCCATGTCTCATCAACATGAATGCTTAAATATGAGCTAAGCAAGGACAATAATAATAGACATGCTATTGTGGACTGGGGAATGTCCAAGAGGCCTCAACCCAGATAAAAGACTATGGGCAACTAAAGAATGCTGAAAGCAGGAGGAAAAGTCTTCCCCAGGGAAGAACACAACAACTATTTATACACTACCAAATGGTCAGCCTTGAAAACATGCATATAGGTAACATTAAACAGACCGAGGAGGTTGTATTTAGAAACATGTATGTATATGCCTATAATAATATGTATGTAACAACAATTAATGAAAAGAGAGGCCATGAATTTGAAAGAACCAAGAATAGATATATGGGAGGAATATACAGAGGGAAAAGAAGGGGGCAATTATGTAATTATATTATAATCTCAAACATTAAAGAAACTTTTAAACATGAAGTAATTCTCAATTTTCACTGCAATACATTTTTTTAAATGATATAAGCCCACTCTGTTTATGGTGATATTGAGAAATACAAATAATGCATTGTTCTTGATAATTGAACAAATTCATGTAGAAAACAAGTTTAACATAGTGAACAAATAAATGTAGTGTTTATTTTGAATGGGCAATCCCAAATTAAGGAACTTATTCCTAAGGTCTAAAGTTATAACATTAAACATTATGAACTGTATGTTTATAAAAACAATTTCCCTCCAGGCAGTGCCAGAATCCCAGCAATCGGGAGGCAGAGCCAGGTGGATCTCTGTGAGTTCGAGGCTAGCCTGGTCTACAAAGTGAGATCCAGGACAGGTACTAAAACTACACAGAGAAACCCTGTCTCAAAATAAATAAATAAATAAATAAATAGTAAAACACTTTCCCATAATTTTACTCATTTCCATAATATTAAATTAAGGAAAAGCCATTAGCTGTCTGATAGACGTGATTAAATGAACATAATACATGTCCACAAAGAAGGAATAAACGGTACATCTGTAAATAAATTTGAAATATCTCCTTAAACTGTTGTGGTTTATTTCACAGGATATAGAATTACACAAATAAACCACAGGACACCATATGTTTGTAGGGCAATGTGACTAAAACAGACTTATCTTTTTCCATCTTACATTTTCATCTTTCATATCATATTAAGATGAACTCAGAATTATGTAACAGTGATTTCAAAACATATGTTCATGATAAACATTCAAGTATTGTAACGATTTAACAATCTATTAACAGTACTCTGGATGTAATATTAAGAGTAGGAAAAAGTGTGGGGAGTGTACATATAAAGGTTTTTTTTTTTAAAGCACTTCTGTATCATACAATTTGAAATCCCTTAGGAAATGATGCTCTTGGATCTCAGTTACCCTGAGGACTCTTCATTCTTGTGAGATTTTCCTGTAGGACACTGGAAAATAAATCCACCATGGTCTCTTAAGACACTAAATTTTTATATAGGACTGTATGTCACATTAAGTAAGGTTTATAACATCTCACAGGTGAACTGCATTGAACTGTAGAACAGAGGGTGATGTGGTTTATTTTCATATCAAAATTGGACAAATTGATTAAAATAGTAAATATAAAAGAGCATTTTCTCAGTCTTGTACTTTGAGGTAGAATGAGGTGCTAGGGAAGAAGAGGGACCATCAATGCTCTCTGCACACAAGGGTGATGGGCTGGGTCATGTGCAGAAAGCTTGCTCAAATCTGCACATGCACCTTACTAACAAAGCTGCACAACAGTCAAAGGGTTAGTGCTTTTAACATTCACATTGACTTGTAGAGAGTGCTGAAATATTAGTAACCAATACAATCATTATCTAAAATGAAAGTCTTTGATTTTTAAATATTCTGTGACATTTCATCTAATGAACATAATTGCCTCTTTTTAGCCTGTGTTATTTTATTCTGTAGGTTATTTCTTCACAATAAGAATACATGGTAACGTGATTGTTGAGATAGGACAAATCCGTAGCTTGGTGGGATGGAATTCCATTACATGATTGTGCATTTGATTCAGTGTTGTCATTGAGATGTCTTGCACAAACAGGAATACTTTATTCTTCATCCAATAGTTTTATAACTTAAAAGATGTGACACTTGATGGGGAATCCGTGTACAATTTTCAAAGAAAACATGTTTGAACTATTATTGTTCTTTGATTTACTCAGGTCTATCTGTCTAGAATATTGTCTAAAGATCCCTGCCATTCATTGTCCACAGGAAAGTATTTCATTTTCAATTTGACTTAGTTCTTTGTATTTTTATGTGTTCAGCATTTAAAAATTAATTTATGCATTAAAGTTTGAAATATTGTAAATAGTTTTGTTAATATCTTCAAAATGGAAGATATGATCTTAGGGTGTCCATTTTAAATTTTTTGACTATTTTTTTGTAATTGCAAAAGCAACAAAGAAAGAAATTTTCCTTGAATGTTTTACTAAATCTCTGGGGTGGTTTTTTTTTTTTTTGGACAAATTAAATGAATATTTAACAGCTATTTTTGAAAGTAACTCCACTGCAGTAATGTTTTATATAAAGATGGATGGGAAAGAGTTCCTAAAACAAAGATCAGCCCTGAAGGAGATCTTATTAGAAGAAACTGTTGTAACTTAGGTTTTTGTGAGAATATTTAAATGTTCATTCAAAAACTTTTATGAAACAATTTTCAAAGCTATGACTTCTGAAAATAGTCACTCTTACTTTGATCTTCTGGTATAAACATAAACTTGAATATATTTTTATATTTAAAGTCATTTGTCCAATGTATAGAACAATCAAATTACTGATTTTTACATACATAATTATTAATGGAATCAAGAATTTTATTTACTAATTGATAGTTGACTTGATATTTCAATATTGTTATTTTGATAAGGACATCCATATATCCAAAATTCATCTCATCAGGGATCCCACGACCAACTGTGAGCATGAAATTTCTGATGTAATCTTTTATTTTTCTCAAGATTCTCTTTTTCTGACTTAAAAATACATTCATGTTCTTAAAAGTTAAGAAATGAGCAAAGAAGTAGGCATTAGTAATATAAACATTTAACATATATTATGTAATGTTTCCCCTTTTTATTATATATACATTTACATATATAGTTTTGATCTTTTAATTTTTCCTATTATCATTTCATATATATTTATTGCTCATCTTCTATGCATTTTTCTTTTTCTTCACATTTCCATTACCATAACACAAGGGCAGTTTTATATTTCTCTGTTTCCACTCTATTTATTTATGGCTCTTTGTTAAATTCTATATGTTTTTAAGTTTTATTAATAAGGAGATCAACTATCTCTACTGCCTGAATCATCATTAAAATAATTATTAATGAAATGTACTGTGAAGAAAGTGTCACCTAAGGGACATGCCATCAAAGAAAAGGATTAGAAATATTCTCAAGGATACAATATTTTTTAGGATACAATATTAAAATCATTCTCTGTGTGTTTCTATTAACTATCTGAAACATTATGTAATAAACCAAAAAAAGAAATTATGAGTTGGGACAAGGGTACTATAGTCCAACAATTGCTATAATTGCTTAGAATGTGCAAGACCCTGGGATCAGAACCATGAGACAGAAAACAATTAACTAGTATATTGAGCATTCTGATTATTGACTTAGTCTAGGTGTGTTTTTGTATATGTGTTTTTAAATGCCAAACTTAGACTGCTGCTACTGAGTGATTTGGCTCTATTTCATAATATTAAAGCCCAATTTTTGTGGATTTTCTAATTAGTCAAATAAATTAAAAAACTATAATTATACTTAAGGGGTGAAATTTTTTTAAATCCTTAAAATAAAGCTATATCCATGCAAAGATACAAATCATGTGTTGTCCAAACACATGCAACTGTTATGACAGGAGGTGGCTGCAATATTTATCTGAAACATCACTTTTCTAACTCTCATACACACACTATTTACCACTCTTGTTTTTCAGATAGACCTCTTTTTCCCATTCAGACCTGATGTAAGCCAGAAGACTGTAATGGGAAGCCATTCTGGAGAGACAGTGCTTCTTGTGGGTTTAGCTGATGACACAATCTTGAGACTTGTGCTAGCCACTGCTTCAGCCTAATCACCATCACACTTAGCATAGAAGGTGCTTGTTTTACATTAATATATGAAGTATCTCTTCTACAATAATGCCTTCTTAGAAATTTCCTCTTCTAGTACATGTATTTCTAAAATGGTGGTTACTATGGCCAATGCAAATTAAATAAATTCTGTAGAATATTAAATCAATTAATAGTGAGTTGGCAATTAATGTGAGATATTAACAAAATTAAATTTTGAATATGGATTTAGAATGAAAATCCTAGAGAGCCACAGATGAATACAAATGTAGCATAAAAGGATTAGAAATGACCACAAATGGGCAAATAGGTTGCACACAACTTCTCACAAAAATCTCAGAGCTCTAATAATCATGGGAATGTGGTAGAGGATATTTTCAAAGAATGACTTGAATATTGATTTCTGAAAAATATCTGTGGATTTATTAAACATATGTATACAGAATTTTTGATGGATGAAAAGAAAAAATTATTTTTCCTGGGTGTGATAATAGTTTTGTATTTTCTGTAGATTTGCTAAGAAACAAGAGAAATGAAGAACCAATCTGTGGAGATAGTGTTCATTTTGCTTGGACTGACAGGTGACCCTCAGCTACAAATTCTGATTTTCCTGTTTCTGTTTTTCAATTACATCTTGAGCCTGATGGGGAACTTAGTGATCATCCTTCTCACCCTGCTGGATCCCCACCTCAAGACTCCAATGTATTTCTTCCTCCGGAATTTTTCCTTCTTAGAAATTGCATTCACCACAGTGTGCATCCCCAGGTTCCTGACAAGCATTCTCTCAGGGGAGAAAATGATTTTGTACAATGCTTGTGCAGCTCAATTATTCTTCTTTTTCCTACTAGGGGCCACAGAGTTCTACCTCCTGGCTGCCATGTCCTATGATCGCTATGTAGCCATCTGCAGACCACTGCACTACCCCATCATCATGAACAGCAAAGTGTGTCACCTGCTGGTCATCAGCTCCTGGGTGACTGGGTTCTTAGTCATCTTTCCCCCTTTGCTCTTGGGACTCAAACTGGATTTCTGTGCCTCCAAAACTGTCGATCACTTCTTTTGTGACACTTCTGTTCTTCAGCTGTCTTGCACAGACACACGTTTAATAGAGTTGATGGCTTTTGCCTTGGCCGTGATGACATTGGTCATCACCTTGATCTTAGTGATCCTCTCCTACACACTCATCATCAAAACCATCCTCAAGTTCCCTTCAGCTCAACAACGGAGAAAGGCCTTTTCCACCTGCTCCTCACACATGGTTGTTGTCTCCATTACTTATGGGAGTTGTATCTTCATGTATGTTAAAACATCAGCCAAGGAAAGGGTGACTTTAAATAAAGGTGTAGCTGTGCTCAACACTTCTGTGGCCCCTTTGCTAAACCCTTTCATTTACACCCTCAGGAACCAGCAGGTGAAGGAAGCTTTCAAACATGTTTTTCTTAGATTTTGTTCTTTTAAAAACCATGAGACAAGATTTAGAAATAAATAATACCTTGTTAAAACATGAACTACTCTCAAATGTATTAGCTGTGATCTAAGCCAATTCACTGTTGAGTGTTTTAATCACTTGTTTTCAAAGTCTTTCTGAGTGTGTCCACATTTTTCTTCTAGCACAGCTTCCTAACTGATAGGGATGAAGGTGCATACTCAAAATCAGAATATTATATTATATATTTATAGGAGATTTCTCATGAATTTTCATGTACTAAATGTTTATTTAATTGAAACTTGCTACATTTAACAAGTTAAGCTATTTTACATGGATTATATTGTAAGAGTCACAGATAGAATGATGGTTATAATGTGAAATAATTGAGATTGTCACAGCAGATAGAAATTTTAGTAATTTGAAAGATAAACTAAAGGAGGAAACATCACTTCCAGCAAAATGAAAAATGAATAAGGAAAACAAAGATTCGTATAATGAATGGCATGAAATATGTCAAAGAATTGGAAATATGTTGCAAAAATTTCCCTGAAAAAGTATGCTGAGACTGTGCTATTTTGTTAGCTTAATTTGATGATATTTTGCTTAAAATAATTAAACTCTGAGTTTTCTACTAATTATTTTATTGGTTTTTGATATGTATATTTTGAGTGTGATGATAACCCAAAAAGTCATTCTCTGTTTTCTTCATCAGTACCTTAGTTTAAAGATACTTCTATCTATTAACCTAAATTCAAGAGATAAAATGTCTTTATCAAGACAGATTATGTCAATTTTCACAATTTAATTATGTATTTTAATACATTAATATAAAATAATTTCAAACCTGTGTACTGGAATAGTGTGCACCTGTGAGCATCTAGAGGACACCACAATAAATCTTTCCCTCTGCTTATTCTAGTCACACTGTGCCACTACCCATCTGGGGTCTTTGGTGCTTCTTCATTAGTCTCGCCTTTCTGGACTCTCATAGGAAAAGAACAGCACACTTGGCAGTGTATACCTGCCAATTGCTGTATCCAATTTACATGCTTCAGTTTCCCATGCTTCTCCATGAATCTGCTCTGGTCTTCTGTAGCAATGTGGCCACTGTGCTCTTGTGGTAGACAACTTTCCTCCCTTTGTCTCAATAATTTTCCAATATCATCTCTGAGCTACCAACTCACAAGAATGAATCATTTACTTCAATTGGAGTAAGAGTATGAACAACCTTCAGGTTCTGAAAGACTCTGTCTTTCCAGTATGCCTTTATAGAAAAATAAAAAGAATATCTGCTGCCAGATAACAAACAATTCATAATATATATTTAAAAAAAAACAGTTCCACTATATCTTAGGGGTTTCATTCTCAGGGCAGAGAAGCTTATGAAATTTTCTCTGGTGAATAAGACTGAAAATTTCCAATAGGGCACATTCCACATTCTGTTGCTCCTTTTAGGACTCACCTCAGCTGGAAATTAGGACTCAGTTTGTTTACGTTTTTTGCAATGAGCTCCAATATAAGCCCTCCAACCAGGTAGGCTGCCACCTGCAGACCTTTCTCTCTGTTTTCCCATACCCAATCCTCCAGTATCAGACCCAGCTTTTCAGCAGAACACCATACGCAGCCTTCCCTGTCTTCCTGGTCCCATCCCCTGTGGATCTCACACATCTTCCACTTCTAGCCTTCCTCCTCCCACTTATTGCTTTTCCCAGACTCCTAACTCCAGCTGGTACCCCTGCTAACCAGAGTCACCCATCCCAAGGCAATAAGTCGACTAAAGGTGGACCCAGACCCCTCCTACTACTCCTGAGAGCCAATGACCCTAGTCTCATTCCAGCTCTATAGCAGGAAACCTGTAGTGTTCTCCCTTTCCTCTCTGACCCCCATCCTGAACAGATCACGAAGATCTTCTCCAAACTTCCTTCCCCAACTCATCCTAATATCCCAGACTGCAAACCAGCAGGCATTCCCTTGGAACACACCAGCTGAACAGTCAAGAAGAGAGGCAACAAGCAGCAGTCATGCTTTTTGAAAATCCAGAGAGGAAACAGAAAACAAGGAACAAAACATCCACCCAATAAAGTCAAATACAGAAATCAGCACCTAGCCCTATATTCATCCCAAACCCAGATGCTAAGATGCCAATGAAAAAACACAACAACAACAGCTAGGACAGTATGTCTCCATTAGAGCCCAGCTATCCTACCACATCAATCCCTGAGTATTCCAACATATCTGAAGGACAAGAAAAAGACCTTAAAACAGACTTTATGAATATGATAATAGCCTAAAGAAGAAATGAAAATATCCTTTAAGAAATCTAGAAAACATGACCCTCCCATTTCCCTATGTTCTCATCCCCCACTCCTCACCCTCTGATACCCCCCACCACACCCAGTCCACTCATGTAGATCTCATCCACTTCTCCTTCGCAGGGTCATCCATGTGTCCCTCCTAGGGTCTTTCACCGTTAGCTAGCCTCTCTGGAGCTATGGGTTGCAGTCTGGCCATCCCTTCCCTCACATCTAGTATCCACTTATGAGTGGGTACATACTATGTTTGTCCTTCTGAGTCTGGGTTACCTCACTCAAGATGATATTTTCTAGTTCCATCCATTTGCCTGCAAATTTCATGATATCATTGTTTTTCTACTACTGAGTAGTACTCCATTGTGTATATGTGCCACATTTTCTTTATCCATTCTTCAGCTGAGGGGCATCTAGGTTGTTTCCAGGTTCTTGCTATTATGAATAATGCTAATATGAACATAGTTGAGCATGTGTCCTTGTGGTAAGATTGAGCATTCCTTCGGAATATGCCCAAGAGTGGTATAGCTGGGCCTTGAGGAAGACCTATTCCCAATTTTCTGAGAAACCACCAAACTGATTTCCAGTTTGCATTCCCACCAACAGTGGAGGAGTGGGAGTGGAGGGCAGGGAGGGAGATACTATGATAGATGAGGACATCATGGGAATAGGAAGAGGCAGGGTGCTGGGGAGGCTCTCAGGAATCTACAAGGATGAACCCATCTTGGTCTGCTAGCAGTGGTCCAGAGTGTGCCTGGACTGGTCTACTCTGATGACCGGTCTAGTGAATAACCTAGCTGTCATCATAGAGCCTTTGTCCAGTGACTAATGGAGGCAGATGCAGAGATCAATGGCCAGGCACCAGGCTGAGCTCCGAGAATCCAACTGATGAGAGAGAGGAGGGATTCTGCAGAGGATGTTGAGATTATGATGGGAGGACTTGTGGAGATGATTGGCAACACTAGTAGAAGCCCATGAACTGTGGACCGGTGTCTGTGGAGCCTCCATGGGACTGGACTAGGCCCTCAGGATACGGAAGATGGTTGTTTGGCTTGAACTGTTTTGGGGGCACCCAGGCAGGGGGATCAGGATCTGTCCCTGGTGCATGGGCAGGCTTCTGGGAATCTCGTGCCTGTGGTGTGACACCCTGCACAATATTGGTGCAGTGGGAAGGGGCTTGGACCTGCCTAGGCTCAGTGTTTCCAGCTCTGCTGACTCCCCATGGGAGGCCTTGATTTGGGGGATGTGAGGATGCAGGGTGGCTTGGGAGAGAGGGCTGGGGTGTGGAAGAAGGGAGTAGGGGGGAATCTTTGGGTGGTATGTGGAGTGAGTAGAAAATTTCTTAATAAAGAAAAATGGAAAAAAAAAAAGAAAACCAGAAAACTCTCCTCCCTGTCCATCAATGCCAGAAGAAGGTGGGAGAGCTTGCCCTGAGGTCATAAGAGTGGAAGAGCCATTCCTGACCTCCACCATCTGTAATACTCAGGAAAGCAGGCCCTGCACCTTGCCAGGATAGCACAATAGAGCTAACCCTGTTAGCAGAGGGTGGGTGAGCCAGCCCAAAAGTAGTGAGGGAAAGCTGTCCCCATGACTCATCTATCTTGAGGTGGCATGGGCAGGGAAATTTGCCCTCTCCCCCTCACTCCTGCACCCTTACCCATCAATGCCTCAGACAGGTAGGAGAGTTGGCCCTGAGGTCATAAGGGCTGGAGAGCTGTCTGTGGCCCCCACCAGCTGTAACACTTGGGAGAGCAGGCCCTGCACCTCAGTAGGGTAGCACAAGAGAGCCAACCTTGTTAGCAGAAGTGTGGGTGAGCCAGCCCCAAAGTTGTAAGTGAGGGAGATCTGTCCCTACTACTCATCTGTCATGCAGCAGTATGAGTGAGGGAGAGATGCCCCCCTTATCCTCTGCTCCTCACTGCCTGCAACAGACTAAGGAGATGACCCTTCAACCTTGCCAACTGCAGTACTCATGAAAGTGTAACCTGCTCCTAGCCTAGGCAGCACAACAAAGCTGGCCCTATTGTCTGAGATGTGGGTGACCCAGCCCCAATGTTGCCAGCAAGGGAGAATTGTCCCCATTACTCATCTGACATGTGGCAGCATGTGTGGAAGAGAGATGGCCCCTCCAAACCTGCACATTCACACCTGAGACAGGTGGAAGAGCTGGTCCTGGGGTCACAAGAGCATGAGGACTGTCCCTGCCCCCCATCAGCTACAGCACTCAGAAAATGTCCCCTGCATCTTACCTGGGCAACATCCTAGAGCTGGCCCTGATGTTGTAGGTAGGGGAGAGCTGACCCTGAAGGCATTCGAGCAGGAGAACTGGCCCCACCCATTGCTCATTGCTGCAAGAGTGAATTAGTCAGAGCAATGTTAGAGAACTCACCCTGGTGGTGAGGACAGGGGAGAACTGGCAGGTTGACCAACCCTGCAGCTACCCAGGCTCTGAACCAGGATTATGACTTGGACCACACCAGCATCCACCCCATCTGGAGTGATGTGAAAGGGCCTGACTCACAGACCCAAAGCTCAGGATCTCCATAACACAGGGCACCAACAGGCTGTCCAAGAAGAGTCCCAGTGAGATCTCAGCATCAATGGCATAGTAGCAACCAGAGGCCTCAAACCAGGCCAATGACTCTACAATGAACACTTGGGGTTTACTACAAGACTCAGTGTGTCACACGGCAACTTCCATGATGAGGTTTTTAATTCTTTCCTTTGTTTTTCTTTTTTTTTTCTGTTAAATTTTGTATTATTGGAGGGGAACATGTGCAGGGGCAGTGGGTGGATGCAAAGGGACAGGGAAATGAATGGGATCAAGATGCATGATGTGAAAGACACACTGAATAAGTAAAAAGAAAGAAATAAAAAGAGATTAAAAAAAGAAAAGGAAAACACAAACAAATAGTGTAAGGAGACAAAAATAAAACTGTTAAAGACCTGAAAATGAAGATAGAATCAATAATAAAAACTCAATCTGAGGCAATTCTGGACATGAAAAATTTAGAAATTTGAACAGGAACTACAGAAAAACTTCAACAACAGAATTAAATTAATGAGAGAAAATCACAAGCATTGAAGATATAATAGAAGTAATGGATACACAGGTCAAAGAAGATGTTAAATCTAAAAGCTCCTGACACAAAAACATCCAGGTAATCTGGAACACTAAGAAAAGACCAAGCATAAGAATAATAAGTATGGAGAAAGGAGAAAAAAAAACATCTCAAAGGCCCAGAAAATATTTTAAACAAAATCATAGAAGAAAATTTTCTTTACCTAAAGAAGGAGATGCCTATAAAGGTACAAGAAGCATACAGAACACCAAATAGATTGAACCAGAAAAGAAAGTCTTCTTGCCACAAAATAATCAAAACACTAAACATACAGAACAAAGAAAGAATATTAAAAGCTGCAAGGAAAAAATAACCAAGTAAGATATAAAGGCAGGCCTATTAGAATTACACCTGATTCTTTTTTTGTTAATTAATTAAAATTTTTCATTTATTTTACATGCTGACTGCAGTTTCCCCTCTCTCCTCTTCTCCTGTTCCCTTCCACCACTACCTCCCCTCTGCTCCCCCATCCACTCCTCCTCTGTTTCCTTCGGGAAGTGGCAGGCCTCCGATGAGTGTGAACAAAGCATGGCATATGGAGACTCTAAAAGCCAAAAGGGCCTGGACAGAGGTACTGCAGACTCAAGAGACCACAGACACCAGACCAGGCTAATATACACAGCAGTATTCTCAATCAGCATAGATGGAAAAAATAAGATATTCCCTGATAAAGTCAAATTTAAACAATACCTATCTAAGAAGAAAAATTCCAACATAAGATGGTTAACTACACTCATAAAAACACAAGGAATAAGTAATGTTATCAAAGGAAAATTCCACCAAGTGGACATTGCAATCTTAATATCTATACACTAAACAGAAGGGCATCTAAGCTTGCAAAATCAACACTACTACAGCTCAAATCACATATTGGCCCTCACACACTGATAGTAGGAGGCTTCAATACCCCACTTTCACCAGTATACAGGTCACCCAGACAAAATCTAAACAGAGTAGTGCTGGAGCTGACATTATAAACCAAATGAGCCTAATAGCTATTTACAGAAAATTTCACTCAAACACAAAAGAAAATCCCTTCTCTGCACCCCATGGAACTATCTCAAAATTTTATAAAGCAAGTCTCAACATATACAAGAAAATTGAAAGAACACCCTGCATCTTATCTGACCACAATGAATTAAAGCTGGATATCAACATTAGCTACAATAGAAAGCTTACAAACCCAAGGAAAACAGGAATAGAAAGAAAATAAAGACTTCTTAGTATAAATTTATGAGATACAATGAAAGCAAGTTCATAGCACAAAGTGTCTACAAAAAAGATTAAGGAGATCTCATATTAGTAACTTAAAGGCAAACATGAAAGCTTAAGAACAAAAAGAAGACATCACATCCAAGAGGAATAGATAGTAAGAAATAATCTAGAGATTAAATCAATAAAATATAAACAATAAAGAATATCAAGAATAAATGAATTGAGGAATTGATTCTTTGGGAAATCAATAAGATTGACAAATAAAAATTAAATAAAAGAAAGAGAGAAAATATACAAATTAACAAATTTGGGATGGAAAGTGGGACATAACAACAGGAAACAAGGAAATCTAGAGAATCTTAAGGACATACTAAAAAAAAATCCCTATGCTCCAGCAAACTGGAAAATCTAAAAGAAATGGATAATTTTCAGACACATACCTCTTCCCAAAGTTAAATCAAGATCAGATATGCAATTTAAACAGGTCTAAAATATCTAGTGAAACAGAAGCTGTCATTAAAATCTCCCAACCTGAAAAATCCCAGGACCAAATGGTTTTAGTGCAGAATTCTACCAGACTTTCAAAGAAAAGTTAATGCCAATATTCCTCAAATTATTCCACAAAATAGAAACAAAATGAACATTGATCAATTTACTGTATGAGCCCACAGTTATCCTGATACCCAAACCAAAACAGAGTCAACAATGAAAGAATATTACACATCAATTATCCTTATGAACATAGATACAAACTTCTTAATAGAATACTTGCAAATCAGTTCCACAAACACATCAAGTATCCACTTATGAGTGGGTACATATCATGTTTGTCTTTCTGAGTCTGGGTTACCTCACTCAGGGTGATTTTTCTAGTTTCATCCATTTGCCTGCAAATTCATGATGTCATTTTTTTTTTTACTGCTGAGTAGTATTTCATTATGTGTATGTACCATGTTTTCTTTATCCTTTCTTTGATTGAGGGGCATCTAGGTTGTTTCAAGATTCTGGCTATTATGAATGTTGCTGCTGT
Organism: Peromyscus eremicus; assembly: GCF_949786415.1. Classification (NCBI taxonomy): domain Eukaryota; kingdom Metazoa; phylum Chordata; class Mammalia; order Rodentia; family Cricetidae; genus Peromyscus; species Peromyscus eremicus. The sequence goes on from NC_081434.1 coordinate 572,448, forward strand.
GAACATAGTTGAGCAAAGGACAACCAGACTGTAACCCACAGCTCCAGAGAAGCTGGGTAACAGCAAAGACCCTAAGAGGAATGCATGGATCACCTTGAGAAGGAGAAATAAATGAGATCTCCTGAGTAAACTGAAAGTGAGGGGGGACAATAGAGGGTAGGAGATGGGGATGGGGGATGAGAACGTAAGGGAATGGGATGGTCGAGCTGGAATAGGAACAGAGTGGGAGAGCAAAGGAAGAGGTATCTTGATAGAGAGAGATGTCATGGGGATAAGGAGAAACCTGGTACTTGGGAAGTTCCCAGGAATCCACAAGGATAACCCAAGCTTAGACTACTAGCAATAGTGGAGAGTGTACCTGAGCTAACCTATCATTGTAATCAGATTGGTGAATACTGTCATCATAGAGCCTTCATCCAGTAACTGATAGAAACAGATGCAGAGATCCACAGCCAAGCACCAGGTCAAGTTCCAGAAGTCCAATCAAAGAGAGGGAAGAGGGATTCTACAAGCAAGGGGCATCAAGATCATGATGGGGAAACTTACAAATACAATCAAACCAAGCTAGTAGGAACTCATGAACTTTAGACCAACAGCTGTGGAGCTTGCATGGGACTGGACTAGGTCGTATGCATAAGCCAGACAGTTGTATAACTTGATTTGCTTAAGGCCCCCCCTTGGCAGTGGGAATAGGATCTATCCCTAGTACATGAACTGGTTTTTTGGAGCCCATTACCTGTGGTGGGACACCTTGTACATCGCTGATGCAGGGGGAGGACCTGATGCAGGCTTGGACCTGCCTCAGATAAATGTACCAGGCTTCGCTGAACCCCCCCAATGGGAGGCTTTACCTTTTCAGAGGAGGGGATGGGTAGTGGACTGGCAGGAAGTTTGGAGGGGAGCAGGAGGAGGGATGAGAGGGGGATCTGCTGTTGGTATATAAAATGAACAAAAATTTCTTAATAAAGAAAGATATAACAAAAAAGAGAAAACATCAAAAATATTATCCACCATGATCAAGGAGGCTTCACCCCACAGATGCAGGGATGATTCATTATATGTTAACTGATAAATATAAACCTACCATATAAACAAACTGAAAGACAAAACCACATGATTTTATCATTAGATCCAGAAAAGGCTTTTGACCAAACACAACACCTTTTCATGATAAAAGTTCTGGAAAAACTATGGATACAAGGGACATTTCAACATAATAAGTGCAGTCTACAGCAAGCCCATATCAAACATCAACTTAAATGGAGAGAAACTCAGAGTAACTCAAGAAAAATCAGGAACATCAACTTAAATGGAGAGTAACTCAAAGTAACTCAAGAAAAATCAGGAACAAGGCATGGTTGACCATTCTCTCCATATCTATTCAATATAATATTTGAAGTCTTATTAAGAGCAATAATACAACTGAAAGAGATCAAAGAGAAGAAAATTGAAGATAATGAAGTCAAAGAATCTTTATTTGTAATGATATGATAGTATACATGAATACCCCTAAAAATTCCACTGGGAAACTCATGTAGCTGAAAGCTCTTTCAGCAAAGTAGCTGTATACAAAATTAACTCATGAAAATCTGTAGTCTTCTATATACAAATGAAAAATGGACTGAGAAAGAAATCAGAGAAGTAACACCTTTCACAATAACCTAAAAATATCTTGGGTTATCTCTAACGAAGCAAGTGAAGACTTGCTGGATAAAAAGCATTAGGAGATTGAAGAAAGAAATTAAAGAAGATATCTGAAGATGGAAAGATTTCCCATGCTCATGATCAGTAAGATTAATATAGTAAAAATAGCTGTCCTACCAAAAACAATCTACAGATTCAATACAATCCCTATCAAAATTCCAACACAGTTCACAGATTATAAAAGGACAGTTTTCATCCTCATATGGAAACACAAAACATCTAGGATATCTAAAACAATCTTGAATAATAAAATAACTACTTGAAATATTACCATCCCTGAACTCAAATTGTAAAGAGATATAGTTATGGTGGTATTTTATTTGTACTGAAATGTGATTTTAATTGTATGTTAATAAATAAAGTTGCCCAGGGGTCAGAGCTATTAGAGCCATAGCAAGAGCGTGGCAGTGGTGGTGCATGCCTTTAATCCCAGCACTTGGTAGACAGAGCTAGGTAGATCTCTGTGCGTTCAAGGATACAGCCAACATTGGAGACACACGCCTTTAATCTCAATACCATATAGGACCTGGAGGGCTGTACATACAGGCAGTGACGAGGCAGTCACGTGTTTGGGTTTACAACCAATGAGAAGGCAGAACAGCTAGACTATATAAAGACATACACACAGGAAGTAGGCCGCTTTTCAGAGAGCTCTCTTGGCTGAAGCAGGAAGGGTAAGGCTCTTAGTTCTGACCTCTTGGCTGTCTTCTCTGAATCGGCTCTGTGTTTCTTATTTAATAAGATGGTTGGTTACATCTATACATAGGCTGGTATTGAGAGGAAAACAGACATGTTGGTCAACAGAATCAAATTAAAGACCCAGATATAAATCCACACCTATCGACACCTGCTTTTTGATAAAGAAGCCAGAAATACACACTGGAAAAAGGGATAGCATTTTCAATACATGGTGCTGGTCCAAATGGATGCCTGAATATAGAAGAATCCAAATAGATCCATATTTATCACTGTAGCTAGAGTTTTCCTGCCTTGCCCACAGTCAGGACAAATCTTTGTCACCCACCAGTCCCATAGCCGCTCAGACCCAACCAAGTAAACACAGAGACTTATATTGCTTACAAACTGTGTGGCTGTGGCAGGCTTCTTGCTAACTGTTCTTATAGCTTAAATTAATCAATTTCCATAAATCTATACCTTGTCACGTGGCTCATGGCTTACTGGCATCTTCATATGCTGCTTGTCATGGCAGTGGCTGGCAGTGACTCCTTCTGCCTTCCTGTTCTTTCTTTTCTCCTCTCTGTTAGTCCTGCCTATACTTCCTGCCTAGCCACTGGCCAATCAGTGTTTTATTTATTGACCAATCAGAGCAATTTGGCATACAGACCATCCCACAGCACTTCCCCTTTTCTTCTTTTAAAGAGGAAGGTTTTAACTTTTACACATCTCCAAAGCCAGCTTGGTATATTTCAGAATTTGGGCGTAGCTTCTCTTACTACTTCCTGCTGGAGGGGGTGCTGTATCTTATGGGGACACAAAGAAAATTTTAGGATTATGGAGTAGTCCGTGAGGGTGTATCATCTGAGCCAGTTGCCTTGAAACGGTTCTGGATGTTGGATCATCTGGGCCTTTCAGGGGGTCTTGGCTGGTCAAACCTGATGTATTTTAATCTGGAACAAATCCATAGTCTCTGGCTATCTGTGGAAACAAAAGCAGAGCCTCCTATCCAAAGCAACATATCCTTACATCCAAATTTTGAAGTCAAGGTGCCTTTAAAATATACATTTTGGCATAACTCAACAGCTTTTGCAATCAAATGTTTTTCTTCATTTATGAATATCAAAGAGAGCATAATCCAGATTCTCTGTGTGGTAGCAATCTTTACGTGGCTTATTTTTTATATTAGCTTGAGCCTATTGCTTTAAACTGCAGCCTTCTAAGCCTGAAATGGTGCTGTGGCTGCTGGCTCCACCCACTTCAGCTTCCCAACATGGGGGTGGTACATTTTCCACCAGCTCTGGGAACCATAAACTCTCAGAAATAGTGGGTCTATGCTTCTATCAAAGCAGCGTGTAGTCCAGAAATCTCTTTTTTTTTTTTTTGTTTTGTACTAGCAAAGGCTAAATCCACCACACAGCTTAATGTGCTACTTGCAGAGGTCTCATTCCCACCAAACTGCAGGTCAAGCACACACGCCAGAAACCTGCCATAGTAGCTCAAACATGCAGGCTGCCACTAACTTGAGAGAAACAACTAAGAACTGTTTTTAGCTCCATTTTAGAATCTTTCATCTCAGGTTTTAGGTGGAAACTCTTGCCCCATGTTGGGTGCCATTTGTAGCTAGAGTTTTCCTGCCTTGCCCACAGTCAAGACAAATCTTTGTCACCCGCCAGTCCCATAGCCACTCAGACCCAACCAAGTAAACACAGAGACTTATATTGCTTCACTGTATGGCCGTGGCAGGCTTCTTGCTAACTGTTCTTACGGCTTAAATTAATCCATTTCCATAAATCTATACCTTTCCACGTGGCTCGTGGCTTACCAGCATCTTCACATGCTGCTTGTCATGGCGGCGTCTGTTCTTTCTTTTCTCCTCTCTGTTCTTTCTTTTATCCTTGCTGTTAGTCCCACCTATACTTCCTGCCTAGCCACTGGCTAATCACCCTTCACAAAATTCTATTTCAAGTGGATCAAAACCCTCAACTTTAAACCAGATACACTAAATCTGATAAAAAGTGAAAGTGGGGACTAACCTTGAACTCACTGGCACAGGAAGAGATTTTCTGAACAGAACACCACTAGCAGAGGCACAAAGATAAACAATTAATAAATGGGGCCACGTGAAATGGAAAAGCTTCTGCCAGGCACAAAACACTGTCTTATGTACAAAGTAAACCCTACAGAGATGAAAAAGGTGTTTACAAACTAGATATCTGATAAAGGGCTAATAGCCAACATATTTAAAAGACTTTAAAAAAAAACTAGATATCATGAAAAATACAATTAATCATGGGGTACAGATCTAAACAGAATTTTCAAAAGGGGACACTAAATGGCTGAGAAACATTTAAAGAAATGATCAACATCCTTAGCCATCAGGAAAATGCAAATCAAAACTACTTTCAGATTTCATATTAAACCCATTCAGAATGGCTAAGATCAATAAAACAGCTAACTAATGCTGGCAAGGATGTGGAACAAGGTGAACATTCATCCAACACTGGTGGGAGTGCAAACTTGTACATCCACTATGGAAATCAGTGTGGCATTTCCTCAGGAAGATGGAAGTCTAACACAAGATCCAACTATTCCAGTCTTTGGCATATACCCAAATCTTCACTGATGCTCTTTTCATAATAGCCAGAAATGAGAACCAAACTAGACGTCCCTCCACAGAAGAACAGATAAAGAAAATGTGGTGCATTACCTAATAGGGTATTACTTAGCCATTAAAAAAAGTGACAACGTGAAATTCACAGATGAATGGCTAGAAATAGAAAAAAAGTCATCCTGAGTGAGATCTCCCAGATCCAGAAAGAAAAATAAGGTATGTATTTGCTTATGGATGCTGTGAATGTTGGATATTAACTCAATGTTAACCAAGCTATAATCCACAGATCCATAGAGATAGGGAATAGAGTAATGGATTATGAGAGACAAATCTTATTAGGAAATGAATATAGAATAGATATTATGCATGGATGGTGAGGCTGGAATGGAAGCATCAAGTGGGTAGGGGGAGGATAGAGAGGGGATAAGGGAAAGTATATAGGGAGAGTGTGGTAGTTTGACTAAAAATGCTCCCCATAGCCAACAAGGCCACACCTCCTAATAGTGCCACTTCCTGGTGACCAAGCATTCAAATCTATGATAAGCAGCAATGAGTCATGAAGAACTGTACCATTGTGTCTTGAGAATTAAACTGGCTATGTCCAATTATCTAGGCAAAGAAGTCTACAAAATTGTCTTTAATGAACAAGAATAAAACTATGTAGGGGTCAATTAACATTCTGCTGCTTCTTTTAGGGCATATTTCATCTGAAAATTAGGACTCAGTTCACCTACTTTTCTTCAAGTTTCAATACTAACCTCCTGTGAATAGGAATAAAGGGAGGCTGAGAGTTGCTGGAAGAATATTGAAGGAACTAAATATGAAATTGAAACCCTGCCTGAGCAGTACAGAGAAATATTAAAGGTAATTGGTAACAGTTTTCAATCAAGTCTAAGAGAAAGCTTTCCAGTAATCTCTGCAGTTATACATACTGTTCTCAAACTCTTAGTAAAATCCACTACAGCCACCAAATTAGATCACCATTTTGACCACCAAGACCATGGCTTTCTGAACAGTGGCCTCCATTTACTTCACTTCCAGATTTTGTAAAATTCCTTTCATTGACAGTTTCAGAAGCATTAATGAGAAGGGAACTCTGGGAGGTGGTGTCCCAGTTTTTTCTTTGTTCTTAGAGCACAGCTAGGAAAGCCATCTTAATATTGACCCAGTAATAATTAGCTTAGAGAAGTGCCTTTGACAATAAATAAAGCAGTCTGTGACCAGAACAGCTTTAATGTGTGCAGTCCTATTCTGAAGAAAGCCAAAGAAATTGTCTCAGATACTGCAAGTCATGGCTTGTGTCACCTCCTCTACTTGGAGCTGGAGACAGGCTGTGACAAACAAGATACATTTGGTATTTTCTTGTTAAATTATCCCACATTATGTAGGACCTTTTAAAATTCATGGTCATTTCTAATTCTTAAATCTCTGACACTTATCCTGTTATTTCAGATCCTGCTGTTGCTCTGGCAAGGAAGGTGGTCCAACAGGATATAGTTGATTGTTCTTGGGGAAAGGTTTATGGAAAAGTACATCAAACTTCAGAACAGTCCAAGAGAAAACACACCTAGAATTAAGATCCATTTATTTTCCATGTATAATGAGACCTCTCTTCTGGGATACATTAGTTTTACCAAACAAATCACAGACTTTTGGAAGAGAACTGCCCATGTGCTCATGTGTTCATTAATCCATCCTCACTTCAACAAATAGAGTTCTAAAAATTTTGTTTTGTATAGTTGAAAATTTAAGCCAGGTGGTGATGGTGCACACCTTTAATCCCAGCACTAGGGAGGCAGAGGCAGGTAGATTTCTGTGAGTTCAAAACTACACAGAGAAACCCTGTCTCAAACAAAAAAAGTTGAAAAATTAAAACTGCTTCTAGATGATCAATGTTCTAGATCATTAAAACTACATAATTCAATGCCATACAAGAAAAACGTTGATTTCAATATTAAATTATAATTTAGACAATTCTGAGAATTTGCAGTGTCAGGATTTTTTTCTTCTGTTCTTTTCTCACTTACTACTGCATATAGTAACCAAATGTATTAATCATAGAAATTTAAAATTCAAATACTAGAAAATTAAATTGGTCTCTATCTTGTGGGACCAAGAGGACATGGTACTCTTAGGAGATGTTTGGCCTTTTCTTTGTGATTTCAAAAGCTATGAGCATGTTTACAAAGTTACTTTGTAGTTAAGTTCTTTTTAATAGCTTACAATTATAAATGATATAAACAGCCAGTTGATGGTGATTCTCATATTGAAATGCACTATATACTAGAAGACTCATAGCTAACATCCACAGATGAGAGAAAATGTAATGTTAGTCTTTCTGTGTCTAGAATACTTCACTCATAATGATTTTTCCTAACCCCTTCCTTTTACCTGTGAAATTTATAATTTTATTTTTCTTGATAGTTGAATAATATCACATTGGCAAATATATCACATTTTTATTTTCTAGTCATCAGCTGATGGACATCTAGGCTGTTTCCAGTCTCTGGATATTGTGAATAGAGCAATAAAAAGGGTATCTGATGGGGGAATGTCTTTTTGTATGCTGTGAAAATGTGTTGCTCTGATTGGTTGATAAATAAAATGCTGATTGGCCAGTAGCCAGGCAGGAAGTATAGGCGGAATAAGCAGACAAGGAGAATTCTGGGAAGAGGAAGGCTGAGTCAGGAGACATCAGCCTGCTGTCCAGTGAGCAACATGGAATGGCACACAGGTAAAGCCATGGAACATGTGGCAACATATAGATTAACAAAAATGGACTGAGTTTAAATGTAAGAGGAAGCCAGTGGTAGGCCTGAGCTAATGGCCATGCAGTTTTAATTAATATAAGCTTCTGTGTGTTTACTTGGGTCTGAGTGGCTGCAGACAGGGTGGGACACAGGAAAACTTCAGCAACAGGTATCTCTAGAGTAGGATATGGAGTCCTTTGTATATATACCAAGGAATTATAGCTGGATTATATGGTAGATCTATTTTTAGGATTATAAAGAAACTCCACACTATTTTCCACAGTGGCTGTACCAGTTTGCATTGACAAGCTGAGAATTAATGTCCCCATCTCTTTTTATCCATGCCAGCATTTACTATCACTTGTGTTTCTGATTTTTACTCTTCTGACTGGGATGAGATAAAAATCTCAAAGTAGTTTTAATTTGAATTTCCCTGATGACTAAAGATGATGAGTATTTTTCTAAGTGTTTACAAGATCTTTGTATCTCAGTTTTTTGGTCACATGGAATTTATGAAGTCTTAACTGACATAAAATAAATGTACATATTTAGAGAATACAGTGTGATTTTTGCCTCTATTTTTATTTTAATTGAAGTATAGTTACTTTTTTCCTCTCTTCCTTATTGACCAAGTACCAGATTTTAAAAAAATCTATGATAATGAATATTTATTTTGATTCACAGCTTTAAAGTTTTAGTCCATGGACATTTGATCCCATAAAATTGCTCAGAAGAGCATAGTGGAAGAATCATGTGACAGAGGAACTCCATCTCATGGTGGACAAACAAGCAGAGAGAGATGGAAAAGGGCCATAGGCAAAGCATCCCCAAGGAAGTGGTACCCTAGGCTTTAACACATGAGCCCATGGGAAATATTTTATCTTCAAACCATAACAGTTGTGAAAATGAAATTAATGTAGTCACTGCTGACCATAGGTTAGTAATTTCTTATAGAGGTAAATGGAGTCTTTCTGTACAACATAAACGTACCACTCCTCATTATTTTCCAAATGTTTAAAAGTACATGTATACATAAACATCTGTACATAAATTAGAAGACATTTGGTTCATTAAGTCTCAAAATAGGTACTTGATAAATATATTCTTCAATAAGTGAAATGGTAGATATATGTGGTAAATCTGTATATTAGGACCATTAGCAAAATAAGGTGGAGAGTGATAGAAGAAGACACAGAGATGAACTCTGGCATTCATACACACATACTCATGTTATCTGCAATTGTACTCATACAACACACACACACACATGCACACACACATACACATACATACATACACACATACACACGATCCTTATCATGAAATTCTTGAAAGATGAGCCCTATATTGTGATACCTATTATACAGTGCTATATTTTGGATGAATTGTATAATTCAATAACACATAACAGGAATCCTATAGTTGTTTCCTTTTGCAAACAAAAAATTAAGAAATAAAAAGGTAAGTAATTTGAATTAGATCATATAGATTATTGATCGGCAAAATCAAAGCTTAATCAAGAAATAATACAAAACATAAATAGAGTCTTTAAGCTTACTTTGGTTTAAATGTGATTATTAATTAATGATAGGTTCATGTTTACATGGGAGATGTTTCTTTTGTGTACTTGAAGTGATGGTTAACATAAAGACAGATGTTGTATCTGAATAAGACAGTGAACCTATCTCCCAATGTTCTTCTTGCTTATATGTACTGATAACTTATACCTATAATGGTTGTTTTGTTCATGTAATAATTCAAAGATGTTATTTTAATATTCAAAATATTAGTAATTAAATTTGTCTGTTTACTAACAAAATTAAAAAGGATACAAAAGCATAGATGAATTTTAAATACATATTTAATAAAAGATGGGAAGGTTAGCATGAGACAGACTTCATGGTTTCATCCCTTGAAGTTTCAGAAAAGGGAAATAAACATACACAAAAATATTAACATATCTGTCACTGTCAGTATTTTGTTGGATGATTTTATACAGTTGTAAAACTGGAAATTTATCTGAATGATGTCTTCAGCTCTCCATAGTATCTGCAGGTTGATAACTTTTATTATATAATAACCTCCACCTCACTCAGCTTTTCGGAAACATGAACCAGAAGAGTGGCCAATGAATACGGCTGTAAGGGGTTCCTCAACTCATCTTCCTGGGTAGTACTCAAGAGAAAACCAAGTGGGAGGTCAACAAAAATATTCAAAAATGTAAGATTCTATCATGACCTTCCAGAGGATGATTCATTTCTTGACCTAAGTGAAAACTGAGATCAGTCTGGTCAACAATCCCTTCAGGTAGAAACCTGGACACAAAGGATCTGATAATGCTTGAGCTTGTCCTCTGACACGCCTATGTGAAAACCTTAGTTCCTCAATGCATCTATGTTGGGAGGTGAGACCTAAAAATGGGTTTGAATCATTGAAGTGAATTAACCCATTTTTCACAGAAGTGGGTTAATTATCACATTTCCTCCTCTAATCTACCTGAACTCTTTTACTTCTGCTCTATGTTACCAGTTAAAGGAGAATGGGGTGCTTGTTATGCAACCACTAGATTTGGCCTGCGGGGAGGGGAAGAGGGGTGGGGGGGTAAGGGGTTGGGGGGTGGAAAGGTGAGGGGTGAGCAGCCTTCAGAAACATCAGTTAAAACAAAACCATTTTGTTTTATAAATTATTCAGGACACCAACCTAGCCACATAACCTTCAACCTACAGTCTGTCCTGCCTATGGGATGTACTGGGGTAAGGGTGGCCTACAGAGTGAGGGAGTGGCCAACCAATAACTGGTCTTGCCTAAAACCCATGCCAGGAGAGTAAGTCAGTCCCTGACACTACCTGAAGCACCAGGACCCACAGGGTGGATGACCCAGAGACCTAGGATAGAGCCAAACATGACTGGAGGGGGGAAATGTCAATCTAATGATGTCTAAGGATATTCTACTATATGCATAGACTGATGCCCAGCCCAGTCGTCATCAGAGAGGCTTCATCCAGCAACTGGTGTAAACAGATGCAGACCCACAGCCAAACATTAGGCAGAGCTCTGGGAATCTTGCAGAAAAGGGGGATAAAGGATAATAGGAGCCAGAGAGGTCGAGGACACCTAAGAAAACACACAGATTCAACTCATAGGGGCTCACAAAGACTGAACCGACAACCAGGGAGCCTGCATTGGACTGACCTAGGCACTCTGCATATGTGTTACAGTTATGTGGCTTGGTCCTCTTGTAGGACTCTGAACAGTGGGAGCAGGGGCTCTTTTACTAGCTTTTGGGACCCTACTCCTAATACTGGGTCGCCTTGCTCAGCCTGGATACATGGGAAGTGCTTAGTCTTACTGCAACTTGATCTGCCATGTTTTGTGGATATCCATGGGAGACCTGCCCTCTCCTGAACAGAAATGGAGGAGGAGAGGATTGGGCGTAGGAACAGACTGGGTGGGAGGAGAGACTAAGAGGAGAGAAGGGAGGGGAAAGTGTGGCTTGGATGTAAATAAATAAATGAAATAAAATATATTACTCAGTCTTGAATAAAGCTAGCTAAGGGAGTCCAACTTTACTGAAGTTTCATAACAATAATTTTCTTTTTGGTTTGGTTGGTTTTTTTAAATGTCTGAGCACTGAGTAATGTGCATTGGGATTGCTAGAGACATAGTTTGTGGTAGTCCCTGAAGGCACATCTTTTTAAACACAATTTTTTTTGGTCTGGGGAAAGCATTTGGATAGCATATAAATTGGTATTTCCTTGGGAAATGTTGACGTGGATCTAAAAATCTCAAGAGAGTTTTTATCCTCTCTTGACACTTTCATTCAGGCAATAATATCAGGAAAACCCCCAAATATAATGATTAATTTGTTTTGCAGCAATGTGGGTAATAAGTAGGAAATGATTTAATACATGAGTAAGTAATTACAATGAGATAAGGGGATCCTACACACCAGTCAATCTGAAATAAATTAGATAATGGAATAATTTACAAGAGAATCTTCACAGTGAGAAAAACAAACCATAGATTCTGGTTTAGAGTCAGATGCATTCAGAGAGCAGAATAGTACCTGTGTTCAGATCAGCATTATGATAGGACAGTTAAATATGAACACTCAGATCACTTTGTGCAAGTACAATGGCGTCTGTATTCTTTTAAGGTATTGTTCTTATGTTTCAAGTAAATGTCTGTATTTTAAAGATTCTTGACAAACTGATTTTGGATTCAAATAGATGAAAGCAATTGATATTGGCTAAATTTAAATATAACAGTGCCTGCTATGCCTATTGTAATTTGTTTTGTTTTGTTTTTTTAAGCATCAAGGTACTTTTATTCAGCTTTGTAAATTTTTACTCAAGAGGAAAAGAAGATGGAGACAGACCATGGAATAACTTGATAATTTAAAACTGAAAATATTTTTTATTTTTATATTAATTTGACACTCATAATTGCTAATATAATTAAATGAAGTTTCATTCATAGATTCAATTTCTAGTGTAAACTTTATTTTATTTTAGTATGTTGAGGTATAGTTAGTGTATGTAATTGCTGAAGTCAACAAAAGTATAATCTTAAGTATTGAATTTCTAATGTTTGTGTTTTAGCTGTACAGATTCTTATCATTGCTATCATGATATCATATGTGTAAATCCAGGAACTTTGTAAAAGGAGAGTTATCTTCACAGTGATATGAATGTGAAAAGAGTGTCCTACGAAAATAACAATTCCTTTTCCTCAATTTTTGTGGAGATCAGAGGTGAGCAACAACAGCAAACTCTCTGCCACTTATTGCAAAGGAAGTTGTGAGTGAGTCCCTCACATTGTTTCTATTCAGGCTACTTCCTCTTTTGGAGTATCTCTTCTCAACTTTACACTTATAATAAATCTAGATTTATTTTCTTTGAAACAACTCTTGATATTATTAGGAAGTAGTTTAATGTGTCCTTGAATACATATTTTTAGTATTTATATTAGTATTAAAATATTTTATTAGTTAGTATTAATGCATATTTTAAAGATGGTAAATGATCATTTTGATAGCTTAAGACTGAAAGTATTGTCAGATAATGTCATGACATCATAAAAATTTAACTTGTTTATTTGATTGATGATAAAGATTCCCCAGGAATTTTCTCTAGAATCTAGAGTTATCATTACTTTTAATTCTTGTCTTCAGTATGCTAGCTATGCAAAAACCAAGCAATTTTGTTTCTTTTGGGGAGATGTTAAATTTTATTTTTATAATAAAATAAAATATAAAAAGATAAGACAAAAACTAACACACTGGACTTGGACAAAACAAACAAAAGGAAAAGAGCCTAAGAGAAGGCACAAGAAACCCACTTATTTGAATACTCGGGAATCCGGTCAAAACACTAAAGTGAACGCCGTAATATATATGCAGATGATCTAATGCAGACCCATGCAGGCCCTGTTCTAGCTGCTTGAGTTTCTGTGAGTTCATATGAGATTTGCTCATGTTGGTTTAGAGGACCTTGTTCTCCTTGTGTCCTCAATCCCCTCTGGCTCTTACACTCTCTCTGTTTCCTCTTCCTTGAGGTTCTGTGAGCTCTGCCAGTAGTGATTTGATGGAGATGTCTCAGTTAGGGCTGAGTGTTCCAAGATATCTCACTGCATAATGTCTGGCTGTGGGGTCTCTGTGTTTGTTCCCATCTGTTGCATGAAGAAGCTTCCCTGATGATGGCTGAGCAAGACACTGATCTGCTTCCCTGGCCTGAGCTGCAATTTTGTTACTTAATACCCTTCAAAATATACATAGTAATATTGCTAATAACCCTCTGGAGGTATGTGCACACTCTCTCCATGTGATCCACCAAACTCGGAGCCTTATACATGATACAGAAGGACAGCTACACTGAGCATGTCCTCAGTTCCTACATCTCTTTACCTGAAGGATAGCAAGGGATTTTATATCTTATTTTAGAGAATAACATGCTCCCTAAAACTTGTGTTAAGGTACTCACGATATATTTTGCTTTTGAAAATCACCTCCTGCTTTGCAGACCACACAGATCTCAAAGTCATTGAAGTTTCAATCTTTGAAAGACAAACATAGTCTGTACTCATTTTTAGGTGGACATTAGCTGTAAAATAAAGGATAACTATGCTATAATCCATAGATCCAGAGAGACTAGGTAACCGTGAGGGTTCATGGGGGAATGCTTGGACCTCCCTGGGAAGGGAAAATAGAAGAGATTTCATGAATGGACTGAGGGTGGGTAGGGATGGGAACATGAGAGATCAGGTAGGGGTTGGGGGGTACTGAACTCTACAGTTTCCTGAACAGAAATGGAGGAGTGGATTGGGCGGGGGAGAGGAACAGAGTGGGTTAGAGGAGGGACTGGAGGAGAGAAGAGAGGGGAAACTGTGATGGGATATAAAATAAATAAATTAATTAATTAAAATAACTAGTAATAGGTGGAGAAATTTTTATACTGAACAGTTCCTCTCACTTAATAATATAGATTCACTAACCTTTTTCTTTTTTATGCTCATGATCCATCTCTAAAGATCTTTATCTCACTAGATTTCCACATACCTATGTCTCCATACCCTTGCCTCTAAAACCATATTTCTATGTTTGCATTTTGGGTGTTTTTTACGCCAATATTAATTTATTTTACTTGTTGCATTGTCAATACTGCTACCCGAGAAGACCACCACTATGGTTTACTATTAACATTGGCTTTAACAGACTGTTCCCACTGACTTGGTATTGGAATAGAAAGTGCACAGAATATAGGGTAACAACAAAAATTAAAGCAATTGAAAACTGTAAAGGAAAGCACTTTCCAGGCTTCATTTAAACTTCTGATATAAAAACACAGTCATGAAAGCAGTGATAGGATTGAAAACCTTCAATTTGATTAGTTAAGGTAATCAATGATAGTCTTTTATACTGAGATACTGAAGATGTCATGTGTATGCCTTGCTTGTTCCTGTGCTTATGTGTTTATGGGGGGAGGGACAGGGAAAGAGGGAGCAGGGAAAGATAAAAATGCACACAATTATGCTCCAGGTGACTTTGGATTTGTATGCAAACTCTTAAGATTTTATTCAAGCAAACCTCTTTCATTGTGGAGAGAAAGGAAATACCATCACAATTTTAAGGTATATGCAAGTAAGAAAAAAGCATTTTTTAGTTCCTTTAATTTCCCCTCATGCATTCATGTAAGAGAGATGAACAAATAACACCATGTATAAATTATTCAAAAGTAGAATTATAAATTAAAATCTTTGTTTTCTGTCCAGATACCATGAAGGTATAAGCTACTATTTTCCTAGTACAGCTCTCTTTAGACCATGGATGAGCACTGTGTTGCTGTCTGAAACCTGGCCCTTGCAATGACAATGATACTTCAGCACTACTTATCACTAGGATAGTTCTGTAGTGATAATCTCCCTCCACCCAACTCTCTCATCCTCTTAGACCAGCTAACAGCCAGAGGATCACAATGGGGAACCACACAAGGGTGACAGTTTTCATCCTAGCAGGTCTGACGGATGACCCACAGTGGAAAGTTGTGTTATTCATCTTCCTGCTTCTTACCTATCTGCTCAGCATCACTGGCAATCTGATCATCATCTCACTCACCCTGGTGGATACTCACCTGAAGACCCCCATGTATTTTTTCCTTCGGAACTTTTCCTTCTTAGAGATATCCTACACTACCACATGCATCCCCAAATTGCTAGCTACTATGGCAACTGGGGACAAAACCATTTCTTATGGTAATTGTTTGACTCAAGTGTTTTTTGCTTTCCTATTTGGAGCATCAGAATTTTACTTGCTGGCAGCCATGTCCTATGACCGATATGTGGCCATCTGCAAGCCCCTGCACTACATGACCATCATGAACAACAAAGTCTGTGTGCAGCTGGTCCTCAGTTGTTGGCTTGCTGGCTTTTTTGTCATTTTTCCACCACTCCTGTTAGGCTTGAATCTTGACTTCTGTGCTTCCAACATCGTTGATCATTTCTACTGTGACACCACTCCACTCCTGCAGCTTTCCTGCACAGACACACAGCTCCTGGAGATGATGGGGTTCGTCTCAGCTTTGGTGACACTCTTGCTCACATTGGTAATGGTGGTAATATCCTACACCTACATTGCCCTGACAATTTTAAAAATCCCTTCAACCAGCCAGAGGAAGAAGGCTTTCTCTACATGCTCTTCTCACATGATTGTGATATCCCTCTCTTATGGCAGCTGCATCTTCATGTATGTTAAACCATCAGTCAAGCAGAAAGAATCTATTTCCAAGGGAATTTCTGTGCTCAATACCTCAGTGGCTCCACTTCTGAATCCTTTTATCTACACCTTGAGGAATCAGCAAGTGAAAAAAGCATTCATTAATACAATACAAAGGATTGCATCTTTCTCAAAGAAATGACTATTCTATCCTTACCTGGGGGACCAGCCTCTAGCAGGGCAGGGCTAGAAAGGAATCCACAGATAAAAAAAGTACTAAGACTTTTTTATCTGAGGGGGTTAAGGGAAAAACACACTTACACACTCTATTGATGGCTTCCTTATTTATTTTTCTGTATTCTGATTCTATAATCTCTTTTCTTTTATTTTTATTTTTATTTTTATTTTGCAATACAATTCAGTTCTACATATCAGCCACAGATTCCCTTGTTCTCCCCTCTCCGGCCCCCCCCTTCCCCCCAGCCCACCTCCCATTCCCACCTCCTCCAGGGCAAAGCCTCCCCCGCGGACTGAGATCAACCTGGTAGACTCAGTCCAGGTAGGTCCAGTCCCCTCCTCCCAGGCCGAGCCAAGCGATCCTGCATAGGCCGCAGGTTTCAAACAGCCAACTCATGCAATGAGCACAGGACCTGGTCCCACTGCCTGGATGCCTCCCAAACAGATCAAGCCAATCAACTGTCTCACCCATTCAGAGGGCCTGATCCAGTTGGTGACCCCTCAGCCATTGGTTCATAGTTCATGTGTTTCCATTTGTTTGGCTATTTGTCTGTGCTTTATCCAACCTTGGTCTCAACAATTCTCGCTCATATAAACCCTCCTCAGTCTTGCTAATTGGACTCCCAGAGATCCACCCGGAGCCTAGCCATGGATCTCTGCATCCAGATCCCTCAGTAGTTGGATGGGGTTTCTAGCACGACAATTAGGGTGTTTGGCCATCCCATCACCAGAGTAGGTCAATTCGGGCTATATCTCGACCATTGCCAGCAGCTATGTTCATATCAGCATTGTTTGTAATAGCCAGAACATGGAAACAACCTAGATGCCCTTCAACTGAAGAATAGATAAACAAAATGTGGTACATATACACAATGGAATACTACTCAGCAGATAAAAACAATGACATCATGAGGTTTGCAGACAAATGGATGGATCTAGAAAAAAAATCATCCTGAGTGAGGTAACTCAGACTCAGAAAGACAAATGTGGTATGTACTCACTCATAGGAGGATACTAGATGTGGAACAAGGATGACTGGACTGCTACTCACATCACCAGGGCGACTACCTGGAAAACAGGGCCCCAAGAAAGACACGGGGATCGCCCAATGACAGAGAAATAGAAGAGATCTACATGAACAGCCTGGACATGAGTGGGGGTAATGAAGGGCAAGGGTCGAGGGAAAGAGAGCTTGGGGGAGCGGGAGATCCCAGCTGGATCAACAACAGAGAGGGACAACAAGGAATAGGAGACCATGGTAAATGAAGATCACATGAGAATAGGAAGAAGCAAAGTGCTGGAGAGGGCCACAGAAATCTATAATCTCTTTTCTTATCACTATCCAGAAATGTCCCTTCTGTCTCTCTTGATGTTTTCTTTCTAATTTTCCCATTCTTTTTTTCTTTTCTTTTTTTTGGGGGTGTGGGGGGGTTCATGATAGGGTTTCTCTGTGTTGTTTTGGTGCTTGTTCTGGATCTCACTCTGTAGACCAGGCTGGCCTAAATTCACAGAGATTTGCCTGGCTCTGCCTCCCAGTGCTTGGATTAAAGGTGTGTGCCCCCACCGCCCGGCCTAATTCTCCCATTCTTGATGTTTGTTTTAACTCTTTCTAATTCTATCTTTATTCTTTCACTTACAGCTTATATACCCCAGCAAAATCTTCCAGGCAATATAAAAATTACAATGTGGTTACATTCTATTTTTCAAGTAAATGATTACAACAAATACAAGTTTAAAAAAGGCAGGTTTTCCATATCCCTTAACATGATTAAACATTTTATGTATTATAGCTGAAAAACAAATTATCTCAAGAACCTGTGTACATTCATACCCAAGCAACGTGTTTATAGATTAACAGTATAAGCAAGCAAAGTATTCTTTTACTGGCAGGCAGGTTGAATTTTGCAATTACAAAGAAAGGGCCAATCACCTTATTACATATCTTAAAAGGTAATCTTCTAAGGAATCTTAAAGGAATCACAAATCCAAACCTTTGTATATGAAAAAGTCAGCTCTACTTTAAATCCTTAGGTTGCATACCCACTCATCAATAGTTGTTTGTTTGATTTTTTATATCAGGAGGTTGATGGTAGAAATGGGTATAAGGAATTAATCATCATCTTTGATCACCAACCAATTCTCGCAAGGAAAGTATGTCAGCTAGTAATAACTGGGCTGCTTTGTTTTTTGATCCCTAACCTGAAAGCTATTATCAAAATATCTTAATCTA
This sequence comes from Peromyscus eremicus, assembly GCF_949786415.1. NCBI lineage: Eukaryota > Metazoa > Chordata > Mammalia > Rodentia > Cricetidae > Peromyscus > Peromyscus eremicus. The sequence goes on from NC_081434.1 coordinate 590,867, forward strand.
ACCTGAGGTCATCCTAAGGCTTTGTTTCAGCTATGATGCACACTAAAACCTGTGAATGCATTTTTCAACATCAAGATGAAAAGAATTTGAGCCAGCCTGGCTCCTGAGACTCAACTGTTTTCCTTAATCATTAACCTGAACTATCATCTATGCAGCTCCTTAGGTGAAACTCGTAGGCCCTAGCTGTGTGGCATCTCCTTGTATATACTTTCAATCATCAAAACTCTGTTTAAACTAATATTATTATTATCAATTAGACAGTATAGCTTAAGAAGAAATCAACTTCACAATAATCCACAGGGAAAATTCCTAGCAATCCACAGGTAAAAATGCCCAGTAGAACAGGATGTATCCATGTGATAAACACACTACATTACAGGCAGTGGGGATCTTCCCATACCCATTCACACCATGCCAGATACCAGAGAAAGATGGCAGTGGCAAACATGTAAAGGCACAGCAGAAGCAAAAGATATACTGGAATCTGTGGCCTCGGGGGCCTTGACTATCTGAGACTCACCCATCAGGGATTTTCCCTCCTTGAGTGTCTGACACCTGAATTTCAATTGCCACCTGCTGCAACTCTGACACAGCCACCGGCACTGTTCTATTTCATTATATGAAGGAGAAGAAGAAAGGAGACTCAGAAAATATTAGCAGCATTTGAAGAGAATTTTTCTGTTTTGCTTTTTGTTCTTCTATTCACCTTACATCATTTCATGCTACTTTTTCAATGAAAATCTTTGATGAAATAGAATAGCTAATTTCTTTTATGTTTTCCAATAGAGATCTTTTAAACTACTCATTCTCTTGGATATGTAGAAGCTTTATGTATATTTTTAATGTCTCTCTAGTCTTTTAGAATTCAGGTTACGACTTGGAGTATGACTAAGTACTAGAATGCCTTCACAGCATGCAGAAAGCCTGAGTTTGATCCCTTAAACACCACCAAAAAATAACCAACCAAAATTCAGTTTTAAATTCCAGTTAACATTTTTTAAAAGTAAATTATATATATATATATATATATATATATATATATATATATATATATATATATATTTTTTTTTTTTTGGTTTTTCGAGACAGGGTTTCTCTGTGTAGCTTTGCGCCTTTCCTGGAACTCACTTGGTAGCCCAGGCTGGCCTCGAACTCACAGAGATCCGCCTGGCTCTGCCTCCCGAGTGCTGGGATTAAAGGCGTGCGCCACCACCGCCCGGCAAAAGTAAATTATATTTTATGCAGTATATAGTACAAAAGTTATTATATTACTCCCTATTTATGACCATTACAAGCAAAGTAAAATAACATTAATTTGCTTTTTACCATTTTTAATGTATATTTTACTTAGAGAGATTAAGAGAATATTATACCAAGTTTTACCCATCACTTCTGATGATCAGGGCATAGACAAAAGGATTCAGAAGTTCTGAAACTTTCCATGGAAAATAATCATTTATTTTCTTTATAGTTGAAGTTGCATTTATATTTTACAAGTAGATTTTGAAATTTTTAAGAGGAAATATGATAATTATATTTTTTTTTACCTTAAAACAGCAATGAAATGCAATATATAGTTTGTATTCTGAAATCTAAATTCTCTTTGTTTGATGTAAGATATTCTTTAAGTTAACTGGAAAGTATTTTTGAATGATTACTAAATACAAACAATGCTTAGGCAGCCATTGGCTCATCATGGGTGCAGCTTATATTTCTGGAACACACAATCTCACAGAAAACACCCTATTCCTCTGGTTCTTACAATCATTTTTCCCTTCTCTTCTGCAACAAGCCCTGAGCTTTAGGTGCAGCAGTTCTGCTATGGATGTATCCACTGGGACTGGGCTCCACAACTCTGGATTTTCATCCACTGTGGTTTTCAGTAGTGGTCTCTGCTTTTTGAGAAGATAAGTTGCCTTAATAAAGGATGAGATTACACCTACCTGTGGTTATAAAGACAGATGTTTAGAAGTCTGACCAACATGACTGCCTAAACATGAACTGAGTGAGAAAAACACCTATAGATGCCTCAACACTAAACAAAGAACTACAGGCAACTAAGGAATGCTGAGATCTGGAGAAATAGTCTTCCACAAAGAAAAGCACACCAATTGGTTAGCAAATTCCAAATGATCAACCCTGTAAAAAAAGAAAAAGAAAAAAATACATATGAACTGAGCAGGCTATATTTATGCCTTTAGGAATATATATATGTATATATGATATGTATGTGTGTATATATATGTATATGTACATATGTGTATGTATGTATGTATATATAAAGAATTAGAGGCCAAAGCTTTGAAAGAGATCAAGGGAGTTATATGGGAAGGTATGAGAGGAATGAAAAGGGGGAAATGATGTGACTGTATTATAGTTTCAAAATTTTTTTAAATGTAAAAAAGAACAATGTTAACTCAATGTATTTATTAGTTTTATTCATTTTAACTAAAATAGAATTATAACACTCACCCCTTTCCATTTCTTCCATCCATACCCTCCCATTTCTCTTCCTACTCTCATGTTCATAGTCTATTTTATTTTTATTTTACATATATATGATATATGTATTTTTATTTTATAATTTAATTTAATTTTACATATCAGCCACGGATTCCCCTGCCCTCCTTCCTCCTGCCCTCCCTCCTGCCATCCCTTGCACAAGTACATAACAGCAATCTGCTGAAATTATTTATCTATTGCACATAACAGACCTATGTTTAATGCATATTTACAGAATGGCACATATATAAATATCCATGTATGTTGATATACATTTCACCAGTGAAACCAAGGCATTTTAAGGATTAAATCTTTTTATCAAGATTTTTTAGTTGTAGGTCACACTTTATTGGAGACTTGAAATTCAATTCTGTATCCTAATCAGAATTTTTTAAAATTAAGGCTAATAAGCAGTATTTTCACAGCTATTTTATTTTATTAACTCTTTAATAAATATATTTGGCTTCTGGACATTTTTACATGTGTTTTTTAATCTGTGACTCTTTTGTTCAGTAAAACATTTTAATTTAAGAAAATGTAAAATGTTCATATGTATATATTTATATTTATATGTATTATACGCACATATATATATATATATATAATCCAAATTTGTAACAGTCAGAAACCAACACCTGAAAAATAACACCCATGATCTCAACAGACTGTTTGATTGTCGTGTATTAGTGAAGAACCATTTAGTTAACATACATTCTTCAAGCTAAACTGCTCTGTTAGCTATCATGGAGTTATTCATCTGAAATAGGTTTTTGCAACAATAAGCTGTTATTATACCTGTAGGTACACATTTCAAATACCACTTTTCTTAAGACCATTGTCATTCCAAAATAGCCAGCGAACCTTCTACATTACCCTCAAACCTTTACTTTTCAGGAAGTCATGCCACCATCCCAGAAAAGTCACTTTAAATTCACAAAATTAATAATTTTCAATCTGTTTTTTTTGCAAACATAAATTACAGTTAACAATTCCCATTCTAAGTATGTATAACACAACTGTTTTGCTAACTCATCATATTGATTTTCCAGAATTAATGTATCTAGGTTTCTAAGAGTTATATTCTGTTATTCTAAATAATATGTCGTAATATTGATGCTTTCTCTCAAAATATATCACTTGGCTAGAATGTTGGCACACAACTACAATCCTTGCACTTGGGATGCTAAGGCACATTTACCTCACAAGTCTGAGCTGAATCTGGGCTACATAGGAAGATCCTATCTGTAAATAAAAATATGCATTTCATTTCTTTTACAATTAAAAGGTAGGATTCTTCTCAGCATAAAAATTTATTTGTAAATATCTCAGTGGAAATGTAGCTTCAATATTTTTACTATATCAAATAATAATTCTACAATATCTTAAATTTTATATTATATTTATTTGTGGTATGTGTGTGTTTGTGTGTGTGTGTGTGTGTGTGTGTGTGTGTGTGTGTGTGTACGTTCAACAGTGTCCAACAATGGAGACCAGACCTATGGTAGTTAGTTTTATCCTTCCACTACAAAGTTCTTAAGGGTCAAACTGTGGTTGTCAGGCTTGGCAGCAAGTGCCTGCATTCACTGAGCCATCTATGGATTGCCAAACAATATTTTAAAGTTATCTCCAGTTAACATTAACCCACGTTTAAGCTCATTAAGAAGTATATATCAATTCAAGGAAATAAAGAATCTAAAGTCTTTCTTAAAAAATACGCATTTCATTTTATATTTTGTATAGATGTATATGCTTACATATGGACGTTTGTTTGTAAATAACTTAATGCAAACATTTTAATAGGTCAAGTAATAATTCTGTTCTATTTTAAAGTTTTATTACATTATTGCATATTTTATTTGTTTATTGAGGAGGTATCCACTCAGTCAGCACACAGACTGGGGAGCAAGAAGGACACTTAGGACAAGATGGCAAGTAAGTCTGCTGAGCTTCTAGTCTTTGTCACTGGAGAAATTTCAATGAGTGTATGAGAAGAAAGTATACTCTTCAGTGTTTGTGTAGAATGTTCCATTCATGTCTGCTAGGTCCATTTTATTCATAAAATTATTTAACTCCAAAATTTCTGTTTAGTTGCATCTAAATAATCTGTTTATTGTCAAGAGTGAGGTTTTGAAATCAGCCACTGTCTCTGAATGAGAGTCAATACATGATTTTAGCTGTATAAGTGTTTCTTTTGTTAGCTTGGGTGCCCTTGGATTTGGAGCATAACAGTTTATCTTTTCAGTGGATTGTTCTGTTAATGATATGTAGTGATATTTCCTATCTCCCCTGATTAGTTTTGGTTTGTAGTTTGTTTTGTCAGACATATATATGATAGCTACATCTACTTGCTTCTTGGTTTCATTTGCTTAGTATAACTTTTTTCATCATTTTACTCTAAAGTGATGTCTGTCCTTGATGATGAACTGTTTCTTAGGTGCAATAGAAAGGTGGACACTGTTTTCTAATCTAATGTGTGCATTTTATTGGGGAATTGAGACAATCAATATTGAGCATCATTAATGATTAATGTTTACTAATTCCTGTTGTGCTGTGGGGGAATACTATTAACTTTCTACCTAAAAATACTTTTAACAGACACATGTTTGTCCATACATATACACATACAGTTTAAATAAAATATATTCATCTGAGATGACAGTGCTCCCTCAAGAGCCACAGATGATCTAAGAAAAACTCAACAGCAAGCCTGAGAAGCCCTCTGTCAGGATGTCCAAGAAACTCCCAAACAGTAGTAGATATTGCTGTTGCTCTTACTTTCCATAGGTGAAAAGTATGTCCCTATGGCTAAAGACACAGCCAAGCACCAGGAGTCCAGTTGAAGAGAGGAAAGAGGAATTCTATGAGCTAGGGGCATCAAGATCATGATGGGGAAATATACAGAGACAACCGAACCAAGCTAGTAGGAACTCATGAACTTTAGACCAACAGCTATGGAGCCTACATAGGACTGGACTAGGTCCTTGGCATAAACAAGACAGTTGTGTAGTTTGGTCTGTTTAATGGGCCCCTGGCAGTGGGATCAGGATCTATCCCTGGTGCATGAGCTGGCTTTTTTGAGCCCTTTACTTATGGGAGGACCTTATACAACCTTGATGCAGCGGGGAGTGGCTTGGACCTGCCTCAACTGAGTGTACCAGGCTTTGCTGATTCCCTTGGGAGGCCTTACCCTTTTGGAGGAGGGGAGAGAGGAGAAGGGTGAGGGGAGTGGGAAGAAGGATGCAAGGGAATCTGTGGTTGGTACATAAAATGAATAAAAAAATTCTTAATAAAGAAAAAAAAAAGACACAATGCACTTCAGACAAAATACCAAGAGACCCCTGAGCTGAAACTGGTTTGAAAGCCTCCTCTCCAAGGACTAGTATGGAGCTTGCAAGGACCATGCAAGCTTCCAAAGGAGGAACGTAGCCAACAGTCCAAGCAAACTGTGATACCTATGAGCCACAGCAACAACCAGCAATGGCACAATAGCCCTAAGGGTGAACTAGCAGCATACATACCTTGGTGATAATCCACAGTTCACTGACTGGACTTAGGGCCCCACTCAACAAAAAGAAAAACTGTGCCTGGTACTGAAAACCAAGAAATCTGTCAAGGGCTAGTGAAGTCATGGATCCAGGAGGAGAACCTTCAAACACTACTTTACTAAACCAGCATAATTCCTCACTACATTCTAAATAATTATCCTTATACCTACAGATAAGTAGTAGTTCTCCCTCCTCATCAAGGAAACTTCTGTCTACAAAAGACAGAGACTGTTACAGAAAACCACAACTGATCAAAATTCAGAGTTGTGCAAACCTATTCCCAACTGATATATACCCATGACACAACTGCACCTAAAACTCAGAGACTGTTGTGGAAGAGGAGGCAGAAAGGTTGTAAGAACTAGAGGAAGAGAAAGTTTGTTGTGAGATTGTGTTTCCTAGAAATGCCAGAGAAGCTACATCCATTGAGTTTCACCATAATGGCCACCTGAACAAGGGGTACAGCAATACACATGCTGATTAGCAAGGGAGAGGCCACAAAGCCTCAACCCTGGACAAGGAGCCACAGTCATACTGAGTATGCAGGGAAATAGTCTTCCCAGGGAAGAGTGTGTGTGTGTGTGTGTGTGTGTGTGTGTGTGTGTGTGTGTGTGTTTAATATTATTAAATATAAACAATATTTAAATGTTAATATATACATCAATAATTAAGTAAGAAGAAGCAATTAATTTGAAAGAGAATAAGGTGGGGTACATAGGAGGATTGGGAGGGATTTGAAAAGGAAAGGGGAAATTATGTAATTATAATGTAAAAAAATTCTTAAAAAGAAACCATGTTTCAAATTTTTAATTTTAAATTTCCATGAGTTTGTGCCAATATAGTATAAAAGTGTCACTCTTCCAATCACATATGTATGTATTATGTTAAAAAATATTGTTAAAATTGTATACCAGGTATCATTTCTCAGCTTCTTTTTCTTTTTTTTTTTAAATAAAATATTGCTTACACATCTCTCTCTCTCTCTCTCTCTCTCTCTCTCTCTCTCTCTCTCTCTCTCTCTCTCTCTCTGTGTGTGTGTGTGTGTGTGTGTGTGTGTGTGTGTGTGTCCTGTATGCACAAGGATATCAGTGTCCTGCTCTATCCTTGTCCTTAAGACAGGGTCTCTTACTTATCTAAAGGCTGGTGGTTAGCAGGCCCCCAGGAGCCTCCTGTCTCCATGCCCCCCATAGGGCTGAGGTCACAAGCACATGTGGTGACATCCAGCTATTTTTATGGGTTCTGGAAACTTCAACTCGGGTCTTCATACTTGTATGGCAAGGACTCTTAATTTACTGTACCATCTCCCTAGTATCCAATATCTCTTATTTTATATTTTCAAATATCATCTATCTGCTTATATGTTATCCATCAATCACCAATTTGTCCACTTGCTATATTGTAATTATGATATAAGGCTTACCAAGGTACATCTTAAATCCCAGATCTCCTTATAACTTTTTTCCATGACTTCTAGATTCTTCCGTGAGTATATACAACAATTTCTTTAAATTTTCAAAATCCAAAAATGTTTATAATTATACCTCCTTTTTCTATTATGATGACTAACAAAAATGAGTATACAAGTGCTAGACATTATAACAATTAATAATACTGAACAAAGTCTAAATTTAGGTGTCCATAGATCATTGAAGAAAATATCCCAAAATTAAGGACTGGCAAGATGGCCCAGTAGATAAAAGCTCCACACTATTCCTATAAGTTGTCCTCTGACCTCCACATGCATGCTGTGGTGCCCATGCAATAAAATAAATAAATAAAATACAAAAATGATTCCAATATTCATTCCTAAATCACAATTTCGTGCATAGTTTCCTTTGACTCATTTATATAGAGTATTATAGCTTTTGAGAAAGCAAATAGGAGAAATATTTCTATAATTTACTCAGCTGCAGTTGCCTTAGTGATAGATCAACACACTGGGAATACAAACACAGACCCACAAAGTAATCATCTCCAAAGAAACAATCTTCATGTGATACAATATTATTTAACACTTGCCACAGTGTCTCTATGATGGTCTTGAAATGAATTTTTAATTTTTTTCATTTCAGTGTGTGTGGTGGGGAGTGATGTATGTGTATTCAATTCACATGCGTGTGCCCATACAGGCATGTACAGAGGCCAGAGTCTAACATCAGGATGGCTTTCCTTGATGACTTGGCCTAAACTGTGAAATATAATCTCTTATCGAGCCTGAAGCTCCCTGCTCGTGCTTGGCTGGCTGACCAGTGAGTGAGATCCCAGGAACAGCATCCCTAGGTTACAGACACACTATTCAGCTTTTATGTTGGTTTTGGGGATCCAAAGTCATGATTTGATGTTTACATAGCAAACACATTACCCACTGTGCCAACCCCAGTCCCCAAAGTGATTATTTTTAATGTAACAAACATTATGGTACTTTATATCATTATATTTGTAAAAATGAAATTTTTGGATGGAAATTATACTATGATAGTCCTTGATGGTCTAGTAATCACTGTATAACCTAGGCCTGCCTGTTAGTTTTGACAATCCTCCTGCCTCAGCATCTTAAGTAGAGCTGTACTTTCAAGATAAGTTCTCACTATATAAATAATCTGAGTTGAACTTGTCATCTTCCTAACTCAGTTCCCAAGTAGGTCACAACCTCCATCTAATAAACTTGTTTTAATTCAGTGATAAATATGAAAACCCTATAGGAGTTTTTAAGTTGCTTTGCATGTTTTTAAATTGTTTGTTCTTTTCCTTGGGGACACCATCCCCTTAGATTTCCTTTAGAGAGGTCTTTGTAGTGTTTAAATAATTAGAGCCTGGTATTAGCTAATTTCTAGCAGATAATTTCAGCTATCATAAATTTTAGGAAATTGTGTATGGTTGGATTAGTTAACGATATATGTATTATCTCATGAATTATCTGGTATTTTAAAAATGGTTTAAAAGAAATCCTTGTTATCTAAGGCATGAGCTGAGATGCTTAGAGACGTGATTGCAAATAAATATCACTGATTTAAAAATTCACATCTTAACAGTCTGTTTTTAATTAACCTGAAAGATTTTTTATGCTAATCTTCCTGTCCACAAGATTAAATATTGTTTTTAATGAGTATATTTTCCTTTAAGTATGTTTGCTTATATACTCAAGAAAAGATGATGCTAACATGTTCTTTAATGGTAAGTTAAATAGTAAAATTAGTTTCCTTTAAAACATTTCAGCATAATTTAGTCATAACAAAACAAAATAAAAAGACAACATGAGCTTGGAGGGGAGAAGGGGAGGGATACCAAAGAGAGATAGAGGGCAGTGATGAATGAATATGATCAATAGACATTGTATAAATGCATGGAATTTCCAAAGAATGAAGCATACTGTTCAAGATTTTAAAGAATAATTATATACAAAATGAACTTACATAAAATGGAAATGATCCAGTCGTGAAACTTTGTTTTTTTTTCTTTTTCATTTTATAAAGCACTAATAATTCCTCACCTATGTTACAACTCGTGAAATGAAGGGAAAAGTCTGCTTCATGTACTTGCATTAAAATTTCTAGTTTTGCATTTTAAACCAGAAATCACACTGGAGAATTGTGGAGAAAATTGTGCTACTCCTGTTAGCTAACTTAAAGAAAAGCTAGGCAGTGTTAGAAGTCATTCAAACATGAAAGGATAGAAGTTATGTTTTCCAAGAACATCAAATATACATCTTTTAGTTACATTGTTAAGTTTTTTTTTAAAAAGTCCTTTGGAAATGTTGATTGTGAACAATGTATATTTGGGCAAGCATAACTTACTGATAATTTCTAATTGCCAAATTTCAGTTGTTGAAAAACAAATATCTGCTTCCTGGGTTTGAAAATAGTTGGATACTCACGTTTGATTGCAGAAATGCTAAATGTGTTTTGCTGAGAAAGAAGATGGATATATTTGCAAAGAGAAAAGTACCAAGTGAAGACCGGGTCAAGGAATGAGGTAATGATCTAAATCCATTTTTAAAACTCTATTTTGGATGTATCTTCCCTGTAATTTCTATAAGACACAAGCAGGCTTCCTGGTCTCTGGCTCTTGTAATTTATTTGCCCCTATTCTGAGAATTTCCCTACCTGAGCCTTAGGTGTAAGAGTTGTGTTGTGTTGTATTCATTGGTGGCTGGACACCCCATGTTCTCTGTATTTTGACCACGTGTGGTTTTCTGTGATGGTCTCTATCCACTGCAAATAGAAGTTTCTTTGATGATTTTGAGAGCTACACTTATCTGTGGGTGTAAGGATAACATTCACAAGGCAGTTAGTAATAATGTAGGTCTAGCAAATTGACTGTGGTAGGCTCTCCTCTAAGATCCATGACCTCACTACCCCTTGGTGATTGGCTAGGTTTCCAGTACCAGGCATGATTTCCTTCCTGTTGAGTGGATATTAAGTCCAATTACAGAGCTGTTGATTACCCCTAAGATATGAATACTACTATTTCTTCTACCAAAGTACTATATTGCAGGGCTGGTCATTGTTGGGGTTCATAGACATCAAAGTTGGATAGGACTACTGATTGCTTCTTCCCTACTTGGCAATTTTCAAAAACAATCAAAAGAAAAAGGACCACAAATTTTAGAGGGACTAGGGGAAGTATATGAAAAGGGCTGAAGGGAAAAAGTTGAAGGGGGCAACAATGTAATTATGTTATAATTAAAAATTTTAAAATATAAGAAAAATGTTCTGTATTCAGCAATACAATAACAAAAAATTCCTAAAACAGAAAAAGGTTTTGATTGGCAAAACATAATAAAAGATCAGTAATATAACTAAATATTTTAGTTTCAAAAAGTCAAAGTATATTTCGAATTTCCCTCACTGGGTTATGTTCAAGTTTTCTTAGAAATAATTTAGTAATTATACAAATTAATACCCAAGGCTTAATCGAGATAGAATAAAAATGAGATAGACCTTAATTTTAGCTGAAAGCATGACTAGATAGATCAGTCGGTAAACTCACAGTTGTTTCTTTCCAGTGTGAAAATATGAGGGCAATAAAAGATTTATTTGGTCTTTTTCTTGGATAAAATATTTCTAAAATTGACTGGACTCCCTCTCATAATATAATTGAAGTATAGATTAAATGCTACTGTTAGGAATTTCACTTTTGAGTGTTACCATTTTTGTAGGCATTTTGGATATTTTGGGCACATAAAATTTTCAGACATTTAGAAAAGATATAATTTATACAAAGTTCTTTTGAATTCTGCACCTAAAATACTGTTGGATATTTTTAATTAATTGATGTTCTTACATTAAACTAAATAATAAAGTTATTTTTAAAACTATTTAAAGAATTGCTTAGCATTAAATATTATGATTATATTTTATCTTTTACTTAAGGTCATGGCATTTAACCTATACATAACCTTGACATTTAAGTGTTTGTTGTTTTCTGAAACAAATAATTTTACCCTATTAATTAAAAAAATATTTTTTATTAATATATGCATTTAAACTTTTTGAACTGTCCTGTTATAATTGTTTCCTGTTATATATAACAGTTCATTCTAAAGGCCAAACCAAATCTGCAAAAAGTAATAGATTCGTCTATCAATTAATTATCCGGGATAAGTAATTTTAAAAGGAAAATTATTTATTCTTAGAGAACACTTCATATTATGATTAATAAGTCCTTTGATTCCAATTTATTGAAGTTAGAAAATACGTTTTGAACAACTCTTAGTTTTCATTGTTCTTATGTTCTTCCTACTCTTGTAGTTTACTCCTTGAGCTCTTCAAATATTTTGTTATTATTGTTACTTGTATGTGGGGGGAGGTATGTGTGTCTGACATGAGTGTACGTGCAGGAGCATATGCTCTATATATGGTCAGAGACTTTGGAGAGTCACTTTTCTACGTCTTCCTTTGGTTCCCTGGCTCACACAAAGGGTCAGCAGATTGTGGGGCCAGCATTTTATATTCTTCCCCAAACCATCACACTGGACCCAGTAATTTTTTATTCAAACTGGCTACTTAAGTTTTAATAAATACATATGTCCTAGAAACACAAAAAAAAACAGACAGCTAAAACAATCCTGAATAATAAAAGAACTGCTGGAGGTATCACCATCTCTGATTTCAAGTTCTACTACAGAGCTGTAGTGATAAAAACAGGCTGGTATTGGCCAAAAAAACAGATCAATGAAATCAAGTTTAAGATCCAGACATAAATCCATACACTTACAGATAGCTGGGTTTTTTGTTTGTTTGTTTGTTTTTGTTTTGTTTTTTGCTTTAAAAAAAAAAGAAGCCAGAAATACTCACTGGAAAAATTATAGCATCTTCAAAAAATAGTGCTGGACAAAGTAGATGTCTGCATATTGATGAATGCAAATAAATCTATGTATACCACCCTGCACAAAGCTCAGCTTCAAATGGATCAAAGACCTTGAAATAAAAACCAGATACACTGAATGTAACAAAAGAGAATGTGGGAGGTAGCCTGAAATCACTGGCATGGGAAAAGACTTCTGAACAGAACACCACTAGAACAGGCACTAAGATCAACAATTAATATATGGGATCTCATGAAACTGAAGTTTATGTACTTATAAGGACATGGTCATTTTTAGGTCAGCCTATAGAATGGGAAAAGATTTTTAAAAATTATATATGATAGAAGGATATATCCAACAAGCATAAAGAACTCAGAAAATACATATCATAAAAACAAATAACCTAATTTTAAAAATGGGGTACAGATCTAACCAGAGAATTCTCAAAAAAGGACGCAAATGCCTGAGAAACACTAAAAGAAATATTCAACATTTTTAGCCATCAGGAAAATGCAAAACAAAAACATATTACATCCTTCAAAATGCTCAAGACCAATAAAACAAATGACAGCTCACGCTGGCAAGAATATGGAGTAAGAGAATCATTCATCCATTGCTGGTGGGAATATAAACTGAGATAAGTTAATTTTCCCAGTATAAAATGCTCAACGATAGAATAAAAATTTGAAGAGATCTCTGATATCAATTTTAAAATTCTAATAAGCATGTTGTACTAACAGTATAATGTTTATTACATTCTATTTATTCTTCTACAATAATCTGACTAAATTCATTTGCTGCTGCTCTTTCACCATTGGCAGTGGGATACACTGAGAACATACACTTGCAAATGAAAAATGCTATCTGAATGTTGTAGTCTCATTCAAGTAATACATACTTTCTATACCAACTCTTCTTTTGGTTAAGAGTCACTTATTGGAAAATAAGTAGTTGCTGGAGATGCCTGAAAATAAAAGTCATAAAGAGATATTGCCAATTTGTGTCTTAGTCTCACAACATTACATGGGGAAATTAGGTTTCAAACCAAGAACCTATAGGTGGGTAGAGACCACAGGAAAAGGTAATACATTTTCGATTTCCTGTTTTATTTTTATGATCTTGATTACAAATGACAAAATTTTGATGTTCAAAACAATTATTTGATGTTTTGCATTTTTGGTAAATTGGGTTGTGATTATTTAATCAGATCTTTCAATATTTTATATTGAACTATTATTTACTGTTTGTCATTTAAACTTAGATATCTTGATTGTATTCCTCTACTATGTTGTCTGTAATTCAAAGAAAAGCTGAGAGAAGTAACAAGACTTATACTATAGTGTGAAATTTAAAAGTTACTAAGTAAGCTATAGATTTAAAATCATTATACTTGCATAATTGTCCTTAGATAAATAAATAACCTGGTATTTAGTGAATTATTTTTTATTCCCAATGCAAAGCTGTTTATTAATTTAATAGACCATTGATAAATAGTTACAATTAACTCAAAGTTTAAATTGAAAGATCAGAAAAACTAAGCTCTTACTTGCTCCGATTAATTTCCAATAGTGAGTTGAATTCTCTATTACCTTTAAAGTCTTACAAGAGAATTGTTGTCATATAGTTACCAACATATCTCTAATATCCATGAATATTACATTTGAAAGGGCTATGTTTAGGAATATGGATCCCATAGTTTATTGTTTACTGGATATACACCTACTCATGTGGATTTTAATTTTTGTGTCTTTTTATTTCTAGAACCTGAGCGAGATCACAAAGAGAAATGAAGAACCATACAGGACAGATAGAGTTTATCCTTCTTGGACTGACAGATAATTCTCAGTTACAGATTGTAATTTTTTTATCTCTTTTACTAAATTACTTGCTGAGTATGCTAGGGAACTTAACCATCATTGCCCTCACTCTACTAGATCCTCACCTCAAGACACCAATGTATTTTTTCCTCCGTAATTTCTCTTTATTGGAAATTTTATTCACAACTACCTGCATTCCCAGATTCTTAATCAGCATTGCGACCAAGAAAAAGACAATTTCCTATAATGCCTGTGTATGTCAATTGTTCTTTTACATATTCTTGGGGGCCACAGAGTTTTTCTTCTTGGCTACCATGTCTTATGACCGCTATATTGCCATCTGCAAGCCCTTGCACTATACATCCATCATGAGCAGCAAAGTTTGCCATCAGCTTGTCCTGGGTTCTTGGGTAACTGGATTCTTAGTGATTTTCCCGCCACTGATTATTGGCCTTGACTTAGATTTCTGTGCTTCAAATGTCATTGACCATTTCCTTTGTGATGTTTCTCCTGTCCTACAACTTTCTTGCACAGATACACATTTACTAGAACTAATTGCCTTCATCTTCGCTCTTATGACACTCATTGTCACATTAGTAGTAGTAATCCTTTCTTACGCTCACATTGTCAAGACGATTATCAAATTCCCTTCGGCTCAGCAAAAGAAAAAGGCCTTTTCCACTTGCTCTTCTCACATGATTGTTGTTTCCCTCACTTATGGGAGTTGCATATTTATCTACATAAAGCCATCAGCAAATGAAAGAGTTGCTTTGAGCAAAGGAATAGCTGTGCTCAACACTTCAGTGGCCCCTTTGTTAAACCCATTCATTTATACACTAAGGAATAAGCAGGTTAAACAAGCCTTTGGAGCAGTACTTAGAAGAATACTTTCTGCTTCAGAAAGATAATAACATTTAATTAAATGATTAACCTAAAGCATGAAAGGAACTTTAGGCAATAACCTAATTTGAATTTTTTATTTTAATAATAAATATCTAGAATTTAGTTATTTGTATAATTTTAATTTATCCAAGGTTAGAAATTAATCTATTATGTGCATTTTTATTATAATTTTCATTTATTCAAGATTAAAGTCTTTCAATGCTAGAAATATAAAATCCAAAATTGCTTTGATCTATAAGCATATATTAATTCAATAAACACAAATTAAACAACTGTTACTTAAAAGAAATGTACTTTATCGCTCTTAAGTTTTATCCTTTAAAAGCCTTTGATAATTATAATTTTATAATTATTCTACATGCTAAAAGTGATCCAAGAAAGCTTACTCCTTAAAAATAATTTTATGGGTTAGTTTATGAAGTGATATTTTTAAAAAAGAAAGCACTATTTCCTGTTAATTGAATAATATAGTTCAGAGTTCAGTTGTATGGTATTTTATTATTTGTATTAGATAAAGTTTAAATTGCATAGAGAATAAAATATTATTTAGTACACAGAGCATTGACTTCACACAGTCTTCTTTAGGTTTAGTACCATTGCTGAAAGCAGTCCTTTGCCCCTGAAGACTGATGCTAACCTGGTTTACAAATGAATCTCACAAATCTCACAACCACAAAGGCCAACAGTCTCAGGGTGTGCTCAGGCTCATGAGATAGCTGGTCATAATTCAGACTGGTATAGGCGCTTGCCATACCTCGTCTTGGTGTGGTGTGGGGCAGCTCTAGAGGACACGGTTTTCCTCACTGACATGAAAATAGCTGTGCTGTCCAAGACTGGAGGAGAGGCTAAAGAGTCTCCTAGCCACCAAGCTCTGCTGGGCTCTACCAAAGTCTAACAGCCACAACAATCTGTGCAATCACTAGAAGAGGAAGAGTGCACTAAGTCAAAATAAATCTGTCCCTGTGAACTTCAGGATTCAACCAGTTAGAGCACCCAATTGAAAACTCTGACCGAGGAATGAAAAAGGCTTTGGGTTTTCTTTGGAGAAGGACAATAGGGATGCCTGGTTCTGAACTGCAAAGCACAGGCCACAGGGGCTTTCATTCCTTGCTCCCTGGCAAGTAGTGTCTTGCTTTTTTCTCTGTTGTCTGAGGTTGGGGGAAGGACAATGGAAGAATTCAGTAATGGTGATTTCATCTGTGGATTCAGGCCTCATGCTGGGTTTCATCATGTCAGGACTGTTATTGGGTCTATAAGGCATAGACTTAATCCCTTCTCTTCCACAGAGAAATCTCTCTCCATGCTGCTCAGACTTGGAAGGGGTGAGATGTAGCAAGTTTGCTCCATGCTGTTTTTAATGCATCTTTTGTTGTTGTAAGCCAAGGCATTTACTCTCAATGTGCCTTCCATATCTCTTGTGAAGGAAGTTGGATGTGTGGATATCTGTATAAATCAGTGTGCCTGTGTGGAGACAATCCTGGAGGAGCTTACTCAACCTTTGTGATCTATGTCTTTATTTATTTGAGATTCCAAGTATTGATTGATGTTATAAATAAACTTGCTCCTGCAGGTGGACCCTTTAGCCAGAAAACTTGCTTATTTATCTGTTCATTCTAAGAACATTTGCAGACTCAGGCTCACCACCATCATTATTGATAACTTTCAACCTAAGAAATATGTTCATAGAGTTGGGAACATGAACAGAAATCAACACATTTCCCAGTAGCTGAGAGAGGTGGTAGGGAGACTGACACTAGTCAGTCAAGAGGTCGTTTTTTTCAGCTGCTTCTGAGTTCTTACTATTTTCTAGTTTCTTTGGTGAAGATGACTGAGACCATGTAGTTATTGTGTTCTTATCCAAGCACTTGGAGTTTATAACGTTTACTTTCCTGATTTGTATTTCCTTGGTTCTTCCAGTTCTCATTTGACTCAAATGCTTGTGTCAGATCCTTAACTACTACAAGTATCATGAAAATTATTTTATTTAGTTTTGTTTTCTTTTAAAAAAACTCCATTCAATACAAAGACATTTGGCAATGAGAACATTGATGAATCCAATAAGATTTAAATGACCCAAATCAGAAGACTGAGATAATAAAAATTAGAAAAACATTATTTTTGAGAAATAAAATGAGGAATGAGAGCTAATGATTTGAATAAATAATTTACACAAAAGAAGGATGCAGTAAAGATAAATTCCAAGTTTGGGATCTGAAAAATTGATTCAAATGACTGAGATCAAGTGATGTCCTGGGGGGATACTTAGTAAGCCATAGCCCAGGACATCTTCAGGTTAGGGATCCTAATTTTGCTGGCAGACAGATGTGTTTGTAAATGTATTGATGAGAGGAGTTCACTTGCATTCCAAGCCAAACTACAAAGGAGAAGTAATTTTTTTAAAGAATATCCATTTCTTTTGTTATAATGTCATTAAATTCCCTCCTTAAGTAAATTATATCTGTGTCTGCCTGATAAAGATCAGAAAGTCAGATGCTTATGCTTATGATAAAAGTTTGTCACTCATTGACCTGGAAGTCATTGCTGCAGAATATAACATGATATTCTGAGTTGTTACAGCAGGACAAATAGAGTTAACACAGAAAAAAATAGCAACACTTTAGTTTTAGAAGAGAAATATTTAATCTATAAACTAGGAAAGAAGAAACAAACAGAAACAGAATAATTGACTATATGTGTCAGTGTGTGTGATTGCATGTGTATCTGTGTGTATGTGTGTGCATGTGTGTGTGTGTGTGTGTGTGTGATTGTGTATGTATATGTGTCTTTCTATATATGTGTGTGTCTGTGTATGCATGTGTGCATATCTGTCTGTGACTGTGTGTATATGTTTGTGTTCTATCTGTCTGTATATGTGTGTCTGTCTGTATGTGTGTGTGTGTATGCATGTGTATGAATCTGTGTCTTTCTATATATGTGTGTGTCTATGAACGCATGTGTACATATCTGTCTGTGATTGTGTGTATATGTTTGTGTTCTGCCTGGATATGTGTGTCTGTCTGTCTGTGTGTCTGTGTATGCATGTGTGTGTGTGTGTATCTGTCATGATTGTCTGTGTATATTTGTGTGTCTATCTGTCTGTGTATGTGTGTCTATCTGTGTGTGTGTCTGTCTGTGTATATGTCTGTGTGTCTATACGTGTTTGTGTCTGTCTGTATGTGTGCGTCTGTGTGTATCAGTGTCTGTTTATCTATATGTATCAATGCTTGAATATATGTCTGTGTGTCTATTGGTGTTCATGTCTGTATGTGTGTCTATGTATGTGTGTGGGTATGTGTGTGTGTCTGTATGTGTCTGTATTTATTTATCTGTGTGTATCAGTGTATGTATCGTGTGTGTGTGTGTGTGTGTGTGTGTGTGTGTGTGTGTGTGTTTTAAAACACAGGCACGACTACTTTACGAGAAAAGGAGATATTATGTAATAAAAGAAGAAACAAGTTATTGGACCCCATAAACACCCTAAATGGTAAATTCACCCTTTGAAACAAATAAGACTTTAATTTAAAAAAAAATGTTACATGTTATTCCCTTAATTACTGTTTAATGAAAGACTAGACAGACACTGCAGCTTCCCTAGACAGGCTTAGCTTGTGCCGTAGTTTAAAAGAAAACAGACTTCTCCAGATGGTTTTAGGAGATGGCATGGGTGGTCGTATACTCCCAATCTAATTTAAGATGAAGTAATCATGAGCATAAACAAGTAATAAAAGAAAGAAGAAAGACAACCCAAAAGGTGAGGGGAAGAGGTAAGAAGGCTAATAATAACAGAAGGCAAAAGAAAAGTGACCTTGAGGCACAGTACTTCCAGACATGAAGTTTAGAAAAACAATACCCTGAGTAGGTCTTTGAATTGTAATTTCCCTCTTAAGTGTGGAAACATGATCACAGGATCCCTATAATCCATATGAGAGTCATCTAGGAGGCTTGAAGATGTTGCTTTGCTTTATCTCCAGGAGAGGGAGCAAACCTGGCCAGGTAGCTTGTGCTTACCTATGGTGTGTGTGGTGTGTGGTACCTCTATAATTACCACACTGAAAAGAGTGGAGGGAATTCTTTTTTATTTTAATTTTGAATGTTTTTTTTTTTTTTAATCACAGAGGTAGATTTCAAGATATGCCTCATTTTCAGAAAATCCTCTTTGTCCCATAAGATGTTGCCACACACTGTATGAGCTATTTCAATTTACTTTGTTAAAGAAAGACTGCATTTAAAAAAAAAAAAGGATTCCTGATAATATTCTGCTATACTTATAGATTGGTGCCTAGCTCAATTGTCATCAGAGAGCCTTCACCCATCAAGTAATGGAAACAGATGCAGAGACCTACAGCCAAACATTAGGTGAAGCTTTGGGAATCCTGCAGAAGATGAGGAGGATGTATTGTAGGAGCCAGAGGGGTCAAGGACACTGCAAGAAAACCCACAGAATCAACTAACCTGGGCTTACAGGGGCTCACAGAGACTGAATCAACAATTAGATAACCTGTATGGGTCTGAGCTGTCCTCTGCATATATGTCATGGTTGTGTAGTTGGTCTTCTTGTGGGACTCCTACTAGTGAATGCACGGGGTGTCTTTCACTCCTTTGTTGGTTTGAGTGACCTTTTTCCTCATACTGGGTGACTTCATTCAGCCTTCAACTTGATATGCCTTGTTTAGTTGATATCCATGGGAGGCCTGCCTTTTTCTGAATAGAAATGGAGGAGTGGATGATGGATAGGGCAGAGGGAAGCAAGGATGAGGGAAGACTAGAGGAGAGGAAGGAGGGGAGACAGTGGTTGGGTTACAAAAAAAAATAATAATAATTTAACAAGAAAAATATATTGGGGATATAGGAGAAAACTATTTTCTGGTCTGTTTTTTGGTTTCTGCAAAGTACGTTACATTTAAAAAAAATTAAGAATAAATTTAATTGGTTTAAAACACAAGCTATACAAATGTTATTTTTTCTCAAAAAATAATATCTGAATTCATCATAAAATAAACACATATAAAAAGTTTTAAAGAAAAAGGAAAGACTGCATGAAATTCCTCCAGTGATGAATGGTTTAGATGTGAAAATAATAGTGTTAGCAACAGTAAGAAAACCAATCATTCATTTTCTGTGCAATACTCTTATTAGAAGACACTCAGCTTTCTGTCTCAGTTATACAGAAAATATGTCTTCCTATATGTGACACCCTATAATATATATAATCATTATAGTATGATTGATATGAATAAAATATTATTAATCGTAGTTCTTTATAAAGTGAAGGGCTAATCTTCACCATCATATATTGTTAGATCTTGAGCCAGCTAGATGACTCACTGGGTAAAAGTGCTTGCTGTGAAGCCTGATGACCTGAGTTTGATATCAGGAGCCTCACTAACCCTGGAGGAAGTGTACTCCACAGTACCTGCAGCCTCCATACCTACACTGTGGTGTGCACACCAACATTCTCTACCAACAATAATAATTAAATAAACCTCTAGAAAAATTTGTTTACATTTGATATATCTTTGCTGACTTTTAAAGGTTTTGATATACATTAGAAGTAGATTTACCTTCATTCAATGTTTTTCTTTCTGTAGGTATGTGTGCTTTCTGTCCATTCAAGTTAGCTAGGAGGAATTGTCAGCAATAAGCTTGAAAGTCTTGCCTATATCTAGGAAATATTTTCCATTGACAGTCATCTAGAAATATCTCTATCTCAGTTCAACTTCCTGGTTGAAAATATAAAACAAGATATACAAGTGCAGTAGCGGGGGTGTAGAAAAAAAAAGATATACAAGTGCAGTCAACTATTATGAAAATGATAATTATTTTAATATTGTTGAGTTTAATTGAAATGTTTTAAGCATTATCACAACATAAAATTTGTGAATTCAGTATAACATCATCTCTTATTTATACCTGAAAAATACCTGCATTCTAAAGAATGGTAAATGGTGTCATAAGTATTTCAGACTTGTAAATGATAACTACAGAGCATAAGCCCAGTGGCCTAACTTCAGCATTCATACACTTATTAAACATCTACTGAGGCAATCATATGATATTTATTTTATTCTGTACATATAGAATACGTAATTATTTGTGCATTCTGAAAAAAAAATCCTTATCTTAAAAACTCATACTTTTTAAAAAATGTTTAAAAACTATAAACAAACTAGGTTTAGAAGAAATATCAATGTACTAAGTCATTGTACAAAAATTCCAAAATAACATCATGTTCAATGGAAGAAAACTACATCCTCTTCATACATATTATAGCTTTCAGTGTAGTACGTTTGTGGGACACCTGGGTGTGTAAACAAATGGGTCTATAATTCTTGTGCCGTGTCCAACTTCAATATGATGGTTTGTGCTTTATTGAATTAATTTTGTTATTTTTGGTTGTTATCTCTTAAGGGCCTGTTATTTTCTAATAAGAGACAGAAAGGGAGTAGATTTGGATAGGAAAGTAAGTAAGGGAAACTAGGGGGAGTTTCAGAACTGCCAGTGATATGTAGAGAGGCCCTATCTCAAAAATAAAACAAAAACAAACAAAAAGAATAATCAAAACTAAGAAAATGATCATATTTAGAGTAACATGAGAAAGATAAAATACTTAGAAAAAATTTGAGAAGATGGAGACATTCACACTAAAAACTGTGACATAAGTAAACAGAATTCCATGTTTACTACTAGAGGAAAGTATTATTAAATGGCTACTTTTCACAAAATGATAAGTGCATTCAATGCAAAATCCTATGAAAATCTTACAGCACTTTTCACAAAAATAGAAAACAATTCAGTTAATATGGATTGCTAAAAGAGTGCACATCAGGAGACATCATACCTCCTAATTTTAAATGAATGAATGAAACTGCAGAGTCCATGTGCCCAATGCACAAAAATAAATGCAGAAAGCCTACAGGTGTATATGACCTGAAGCAGGGAAGTTTCCAGAAAAAAATCCTTGGGGCCAGCTTCACAGCAAGATACTCTTAGCAGTGTTTCCTCTTCTATGACACAGATGACAGTTCATACATCAATGACTCCATCAAGGACACAGTTCAGACACAGATGACTCCATCAAGGACACAGTTCAGACACAGATGACTCCATCAAGGACACAGTTCAGACACAGATGACTCCATCAAGGACACAGTTCAGACATAGATGACTCCATCAAGAACACAGTTCAGATATAGATGACTCCATCAAGAACACAGTTCAGACATAGATGACTCCATCAAGGACACAGTTCAGACACAAATGACTCCATCAAGGACACAGTTCAGACATCAATGACTCCATCAAGGACACAGTTCAGACATCAATGACTCCATCAAGGACACAGTTCAGACACAGATGACTCCATCAAGGACACAGTTCAGACACAAATGACCCATCATGCCCTTTGGTGTGAGAAGCTTCCAGAGACACAGGTTGGTCCCTCCTTTAAGAAATGTCCTTATAAAAATATGTTATTGAAACCTGGCAACAAGCAAAAAGACACCTTGTTGGTGGTGGTGTTCTTATATCAGTCAGGGGCAGAGTAGATGACAGTCCTTTGTTCATCCTAGCTTGATGCCTGGCTTGGTGGCCAAAGCTGTTTCATGCCTAGGGCACATAAAATCCTGATGCCACTGCTACTAATATTTAAACCTAGTGATTATTCTAAATCATATGGGTGCTGGTGTGAGAAATTAAAAAACTAACAATGAGAGCCCTGAATATCCAGGCTTTGTGTGTGTGTGTGTGTGTGTGTGTGTGTGTGTGTGTGTGTGTGTGTGTATGTGTGTATGTGTGTGTGTATGTGTGTGTATGTGTGTGTGTGTGTATGTGTGTGTGTATGTATGTGTGTGTGTGTGTGTGTGTGTGTGTGTGTGTGTGTGTGTGTTTTGTTTGCATATGGTCTAAGGGTGGAGCTCCATAGTGGAACACTCACCCAGCATGAGAAAGTCTTGGGTTCTGTGGCAGGGATATAATAAATAAACATGTTGGGTATGTCATTATGTTCATAATCCCAGCCTTTGGAATGTGATGGTAGGATGGAGGTTATGAGTTCTAAGCCATGAGAGCTGGCCTGACTTTTAGATGGCTGCCACCTGTGGTGGTGGTTGGGGGGTGAGGTCTTAAGAAGAGGATTAAATGGTCATCTCTTTTCCAGCAGGTAAAGGATAGAGAAATTCCCATAAACTACCTGATATTGCTCCAGCTGACATAGATGTCTCTTTTTGTGTTCAGAAAAAAAAGTTATTGCCCATTTATTAGAGTAATAACTGTAATTGAAAAGAAATTAACAAGCAGGAAATTACTCTTTTTTCTAATGTATTTAATTAAAATAGATTCATATCACCTTCATTTCTCCCTTTCCTCCCCGTGAGAATAAAAATCAATAAAATTATTCTTAAAGGTGTATTTTGCTTTTGGAATTAATTAAACCACTATAAATAATAATTAGAACCATAACAAATAAATAATATTCTACAAATATTAACCTGAAAAATTAAACATTTTTCTGATGATTTGCTATCATGACCATAAATAGAATTCTATTTTGGAACATTAAGTAAGTTGTAAATTAAGTTTCATGTTCAGTACAAAATGAATATCTCCTTTTTCCATTTAGAATTTTATTTTTTTCAACTATTTTTCTTGTTTGAGAACTTTATACTTTCAATGTACTTCTTATAGATCATTCCCATATCATATTACTAAATTTCCCTTATGTCTCACTTAAGAAATGATAGTAACAGCTATAAAAATACAATACATTCATTCTCTAACACCATCAAAGAAAAAAGTCATGATATACATGTATATACAAGTGCAGACACATAAACATACATGTAAGACTATATGTGTATATATTTGTGTAGCACATACATGAATTAACAAGGAGGTTCAAAGTCATAATCTTTCCAAAAATATGCATGATGTAATGGATGTATTTATTACTTGAAATATATAAGCTATAATTAAAAATTACTTCATTTGTAATTTTATCATATAAAGTTAGAAACCACTGCAAAATGGTCATGCTCATAAATTCATTAAGTGAATTTTAACATGAGTACAGTAAATGCATTAAGAATAGCATACACTTTTGTTTCTGAGATGAACTAAAACAAGGACTCATGTTCATGAGTTTTATGTCTGAAATTGTCCCATGTTTCATTTGTAATCTATATCACATCAGCGTTTTTGAGGCAAATACCTTTCTCACAAGATCCTTAAAGGCTTGTTTCACCTGCTGGTTCCTTAATGAGTAGATAAAAGGATTCAGCATGGGAGCAACAGAGGTGTTGAGCATAGCCACCCCCTTTGTCAAGGCAACCCCAGCCTTGGCAGATGTTTTCATATACATGAAGATGCAGCTTCCATAGGATATGGAGATAACAATCATGTGTGAGGAGCAGGTTGAGAAGGCCTTTTTCCTTTGTTTGCTTGAAGGAAATTTCAGAATAGTTCTGAGTATGTAAATGTAAGAGACAATTATCAGCATCAGCGTAGTCATAAGCATGATCAAAGCTGATATAAAGCTCATGAGCTCCAGAGTGCTTGTGTCTGTGCAGAAGATTTGGAGCAAAGGAGCAGAGTCACATGTGAAGTGGTCAATAATGTTGGAGTCACAGAACTCTAGCTCTAAGCCCATGGCCAATGGTGGAAAAATTACCAAGAAACAAGCCAGCCAGGAGCTGATGATGAGCTGGTAGCAGATCTTTTTACTGATGATGGTTGTATAGTGATCATAGGACATGGATGCCAGAAGGAAAAACTCTGTTGAGCCAAAATAAATGAAGAAAAATAGTTGAGCAACACAAGCATTATAGGAGATTGATTTGTCTCCAGTTAGAATGCTGACCAAAAACCTAGGGTTACAGGCAGAAGTAAATGAAATTTCCAAGAAAGATAAATTCCTGAGGAAGAAATACATGGGGGTCTTCAGGTGGGAATCCAGCAGAGTGAGTATGATGATGGTTAAATTTCCAGTAATGCTCAGCACATATGTGAGAAACAGAAAAAAGAAAATCACAACCTGAAGCTCAGGATCATCTGTCAGACCCAGGAGGATGAAGTATGTCACTGATGTTCTGTTTCTCATCCCTGGTGGTCAGTATACAACAAATCTGATAAAATCAACATAGAAAACAAGGAGACAAGAACATGAGCCACAAGACAAGCATAAATATCTCTCTCTCTCTGTTTGTATGCATATATTTTGTGAGTGTGTGATATTGTCTACATTTCAATCATATCTTTGAAGATACATTTTTATGTTTAAAGTCAGTCTAATCTATGTTTTTATTCTGCCACTATTTATCACTTTTATATACTATTTTGTAAAATGTACTAATTTCATTATTGGCATCATTATGCTTTTTCTGGGTTATCTTTTCTATGAAACAAATTGTGGAAACCAGTGATCAATTTATACTATTATCTACAGGAATAGTATAAACATCAAACTAGACAAAGTAAATAATGTAATGTCTATTAATATTTTCATAACAAAACAATAAAATCAACAAATGTCATTATGGTTTTTGTATTTTAAAAAATTAAATAATATCCCTCTTTAAAAAAATCCACCTTAAATTTTGTCCTCTTGTATTATTGAGACCTTAAAGTTTCAACCTTTATTCTTGATATCTGAAATTGAGACTCTCCTCATTAAATTAAATTAATGTAGTAAGCTTAGTTGATTTTGATAAAAATGTTTTTTAAATTTACTTAAGCATCAAACAGTAATAATAGAATGTATTTTACATAATTTACTAATAATTCATATATGACATTGAAATATATACACACTGTAATGTGCTGTTTAGAACTATCTTAAACATCTATATCAGTGACATGAACTTGACTTGTTCAGTCTAAATAATGGATACTCAAATATGAAAAAATACATTATATTCTCCACATTTAATGGCTAGAATGTTTCATTTAATACATATTTAAGTTGTAAATTTTTCAAGTTAACTAATATATATTAATTAAATTGAAATATACATTAGTTACATATATGAAACAGCTATAAAAATAACTGCCTGAGAAGACAGTAAATTAAGATAAAAGATTGTACAGAAATAATTAAAATATCCATTTAAAGTACTAATAGTTAAAGTGAAAGGTCAAACAAAGAGTAATATGCTTAGCTCCCTTAAACCAAAATCTATACCATAGTCCTGTAGCACAAAGAGAAATCACTGTTTATGTCTCTCCTCCCACAAAGCTCGGCTCCTCACAGCACCCCTGATATTTAATAGGAAAAAAAATGCAGTGAAACATCTTTTTCATATGTTTTCTAATATCATCCAACATCTAGGATCCTGACATATTCCTCACAATATTTTAACAACACATCTCTAGATGGGAGTTTTATTGCTATAAAATTATTCAGATTATTCCAGTATTTCCCAAAGGGATGTTGCTAATATGTTTCCCCAGGGAAAAAATTAACAGCATTTATACTATGTTTGCAACACATAACTTCAAAAATATTCTACAAAGTGTGGAAATGCATAATGACTTCTGGGATAAATAATAATAGGACACTAATGTATACAAGTAAAAGATTACTTCTAGCAATCACATTTAATTGGTTGATTATGTGACCTACATACCAGGTGATTGCAGAACTTATCTGCAAGGAGTTAGCAAAGCGTTTGTGAAAGAATAAGATCTAACAACAAAAAGTTACCTTCTCACGCTGATTTTTATAGGACAGTGCTGAAATTAGGCTGCATCCTACTCTCTGTTACTCCATATTCTATAAGACAGTATTGGGAATTTTTAGGCTGGGCCTTGCCCTGAGACTCCATTTCATAAGCAGCTTTTGATTCCATTTTGAGGGTGCAGGATAATTATGGCATAGTGACACAAAACCTGTGTTATCCTCAACCCAAGGAGAAATCAGTTTAAAACATGAAAGTAAAGCTGTAATAGAGTTTTACTGAGAAAATACAGCAGGCCTTGGACCTGCTCTGTAGTCAAGGATTGAACTGCTTATCTCCCTTCCCTCATCACCCAAGTGCTGGGATCATAGGCAGGACCACCATGTTTTGTTCAATATATTTTCCACAGTTTGCCATAGTTACATTTATATACATATTAACTAAAGATGAGTTTGTTCTATTTTCATTTGAGAATTTGTGGCAAATAATATACTTTGAGATCCTTTAAATATTTTTCTGATCTGACATTTTTCAAAGGGAACATGATACATTCGATCACCATTTCTCCCCAAATCAGATGGTTTTGTGTTTCTTATCTTGACCTACTTAGCTTTTCATACTATTAAGTCATGTTAGGGATTGTGTTTAAAACACGGACACCTGTATATTTTATGGAGACTGTAGACTATTGCTAAGTGAATCATTTTTGCAACCATTTACACTATAAGTGAATGGATTATATATCTAATGTTTAAAATCAGACATTAAAACCTAGTGAGTAACCTGCCTACACAGCACTGAGAAGTCTATTGGAATGTTTCATTTCTTGGTTAAAATACATATTCAAGTTATCAGTTATATTATGGTTATCTGTTAATTGGTCTAGCCAAAAAAATGTTTTCCATTATTTTATACACTATCATGGATATGGTCTATCCCATAAACACAAAATTTTATTATGCATTTTTTGCATTTCCTTTTAGTGTGTATTTGTATGAATGTGCTGCTATGTGCACACTCTCAGAATATGGACGATGGAGCACAAACTTTGTAAGTCAGCTCTCTCCTCCACCATAAGGTTTCTGGGAATTGAACTCACATCATCAGGTTTAATGAAAAACTTCATACACAGAGCCATCATTGCCCTCTTATCCTTAATGAAACCAATTTTTTTGGCCTCAGTATTCTTTTTTTTATTTTATTTTACAATACAATTCAGTTCTACATATCAGCCACAGATTCCCTTGTTCTCCCCCCTCCCGCCCCCCTCACCTTCCCCCCATTCCCATCTCCTCCAGGGCAAAGCCTTCCCCGCGGACTGAGATCAACCTGGTAGACTCAGTCCAGGTAGGTCCAGTCCCCTCCTCCCAGGCCGAGCCAAGCGATCCTGCATAGGCCCCAGGTTTCAAACAGCCTACTCATGCAATGAGCACAGGACCCGGTCCCACTGCCTGGATGCCTCCCAAACAGATCAAGCCAATCAACTGTCTCACCCATTCAAAGGGCCTGATCCAGTTGGTGACCCCTCAGCCATTGGTTCATAGTTCATGTGTTTCCATTCATTTGGCTCTTTGTCCCTGTGCTTTATCCAACCTTGGTCTCAACAATTCTTGCTCATATAAACCCTCCTCATTCTCGCTAATTGGACTCCCAGAGATCCACCCAGGGCCTAGCCATGGATCTCTGCATCCAGATCCCTCAGTAGTTGGATGAGGTTTCTAGCACAACAATTAGGGTGTTTTGGCCTCAGTATTCTTCTCTGAACCCAGAGCTCACTGACTTGACTCAGATATGATTAACGTTCAGTGAGTCCCAGGGATTCACCTGTCTCTTCATCCTAGATAAACAGATTACAAGCACACATCTGTAGCATGAATCTTTTTTTTTTTTTTTTTTTTTTTTTTTGGTTTTTCGAGACAGGGTTTCTCTGTATAGCTTTGCGCCTTTCCTGGGACTCACTTGGTAGCCCAGGCTGGCCTCGAACTCACAGAGATACGCCTGGCTCTGCCTCCCGAGTGCTGGGATTAAAGGCGTGTGCCACCACCGCCCAGCGAATCTTAAAAGTTCTTATTAATAAAATCAAACCCAAGGCCAGTTATTGGGGTCAATGCTGGAAGATCAGAGAGACAGAACAAGCCACAGCTACCTCACCTTGCCGGATCCTCAGCGGGTCTTGTCTCCTCAGACTGGAGGCCTCTGAGTCCTCATCCAGAATGGGTCTCAGCTGAATTGCTGCTCAAAAGCCTGAATGCTTAACCAGCCAAATGCTTAACCAGGCCAAATGCTTCTAGTTTCTGGTCCTCACACCTTATATACCTTTCTGCTTTCCACCACCACACTCTGGGATTAAAGGCTTGCTTTCTGGGATTAAAGGCGTGATGAGTCACCATGCCTGTCTGTACCCTTGAACACATGGATTTCTGCCTCTGGAATGCTAGGATTAAAGGCATGTGCTACCACTGCCAATCCTTTATGTTTAATATTGTGGCTGCTCTGTCTCTGACCCCAGATAAGTTTATTAGCATGCACAATATTTGGGGAAATACAATACCACACACATCATCATGCAAGGCATTTTCCATAGGTCCTGGGGGTTGATCTCATGTCCTCATGCTTACACGGGAAACCCTTTATCCAACTAAGCAGTGACAACAGCCCTACATTTTTAATTATATTATCTTTACCTATTCTCTTTAGTTTACACACAATATGAATGTTATTTGTTAATCTCTGGAG
Source organism: Peromyscus eremicus (assembly GCF_949786415.1). Taxonomy (NCBI): domain Eukaryota; kingdom Metazoa; phylum Chordata; class Mammalia; order Rodentia; family Cricetidae; genus Peromyscus; species Peromyscus eremicus. The sequence goes on from NC_081434.1 coordinate 620,346, forward strand.
TTCTCAAGAATTTCATTTTTTTTTTATATTTTCATGTCCAATAAATAGTGTGTACTACTTGCAGTGGTTATTTAAAAACTTGAAAGATGAACAATACATGTTTGAGCTATTTGTTTAGGCATCAGCAGCTGTACACTTAGATATTTATTCCCATGTTAAATGGATTTCTATAAATCTTGGATTACACTTCCTGAACTACTTATCTCTGATCTCTCATTTCATTTATTCGATGCTGAAATTGTATGTAAACATATAAAGGCACAAGATTATTCCTGGAAAGTTTGCTACTGTGCTTTATTTCAAGAGGTGATCTTCTCCAGACCAGACATATCAGCCTCTTACAATCTCTTTATTTATCATGGATATGTAGCAAAGACCAGAGTTCTGTTCCCAGCACCCATGTCAGGCATCTCACAACTGCCTGTGACTCCAGCTTTGATGCCTATGAACACCCTAGGCACTTGCACACACATACATATATCCACACACAGACATGTGATAAAAAATAAAACAAATGTTTAAAAAGTGGCCCAAACCCATGGAAGATCACTGTTTCAAAGCTATTTTCCTTATGTACATGCTGACGATTTCATTCTATAGAAAAGAGAATAAAAGTAAGTAGAAACTGAACCTTTCTTTTTAATGTTTTTTCTACTTTGAGAATATCAGATGATATATATTGATCATATTCCTTACCTTTCCCCAACTCTTCCCAGACCATCCCAATTCCATCTTTTTTTTCTCTCTTAAACATAAAACAAAACCACACACAGGAAACAGAAAAACAGTCCAAATTTTGTTGACAAAAATTGGCCTGCCCAAAAGAGTAAGTGACATACCAGTGTCACTCTACTGAAGAAAACTACCTCTTTCTGTGGTGGTTTGAAAGAATATGGCCCCCACAGGAAGTAGCACTACTAGGAGTATTAGGAGATGTGACTTTGTTGAAATAGGTATTAAGTGGTCCTATTGGAAGAAGTGTGTCACTAGAGAGTGGGGTTGAGGTCTCCTTTGCTCAAAGTACATTCAGTGTGGTAGAAGTTTCACTTCCTGTTGCCTGTGGATCAAGACATAAAATTCTTAGGTCCTTCTCCATCATCATGTCTGCCTGCACACTACATGTCCCACCATGATAAAAATGGACTAAACCTCTGAAATCATTAGCCAACTAAGTGTTTTTCTTTATAAGAGTTTTCATGGTCATGTGTCTCTTAACATAGAAAACCTAACAAAGACCCTATCCCAGCAGCTACTAATTGCGCATAAATTCTTTTCCACATATGAGACTTTGTGCTACTTACCCTACTCAATGCTAAGACATTTCCTGGCTTGATCTTATGGAGATGGGCAGTGTACATGCTGCCATAGCCTCTGTGGATTTATATGAGCATCTGCCTGTTGTGTCTGGAAAATGCTCTTTTCTTGAAAACTCTTCATAAAAACTATAAAGAAATATAGTTTTCTAAGCTTTGTAACTACATTGCAGAGGATGTTTTTGGGATCATTCACTTCCAAGCATCATTTGAATGAGCCTTATAGATCTTACTGTTGCATCTTTCTTCTGGTGTTCCAACATGGAGCAAGAGTTTCCACCTAAAACCTGAGAGAATTTAAAAAGAGATCCTAAAATGGAGCTAATAATAGGTTCCTAGTTCTTGTCTCTTATTACTGGCCGCTGTATAGAGACATATCACCTGGTCACGGCTGCTGCCTGTGGGCTTGTGAGCACAGCCTTGGACTTAAAAACACAAATATACTACCTAATACTGTAACCCAGAATTGGGGAGGCAAGTGTGACCCTTGGTACCTGTGCCATGTTGAAAATTGGAGCCAGCAGCCAGCGCTGCTGCCGCTTTTGTCCTAGCCACACAGCTTAACAAACTCTCCTTGTCAGAAAAGGATTACAGATACACAATAAAACAGATTCAGTTGGAAAAAAAAACTTCTAAACAGATGTGTATAAAAATATACATAGGCTTCTGAGTGAAAAGAAGAAGGGTAGAGAAAGTCCTTAAAAAGAAATAGTGTAATTTAAACAAAAAAGCCACAGAAAATGGAAAACACAAATAGTCTGGATACTTTACATTATTGTGTTGTCTTTGGAATTTTTTAACCACAGAGAGACATTTTATTGTAGGGGCTGCTTAGTTAAACTAATGTATATATCTTAAAATTATCTTGACTTCAAAATTTGGGTCTAAGGATATGTTGCTTTGGAAAAGAGGTTCTGCTTTTGTTTCCACAGAAGATGAGAAGCTGTGGACTCCTTCCAGATTAATATTATTCCATCAAGGAAGACCCCTTTGGAGTTCTCCAATGAGATCAATGGCCCAGATGATCCAATATCCAGAACAGCTTCAAGGCAACTGGCTGAGACAATGCAGCCTCACAGTCTACTACAGCCAAGATTTAACCATAATTCTAAATTTTCTCAGGATCCCCATAAGATTGCCATGGCCCTCAGTCAACAGGAAGTAGTATAAAAAACTATAGCCAAATTCCCAAAAATTGTTTATAAATGTTTGTTTTTATTTAAATGGGGTTGATTATAAATACAATCTCTTTCTAAAGAAGAAAAGGGGATATAAATATTATAGGATGAAAGAGTATATTATTGAATCTACTTTTAAAAAACAACAACTCATTTAAAATATTTTCCATTGCTATAGATTTTAGTTTATTGATAAAAAATTAAACTTAATTGTTATACTGTATGTATATTTCTATTCTTGTTTAAGGCATTATGTTCATGCAACTCATTTAAACTTGTAACATATAATTAAGAAATACAGATTGTCATCTATGATAACGAAACTTATAGTCATATTAGTTAAGTTTTTTATTTATAGAAAGGTATGTTTCAATTAGGTAGGTAATCTTCAAACACTTCAAAGACCTACAGAATATGCCATTTAAAATGTTTTAAGAACTTAGACTTTTCTGGACATTGAGATATATCTGCTCCTAGAAGCACTAATTACTTCAAAGAGGATGATTAACATCGAAAAACTCATTATGGAGTTTGCTTTCTATGTGACAAATGTTAGCTACTGAGCAAAAAGGTGTTCTTGCCTCAACTACTTGACAGGATACTGTACAAACTGGACATGCAGGACCCATAGGAATGTGACCACTGAACTTTACCAAAACAAGGCATGATGGTCCTTCAGGTTCCTGTTTCAAAGAAGATACTGCCAGACAGGACATGAGGAGAGGTGACTGATAAACATTGTCAGGAGGCAAGACAATCCTTCAAATTTCCTACTTCACTAAAAAGTCTGCCAGATACTCTAGGCCTGTAGGCTGAAGTGATGCCCCAACATTGGAGAAGAAATTTGAGTGACTGTCCAGGCATCCAGATGTCTCTGTCATTTCTAGAATTTTGGAAGTTGCTTGCAAAAGCACTTCCTGTCTTCTTAGGTAATAGTATATCATTCTGGGGTCTTTGATGGAGTTGAAGACTAGATAATTATAATTATAGTTTTCCTTGGTAAATTAGATATGAAACTCTAGACTCACAAACATAAGATAGAGGATAGAGTATTTTCTTTAATTTCGCCAAATATAAGTAGACTAGATATTGTAACTGTAATTCTTGCTTGATAACTGTGTTGTTATAAGTAATTTTACTATGTTAAAGTTAAAACCTTCCTTTTGGATTAGACAGAAAAGGGGAAGTTCTGTGGGATGTCTTTCTGTATGCTGTGAATATGTATTGCTCCCCTTGGCTAATAAATAAAGCTGTTTTGGCCTATGGCAAGAAAGCTTACAGCCAGGCGGGAATTTTAAGAGAGATAGAGAAAGAAGGGCAGAGTCAGAGGAGACACGATCCAGCCACCAAAGAAGGAAGACGTGAAAATACCAGTAAGCCACAAAGCCATGTGGCAAGACATAGATTAATAGGAATAGGTTGAAATAAGGTTAAAGAGCTAGCCAATATAAGCTGGAGCCATAGGCCATACAGTTTGCAATTAATATAAGTCTCTGTGTAATTATTTTAAAGTGGCTGCAGGACCTCATGTGGGAGAGATTTGTCCAGATCACAAGGGCCAAGCAGGACTGAGGAACACAGCCAACAGGTTTATTTATTTTTATTTTATGATGTGGGTGTTTTGCCTGCACAGATGTTTGTGCACTTATGTGTATGCAGTGCTCATGGGTGCCAGAAGAGGGAACAGGATACTCTGGAACTGGAGTTACAGAAGGCTGTTAGTCCCCCTGTGGGTGCTAGCAATCAAATGTGAGTCCTCTGAAAGACAGCAAGTACTCCAGACCACTGACTGAGCCATTTCCCTAACCCCTTTTAGAGTTAATACCAATACCTGTTTTGCAGGCATACCTTACAATCTCCAAGTGCTTGACATGTGTGAAACAGATGAGTATAGTGTTATAACAGTGCAACATGGGCCTTAAAGAATTACTATTTCTGCCTGAATTTCTAAAATGAGACCAGATACTCCCAGGAAAAAGGTCTCAGGGCCCTTATAACTTATCTCACAAGTAACCTATGCATATTCTATGACCTTTCTTATAAGAAAGGAGTGAACCGGGCAGTGGTAGAGCAGGCTTTTAATCCCAGCACTCGGGAGGCAGAGGCAGGTGAATCTCTGTGAGTTCAAGGTGAGCCTAGTCTACAGAGTGAGTTCCAGGAAAGGCATAAATCTACATACAGAGAAACCCTGTCTTGAAAAGCCAAAAAAAAAAAAAGAAAAAAGAAAAAGAAAAGAATGAAGAAAAAAAGAATGAAGTGAAACTAAGAATTTTCTCTCTCCCTAATTCTGTTTTCTGTAGTCAGTGTTAGAGAAATCCACTCTTTGGTTAAATTGAAGGCATTGAGCCTGAGATTCCGGTTATGGGGTCAAGAGACTTAGGAGAAAGGTTGAACTGTCCTTATGGTTGGAATACTGAAAGTCCCAGGCATCTGTGAAGGACAGGGCACTAACTGTGCCGTTATAAGAGTGGCCCTACCTGCTTATGGGTGTACCTCACTGCTAAAGAAAGGATTTGGAGACTCATTCGAAAGATCCACTTGAAATACTTTTTTGGTGATTCAAATTTATTTGGAAAAGTCCTGAAAAACTCTTGCAAATTTAGGGTTGTTATTGTTGTTTGTTTGTTTTAATTTTTTTTCACTCCAACTTCTTAAGAAGTTTGAGAGAAGCCAGATGCATTTGGATTTTCTGTCATTCCAGAGGCTCTTTAAGCTCTTAAATTCTGTGTTGGTTCTGTGCAGTGCTGCTGTGAGATAAAGATTCAGAGAGCTAAATTTACCAGAACCTTGTTTGTAACGCTCAACTCCCGGAGCCCCACAGTTACAGCCTGGGGTTCCCCATCTCCTCTTGCCTCCTTTTCACCACTTAGCAAATCCAGCAGATAAATGGAAATTAAGGAGGCTTTGTGCAAGTTCTCAGGAAAGTGTGCACTCTGCAAGATGCTGTCATTAACCAGAAGTGCTAAATCAATTTGTGTGCCACACAGGGAAATAAAACCACAGTAGGCTAACATTTAACTGGCCTCTGGAATTGCTGAGATCATGTGTTGGGTAGTGAGTGTTTTTTCCAATTTTCCTCCTTTTTCTTGAACTAGATTTTCTTGTTGTTTAATTTGCTTTTTAATTTTGGGTGGTTTTTCTTTTCCTTGGAACCATTGCTTTAGTCTTCATGAAATGCAGATATAAATCCCCTTGGGACTTAGAAAATTAAAGAGTGTAGAAGAAAACTTATTTTAAAATACAAGTAGTAAGCATCTGGAAGATGCAACTCTACCTGAAGTTCAATTTCACCTACTAAGGGCCAATAATGTGCAAAAACTAAACTTAAAAAGAGCTTTAAGGTTCTTAAGGCCCTTCCATATGTTAGAGGTATAAGGATATACCGTGTAACATTCAAGCTATAAAATCATTGCCATGGTTTTAAACATTTACTGTCTTTATTTATAAGGTTGACTAACCTATACAGCATGTGTGCATATGGAGGTTTAAACACATATACGTATGTTAATAAGAAATTTTATTATGGCTATTTACTATTTATATAAAATTCCATAGGAATGTATTTGTTAAAGATCTTTATGTTAAATTTATGGTGCATAAAGTTGACTTTTCATTAAACAACTACATAGTTTGCTGACCTTTATAAACAATAATATTCATGATTGCACACGATTTCATAATACTTAGTGGACAAATTAACTAAGTTAGTAAATCTTACCTGGGAAAGTGATGAATGTTTTGCTCTTCAGGAGATGAATGAATTAAAAAGTGTGCTTTTATTGGTTTCTCAGCGAAATTTCTAAATAACTTTGTATCAGACAAATAAAATTTAAATCACTGGGCACATATGTGAAGATGTTATACGCTTAATTTCTGGGTTTTGTTTGGTATAAGAATGTTCAATGTGCATGTATTTTATAAAAGCTGAGATGAGCTGCCTTTGCTTTTGGAATGATAAAATAATGGTTATGTTAGTTACTTGCCTTGTTGCTACAAAGCACTTGGCAAAAAGCAACTCAAGAAAAAACTGGTTTCAACTGAAAAGATTTAGTTCATAGTGACTGGGACAGCAGAAAGTGGGAAAGATGTGGCCACTGGCCACTTTGTGTTTTCAATCAGGAAACAAAGAGCAATGACTGCTAGTGTTTAACAGTTTATCCCTTTATACAGTCTGGGACTCCAGCTCATTAAAGGGTACCTGTTTAAGCTGGAAGCTCCGCTCCAGCCTCACTCTCCCCCATTTCAAACCCCGCCCCCTCTCAGAAAGCTGCCAAGTGGTGGATTCTCTCCCACCCCACCCCCAGGTACTCAAGTATTTAAACTACCTCCTAGACAATGGCCTACTTGTTTCTCTGTAAATAGTACTTTCTGAACTGCTACTTGAGATTATAGAAAGCTGGACTGTGATTCAATACCTCTGAGGGTTTTTAATACTCTATTTTTGTTTCAAGTATTTCTATTCAGGCATCATAAAATAAAGAAAAATTAAATGAAGCCTGATGAATATGAGTGCTGCAAGTGTCCAGAGAGCAGCCATACCTTCATTTATACCCTAAGGAACCAGCAAGTAAAGCAAGCATTCAAAGGTGCAGTACACAAATTAGGTATCCTTGTTCTCTTACAGTTGCTTTGTGTGCTATAACATAGTAAATTTTGTAGTTTCACAGTCTATCTCTTTTATTTCTACAATCAAGTATATATAATACATTGGCTTTTGAAATCTTTAAGAAATGTTGACAGCATGGGAAAACCCAAGCCAGACCAAATCCCAGTACCAAGAGGAAAATCAGGCATAAAGTCCCACCCCTAGCCCAGTAACTCTTGGTAATTATTAGATGCCAGAAAAGTTAGGGTTAGTTTTTTTCTAAGAGTGTAGATCTGGATAAGTTGATCACACTCCAGTGGAAGGCCACACATATAAGAATACTTGGGAGGCACAAATTGGCCTTGATGGTCAAAAAAGGACAAGGACACAAAGCAGAGTGAGGAGGAGGAGGATAGATCTGGGAAGAATTGTGCAAAGAAGGATGAAATTGATAAAATTCGTTGTACATTGTTCACAAAAAAACCTAATTAAAATAATAAAGTTTATTACCCCTGTAGAATTTTCTGGAAATGTTTCATTTTTAAATAAATATTCTGTGAGAGGATATCATATAGCAGTTTTAATTATGCTTATATGTCCATAAAGTTTATATATTCTGTCATCAAATACTTTAGGAATAAAGTTACAAATTATATTTTCCATATTTTCAAGATAGACATTTTGATAGCATTTTAAGATTCTATATGTTCTCTATTCTCATTTCCTACAAGCAATATACTCTATTATAAAGCATCTTAAATGCAAGATTATACTCTGTAAATTTTAAAATGTGCCACACTTGTTTTATCTGTAAATTAAACGAGCTTCTCCTTTACAACACAAAAGCTAATTTGAGAATGCACTCTAATAATTTCAACCATATGGGCTTCATTTCAATAACTCATCTTCTGCCTTGAGGTCTCTGTTTTGATTAGTAGTTATACTGTGAGAAAGTTTCACCTTCAAATGTTCGTTTTATTCTTTCATGTTCTTCCAACTAATGTATATTAGGAAATTTTATGTCTCATCTACTTTATTTCTAAATATGTAGAGCACCACAACATACAAACTGAAATGTGGAAAATGAATAAAGTGTTTTATATCAATTTTAATGTATTTGAAAGAAACATCTTTTAATAATGAATAGTTAAAAAGAATATGTAAAAGGTATTTGAAAATATGTAATTCAAAACCCATTCCAATATTTAGAGTTTTAAGATGACTCTGAAGACATTTTATTTCTGTCCCAGAAATAAATATTTTATTAATTCTCTTAGATTTCATACATTGTGGTTTGATCATATTGACCCCCTTCCCCAACTCCTCCCAGTTCCACCCCCATCTCCCTACCAACCCAATTTCGTGTACTATTTTTCATTTAAAATCCATTATATCCAAATATGCTCCCCAAATACTGGATGGAAGGATATATCCAGGAATGTAGTCAACCTACCAGAGGTCACACCCTTAAAGAAAACTTACTCTTCCTCTCCCAGCAGCTATTAATCATATTTCCCACTCTTTAATCAGAATACAGGATGTTCATTCTTCAATCCACTGTTCTGTTTTCCCTACAAATGAAATAATCAGTGTTTTCCCAAACAGTAGTGTGTTTCTGTTTTGTTGTAGCTGAAGAACTGTAGTTGGTGCCTCATTCCATCTTCAATAAACATGACTTTGTCTCCATACCACAGGAGGTTGTCATGTTCTTTAATAATACATGATGTTTTCACTCAGACCTGGTATAAAACCTTGGGGATTTTTGAGGAAATTACACTAATTGACTATTTTCATCATTAACTCTGAAAGCAAAATAACCAATTTAATAAAGAGTACTAGTATCTATAGGGAATCTTGTAATGTTGATGTTGAAAGAGTCTAAGACCTACAGTAAAATTTCAACTTTCTTCAAAATACTTTAGGATTCTTAAGACTTCTGAGCTTGGATGGGCTCCTTAATTATCTACTTAAAAATATTTGAGAAGTTGATAATTATTACATGTACCTATGACAATATTATCATAACTTGACAAGAAATATGTCTTTTGTGGGAGTCCAGCCTATTTTATTCTTACAGTCTCCAAATAAACTCAGCACATTGATATCTATATACTAGCAACCTGGCTAGAAAACTAACTAACTAAATTTTCAGAAAGTAACTTACAGAATGTAAGTAGGTAAATAAAATCTTTAAAGAAAACAATCTGAAATTTTATAGACATATAATCTAAATTACAGGGAAGATTTACTCTGAAGTTATATGTAAGAACAAATTGCTGAAAATCAGAACAGGAAATATTTTTTACTAAGAAATTCATTATTAAAATGAGTTAAAATTGATGTAAGATTAAGTTTGCACAACTCTTCCCAGATCTATCCTCCTCCTCCTCACTCTGCTTTGTGTCCTTGTCCTTTTTTGACCATCAAGGCCAATTTGTGCCTCCCAAGTATTCTTATATGTGTGGCCTTCCACTGGAGTGTGATCAACTTATCCAGATCTACACTCTTAGAAAAAAACTAACCCTAACTTTTCTGGCATCTAATAATTACCAAGAGTTACTGGGCTAGGGGTGGGACTTTATGCCTGATTTTCCTCTTGGTACTGGGATTTGGTCTGGCTTGGGTTTTCCCATGCTGTCAACATTTCTTAAAGATTTCAAAAGCCAATGTATTATATATACTTGATTGTAGAAATAAAAGAGATAGACTGTGAAACCATAAAATTTACTATGTTATAGCACACAAAGCAACTGTAAGAGAACAAGGATACCTAATACAGAAATTTAATAACTTTGAGAATATAATTAATTATATCTTAATAGAGTTCTTTATTTTTAACATATTTTAATTTCATTTGCTTACAGAAAACACTAATTTGTGTACTACACCTTTGAATGCTTGCTTTACTTGCTGGTTCCTTAGGGTATAAATGAAGGGGTTTAACATGGGGACAACAGAGGTATTGAGAATTGCCACTCCTTTGGCCAATGACGCCTTTTCTTTTGCAGAGGGATTGGCGTACATGAAAATGCAGCTTCCATAAGAGAGGGAGATGACAATTATGTGAGAGGAACAGGTGGAGAAGGCCTTTTTCCTCTGGCTGGTAGATGGAAATCTTAAAATAGTCCTGATAATGTACATGTAAGATAAAATCACCAACGCCAAGGTGAACAGCAGATTGACCAGAGCAAAGTAGAAACCAATCACTTCTAGGAGCCAAGTATCTGAGCAAGACAGTTGTAAAAGGGGAAAAAAGTCACATGCGAAGTGATCAATGACGTTGGAAGCACAGTAATCCTGCTGGAGCAAGAGCATAACAGGTGGGAAAACAGTCAGAAACCCACCCAGCCAGGTGAACAGCACAAACAGGGTGCAGAGTCTCCTGCTCATGATGGTCGTGTAGTGAAGGGGCTTGCAGATGGCAACATAGCGGTCGTAGGACATGGCAGTGAGAATGTAAAATTCACACAACCCCATGAAGATAATGAAAAAGATTTGAGCAGCACAGTTGTTATAGGAAATTGTCTTGTTCCAGGTGACAATAGACCCCAGAAATCTAGGGATGCATACACTTGTAAATGAGACTTCCAAGAAAGCAAAATTCCGGAGGAAGAAATACATTGGTGTTTGCAGATGGGAATCTACAAAGGTCAAAACGATGATAGTCAGGTTTCCAGTGACACTTAATATATACGTGATTAATAAAAAGAGGAAAATCACAATCTGGAGGTCAGGATCATCAGAAAGGCCTAAGAGAACGAATTCTGTAATCTCTGTGTGATTCATATCCTCTCCTCTCCTACTCCTCCTGTTTCCTCTTTTAAAGAAATATAGGGTAAAACAAATGTAAAGGAGAAAGATATAACTCATGATTAATAGCATTCTAACTAATACAGTTCTAAAGTATCTGCTGTAGTTCATGACAATTAGATATGGACTATCATCTTTGCATTGTTTTAGTAGATATTTATGAGTGCAGCTTATTTATTAATCTCAAGTATAACAGGATATCTTAGGAAATTTTCACATTGTAAGACATATCATTAGAAAATGGAAAATAAAGTCAGTAATTTTTGCTTCATGTCTAATTAGGATGAAATATTATTAAAATTTGTGTAAGTAATATGAAACAAGAATTTTCCTTTTTAAATCAATATACATATTAGAAAGGACTTCCTCCTAAAAGCATAAAAGGGTGATTCTAGTGCTGTTGAAATGTAATGACAGCTCTTTACTCTTTTATATATAAGAAATCAGCCAATGATTCTCCTTAGCAAATAAAATATTTAAAGATTATTATTTATGTTTAAGTAATTAAATTTATTTTAATAGCAATATTGTGAAATAACTGTTAAGAACAAAAGAACTTTATATATATGTTACATGATTAAGATAGAACTTGTAATTATCTTATTTAACAAATAGGAAATATACTTTAGGTATTGATTTATCTTTCAATTCAATTAACATATACAACACTTGATTCTGTCTACAAAGAAAACTGCCTTTTGAGATTGAAGAGACATGTATTATTTGCTTTTCATTTTTCTCTAGAACACAAATTGCAAAAGTCATTACTTGCCTTGGGTCTTAGCAGTTCCGTCTCTTGAATTGTCCTATATTTATGTTTTTTATTTGATCATACTTCTACTTATTTACAAAGCTTTGTGGACAGATATTTTATTTCCAAGCTTGCTTGATCCATATAAAATCACTTGTTGTATGGATCTATTCATCCACAAGGACACACAGAGATATGTAGAGAACTGTTCCCATCCATCTTCATCTATTAAGTTAATTCTCAGTTATTTAAGCACAACAGTGGAGGATGGTTTTCTTTAGATTTGATCTATTAAATCCTGAAAGCTGTTGCCTCTGTATTTTATGAAGGCAGATTTTTTTCTCTGAAGAACAGAGTGTAAAGGTACGGCTGCTCTGCTGGACACTTGCAGCACTCATATTCATCAGGCTTCATTTAATTTTTCTTTATTTTATGATGACTAAATAGAAACTTCTATTCAGTTTCTATTCAGTCATCATTAAATAGAATATTAAAACTCTCATAGATATAGAAACACACTCCAGCCTTCTATAATCTCAAGCAGCAGTTCAGAAAGTACTATTTACAGAGAACAGAGTAGGATGTGGCAACACTGCTATTATGATTACAAGATGCTTAAAATAGAACCCTGCCTCTGACAGCTTGTACTTATGTAACAGATGATCCAGGTATATTTGTTTTGACTTCAAAAGACTTGAGCCCTTGGGAACTAAAAGTCCAGGCCATAGCTCTGCTCTGCTGTAGACCATGGGGGATTTCCAGAAGCCATCCTTCAATATCTCACTAACTTCTAACTCTGCTCACAAATGGATCTCCCTTGAGAATGTGTTCATCGTTGTATCCCAGAGAGCCCACAATGTTCTCATCTACTAAATACCTACTTACATTAACTACAATTACTTCACATTTTATTCTTATCTAATAATTCATGAGCAATAAAATAATTATGAAATGTACTTTCTTGAAAGCCTGGAACACTTTAACATTTGATATTTAATTATATCATTCAAATATAAATTTTCTACATATTTAGTGGCTTATTTTTAGTTTTGTTAGGTGTCAAGGTATAATGAAATAAAAGATTATAATGCTGTGTTAAATAATAACAATTAAAACATATACATTGTGCACACAATGAAATAAAATGTCATTTTACAGTATAATTTAATCCTTACTATAAACTTTTTCACTATTCATATTTACTTTACTTGTTAGCCTTTATAGTGTTTTAAACAATCTATTCAAAATTCTAATAAGAAATATCATAGAGCACTAATATTTTATTTATGTGAAATTCTGGTTAGTGAGTTATATTAATAATTTTTTCCACAAATTTTGTTTCTTAAATATTTTAAAATAAATATATATAACCAGACAATAATGACATAATGTAATTATTATTTAATAGCTAAAATTCATATTGTATAATTTAATGAAATAAATGTTATACATTTTGATAAAGTAGCTAACCATTAATTTATGTAAAACTGAGGTAGTATATATGGTAAAGTTTTATTTTATATTTTTCAGCTTACTGAAGTACAAGTGATATTTGTATACATTTAAGGTATGTAACATGAAGCTTTGATATACATATACCTGTGCATCCAATAATAATAGTCATTCACAGAGAACTATATAATGGGTGAGATGCAAACTTGAGGATTTTTTTAGTGTTATAGAGTATGAGGTGGAGAAGCAGCTTGGCAGATGTTTTTCTACATCTCTACATCACAAGGAGTGATATCTTTACCAACTTAATTTTTAATTCTTAATTCTTTTTTGGTTTTTCGAGACAGGGTTTCTCTGTGTAGTTTTGCGCCTTTCCTGGAACTCACTTGGTAGTCCAGGCTGGCCTCGAACTCACAGAGATCCACCTGGCTCTGCCTCCTGAGTGCTGGGATTAAAGGCGTGAGCCACCACCGCCCGGCTAATTCTTAATTCTTTACCAACTTAAAATAGTAAAAATATTGTTACCTTTTCTTTAACCACAAAATACTAATTAATAAAAAATATTTCATTACTAATCATTGGAGGACAATTTGTATTAGTGTCTCAAACTGTATTCTTGTCTTTTTCTGTAGGTTAGATTTAGATTTAGATGCTCATTTTCAGGTTTTGCTTATTTTAATTTTCAAGAATAGTTCAGATAAAAAATCCTTTGCATTCTTTCATTTCATTTGTGTTCCTCATAATATAAATTCAATGTATGCATTTATGTGATGATCTGTGTACACATAACTAAACATGGCAGGCCTAGCTGAAAATATTTTGCTCCCTGACTTTTTGCCTTCATGTATTGCTGTCAGTTTAATCTACCTATTTCTGCTGATGTTGCTGCTGCTGCCCCCATCATCCTTTGCTGACATCAAAATTCAGCTTCTTTGGCCTTCCAACAAGAATGAAGACAATAATTCTCTGGGAATCTTTCAGGCCTTCCATGCCAGATTAGGACTGCTGAAGCATCCAGCAATGTGGAGTCTGAACAGCTACCAGTTTCAGTATTCCATGTGAAGACTGCCATTGTTCGGTTACCAAGACTATATTGGGTAAGCCAATCTAATAAATCTTATTTTCATATAAAAAAGAGTAGTTCAGAAAGTGAAATTTAAAGTTCTAACAGAAATATGTTTATATTACATCATTATATAATAGCTATATATAATAATGATTATATAATATATGATATATTAATGGTTATTAATTAAAACCTCTAGTTTAACCCATTAATTCATCATGATACAAAATGGTGGTAATGTAAATGTACAGTTTGTCATTGGCTTCTTTGTTGTCACAGTTCCAGCCCTCTGCTCAAATTCCAAGATGGATATCCAATATTTTTTACCTGATTGCCAACACATGTCTTTGATAGAAATAGTTCAGACATATTTTATATGAACATCTCTACTTTAGGATGACTTGTGACATTTTTATATCACAATTTCATGTTGGTTGTACACTGACAGATGATATATATGGCATGAGAAATGGATTACACTATCTTATGGCCATCTAAAACATGTAAGAACCTATTTCTAAAGATTTTATCTTTCTACATTTAGATTTGTTTTATATAAATTTTACCATGTATTATGTTTTTGATCATAATTTAACCCAACCTAGATCATTCTATGTATATTAAATATATGGTAGATAATACATGCATGCATGTATTAACTTATTAGCATATGTTTTATTTTGGGGGGCTAGAGTATGATTGATAGGGGTAAAATATTAAGCATGGGTCTTTATAAAACAAAGGGCAGATCTTTACCATCATAAGTTGTTAGATCTTGGGCCAGCTAGATGACTCACTGGATCAAAGTACTTGCTGTGAAGCCTGATGACCTGAGTTTGATATCAGGAGCCTAACTAACCCTGGAGGAAGTGTACTCCACGAAGCTGTCTGCAGCATCCACACCTACACTGTGGTGTGTACACCAACATTCTCTACCAACGATAATAATTAAATAAATCTCTAGAAAAATTTGTGTACATTTGATATATCTTTGCTGACTTTTAAAGGGTTTTGATATAGATATGCATTAGTAGATTTACCTTCATTCAATGTTTTTCTTTCTGTAGGTATGTGTGCTTTCTGTCCATTCAAGCTAGCTAGGAGGAATTGTCAGCAATAAGCTTGAAAGTATTTGTGGTGATATTTTATTTGTGCTGTAATCTGGTGATATTTTATTGGTGCTTTAATAAATAAAGCTTGCCTGGAGATCAGAAGGAAAAGCCAGCCATTATAAGTAAACACGGAAGTCAGGCAACAGTAGTACACACCTTTAATCCTATCACTTGGGAGGCAAGGATCTGTTTGGATCTCTGTGAGTTCAAGGCCACACTGGGAACAGAGCCAGGTGTGGTGACACACACCTTAAATTCCAACAGTAGTTAATGATGGAGGCCTGGAGGTCTCTACAGACAGACAGGAAGTGACAGAGCTGGCCGGGAAGAGGAAGTGATGTAGCTGGACAGAAAGAGCAAATCAGATGGCAGAACAGCAAAGCATATGGGTGTGTATAGAATAAAAGTAACTCGATTTTGGAAGCTTCAGAGTTGGTGAGGTAAGGTTAGCTGTGGCAGTTCCTATTTCTCTGATTTCTCTCAGGCTTTAATCCCAATTTCTGGCTCCAAGTTTTTTATTTAATAAGACTGTTTAGAAATTTGTCTACAAGTATTGCTTATATCTAAGAAATATTTTCCATTGACAGTCATCCAGAAATATCTCTATCTCAGTTCAACTTCTTGGTTGAAAATATGAAACAAAATATACAAGTGCAGTTAACTATTATAAAAATGATAATTATTTTAACATTGTTGAGTTTAATTGAAATATTTTAGGCATTATCATAACAAAAATTTTTTGATTTAAGTATAACATCATCTCTTATTTATACCTGAAAAAAATCTGAATTCCAAAGAATGGTAAATGGTGTCATAAGTATTTCAGACTTGTAAATGATAACTACAGAGCATAAGCCCAAGTGTCCTTACTTCACCATTCATACACTTATTAACTATCTACTGAGGCAATCATGTGATGTTATGGGATAATGCTTTTGTACACTGGTTTGATAAAACACTGATTGGCCAGTAGCCAGTCAGGAAGTATAGGCGGGGTGAGCAGATGAGGAGAATTCTGGGAAGAGGAAGGACAGAGTCAGGAGTTGGCAGCCAGACACTGAGGGAACAAGATGTGAAGGCAGAACTGAGAAAAGGTACCAAGCCACGAGGCTAAATATAAATAAGAATTATGGGTTAATTTAAGTGTGAGAGCTAGTCAGTATTAAGCCTGAGCTAATGGCCAAGCAGTTATAAGTAATATAAGCTTGTGAGTGATTATTTTATAAGTGGCTGGGGGTCCATGGGGGTGGGGGGGGAGAGCAGGCAGGACCCAAGAAAACTTCCAGCTCCACATTTGGCTGCCAAAAGTGGAGCAAGAGTTTCCACCTAAAACCTGAGAAAGCTTTAAACAAAAAGATTCTAAAATGGAGCTAAAAACAGCTTCCTAGTTGTGTCTCTCAGACAAGCTGTGAGTTCCAGTATGGCAGGTTCATAGCAGCATGTGGGCTTGACCTGCAGCGTGGCAGATTCCTGCTGCAGTACACAGAGGCATCTCCAAGCTGTGCAGTATGCTGCGTGGTGAATTTAGCTATTGCTAGTACAGAAAAGAAGAAGAAGAAGAAGAAGAAGAAGAAGAAGAAGAAGAAGAAGAAGAAGAAGAAAAAGAAAAAGAAGAAGAAGGTGGTAAGGTGGTTCTGGGCTACACGCTGCTGGATGGAGGCATGGATTCACTGCCTCCCAGAGTCAGCAGAGAGCATGGCTCCCAGAGCTGGCAGTGAATTACCCCTGCCATGTTGGAAAGCTGAGGTGGGCGGAGTCAGCAGCCAAGGCTGCTGCTTCAGTACTAGCCACGCTTCAGTTTACAGCAATAGATTCATAATAAGACAGATTCAGATGAAATAACCTCTAAACAGTTTACAATGTGTGTAAAAATGTACATAGGCTTGGAAGAAAGAGGAAAATGAATATAGACAGTTATATAAAGAAATAAATAGTTTTTAAGAATAGTCTTTAAAGAGACAGTAAAAGTAATATAAAAAATAAGCCATGTAAAGATGGAAATCATACAGAGAGTCTGATTATATTGTCTTTGGAATTTTTAGGTACAGAAAGACATTTTATTGTAAAAGTTGCAGCATTAAACATATATATATATATATATATATATATATATATATATATATATATATATATTTGTTAAAGGTATCTTGACTTCAAATTTTATGTTTAAGGGTATGTTGCTTTGGAAAAGAGGTTCTGTTTTAGTTTCCACAGAAGATGAGAAACTGTGGATTCCTTCCAGGTTAATATGGTTTGATCAAGAATACCCCCTAAGAGGTCTCCAGCTGATCCAACATCAAAATCAGCTTCAAGGAAACTGGCTTAGACAATGCAGCATCACAGACTATGCCAGTAAGGACTTGACCATAATTCTTAATTTTCTCAGGATCCCCATAAGATCACCAGTGCCCACAACCAGCAGGAAGTAGTATGGGAAGTAGTATAGGAAGCTATGCCGAAATTCCCAAAATATTGTTTATAAATGTTTATTTTTATTTAAAGGGGGTTAATTATAAAGTCAATAAAGTTAATCTCTTTCTAAAATAAAAACGGGGGATATGATACAGAAATGTGTGATATAGATGTGATAGGATGAAAGGGTAGATTATTGAATCTACTTTTAAAGAGCAACTTGTTTTAAATTACTATAGATTTTAGTTTATTGATACAAATTTGAGGTTAATTTTGTTATACTGTACGTATATTTCTACTCCTGTTTAAAGTATTTTGTTTGTGCAACTCATTAAAATTGTAGTGTATAGTTGAGAAATACAGATTAATATTTAGTCATCTCTGATAATCAAACTTCTAGTCATGTTAGTTAAGTTTTTAGGTATATATAGCTGTATTTCAATTGGTTAAGTAAACTTCAAACACTTCAAAGACCTACAGGATATGTCATTTAAAATGTTTTAAGAACTTAGACTTTTCTGGAAAATGAGACACGTATGCTCCTGGCAGCACCAATTACTTCAAAGAGGGGGATGGGTGTCGAAGACACTCCATATGGAGTTTATCTTCTTGGCAAAAATAGCCACTTGAACAAGAAACTGTTCTTGCCTGGACTGCTTGACAAAATATTGTATTGACTGGACATGCAGGGCCCATAGGAAGGTGATCACAGAGCTTTGCAAGATGAGATGATACTTCAGATTCCTGCTTCACAGAAAAAACTGCAAGACATTCTACAGGGCACAGAGAGAAGTGACTGAGAGACTCTAGGCTGAAGAAGGATGCCCCAATGTTACAGAGGAACTTTGGGTAACTATCCAGGCAGCCAGCTGTCTCTGTCATTGTAGATTTTTGGAAGTTGCTTACAATGCTCTTCCTGTTTACTTAGGTAATATTATATCCTTCTGGTGTCTTTGATGTAACTGAAGACTAAATAGTTATAATTTTCCTTGGTAATGATAAAGATAAATTATATATGAAACTTTAGACTCACAAATATAGAATAGAGAGAATATTTTCTTTAATTTTGCCAATTACAAATAGACTAGATACTATAACTGTAATTCTTGCTTGACTGTTCTATTATATGTAATGCCTAATTATTTGTGCATTCTGAAAAAAAATTTACCTTAAAAGTCATACTTTTTAAAGATACTTTTTATAGTTTAAAAACTATAAACAACTGGGTTTAGAAGAAATATCAATGTACTAAATCATTGTATAAAAATTCCAAAGTAACATCATATTCAATAGAAGAAAACTACATTCTCTTCACACATATTATAGCTTATAAATGCAGTATTTTTGTGGGACTTCTGAGTGTGTGAACAAGTGGGTCTCTGATTCTTGTGCCTGCTCTTAGGAATCTTTTCCTTCTGTTCCTTTGCATTATCCAACTTCAATATGATAGTTTGTGTTTCATCTTATTAACTTTGTTATAATTATATTGTAACATAATATAATATATATTATGTTTTACATACATAATTTGATTGTTATAACTTAGAAATCTGTTGTTTTCTAATAAGAGAAAGAAAGGGAGTGGATCTGGATGGGAGAGTAAGTGAGGGGGACTGAGGGGAGTAGAGGGAGGAGAAACTGTAATAAGGATATTTGTATGAGAAAAGAATATATTTTTAATAAAAGGCAGGAGAAGTGTAATTAGCATTGTCTGAAGCATATGAATTATATGTAGAAAACCCTAAAGAACACACACATGCACACATGCACACACAAATGTAAACCCAGGACCAGAAAATTGCCTCAATGAATTTTGAACAAATTTCATGCTGTTCAAACATGATGACCAAGTTGGTCCCCAGAACCTGTGTAAATGCCAGATGCTGGGGCATGGACCTGTGATACAAGCACTACTATAAAGAGATGAAAGATAGAGACAAGAAAATTATCCAAATGCTCTAGGTCCTGGAGTACGGGATGCGAATGAATAAACAAGGAAGACCCTGGCTCACCAACGTAGAACAGACACCTGAAAGTTAGCCTTTTACCTTCTCAGGTACACCACGGAATATCTGGAAAACCAGAAACAACATACAGAAAAGTGGGGAGGGAGAGAGAAAATAATAAAAAAACTGATAAACCTAGTAAAGTTACAAAATAAAAAATTCAAAATACAAAAATCAGTAGCAATCTAAACCTCCTGGCATAGGCCTAGAATCTCAGCTACTTAAATATTGACAGAGCCAGGATGTATAGTACAGAGGATGGCTGAGTATATGCTAAGCATATGTTAGGACCTAGGTTAAATTTCAGTGCTACACATAAACAAAAATCTCATCTAAACAAAGCCAGGTACAGTGTCATACACCTTTAATCCTACCAGTCTGGAGGCAGAAACAGACAGATCCCTGAAATATTGAGGCCAGCCTGGTCTACATAGTGAGTTTCAGAACTGCCAGTGATATGTAGAAAGGCCCTATCTCAAAAAATAAAAATAACAAACAAAAAGAATCATCAAAACTAAGAAAATAATTATATTTATAATACCATGAGAAAGATAAAATACTTAAAAATAAAATTATTTGAGATGATGAAGACATCCACACTGAAAATTGTAACATTGAAGAACAAAAAGATGTAAGTAAACAGAATTCCATGTTCATTATTAGAGGAAAGTATTATTAAATGGCCACTGTTCAAAAAATGATATGCACATATAATACAAAATCCTATGAAAATCTTATAGCAGTTTTCACAAAAATAGAAAAAAAATTCAATTAGTATGGATTGCCAAAAGAGTACACATCATGAGACATGACACATCCTAATTTCAAAGTACATTAGAAAGATACAGTGATTAAAACATTCTGGTGCTTAAACAAATTGAAAACCATAAGTGAACCCATTTATAAATAGACAAGTGATTTTATTTAAGATTTACTTTTATTTTCAACAATGCATATTTATGTGTCTCTCTGTGGAGTTTGTACACGTGAGTGCAGGTGCTCACAGAGGCCAGAAGAGGGCATCAGATACCCTGGAATTGGAGTTATAGTAGTTGTGAATCCCCTGACATGGTACAAGGAACCAAGCTAGGGACTTCTGTAGTTGGAAGTTTTCTTTGGTTCCACCAGACCCCTGTAGTCCCGTAGCCCGCTTATAAAATAATAATTCAGAAGTTTATATTAATTATAACTATTCAGCCATTAGCTCAGGTTTATTACTGACTAGCTCTTACACATAAATTAACCCATAATTCTTATCTATGTTTAGCCACGTGGCTTGGTACCTTTTCTCAGCTCTGCCTTGTTACCTTGCCTCCTCTGTGTCCGGCTGGCAACTCCTGATTCAGCCCTTCCTCCTCCCAGAATTCTCCTCTTCTCCTCATGCCACTTATACTTCCTGCCTGGCTACTGGCCAATCAGCATTTTATTTATCAA
Organism: Peromyscus eremicus; assembly: GCF_949786415.1. Taxonomy (NCBI): domain Eukaryota; kingdom Metazoa; phylum Chordata; class Mammalia; order Rodentia; family Cricetidae; genus Peromyscus; species Peromyscus eremicus. The sequence continues at coordinate 641,465 of NC_081434.1, forward strand.
CCAATCAGAGCAACACATATTCACAGCATAGAGAATGACATTCCACAGCAGACTTCTGCAAGAGCAGTAAGTGTTTTTAAGCACTGACTCACATCCACAGTCCAACAGACAAGTGATCACCAAGGATTAATAAGAAGTGATGGCTTCAACAATAAGAGCTGTGAAACCTGTATATCTACATTTACGTTCAAATGAATGAAACTGCAGAATCAATGTGCCCAATGCACAAAAATAAATGCAGAAAGCTTACAGGTGTGTATGACCTGAAGCAGGGAACTCTCCAGAAAAACCAAAAGTCCTTGGAGTCAGCTTCATGGCAAGATACCCTTAGCAGTGTTTCCTTTTCTATGACACAGAACACAGATGATAGAAGCAAAGTAGAGAAATGGGAGGACATCAGAAAAGCTTCTGCACAGAGAAGTGGGCAGTAGAAACAAAGGCAGCCTGTTGCATGTAAGCAAATTTTCATAAACCATAACCTTGGTGAGATGTGAGTATGAAAAGTACATGAGGAGCTCCCATCAACTCAACAGGATAAAAGGATACATTTGTAAAACCTAAGCAAAGGTGCCGAATGAGTATTTTTCCCAAATAATGTGGAACTGAGGGCAGTGGAGTGCACCTGTAACCCTAGCGTTAGGAGTCTGAGGCAAGTGGCATATGCTTCGGACACATAGCTAGAAAAGATTTTTATCAAGAAAAAGCAAAAGGCATTGAGATATAGGTGACTGTGTCACTTCCTACCCAAAAGAGCTAAGGTGTCAAGTATCAGAGGAGAAACTGAAAGGTTGTGTATGTGCCATTGGGAATATTAAAATGGTGCAGATTTTACAAAGAATATTCTGAGTGTTCCTCAGAAAACCTAAAGTCAGTGCTAAGTAAGGTTGAGAAGGTGAATAAAGCAAGTATTTGACACCAAGCCTGACACTCTTATCCCAAGTGGTGGAAGGAGAGAACTGATTCTTCCAAGTTGTCCTCAGACTCCTAAACCTGTGTTGTGTCAACATAAATACACACACACACACACACACACACACACACACACACACACTCAAACATACACATGAATGAATGAATAAATTAATGAATAATAAATAAATGAGTGCAAAAGTCATTTTAAAAAATAGAGCTATCAATGATGCACATATAACATCTGTGGATATGTATTCAGAATTCACAACAGGATCCTCAAGTCATAACTGGGTGCACATTACATCATCCTTCACAAGAATCAAGATGCACAAACAACTTTAATATCCATTGAGAGGTTAGTGGATAAATAAAATGTGTCACATATATACCGGATATTATTTTTATTTTTGGATATTATTCAGCATAAAACAATAAGAAAATATTGCCATATGATATGACAAAGATGAACTTCGAAGACACTATACAAAATCAAGTAGGCTAGCTCGATAATAACACTGCATTTCTCCATAATCATACAATAAATGTTGCTGTGCATGGATGGAGAGTTGGTAGAATATGCATCTGCTATTTAAATGTTTAATTATGACAGATGAATATCTTCTACAGAGATATACTGTATAACACTGCACTTATAGTTGACACCATTATGTTGTACATTTAATTTTTTGAGGAGATTAGATTTATTGCTAAGCATATAAACCAACTTTTTTTAAAAAAACTAATAAAACTAAATGGAAGAAGAAACTTTGTGGCAGTAACTGTTTATTACCTTGACTGTGCTAATGTTTGCATGGATGTGTACATGCAGCAAACTATATGAAATTACATTTTAACTATGTGGACTATCTTATATATCAATTATGCCTCAATACAGCTGTTAAAAATTGTGAACAATTTAAAATTACAAGCACTGCAGTCTGTATGGAATTATCTATTTATAACAGATTACCTATTTTATGCATGATGGAAGAAAAGTAGCAGATATGAAATTATTGTGCAATAAAAACACAAAGGAAACCAGCCCAAATGGAGCCATGTACAAGAATCTCCCATACCTAAGTCTCAGGATGCATTTTGAAAGAGTTGGTAGGAAGACTGTAGGAGCCAGAGGATCAGGGAAGTGATCCAGAGATCCAGAAGCTTAGCGCATGAAGTCTACCAACATGATTGCCCAAATGAACTCAACAAAGATGATACCAAAAAACATGTCAAAAGGATGGGGAAAAAACAAGGAGGCTTCAGCCTGACACAAAGAACTATAAGCAATTGAGGAAAGATGGACACAGGAGATGTGGTAATCCCCAGGGAAAAGCACAACAATTAGCTGTCTAGTGGCAATTGGTCATCCTTGAAAACAAACATACAAGTAACATTGTATGGATTGAGCAGGTTATTTGTAGGAATATATATATGTATGTATTTACATATCAATGCATGTAAGAAAAATAATAGTAAAAAAAGAGGCAACAAACTTGAATAAGAATGGAGAGGGGTATATGGAAGGTTTAGGAGATAGGAAAGAGAAGAGAGAAATGTAATTTATTGTAACCTAAAGGCAAAATTAAAACAATAAAAAAGGAAACAAGAGGAGCTGCAAGTGCAATGCACAACGAGTCCTGGTGCATAGAAGGCACTGTCCTCACCTCCTCAGCTAAGCAGGAATCCGTAGATCTTCCATGTCTTTATTACATTTTCAATCATTCAGATTGTATTTGTCTTCATTGACATCTATTTTCAATGTTTATTTGGTAAACAATTTTTTTATATAATGCAATGCACAAATCTTGTCAAAATTAGACTGAGACACCTGAAATGAAGACAAGAAAATTAGCGAGGACACAGTTTAGAAATAGATGACTCCATCAAGGACACAATTCAGACAGAGATGACTCCATCAAGGACACAGTTTAGAAATAGCTGACTCCATCAAGGACACAATTCAGACAGAGATGACTCCATCAAGGACACAGTTCAGACACAGATGACCCCATCAAGGACACAGTTCAGACACAGATAACCCATCATGCCCTTTGGTGTGAGAAGCTTTCAGAGAGGATTTGTCAGGAGACACAGGTTGGTCCCTCCTTTAAGAAATGTCCTTATAAAAATAGAATTATTTTATTGAAACCCTGGCAACCAGCAAAAAGACACCTTGTTGGTGGTGGTGTTCTTATATCAGTCAGGGGCAGAGCAGATGACAGTCCTTTGTTCATCTTAGCTTGATGCCTGGCTTGGTGGCCAAAGCTGTTTCATGCCTAGGGCACATAAAATCCTGATGCCACTGTTACTAATATTTAAACCTAGTGATTATTCTGAACCATCTGGGTGCTGATGGAAGTGAGAAATTAAAAAACTAACAATGAAGCCAGGCAGTGGTGGCGCACGCCTTTAATCCCAGCACTTGGGAGGCGGAGCCAGGTGGATCTCTGTGAGTTCAAGGCCAGCCTGGACTACCAAGTGAGTTCCAGGAAAGGCGCAAAGCTACACAGAGAAACCCTGTCTCGAAAAACAAAACAAAACAAAACAAAAAACTAACAATGAGAGCCCTGGATATCCAGGGGTTTTTTTTGTGTGTGTTTGTGTGTTTTGTTTGCATATGGTCTAAGGGTGGAGCTCCATAGTGGAACATTTACCCAGCATGAGAAAGTATTGGATTCTGTGGCAGGGATATAATAAATAAACATGGTGGATATGTCATTATGTTCATAATCCTAGCCTTTGGAATGTGATGGTAGGATGGAGGTTATGAGTTCTAAGCCATGAGAGCTGGCCTGACTTTTAGACGGCTGCCACCTGTGGTGGTGGTGGGGGAGTTCTTAAGAAGAGGATTGAACGGACATCTGTTTCCAGCAGGTAAAGGATAGAAAAATTCCCATAAACTACCTGGTATCGCTCCAGCTGACATAGATGTCTCTTTTTGTGTTCAGCAAAAAAATGTTATTGCCCATTTATTAGAGTAATAACTGTAATTGAAAAAAATTTACAAACAGGAAATTACTCTTTTTTCTAATATATTTAATTAAAATAGAATCACATCACCTTCACTTCCCCCTCTACTCCCTGTGAGAATAATAATCAATAAATTATTCTTAAACGTGTATTTTGCTTTTTGTTATTAATTAAATCACTATAAAATAATCAGAATCACAACAAATACAATAATATTCTACAAACACTAACCTGAAAAAATAAATATTTTTCTGGTGATTTGCTATCATGACCATAGATAAAATTCTATTTTGCAACATTAAGTAAGTTGTAAATTAAGTTTCATGTTCAGTTACAAAATGAATATCTCCCTTTTCGATTTAGCATATTATTTTTTCTTTTTCAATTATTTCTATTTTTTGAGAACTTTATAACTCCAATGTACTTCTTATAGATTATTCCCATATCATATTACTAAATTTCCTATGTCTCACTTAAGAAATGATAGCAACAGATATAAAAATACAATATATTCATTCTCTAACACCATCAAAGAAAAAGTCACAATATATATGTATATACAAGTACAGACACATAAACATACATGTAAGTCTATATGTGTATATATTTGCATAACACATACATGAATTAACAAGGAGGTTCAATGTCTTAATCTTTCCAAAAATATGCATGATGTAATGGATGTATTTATTACTTGAAATATATAAGCTATAATTAAAAATTACTTCATTTGTAATTTTATCATATAAAGTTAGAAACCACTGCATAATGATCATGCTCATAAATTCATTAAGTGAATTTTAACATGAGTACAGTAAATGCATTAAGAATAGCATACACTTTTGTTTCTGAGATGAACTAAAACAAGGACTCATGTTCATGAGTTTTATGTCTGAAATTGTCCCATGTTTCATTTGTAATCTATATCACATCAGTGTTTTTGAGGCAAATACCTTTCTCACAAGATCCTTAAAGGCTTGTTTCACCTGCTGGTTCCTTAAAGTGTAGATAAAAGGATTCAGCATGGGAGCAACAGAGGTGATGAGCATAGCCACCCCCTTTGTCAAGGCAACCCCAGCCTTGGCAGATGTTTTTACATACATGAAGATGCAGCTTCCATAGGATATGGAGATAACAATCATGTGTGAGGAGCAGGTTGAGAAGGCCTTTTTTCTTTGTTTGGTTGAAGGAAATTTCAGAATAGTTATGAGGATAAAGATGTAAGAGACAATTATCAGCATCAGCGTAGTCATAAGCGTGATCAAAGCCAATATAAAGCTCATGAGCTCTAGAGTGCTTGTGTCTGTGCAGGAGATTTGGAGCAAAGGAGCAGAGTCACATGTGAAGTGGTCAATAATGTTAGAGTCACAGAAATCTAGTTCTAAGCCCATGGCCAATGGTGGAAAAATTACCAAGAAACCAGCCAGCCAGGAGCTGATGATGAGCTGATGGCAGATCTTTTTACTGATGATGGTTGTATAGTGGAGTGGCTTGCAGATAGCCACATAGCGATCATAGGACATGGATGCCAGAAGGAAAAACTCTGTTGAGCCAAGGAAAATGAAGAAAAATAGTTGAGCAACACAAGCATTATAGGAGATTGATTTGTCTCCAGTTAGGATACTGACCAAAAACCTAGGGTTACAGACAGAAGTAAAAGAAATTTCCAAGAAGGAGAAATTCCTGAGGAAGAAATACATGGGGGTCTTCAGGTGGGAATCCAGCAGAGTGAGTATGATGATGGTTAAATTTCCAGTAATGCTCAGCACATATGTGAAAAACAGAAAAAAGAAAATCACAACCTGAAGCTCAGGATCATCTGTCAGACCCAGGAGGATGAAGTATGTCACTGATGTTCTGTTTCTCATCCCTGGTGGTCAGTCTACAGCAAATCTGATAAAATCAACACAGAAAACAAGGAGACAAGAACATGAGCCACAAGACAAGCATAAATCTCTCTCTCTCTCTCTCTCTCTCTCTCTCTCTCTCTCTCTCTCTCTCTCTCTCTCACTGTGTGTGTGTATGTTTTGTGTGTGTGATGTTGTCAACATTTCAAGTACATCTTTGAAGATACTTTTTTTATGTTTAAAGTCAGTCTATTCTATATTTTTATTCTGCCACTATCTATCACTTTTACTTTTTTTTAAAATGTACTAATTTCATTATTGGCATCATTATGCTTTTCCTGTGTTATCTTTTCTATTAAACAAATTGTGGAAACCAGTGGTCAACTTATACTATATCTACAAGGATAGTATAAACATCAAACTAGAAAAAGTAAATAATGTAATTAATATTTTCTCAACAAAACAATAAAATCAACAAGTGTCATTATGGTTTTTGTATTTTAAAAAGTTAAATAATATCCCTCTTTAAAAAAATCCACCTTAATTATTCATTTAATACATATTTAAGTTGTAAGTTTTTCAAGTTAACTAATATATATATTAATTAAATTGAAATACGTATCAGTTACATATATGAAACAGCTATAAAAAGGGCTGCATGAGAAGACGTAAATAAAGATAAAGCATTGTACAGAAATAATTAAAATATCCATTTAAAGTATTGATAGTTAAAGTGAAAGGTCAAACAAAGAGTAATATGCTTAGCTCCCTTAAACCAAAATCTATACCATAGTCCTGTAGCACAAAGAGAAATCACTGTTTATGTCTCTCCTCCCACAAAGCTCGGCTCCTCACAGCACCCCTGATACTTAATATGGAAACATGCAGTGAAACATCTTTTTCATATGTTTTCTAATATCATCCAACATCTAGGATCCTGACATATTGCTTACAATATTTTAACAACATATCTCTAGATGGGAGTTTTATTGCTATAAAAATATTCAGATTATCCCAATATTTCCCAAAGGGATGTTGCTAATATGTTTCCCCAGGGAAAAAATTAACAGCATTTATACTATGTTTGCAACACATAACTTCAAAAATATTCTACAAAGTGTGGAAATGCATAATGACTTCTGGGATAAATAATAATAGGACACTAATGTATACAAGTAAAAGATTACTTCTAGCAATCACATTTAATTGGTTGATTATGTGACCTACATACCAGGTGATTGCAGAACTTACCTGCAAGGAGTTAGCAAAGCGTTTGTGAAAGAATAAGATCTAACAACAAAAAGTTACCTTCTCACGCTGATTTTTATAGGACAGTGCTGAAATTAGGCTACATCCTACTCTCTGTTACTCCATATTCTATAAGACAGTATTGGAAATTTTTAGGCTGGGCCTTGCCCTGAGACTCCATTTCATAAGCAGCTTTTGATTCCATTTTGAGGGTGCAGGATAATTATGGCATAGTGACACAAAACCTGTGTTATCCTCAACTCAAGGAGAAATCAGTTTAAAACATGAAAGTAAAGCTGTAATAGAGTTTTACTGAGAAAATACAGCAGGCCTTGAACCTGCTTTGTAGCCAAGAATTGAACTGCTTATCTCCCTTCCCTCATCACCCAAGTGCTGGGATCATAGGCAGGACCACCATGTTTTGTTCAATATATTTTCCACAGTTTGCCATAGTTACATTTATATACACATTAACTAAAGATGAGTTTGTTCTATTTTCATTTGAGAATTTGTGGCAAATAATATACTTTGAGATCCTTTAAATATTTTTCTGATCTGACATTTTTCAAAGGGAACATGATACATTCGATCACCATTTCTCCCCAAATCAGATGGTTTTGTGTTTCTTATCTTGACCTACTTAGCTTTTCATACTGTTAAGTCATGTTAGGGATTGTGTTTAAAACATGGACCCCTGTATATTTTATGGAGACTGTAGACTATTGCTAAGTGAATTATTTTTGCAACCATTTACACTATAAGTGAATGGATTATATATCTAATGTTTAAAATCAGACATTAAAACCTAGTGAGTAACCTGCCTACACAGCACTGAGAAGTCTATTGGAATGTTTCATTTCTTGGTTAAAATACATATTCAAGTTATCAGTTATATTATGGTTATCTGTTAATTGGTCTAGCCAAAAAACTGTTTTCCATAATTTCATATACTATCATTGATATGGTCCTATCCCATAAACACAAAATTTTATTATTCATTTTTTGCATTTCCTTTTAGTGTGTATTTGTGTGAATGTGCTGCTATGTGCACACTCTCAGAATATGGATGATGGTGCACAATCTTTATGACTCAGCTCACTCCTCCACCATGATGGTTCTAGGAATTGAACTCATGTCTTCAGGTTTAATGAAAAGCTTTATATGCAGAGCCATCACTGCCCTTTTATCCTTAATGAAACCTATTTTTTGGCCTCAGTATTCTTCTCTGAACCCAGAGCTCACTGACTTGACTCAGATATGATTAACTGTCAGTGAGTCCCAGGGATTCACCTGTCTCTTCATCTTAGATAACCAGATTGCAAACACACATCATCATGCAAGGCATTTTCCATAGGTTCTGGGGGTTGGACTCATGTCCTCATGCTTACACGGGAAACCCTTTATCCAACTAAGCAGTGACAACAGCTCTATATTTTTAATTATATTATCTTTACCTATGCTCTTTGGTTTACACACAATATGAATGTTAATTGTTAATCTCTGGATTTCTCAAGGATTTCATATTATTTTTTATATTTTCATGTCCACCAAATAGTGTGTACTACTTGCATTTGTTATTTGAAAAGTTGAAAGATGAACAATGCATGTTTGAACTGTTTGTTTTAGCTCCAGCAGGTGTACACTTAGATATTTATTCCCATGTTAAATGGATTTCTATAAACCTTGGGTTAGTACCCTACGACTTCCTGAACTACTTACTCCTGATCTCACTTCATTTATATGATGCTGAATTGTATGTAAAAATAAAGGCACTGGATTATTCCTGGCAACTTTGATTGTGTGCTTTATTTCAAGAGGTGATCTTCTCCAGACCAGACATATCAGCCTCTTACAATCTCTTTATTTATCATGGATATGTAGCAAAGACCAGAGTTCTGTTCCCAGCACCCATGTCAGGCAGCTCACAACTGCCTGTGACTCCAGCTTTGATGCCTATGAGCATCCTAGGCACTTGCACACACATACATATACCCACACACAGACACGTGATAAAAAATAAAACAAATCTTTAAAAAGTGGCCCATACACATAGAAGATCATTGTTTCAAAGCTGTTTTCCTCATGTACATGCTGATGATCTCATTCTATGGAAAAGAGAATAAAAGTAAGTAGAAACTGAGCCCTTTAATGTTTTTTCTACTTTGAGAATATCATATTGTATCTATTGATCATATTCCTTACCTTTCCCCAACTCTTCCCAGACCATCCCAGTTCCATCTTCTTTTCCTCTCTTAAGCACAAAACAAAACCACACACAGGAAACGGAAAAAGAGTCCAATTTCTGTTGACAATAAATAGGCCTGCCCAGAAGAGTAAGTGATATACCCAGTGTTACTCTACTGAAGAAAACTGACTTTCTATGTGGTGGTTTGAAAGAAAATGGTCCCCAAAGGGAGTAGTATTATTAGGATGTGGGCTTGTACAAGGAAGTATGTCACTGTGTTGTGGGCTTTAAGGTCTGAATGCATTTTTGCATTATGATACGGCTACAAGCCTTTGGTGGCCAGGGTGTGGAATGTGGTGGTTTGAAAGAAAATGGCCCCCAAAGGAAGTGGCACTATTAGGACTATTAGGAGATGTGGCTTTGTTGGAATAGGTATTGAGTGGTCCTGTTGGAAGAAGTGTGTCACTCGAGGGTGGGCTTTGAAGTCTTCTTTGCTCAAGGTACACTCAGTGTGGTAGAAGTTTCACTTCCTGTTGCCTGTGGATCAAGAATTCTTAGCTTTTTCTCCAGCACCATGTCTGCCTGAACACTACATGTCCCACCATGATGAAAATGGACTAAACCTCTGAAACCATTAGCCAACTAAGTGTTTTTCTTTATAAGAGTTTTCACGCCGGGCGGTGGTGGCGCACGCCTTTAATCCCAGCACTCGGGAGGCAGAGGCAGGCGGATCTCTGTGAGTTCGAGGCCAGCCTGGGCTACCAAGTGAGTCCCAGGAAAGGCACAAAGCTACACAGAGAAACCCTGTCTCGAAAAACCAAAAAAAAAAAAAAAAAAAAAAAAAAGAGTTTTCACGGTCACATGTCTCTTAACATAGAAAACCTAACAAAGACCCTATCCCAGTAGCTACTAATTGTGCATAAACTCTTGTCTAGGTATTAGACTTTGTGCTACTTACTCTACTCAATGCTAAGACATTTTTTTGGCTTGATCTTATGATCAAGATGGGTAGTATACATGCTGCCATAGCCTCTGTGGATTTATATGAGCATCTGCCTGTTGTGTTTGGAAAATGCTCTTTTCTTGAGAACTCTTCATAAAAACTACAAAGAAATATAGTTTTCTAAGCTTTGTAGCTAACTACATTGCAGAGTATGTTTTTGGGATCATTCACTTCCAAGCATCATTTGAATGAGCCTTATAGATCTTACTGTTGCATCTTTCATCTGTTGTTCCAACATGGAGCAAGAGTTTCCACCTAAAACCTGAGAGAATTTAAAAAGAGATCCTAAAATGGAGCTAATAATAGGTTCCTAGTTCTTGTCTCTTATTACTGGCCGCTGTATAGAGACATATCACCTGGTCACAGCTGTTGCCTGTGGGCTTGTGAGCACAGCCTTGGACTTAAAAACACAAATATACTACCTAATACTGTAACCCAGAATTGGGGAGGCAAGAGTGACCCTTGGTACCTGTGCCATGTTGAAAATTGGAGCCAGCAGCCAGGGCTGCTGCCGCTTTTGTCCTAGCCACACAGCTTAACAAACTCTCCTTGTCAGAAAAGGATTACAGATACACAATAAAACAGATTCAGATGGAAAAAACCTCTAAATAGGTCACAGTATGTATAAAAATATACATAGGCTTGTGAGAGAAAAGAAGGGTAGAGAAGTCCTTAAAAAAAGAAGTAGTGTAATTGAAAAAAAAAAAAGCCACAGAAAGATGGAAAACACAGAGTGCCTGAATACTGTATATTATTTTGTTGTCTTCGTGATTTTTTTTATTAAGAGATTTTCTATTCATTTTATATATCAACCATGGATTCCACTGTCCTCTCTCCTCCCACCCCTAGCCTCCCCCCCTTACCCACCCCCCATTCCCATCTCCTCCAAGGCAAGGTCTCCCCTGGGGAGTCAGCAGAGCCTGATATATTCAGCTGAGGCAGGTCCAAGCCCTTCCTCCCTGCACCACGGCTGAGCAAAGTGTCTCACCATAGGCACTAGGTTCCAAAAAGCCGGCTCATGCACTAGGGACAGGTCCTGGTCTCACTGCTTTGGGGCCCCCTAAACAATTCAAGCTAAACAACTGTCTCACTTATCCAGAGAGCCTAGTTCAGTACCATGGGGCTCCTCAGCTATTGGTTCACAGTTCATGTGTTTCCTCTAGTTTGGCTGGTTGACTCTGTACATTTTCCAATCATGGTCTCAATATCTCTTGCTCATAGAATCCCTCATTTCTCTTGTTGATGGGACTCCTGGAGCTCCACCTGGGACCCGGCAGTGGATCTCTGCATCTGCTTCCATCAGTTACTGGATGAGGGTTCTATGATGACAGTTAGGGTCTTAGGCCATCCGATCACCGGAATAGCTCAGGCACCCTCTGGACCATTGCCAGTAGTCTATAGTGGAGTCATCTTTGTGGATTCCTGGGGACCTCTCTAGCACTCTGCTTCTCCCTATTCCCATGGTGTCTTCATTTATCATGGTATCTCTTTCCTTGTTCTCCTACTCTGTTTCTGATCCAGGTAGAACCTTTCACTCCCCTAAGCTCTCTTTACCCCGACCCTTGCCCTCCATTACCCCTCCTCACCCCCAGTTTGCTCATGTAGATCTCATCCATTTATCGTCGCTGGGCAATCCCTGTGTCTTACCTAGGGTCCTCCTTACTAGCTAGCCTCCCTGGAGCTGTGAATTGCAGTCTGGTCATCCTTTGCTTTACATCTAGTATCCACTTATGAGTGAGTACTTACCATGTTGTCTTTCTGAGTCAGGGTTACCTGATGTAACCCAGACTCAGAAGGTACTCAAGTATTTAAACTGTGTCCTAGACAATGGTCACATGGTTTGTTCTGGTCTCCTCTCCTGGTCTCATCTCTGGGGGTCGGGAAAATCACCTTGGAACATTCTGTCCAATCAACTTGGTCTTTTACTCTTAATTCTGCTTACTGCATCTGCAGAGAGACTTAATATCAGGGGTATGGAAACCTTACAGTACCACCCATATTTAAAATTTATCACCACACTTGAGTTAACCTAATCTGGACAATCCCTCAAAAATGCTCAGGGATTTGTGTCCAAGGTGATTCTAGATTCTATTAAGTTGAAGAGCAGTATAAACCACAGCAGCGATCAACATTAATTCACCAAGTGCCTCTTGGCACTGGTTCTTTGAGTGTGGCATCTATACATTTCAGTTGTATAAAGCTACATATCTTAATGTCTGGTTTTCTGTGTATATCCAACCTGATTATGAATGCCTACACAATTGTTCATATAGGTGAAGTCCTGTTTACAAAATTAAATATTAGATTTAAATTCTCTGTGTTCATTGAATCATTGTGTTACTGGTGGTTGGGACTGTGGCCTGTTATTTTAGGTTCTTGGGCTCTTATTGAAGGGATTGAAAGAAAGGCTCACATATGATAAAGAATCAAGGGAACATTTCTCATAGCAGAGTGATAGTTAGACTTTAAAGGAATACATTGTCAAGATTGACCTAAGCACCCTGATTATTGTTTGAGGCTCCCTTTTGGGGTTCAAGAGAAGAAGTCTGCTGCTTAGGGGTGATTCTCTATTATGATTGTATTACATAAGCTCTTTGCACACTGTGAAAGTCCTTTTCCACAATTCATCTGACTTTAATAATATGCACACCTAATTATAGATAGGTATAATATGATATAGGTGATACTCCCTAAAATTCACTTAAAAGGACTTTGAGAGGACATGGTTTGCCTTATTGCTCAAGCTTCCAAAGCTTATTCTGGCCAAATCATCCCATCTTTCTGGGTTTTAGGGCATTTTAGTTGTGTAAAGCTGGTATACAAGCAGAGTTACGAAAGTGGGGTTCCTCAGCTGCCAACAGGTAGGTTTCTAGGTACACTGTTCAGAGAGGGGTGTGTATGTGCTTAGAATGTGCACCTCAAGGTTTCAGGCAACCAAGTGAGTTATGAGAACAGAGGTGTATAACTAGCCCAAGCCTGATATTTGCAAAATGCCAGGTTCATAAGTCGTTCCCTGTGCTTGCCAGCCTCACTTGAACTCAGTATTTATGCTTTTATATATAAAATGGAAAATGTATAATATATGCAGTATAATAATACATATTTACCTAAATATAAGTATGATACAGATATGTCAATGAGACTGAAATATGTGACATGATGAAATTGTCATTAGAAAATTCTTTGCACTTTTTTATGATTTTCAAATCTGTTTTACATACTGTTTTTTGAATTACAAAAAAATGACATTGGTTAAGTTGACTTAAAAAGCAGAAACAACAATTCTCTCTCATATAAACCCTCCTCATTCTCGCTAATTGGACTCCCAGAGATCCACCTGGGGCCTAGTCATGGATCTCTGCATCCAGATCCCTCAGTAGTTGGATGAGGTTTCTAGCACGACAATTAGGGTGTTTGGCCATCCCATCACCAGAGTAGGTCAGTTCGGACTGTCTCTCGACCATTGCCAGCAGTCTGTTGTGGGGGTATCTTTGTGGATTTCTGTGGGCCTCTCTAGCACTTTGTTTCTTCTTATTCTCATGTGGTCTTCATTTACCATGGTCTCCTATTCCTTGTTCTCCCTCTCTGTTGTTGATCCAGCTGGGATCTCCCACTCACCCAAGCTCTCTTTCCCTCGACCCTTGCCCTTCACTACCCCCACTCATGTCCAGGCTGTTCATGTAGATCTCATCAAGGTCGGATAAAGCACAGAGACAAATAGCCAAACAAACGGAAACACATGAAATATGAACCAATGGCTGAGGGGTCACCAACTGGATCAGGCCCTCTGAGTGGGTGAGACAGTTGATTGGCCTGATCTGTTTGGGAGGCATCCAGGCAGTGGCACCGGGTCCTGTGCTCGTTGCATGAGTCGGCTGTTTGAAACCTGGGGCCTATGCAGGGTCCCTTGGCTCGGCCTGGGAGGAGGGGACTAGACCTACCTGGACTGAGTCCACCAGGTTGATCTCAGTCTGCAGGGGAGGCTTTGCCCTGGAGGAGATTGGAATGGGGGGCGGGCTAGGGGGAAGGTGAGGGGGGCGGGAGGGGGAAGAACAAGGGAATCTGTGGCTGATATGTAGAACTTAATTGTATTGCAAAATAAAAATAAAAAAAAAAGAATAAAAGAGTTCAAGAGGCAAAAAAAAAAAAGCAGAAACATAGACTTCTCACACCTCAGTGTAGTATCCTTTAAAATATGTACAGTGTATATGTGGAGGTGGTGGGTGGGTACACATGTACACAGTAAATGAATATTTTAAAATTTAAAATGAGGCTTATATGACTACACATTAAGTTTAAACACAAATTCTAAATGTTTTATAATTAAGTACAGTTTAAGATTTCATTATTGAATTTATTAAACTCAAGAAAACTAATTTTATTTTAATTATCCCAATATTTTGAAAAGAAATAAAAGATAAACTATAAAAGTTACTGTTAGCATATGTATGTTTTCTAATTTTTAAAACAGCGTCTTGTAGTAATTTGTGGAATTGTTTTGTACCTAAAAATATAAACAAGTTGTAGTAATTTGCACAGTTGCAGAAGGCTTACAAAGTGTGAGAAAGAGAACATTTTAACTGGGTTGTGTATAACCAACAATTTATTCAAAGAATTTCCTATTTGGTATAAAACAACTATACTCTTTTACAATATAGATCTACTCAGAAAAAAATTAAAAGTGCTAGTTTTTATGGGATAAAGATTTGGTATTTTGTTAGAATTATTTTTTTTTTTCTCTTAGTGCTATCAGACTTTTGACTACTTAGAAACCTAAACCCTACTGTCAAGACTCATCTAAATATCTATTTTAGTAAAATGAGTACTTTATATCTCTGGGTAAATAGAACTATCACATACATGAAACACACATTTACATCAGAAAAATTAGTCTATCTATGGTTGTTAATACTGTCTTCTAAATTTGTACCATGCCTAAAACTTTAGATTTCTATATCCTAACTTTTGTTTCCTAAGTAAAAGCTGATTTAGATCCCAAACGAGGAAAAGTTTTGGGAAATCCTATAATGGAGAATTTAAAAAATAGGCCGGGCGGTGGTGATGCATGCCTTTAATCCCAGCACTCAGGAGGCAGAGCCAGGCAGATCTCTGTGAGTTCAAGGCCAGCCTGGGCTACCAAGTGAGTTCCAGGAAAAGGCGCAAAGCTACATAGAGAAACCCTGTCTCAAAAAAAAAAAAAAAAAAAAAAAAAAAAAAAAAAAGTGCAATCTCCTCTCTCAAAAAAGTAACTCTCTCCAAAGAAAGGCTTTTCACCAGTATTCTGGTAGCCTAGCACAAAAACTGTTTTTCCCCCTGGATTTTGTTTCCTTTTCACAAGAAATTGTAACATTCCTACAGGTAAAATAGAGATAAACTGAGAATATTTTTCTTCCCAGTTCAAGCCCAAACTGCAAACAAACCCATTTCCTTTCACTAATTATTATTTCCCAGCTTCTAAGCAAACCATCAGGCAATATACTCACAGCTCAAGTTACTAGGTGAGAAAATTAAAGAAAAACAAAAAGAATATTAGATAAATACATTTGAATGCAGAAGGTCTTTTGTGAGAGAGCTTTTAAATGACTGTGAATTATTTAGGCAGGCTGTTTAGTTTGACTTCCATTCACCACCCTTCCTATGCTGTTTCCCATTTTTTTGTAGCATTTGTTGCTCACTGAAGTTTTAATTTACTTCCCAATTACGTTGGCACTTTCCTAGTTACTAGAAGCAAGCTCTGTAAGAGAAGGATCTGTGTGCTTCATTCCTTTGTATATGCCTATTACCCAGAAAGAAGCTTTCTCAGTTACAGATTTCAGAAAAATCAGCCCTCCTTTGATGGTAGTAATTTTTTGGTGAAGTCCTTGAATGCCTGCTTGACCTGCTGGTTCCTTAGGGTGTAAATGAAGGGATTCAGCATGGGAGCTACAGAGGTGTTGAGCACAGCCACCCCTTTACTTAGTGCCACACCTTCTTTAGCAGATGTTTTTACATACATAAAAATGCAGCTTCCATATGAAATGGAAACCACAATCATATGGGAGGAACAAGTGGAAAAGGCCTTTTTCCTTTGCTGTGCAGAGGGTATCTTCAGAATTGTTCTAAGGATGAGCGTATAGGAGAGAACCACCAAGGCCAAAGTTACTATGAGAGTGAATACTGCTAAGAAAAATGCCATCAGCTCTAAAACCTTTGTATCTGTGCAAGCAATCTGCAGCATGGGAGAAGAGTCACAGGTGAAGTGATCGATGATGTTAGAGTCACAGAATTCCAGCTGAAGGCCCATGATCACTGGGGGAAAAACGATGAGGAAACCAGCTGACCAGGAGGCAATTACAAGTTGATTGCAGACTTTGCTGCTAATGATAGTTGTGTAGTGCAGAGGTTTGCAGATGGCCACATAACGATCATAGGACATTGCAGCCAGTAGAAAAAATTCTGTTGCTCCCAGAAGGATCAAAAAAAAACACTTGGGCCATGCAAGCATTGTAGGAAATAGCTGTGTTCCCTGTAGCAATGCTGATCAGAAATCTTGGAATGCAGACTGTTGTAAAAGAGATTTCTAAGAAAGAGAAATTCCTGAGAAAGAAATACATGGGAGTTTTCAAGTGAACATTTGACAGAGTCAATGTAATGATGGTCATGTTTCCACTTACACTCAGTAGGTATGTGACCAGCAAAAAAGAAAATATCACAATTTGTAACTCTGGGTCATCTGTAAGTCCCAGAAGAATAAATTCTGTGATAGATGTCTTATTTGGCATGGCTAAGCTCTGAATTTGGGTAGATCTGTGGATAAAAGGAATAATGTCAACTCCTGATATGATTTTAAATATGTATGTAATGTCCTTACTCTACATTAACAAAGCCTGTACTACAATGCCTTGAGAAATGGCAAAATAGCTATCCATCAGAGTTGAAAGTTCATTTTGTGTCTTGGGAAGGAAAGAGTTAATTGGTTTCATTGTTTTTGAGAAAGATTAAACAAATTATCAAAATGAATACATTGCAATATCAAAACCATATGACCATAATTTACAATTTATAATTATCACTAGAAAGCTTATTTTGAGTCAATTCCAATCTTTTTGTTCATTCAATAGCCCATGCTAACCTATTCTTTAGTCTCTTGCCTCAGTCCCATCTAAGAGTCTAGGCATGTGGCATTATACTCATAACAACTCTTGGTGGGTTTTGTTTTGGTTCTATGACAGAGTCTGGCTGAGTTGGTTCTGTAGTCAGAACTTACTGTGCAGCCCAGGTTAACCTCAAACTTGTGATGATCCTCTCTCAGACTTCCTTATGCTGGGCTTATAGGAATGCAGAACTATATCCAGTACCCTAAATGATTAAATTCCCAAGTTCATAGGAAACCTTAAACAGAAAACTGTCTGTGGAGGGAAACTGATTGAAATCCTTCATTTTTTATCATCATATAAAATCACCCTATTGGCTACTCTTTAAAACTAACACAAACACATCAGCATGTGTTAATGAGCAAGGCCAAAGGGTTCAGGCTAAATATATTATGCCAGTAAGCTATTACATGGCAGCTTTCTCAAGCTCTGCATTGAAAAGAATATGCTGATAAATTTTCTTATTTTTAAAAAAGTGTGACAAGAAAAGGAAATGTACTATAAGGAAGATAACAAAGGTAAGAATAACATAGTAAAGTTGCATAAAATATAATTGTAATTATTGTGGAAAATATCAATATATTCTTTACTCTGTGCACAATAGTCATCCTACTAGGTTCTATGCACAAGCCCAAGGTCACATACTGGTGTCTGCAAATAGAGGTAGCATTCCCATTTGTATTCCCCTTCATCATATTCAGTGTTACAGTGCTCAAAAAAGACATAAATTATATTTGATACATGAAAGAATAAAATTCATAACTGAATAATAACTCTGCAACCTATTAATACTGGCACCAATATTCTGTAGTTTGTTTTAGCTCTCTGAGCTCAGATCTGCCTCCATGCACAAAGTCTTCCAAACTAAACAATTTAACAGATTTTTACACCGTTAGTAACATGTGCCAATAAAATGAGTTTTCAGTATTGAGAACTCTAGAACTCCCATGACTCAGGTACCCAACCTCTGAAAGATACTTTCTGGGATCACATGAGTATGCTACACTGGCACCAGCTCTAAGAAGCAAAACTTCCAGCCTAGTGATTCTTAGGTAAACCATGAACCTGAGTTAACGAAATGCAAGGAGGCAGTGACATGTTTTGCTGTATCTCTGCCCTTTAGGGCTATAATAGTAACATCACTGAGCTTTACCTGAGAAAATGTGTTTGATTCCTTTCCATGGCTGGTGTTCTACATTTCTGAACACAGTTGTCAGATTTAGGGAAGACATTGGCAGAAAAAAAAAGTTGGAAAATTTTTTTAATATCACAATGTATATAAAAAAGACTTATTGTAAAGAGTTCTCACTTAGGAAATATGAGTAACACTGTTGACAAAGGAAAAATATACTCACTTTTAAGTTAGTCTGAGCATAGTTTAAACCTAGTTTTCTGATTATCTGAAATTTAATTAAAAAACAGTCATTTAAGTAGGTAATCGTTTCATTTTAAAAATAATTTTGGTCAAATTCATTACTTCTATACAGCCATTCCCTCATTAAAATGTAAACATTTTGTCTAGACCCCACTTGTGAAAGACTACCCACTTCTCAATCATAAGTCTGATCTTTAAAAATGAGAAATATTTAACAGTATATGCCATTGACTGCATAACTTTTCTAATATTGTTCAGCAATGCAGATTAAAAGACAAAAAATGCAAAAGGAACAGATACATTATGTGTGTTTGTGAATAGAACGTTAGAAGAGTTTGTCCTGGAGGGAAACATAATAGGCACATCCCCGGAGACAGAAAAACTAGTGCATCTACAATTAATTAATTTGGGTAACATCTTAATCAAAATCCTTGGAGAGCCATTAGACACAGGAAGATATAGAAACCTGTGTATAATGTCAGGACTCATATGAACCAAAGGGAAAGACTGAGGAAACAAAATTGCTTAATTGTTTCAAACTATCCTTCCAATTACTGTTTATGGTTTGCTTGTTTGTTTGCTTTGTTTTTGGGGATTTTTTCCCTATTTTGAATATCATTTGCTTCCACATAAATTTTGAGATTTTTTCAATTTATGGTAAGAATTGTACTGGAAATTTGATAGGAACTGCGCTGAATCTCTGTAGGATTTTTTTTTTTTTTGGTAAAATAGCCATTTTTACAATATTAATCCTTCCAACCCTGGAGCATAAGAATTCTTTCCATGTTCTGATATTTCTTCAGCTTTTTTCTTCAGTGTCTTACAGTTCTCATTAAATGAGTTTTTCATTTCCTTTGTGAGATTTATTCCAAGATATTTTTGACACTGTTATGAGTGGAAGTTTTTCCCCTGATTTCTTTCTATATTTGTTATTGGCATATAGGAAGGCTACTGTTTTTGTGTGTCACTTTTATGTCTTGATACTTTGCTAAACATGTTTATCAGCGTTAGGAGATTTTGTTTCTTGTATCTCAAATTTTCTAGAACTTTCATCCTGAAGGAATTTGGATTTTGTCAAAGGCTTTTTCTGCATCTAAGGAGATGACCATGTAGTTTACATTCTTGAGTCTATTTATGTGGTGGTTTAAATTTATTGGTTTATGTATGTTGAATGATACTTGTATCTCTGGATTGAAGCTGATTTGATCTTGGCCAATGAACTTTTAGCTGTGTTCTTTTTTTCATAAGATTAGTTTTGTCACTTTTTATTATTTTTAAATGTTTCATGTCATATGTTTTGATCATATTTTCTCCAACAAAATCAATAACTCTCCTTTATACAAGAAACAAAAAAAATGAAGAAATCAGGAGAGCAATCACATTCACAAAAAATACTTCTTAAAACTAAGTACCTTAGAATAAATCTAATCAATAAAGAATTTGCAATAAAAGCCTAGACAATATAAGCTTTAGAACACTTTTTTAAACACTGAAGGTTTAGTACGTAAATGGTATCTATAACATACAATGCTGGGCAAACTGGATATCAACATGTAAAAGAATGGAACATACTCTTCCCCTCTCGCCCTACACACAAATCATTTTTAAATAGATCAAAGAGCTCAGTATTAGACCAGAAACTCTGAACATTCTAGAAGAAAGAGTAGGACGTACACTTCAGGATACTTGCTCGGGTAGGGACACTCTGAGTAGAACACCACTCACACAGAAAATAAAACCAGCAATCAAGGGTGAGTGCCATGAAAACTGTTAGTCAAATGCAGAGACAGCATAGAGAATGGGAAAATATCTGTCAGTTACACATCCGACAGTGGACTGTTGTCTGGAATTTACAAAGAACTCAAAAAAAAAATTCTAAACATCAAGAAAAACAAAAACCCTGAACATAAAAGACAAAGATTGTCAGATGACTACAGGAATAAGTGTCTTCTGGCCAAGCAGGGGTTTTTTTCTTGCAGTATATTATAATTATGGTTACCCCAAACTCCTCCCAGTTCCTCCCCACCTCCCTTTCCATCTAGATCCACAACTTTCTGCCTCATGTTAGAAAACAAACAGGCATCTAAGGGATAAAATAAAATAAAATAAAATATAACAAGATAAAACAAACAACAACAACAAAAATACCAATCAGAATAGAACTTCTGAACAAGCCATATGGAAACCTATTTTATAAGTTTCATGTTTGGGGGTAGGGGTGGTGTGTGTGTGTGTGTGTGTGTGTGTGTGTGTGTGTGTGTGTGTAAATCTGATCAAGAACTCTGGTTTTGTGTCATTTGAATGAGAAATGTCCCCTATAGGCTCCTGTATTTAAACACTTGTTTCAAGTTAGTGGTGCTGTTTGGGGGAGGTTTTGGCGCCTATAGAAGGAGCAAACTTATTGGAAAAATACCTCACTGAATGCAAGCTTTGAAGGTTTATGACCTCACACCACTTCCTACTTTCTTTTGCTTCCTGTTTGTGTTTTAAATGTGATCAGACAGCTTCATGCTACATCCATCATTCCATTCCTTCCCTAACACAGTGAATGCTCCCCCTCTGGAATCATGAGCTGACATTAAACCCTATTTTCCTGGTTTTAGTCATGGTATTTTATCAAGAATCAGAAAAGTAACTAGAAGAGAGATCTTACAGGTCCCAGGAGTCATTTTAATAGTATTATTTTGCTAAATATAAAAGTACAAAACTTCTCTCTACATTTGTATCTCTATCCTCATAATCCAGTGTTACTCTTAGATCTTATCAGAGAAATTTTTTCATGTAATGCATGATTGTTAATGCAGAAACTCAAAACCAACCAGAGTTCAGCAAACAGGTTTTATTGGCATGCTCACTACAAAGAGGACATCAATATAACTCCCCATCCTCCCAAAGCTCAGGGACCATGATAGAAGAAGGGCAGAAAGACTGTAAGGGCCAGAGATCAGGAAGGACTAAAGAAAATGATGCATTTAGGACATGACAGTGCTTCTGCATCCATGAACTCACAGCAGCTGTGGGTATCTGCACAAGAACTGTACAAACTCAAGACAATCAACATTACAGATAGACAGGGAAAGGGCTCAGAAGACTGCCTTGGGCTGAGGAACTATTGATTATTGACAGCTGATAGCTTATAATAAAAGGGCAGTCAATTTTTCTTGAAGTTGTGGCCCTTAGTAGCTGACCACACTTCAGTGGACAGCTCCATACTCATGAATATGTGGGCATCACAAACTGCACTCCTTGAATTATTTTTAAAAAGGAGAAACAACGTTAGGGACGATGATGGGGTGGATATGGGAGAAGTTAGGAGGAGGCATGAGGGTGAATATAATCAAAATACATTATAATCATAAAATTCAAAGAATTAATAAAATATATTAAAAGGAGTGGACTGTGAAATGCTATAATAAAATCTAATATTTAAACTACTTTAAAAAGTAGAATGCTCATTATCATGTTCATGCATCAATTCCCTCCCCTCAAGGTTCAAGGATCTAGGCGAGAGAGAAGATGGAAAGATGGCAAGAACCAGAAGTTATGGATGACTCCAAGGAAATGGTGTCTTCTAGACACATCAGGACTAACAGAGACTTTGGCAGCACAGACAGAACCTGTACAGACTCCAGCCAGATGGGGTCCTAGCAATAAGAGGGGAGAGCAGACATAGGTTCCTTCCCCCAACCAAGAACCTATCTGCAATTCACATTTACTTGCAAAGGAAAAATTAGTTTTCTCCAATGGAGTCTCACTGAGTGTATTAAGCACACCTCAGGGCGGGTCCCATGCACAGGAATGGTTGGTAGTTGGCAAACTCAATGGTATTTTTGTAGACGTTTCATCTCATTTTGCTTTGTTTGTGTAATTTTTGTCTTATTGGTCTTTGCTTGCATATTTTGGTTTCTATTTTTGTAGTTATGGGGTATGTATGTATTGTGTTTCTAGATTTATTTGTTTTGTTAAGATAGAAAGATAAAGAACATAAAATTGGAGGTTGGGAGGTTCTGGGAGATATTGGGAGAAATGATCAAAATATATTGCATGATAAAATTAAAATTAGTAAAATAATAAAATAAAAATTAGTAAAAAATTTAAAAATATATGTTATATGAATTTTCAATAAAAAAGAAAAAATGGTCACAGCAAACAAACCAAAAGCCATCCCACTGTGTTTTTATTTAAGTCACAGTATTTAGCACACATGCACTTCCTGTCTTCACTCAACAGACCAGGGAATGTAGTATTCGCTTGTCAGTCACTAGGCTTCCTCAGCCACTGAGCCGGCAGATTGCAGCACATTCTAAAATCTTCTATAGATGCTGAATTGAATATTGTTTCTGCTCTACGGTCTACTTCCGCCTCTTCTGGGACAGTTAAATGTGTGTGTGTGTGTGTGTGTGTGTGTGTGTGTGTGTGTGTGTGAGAGAGAGAGAGAGAGAGAGAGAGAGAGAGAGAGAGAGAGAGAACTTCCCTTAGTTCTACACAGCACAAGACAAACAATATTTCATATATAATTTCTTCAGTATTATTTACCTAAAATTATTTAATGCCACATCAATCATCATAGATTTGTTATCTTATCAACTCTTTCAACTATTTCATTCTTCCACACTGCTTCAAACTCCAAAAATAAAGTATACACTTTTAAAAAGTGAATTTTTATTCTTATCAGGGTAGAATTAAATTTTAGAAATTTCCCAATATGCATTTCTTCTTCATAATGATAATATCTTACTATGCTATATGTTTCTCAATCAGTTAGTGATGTCAATATCTGTGAAAAGCTCTGGCATCATCTGTAGCAAACTTAATCTTACACTAATTTGAACTCATTTATATAATAGATTTCTTAACAAAAATATTTTGTCTTGATTTTCAGCAATTTGTTCTTACATATAACTTCAGAGTAAATCTTTCCTGTAATTTTGATTATAGGACTATAAAATTTCAGATCGTTTTTTTTGAAAGATTTTATTTACTTACATTCTGTAAGTTACTTTCTGAAATTTTAGTTAGGTCATGTTTTCTAGCCAGGCTGTTATTATATAGACATCAATGTGCTGAATTTATTTGGAGACCGTAAGAACAAAATAGGCTGGACTTTCACAAAAGACATATATCTTGTCAAGTTATGATAATATTGTCATAGGTACATGTAATAATTATCAACTTCTCACATATTTTAAGTAGATAATTAAGGAGCCCATCCATGCTCACAAGTTTTAAGAATCCTAAAGTATTTTGAAGAAAGTTGAAATTTTACTGTAGGTCTTAGACTCCCTCAACATCAACATTACAGGATTCCCTATAGATACTAGGACTCTTTTTTAACTTTGTTATTTTGTTTTCAGAGTTAATGAAAATAGTCAATTAGCGAACTTTCCACAAAAATCCCCAAGGTTTTGTACCAGGCCTGAGTGCAAACACCATTTATTATTAAAGAAAACAACACCTCCAGTGGTGTGGAGACAAAGTCATGTTTACTGAAGATGGAATAAGGCAGCAACTACAATTCTTCAGTTACAAGAAAACAGGAGCACACTACTGTTTGGGAAGACCCTGGTTATTTCATTTGTAGGGAAAACAGAACAGTGGATGAAGGATGGAACATCCTGAATTCTGATTAAAGAGTGACAAACATAATTTTTTTAAATG
Source organism: Peromyscus eremicus (assembly GCF_949786415.1). Taxonomy (NCBI): domain Eukaryota; kingdom Metazoa; phylum Chordata; class Mammalia; order Rodentia; family Cricetidae; genus Peromyscus; species Peromyscus eremicus. The sequence goes on from NC_081434.1 coordinate 665,796, forward strand.
AGCTGGACTTTAATCTGAATAAGTTCTCCATTGAAACTGATAAGGCAAAGAAGATAACATGGGTTAGGAAAAAATACTCATTTTGGAAGAATTATTCATATTGAATTTTTAAACAAAAATAAAATTCCACAATGTATCTGCAAAGAAAACTTCTATTGAACTCAAAGAAAGTAAGTATTTTCAGTGTTTGTCATCCTGCATACAAAGAGGTTGTATTATGAAAAGTTCTGTCTTAAACGTAGATTCTACCATCTAAACCCGACATTAGAGACATTCAGATAGCATCCTTGTAACTCGTAACTAAGCTTCCTCTGTATGTATCTGAAAACTGGTTATTCTTGTTTATTAGAAAAGTTTTACACATAGAACTCACAGTGCCTTTTATTCAAACTTTATTGGTATACATTGCTTTACATTTAAAAATTAGAAAATATAATAATGTTGGAGGCAGTAATGAGTGTGTAAATTATTTCTTACACAAACAAAGCTACTCAAGTTGAACAGGAAAATGATCATGAAGAAATGTTTTAAATTTAATATCAAAGGTTTATTTTCTAATTGAAGTAAGTTTAAATGTAAAACTCATAAAGTTGTTTTTCCAGCTGAACTAGTTCTATTTAATAGTACCAAAGAACTCTAAAATTAACAAATCCCTCTAACAAACATTCACTTTAAACAATTTATTTCAAATCTCATTGACATTAATTTAGCCCCTTAAAATATACATGTATTCTAGATGTGTTACATGCCTTAAATCCCAGCACTCAGGAGGCAGAAGCACTTCTGTAAGTTTAAGGTTACCTTGGACTATACCAGGTAACTTTAACTCTTGAACCAAAACTTGAGGTAATAAACTTTCTCATATCAAACATATGAGAAAATTTGTCGAATTTATCAAAAAGCACGTCCATGTGGACTTCAGAAATTCTGGATGATACTGATGTTCTTTTCCACTGACAAGTCCCCAAAGTAATTAAGCATTTATCTCACTTTCTACATTTCTTAAATACTTTTATAACTAGACTTTTAAGTTTTTTATGATAATTACTATTTTACTTGGTCTATTTCTAAGTGATAAAATAATATTAATCTTGTTTTTATGTAGTTTCAATTACAGATATTGTGTTTTTTCTTTTTCTTTTTTTTTTTAAAGGCCACCTTGTTTTGCATAGTAAGCTCCTGACTAGCCTGGGATATTTAGTGAAACCCTGTCTACAAAAAAATCAAACTCCTCCCTCTGCAAAGCTCATGCATAAAAGAAGATTACAAGAGTGTGAGAGCCAGAAGGAGTGGATGTTTCCAAGAAAACAGTGCCTTCCAGACATAAGGACTGACGCACATATGAACTCAAAGAGACTTTGGGAGCAAGCACAAGACCTGCATTGATTGGTTCAGGCAAGGTGGAAGCCCAGTTCTGAGATTAAAAGTGAACATGGGGTCCCTTTCCTAACCAACCAACAAACCATTTGCAATTGATACCCACTGACAAAGGGAAAAACCAGTCGTCGTCGTCGTCGTCGTCCCCCCCCCCCTCCCCCCCCCCGCCGGAGTGGAGGACTGAACCCAGGGCCTTGCACTTGCTAGGTGAGCTCTCTACCACTGAGCTAAATCCCCAACCCCGAAAACCAGTTTTCTATAGTGGAGTCTCAGTGGATATAGCAACCACCCTCCAGAGCAGGTCTCATGCCCAAGAGTAGTAGGCCAACAGAAAACAAACTTCATGACATTCTTGAGAACTTTTTGTTTCACTTTGTTTGATTTATTATGTTTTTATCTTGTTTGTTTTGACTTCTATTTTTGTGTGCAGTTTTTTGTTTTTCTTTTTGTTTTTGAGAAATAGAGAGACAGAGAAAAATAGCATTAAGTTGGGTGAGTAGAGAAACGGGAAGGATCTGGGGGAGGGGAAACATGATCAAATATATAAAAAATAATAATAATAATAACAGTAATAATAACATACAGAAATGTTTTGCTTGTGGAAAAAAGAAGATTATTTAAATAAAACGTATATTATTCAAACTAGATTAAACTATTGGGAATCAGTAGTAAAAGTGGTATTTTCAAAAAGTGGGGAAAATGGAAATGTACAAATACTTATCACAAAAAATAATATGGGATTTTTTGCAAGTATGAACAAATAGCCAAAAAGAATGAGAAATGAGTATGTGGGAAATGGGATTAGATACATGTTGTTATGCTTGTAGTTCTAACCAATGAATAAATGTGAAAATATAGACGTGGGGGAGGTACATTTCCATTACCCTGCTGGATTCTTAATATCACCTTCAAATCATTACAGAAGAGAACACATCAATTCAATCTATTATTTATCTGCAGGCTGGAAGAATTTAGAAGACATTTAGACATGAGGAACCACACACTGGTGACAACATTCATTCTTCTTGGATTGACAGAAGACCCAACATGGCAAATTGTAATTTTCCTTTTCCTATTTATAACTTATCTGCTGAGCATCACTGGAAACCTTATCATTATCCTTCTGACTCTGCTGGATTCCCACCTCAAAACACCCATGTATTTCTTCCTTCAGAAATTTTCCTTCTTAGAAATCTCACTGACATCTACCTGCATCCCTAGATTCCTGGTCAGCATAGTGACCAAGGATAAAACTATTTCCATTGAGGCTTGCTTCACACAATTATTTGCTGGCCTTATCTTCGGGATAGCACAGTTTTTCTTGCTGGCTGTCATGTCCTATGACCGCTATGTAGCCATTTGTAAACCCCTACATTACACCACCATCATGAACACCAGAGTCTGTACTTGGCTATTTGGCACTTGCTGTTTAATTGCTTTGTTGGCGATCTGCCCTGGAGTCATTGTAAGTCTGAGTTTGGAATTCTGCGATGCTATTATTGAACACTTTTTCTGTGACTACTCTCCCATCTTGAAGCTTTCCTGCAGTGATACAAGGTCTATGCAACTGGTCAACTTCATTTTTGCCATCATTATTCTCCTGATTACCTTGGCACTAGTAATGATCTCTTATGGGAAAATCATAAGTACAATTCTGAGGTTCCCTTCTGCCCAGCAGAAGAAGAAGGCCTTCTCTACCTGTTCCTCCCACATGATTGTTGTCTCCATCTCTTATGGCAGCTGCATTTTTATGTATATCAAACCTTCTGCAGAAGAGAGGATAGCTTTAAACAAGGGGGTTGCCATACTCACCATTTCGGTTGCACCAGTACTAAACCCTTTCATATATACCTTAAGAAATAAGCAAGTCAAAGAAGCCCTGAGGGATGTCATTAAAAAATGCACCTCAGCTACTTCAAAACAGTGACTTTGTCCTGATAAAGTGTGCTAGTAAGATCACTGAAAGTTATAGACCGTATCAGCTACTGTTTGACAAATCTCTGTTTTGCTTTTCTATTGTGGAAGTTACAGAAGGTGTCCGTATTTGACTCTAACTCTTCTTCTAGATTTTTATATTTTTAGTGAGGATATCTCTCTTCATTCTTTCCCATATGTGTTGCTGGAATCACTTCATTATTTTAATTTAATGCTATGAATTGTTTCGCTTCCAAAATATTCCATTGTGAATTCCCTATGGAAACAGCATATGTCTATGATTTGCTAGCAAATATGTGCTTAAAGAAAATATTATTTAGGAGCTGTTTTAATAATAACTTATTTTAGTCTATAAATCTCTAGGAACACTTTCTTCTGTGTTACTTTACCAAAACATCTTATATTTTTGGAAACAAACTCTTCTTCCATCTCCCTTAATTTTATTCTTTCTTATTCTCTATCTCTGCTTTTCTTAATAGTGACTGATAGTAATTTTCATATATATTCTTTCTTTTTTATAGGTCATCTACAACATTTTCAATTTTTCTTTTTTATTCTCTCTTTGTCTCAATAAAATACTTAAAAATCTATATTTGCAAATCAGAATATTATTTACAGTCATCAGCAATACATATCCTTGTGACATATTCCACACTTATCATTTTGAAGACTTTTGATTTTCAAAATAAAGAAACCAATAAAACATAAAAGCATCAACATGCTACATCTTCAATATCTATTCTCAATCCCATGTATGTGTCTGTTCTCTCTGTCAGATTCCAATCAACCACCACTGCTATTCATCATAACATGCACATGATACAAACTGGAGCATATGTTTAGCATGCTATAATCGACATGATAAGAAAACTAGCCACACATTTTTCTTATTAAGAACAAAATACATGTTCTCTAAATTTGAATACTATATATTTATATCAGCCTCTTAATGCTCTTTATTCCAGTTGGTTTACTTTTCGCTACTTATAATAATTCAGTATGGATTTTCAAAGACAGAGAAAAGAATCTGAATTTGATACTGTTATGGAAAGCCCACCAGTGATGACCACTCAAATATAGTCTATAGCCTATTGAAAGCTTTATTCCAGCTTCTGGGATCACACTCAGGTATTTGGATCCTAAGTATAGCACCAATTGCCCAGTACATGGGGGTTTTGAAGGCAGAAATCATATCCTGGCATCATGCTCTGCAGCTGGAGTGGGTGGTATAAGCAACCAATTTGACAGAAGCAAAGTGGCTAGATGGAATAGGTTCTTCATAGGAAGTAAAGATAAGCAGTTAGCTAGAAGAGATTTTTTTTTAAAGAAATGAATATAAATTAGCTAGGGTATCTTGACATTGGGTTCCTAGAATAGAGTTGGACAATTTTCCAATAATCCCTTGGGATTCTCCATAAAAAAGATCTAATTCTAGTTAAACGTAAAATGGCATCAGCAGGAATAAAAATGGAGGGACCTCTGCACTGTCTGCCCTGTCACAATACTCTGTGCTCCTTAACTAAAACTTCCTCATACAGTATCCACAGACAATTCTGTTTATACTGGAGTCTAATAGCAATTTGTGTTTTGAAACATGAGACATAGTTCTTGAACAGCTTTTAATAGCAGGAAGAATCTAAATGTATGTGTATGCATTAGATCCAAAGAACTTTATTTACATAGAATAACTTTGCAGGTAGAAGTAATTTACAAGGGTGTTCCAAGAATGTTAATTATGTACTGAATCTGTTTCAATATTACTTGTTTGCTTGGTGGGTTGCATTTTTGAGCCCAAGGATAATTTGTTCCGAATGTAAAAGTAAAACCTCTAGGGTAGACAAACTAAATCTTATCACCTGCCCAGAAGGGAATGGAGGAAAAAAGAAAAGACAAAAAACATGGCATTTGAGTTACCAGGCTGGGGATCTGCCAGATGATATAAAGTAGCCATAGAGTTGGAAGTGGGGATTTTTCGAGAAAAAAGTAAGGAAGCCCGAAGTATCAGGGAAAGCATACCTTGGTTCTTGCCAGTATCAGAGGAGAGAGAAGAGATATGAAAGATAGATAGTTAGATAGATAGATAGATAGATAGATAGATAGATAGATAGATAGATAGATAGATAGATGATAGACAGGCAGACAGAGAGAGAGAGAGAGAGAGAGAGAGAGAGAGAGAGAGAGAGAGAGAGAGAGAGAGAGAGAGAGAGAGAAGCCTCTTAGGTCAGTTCTCCAAAAAGTGGGCTGACCCATCTAAAACTCATGCCTCTCTGCCTGTAGGGACTGAGCTGGCAGTTGAAAATTCTGAAAAGAAAAAAATACAGTAGCACATGAAATAATTATTCCAGAGTAGAAAATGAAATTCTCTCCTTCAGGGCTCCCTAACCTTACTAGTTCATTGCTATACAGGCTGCATTAAAGGGAAAAATGCCAGGGTTTGTCTGGGTGGGCACTGTTCCCCCCGCATCTTTAGTAACATGGAGTTTGGGCTGTAGTTAAGTACAGATTTACTGACTATACTGCCAATTTGGATACAGGGCTTATAAAAATACAGCTGTGGTAGCACGACATATATTAATAATTGGGACAGTAAGAGCTGTGAAAGAAGTGAGCAGTCCTACAGTACTGGACCTTTAAACAAAATATAGAATTATGCTTTCTCAAAACAAGAATTTCCACTGTATTTTCAGTTAGCAATATAAATGTAGGCCTGGTGGTGGTGGCGTGTAATATCAGCATTCTGGAGGCAGAGCCATGCGGATATCTGTGAGTTCAAAACCAGCCTGGTCTACAGAGCAAAATGCAGGACAGGCACCAAAACTATACAGAGAAACCCTGTCTCAAAAAAAAATGTGGGTATATTGGTAGATTTTAAAACTGTAGGCAGTGACTTTTCATTTGATTAGATAATATAAATACTGAGGATACATTGGTACACATGTCTTCTAATACTGTGGAATTACATTTATCTTTTTATTCCTTTACTAAGCAAGCTAATAGATGTAGGAATAACAAAGAAAAATACTGGCATTATTAGTATGATCAAAACATAAATTTGTAGCATGATTAACACTGTTCACAGCATATAAAGAAAACATTTGCATTTCTTTATGTCCGTTTTCCCCAGATCCACTGCTCCTCCATATCCATTCAGAAAAGAATAGGACTCCCAGTCATATCAACTTAACCTGGCATAACAATATGCAGTAAGATGAGGCATAACACTCAAATAAAGGCTGGACAATGAAAACAAGTAGGAGGAAAGGGGTCTTGTGATAAGGCAAAAGAGTCAAAGACACCTGCCACTCCCACTATTAGGAGTCCAACAAAAAACCCAAGCTAAACAACCACAGCATGTGTGCAGAGGATCTAGCACAAATTCATATAGGCTCCGTGATTGCCTATGTGCTCTGACTACTTGATTCTGTGGGCCTTGTTCTCCTGGTGTCATCAACCCCTCAGGCTCCTACAATCCATCCTCCCTATCTTCATGGGATTCCCTGACCTCTGCCTAATGATTGTGGGTCTCTGCACCTGCTCACATCAGCTGATAGAAGCCTTTATAAAGATGATTGGGCTAGGCACTGATCTATACCATCAAATGGGCAAAAAAGTACAACATACATCCTGATCTAACAAAAATGAGAATGTGCTAAATGTCATTAGTTGATTCTCCTGAACAAAAGGAGAGATTGAGTCAATAGAATACTGTGGGTATTTGTTATCTCCAAATCTATACTTCTGTGTCTACTGACAGGCATTCATCACATTTTGGATGTTTTCTTTCTACTTGGCCAAACTGTATCTTCAATGTCCCAAGTAATCCCACATTTATTCTGGTATAAAATGGACAGGAATAAGAGCAGAAAGTATGGTGCAGGACAAGATAGAAGAATGAAAGCTTACATCTCTGAGTAGAATGTGCTTTTATGTTGGTTACCTTAAGTAGTCTTTATAAACCCTCCTAAGTAACTGCACTTCATAGAGCAGAGAATTAAGATGGGGAAGTAGGAGAGAAGTAGGCATTCTATGTCCTAAAGTATCCCATGATTGTTTTATGGTTAATAATAATTGTCAATTCAACACCTAAGAGAAAAGCTTACAAGTACACTTGTGAGGGATTTTGGAGATAAGGTTAATTGATGCTGGAAAAACCCATCTTATTTGTGGGTGGGAACATTCCCTGAGCACTAGATCATGGACTATATAAATGAATACGGTAAGCTGAGCACTACTAAGCATGCACCAATTTATAACAATTCTTGACTGTAGATGTAGTGTGACTAGCTTTTCAGTTTCTCACTGATGTATCTTTCCCTACAATGAAGGGATGTAACTTAGAATTGTGAGCCAGACAATCTTTTTCTCCCTTAATTTGTTTGTGTCATGGTATTTTATCACACCAATGGTGAAAGAAACAAAGACAGTTGGTATACATGCATATGTTGTGGTGGGTATATAACTCTTGGATCACTGTCTTCTGTGTTAAGTACCACAATTTCAAGGAAAAAATTTCATTATGTTAAGCAGGAAAAAAATAATTATTCTACCTATCACTTTAGTATGACTTAAGTTGAATCCAATGCTTAGATGTGGTACTTTCTTCCTGAGAAGTGGTCAATTGCTAGGTGATTGACTTCCCCAGCTGAAATAATAAGTCTGTTTCAAGGCCAGAAATTCTATTCTGTTGACATCAGAATTACTAGATTCCCTATAGATACTAGGACTCTTTATTAACTTGGTTATTTTGCTTTCATAATTAATGATAAAAATAGTCAATTAGTGTACTTTCCACAAAGATCCCCAAGGTTTTGTACTAGGTCTGAGTGAAAACATCATTTATTATTAAGGAACATGACAACCTTGAGTGGTATGGAGGCAAAGTCTTGTTTATTGAAGATGGAATAAGGCAGCGACTACAATTCTTCAGTTATAAGAAAACAGGAGCACACTACTGTTTGGGAAGACACTGGTTATTTCATTTGTAGGGAAAATAAAACAGTGGATTGAAAGATGGAACATCCTGTATTCTGATTAAAGAGTGGGGAATGTAATTATTTTTAAAATTAGCTGAATTTTAATCCAGGAGGTGGTGGCACATGCCTTTAATTCCAGCACTTGGGAGGCAGAGGCAGGCAGATCCCTGTGAGTTCAAGGTCAGCCTGGTCTACAGAGTGAGATCCAGGACAGGCACCAAAACCACACAGAGAAACCCTGTCTCGGAAAAAACCAAAAAAAAAAAAAAAATTCTGAATAAGTTCTCCACTTAAACTGATAAGGCAAAGTTATAAGTATGGGTTAGGAAAAAATACTCATTTTGGAAGAATTATTCATATTGAATTTTTAAACAAAATAAAATTCCACGATGTATCTGCAAACAATATTTCTGTTGAACTCAAGGAAAGTAAGTATTTTCTATGTTTTTCAAGCTGCATATAATGAGGTTGTATTATGAAAAGTTCTGTCTTGAATACAGATTATACCATCTAAACCCAACATTAGAGAAATTCAGACAGCATCCTTGTAACTCATGGCTAAGCTTCCTCTGTATGTATCTGAAAACTGGTTATTCTTGTTTATTAGAAAAGCTTTACACATAGAACTCACAGTGCCTTTATTCAAACTTTATTGGAATACATTGCTTTATTTTTAAAATTAGAAAATATAATACTTAATGTTGGAGGCAGTAATGAGTGTGTAAATTATTTCTTACACAAACAAAGCTACTCAAGTTGAACAGGAAAATGATCATGAAGAAATGTTTTAAATTTAATATCAAAGGTTTATTTTCTAATTGAAGTAAGTTTAAATGTAAAACTCATAAAGTTGTTTTTCCAGCTGAACTAGTTCTATTTAATAGTACCAAAGAACTCTAAAATTAACAAATATCACCAACAAATAATCACTTTATTATTATTTATTTCAAATCTCACTGTCATTAATTTAGCCCCTTAAAATATATATTTATACTAGATGTAGTGTTACATGCCTTAAATCCCAGAATTTAGGAGGCAGAAGCATCTCTGTAAATTTAAGATCACCCTGGACTATAACTGGGTAACTTTAAATAACTCCTGAACCAAAACTTGAGGTAATGAACATTCTTATATCAAACATATGCCAAATTTATCGAAAAGCACATCCATGTGGACTTCAGGAATTCTGGATGATACTGATGTTCAATTCCACTGACAAGTGCCCAAAGTAACTGAACATTTATCTCACTTTCAATGTTTCTTAAATACTTTTATAACTAGACTTTTAAGTTTTTTATGATAATTACTATTTTACTTGGTCTACTTCTAGGGATAATAAGTAAAACCCTGTCTCAAAATGTCAAACTGGTCCCCTCAAGGCTCATGCAGAAATGGAGATTGAAAGAGCATAAGAGCAAGAGGGGATGGATGTTTCCAAGAACAGTGTCATACAGGACTGATACACCTATGAACTCAAAGAGACTGTGGTAGAATCACAAGGCCTGCATTGATTGGTTCAGACAAGGTGGAAGCCCAGCTTTGAGACAAAAAGTGAACATGGGTTCCATTCCTGACCAGGAAACCATCTGCAATTGATACCCACTGATAAAGGAAAAACCAATTTTCTGTAATGGAGTCTCAGCGGATATATCAACCACCCTCCAAAGCAGGCCTCATGCCCAAGAGTAGTTGGCCAACAGGAAACAAACTTCATGACTTTTTTGAGTATTTTTTTATTTCATTTTCTTTTGACTTGTTATGTTTTTAATCTTGTTTTTTGTGGGTTTTTTTTTTTCATGTGGAGTTTTGGGGATTTTTAGAGAAAAAGACAGGTAAAAAGAGTACAAAGTGGTGTGGATAAGAAAATGGGGAGCATCTGGGGGAGTTGGAGGAGGGTAAATCTTATCAAAATATTTAAAAATAATAATAATAAAATACAGAAAATGGTTTGTGGAAACAAAGAAGGTCATTTAAATAAATGCATATTACTCAAATTAGCCTAAAATATTACTTGGGAATCAGTAGGAGTGGGAATTGTATTTTCAGAATATCAGGAAAAAATGGAAAATGTGCAAATACTTATAAAAAAATACCCAATATTTTCCAATTATAAAAATAGCTTACAATAATGAGTATCCAGGAAATGGGATTAGATACATGTTGTTATGCTTGTAGTTCTAACCAATGAATAAATGTGAAAATATAGACGTGGGGGAGGTACATTTCCATTACCCTGCTGGATTCTTAATATCACCTTCAAATCATTACAGAAGAGAACACATCAATTCAATCTATTATTTATCTGCAGGCTGGAAGAATTTAGAAGACATTTAGACATGAGGAACCACACACTGGTGACAACATTCATTCTTCTTGGATTGACAGAAGACCCAACATGGCAAATTGTAATTTTCCTTTTCCTATTTATAACTTATCTGCTGAGCATCACTGGAAACCTTATCATTATCCTTCTGACTCTGCTGGATTCCCACCTCAAAACACCCATGTATTTCTTCCTTCAGAAATTTTCCTTCTTAGAAATCTCACTGACATCTACCTGCATCCCTAGATTCCTGGTCAGCATAGTGACCAAGGATAAAACTATTTCCATCAAGGCTTGCTACACACAATTATTTACTGCTTTTATCTTCGGGATAGCACAGTTTTTCTTGCTGGCTGTCATGTCCTATGACCGCTATGTAGCCATTTGTAAACCCCTACATTACACCACCATCATGAACACCAGAGTCTGTACTTGGCTATTTGGCACTTGCTGTTTAATTGCTTTGTTGGCGATCTGCCCTGGAGTCATTGTAAGTCTGAGTTTGGAATTCTGCGATGCTAATATTGAACACTTTTTCTGTGACTACTCTCCCATCTTGAAGCTTTCCTGCAGTGATACAAGGTCTATGCAACTGGTCAACTTCATTTTTGCCATCATTATTCTCCTGATTACCTTGGCACTAGTAATGATCTCTTATGGGAAAATCATAAGTACAATTCTGAGGTTCCCTTCTGCCCAGCAGAAGAAGAAGGCCTTCTCTACCTGTTCCTCCCACATGATTGTTGTCTCCATCTCTTATGGCAGCTGCATTTTTATGTATATCAAACCTTCTGCAGAAGAGAGGATAGCTTTAAACAAGGGGGTTGCCATACTCACCATTTCGGTTGCACCAGTACTAAACCCTTTCATATATACCTTAAGAAATAAGCAAGTCAAAGAAGCCCTGAGGGATGTCATTAAAAAATGCACCTCAGCTACTTCAAAACAGTGACTTTGTCCTGATAAAGTGTGCTAGTAAGATCACTGAAAGTTATAGACCGTATCAGCTACTGTTTGACAAATCTCTGTTTTGCTTTTCTATTGTGGAAGTTACAGAAGGTGTCCGTATTTGACTCTAACTCTTCTTCTAGATTTTTATATTTTTAGTGAGGATATCTCTCTTCATTCTTTCCCATATGTGTTGCTGGAATCACTTCATTATTTTAATTTAATGCTATGAATTGTTTGGCTTCCAAAATATTCCACTATGATTTCCCTATGGAAACAGCATATGTCTATGATTTGCTAGCAAATATGTGCTTAAAGAAAATATTATTTAGGAGCTATTTTAATAATAATTTATTTTAGTCTATAAATCTCTAGGAACACTTTCTTTGGCTTTGTGTTACCAAAGTACCTTGTATTTTTGGAAACAAACTCTTCTTCCATCTCCCTTAATTTTATTCTTTCTTATTCTCTATCTCTGTTTTTCTTAATAGTGACTGATAGTAATTTTCATACATATTCTTTCTTTTTTATAGGTCATCTACAACACTTTCAATTTTTCTTTTTTTATTCTCTTTGTCTCAATAAAATACTCAAAAATCTATATTTGCAAACAAGAATATTATTTACAGTCATCAGCAATACATATCCTTGTGACATATTCCAAACTTCTCATTTTGAAGTCGTTTGATTTTCAATAAAGAAACCAATAAAACATAAAAGCATCAACATGCTACATCTTCAATATCTATTCTCAATCCCATGTATGTGTCTGTTCTCTCTGTCAGATTCCAATCAACCACCACTGCTATTCATCATAACATGCACATGATACAAACTGAAGCATATGTTTAGCATGCTATAATCGACATGATAAGAAAACTAGCCACACATTTTTCTTATTAAGAACAAAATACATGTTCTCTAAATTTGAATACTATATATTTATATCAGCCTCTTAATGCTCTTTATTCCAGTTGGTTTACTTTTTGCTACTTATAATAATTCAGTATGGATTTTCAAAGACAGAGAAAAGAATCTGAATTTGATACTGTTATGGAAAGCTCACCAGTGATGACCACTGAAATATAGTCTATACCCTGTTGAAAGCTTTATTCCAGCTTCTGGGATCACACTCAGGTATTTGGATCCTAAGTGTAGCACCAATTGTCCAGCACATGGGGGTTTTGAAAGCAGAAATCATATCCTGGTATCTTGCTCTGCAGCTGAAGTGGGTGGCATAAGCAACCAAATTGACAGAAGCTAAGTGGCTAGATGGAATAGGTTCTTCATAGGAAGTAAAGATAAGCAGTTAGCTAGAAGAGATGTTTGCACAAACCAGTAGTTTTAAAGAAATGAATATAAATTAGCTAGGGTATCTTGACATTGGGTTCCTAGAATAGAGTTGGATAATTTTCCAATAATCCCTTAGGATTCTCCATAACAGAAATCTAATTCTAGTTAAACCTAAAATGGCCTCAGCAGGAACAAAAATGGAGGGACCTCTGCACTGTCTGCCCTGTCACAATACTCTGTGCTCCTTAACTAAAATTTCCTCATATAATATCCTTACAGACAATTCTATTTATACTGGAGTCTAATAGCAATTTGTGTTTTGAAAGCACGAGACATAGTTCTTGAACAGCCTTTTAATAGCAGGAAGAATCTAAATGTATATGCATGCATTAGATCCAAAGAATTTTATTTACATAGAATAATTTTGCAAGTTAAAATAATTTACAAGTATGTTCTAAGTATATTAATTATTTACTGAATTGGTTTCGATATTACTTGTTTGCTTAGTGTGTTTGCATTTTAAAGCCCAAGGACAATTTGTTCCGAATGTAAAAGTAAAACCTCTAGGGCAGACAAACTAAATCATATCATCTGCCCAGAAGGGAATGGAGGAAAAAAGAGAAAACAAAAAAAACATGGCATTTGAGTTACCAGTCTGGGGATCTGCCAGATGATGGAAGGTAGCCATAGAGTTGGGGGTGGGGTTTTTTTAGAGAAAAAGTAAGGAAGCCCAAAGTATCAGGGAAAGCATACTTTGGTTCTTGCCAGTATCAGGAGAGAGAAGAGATACGAAAGATGATAGATAGATAGATAGATAGATAGATAGATAGATAGATAGATAGATAGATAGAAGCCTCTTGGGTCAGATCTCTGAAAAGTGGGCTGACCCATCTAAAACTCATGCCTCTCTGCTTGTAGGGACTGAGCTGGAAGTTGAAAATTCTGAAAAGAAAAAAATACAGTAGCACATGAAATAATTATTCCAGAGTAGAAAATGAAATTCTCCCCTTCAGGGCCCAGTAACCTTACTAGTACATTGCTATACAAGCTGCATTAAAGGGAAAAATGCCAGGGTTTGTCTGGGTGGGCACTGTTTCCCCAGCAGATTTAAAAGCATGGGGTTTGGGCTGTAGGTAATACAGATTTACTGACTATCCTGCCAATTTGGATACAGGGCTCATAAATCTACAGCTGTGGTAGTAAGATGTATATTAATAATTGGGACAGTAAGAGCTGTGAAGTGAGCAGTCCTACAGTACGGGACCTTTAAACAAAACATAGAATTATGCTTTCTCAAAACAAGAATTTCCACTGTATTTTCAGTTACCAAAAAAAAAAAATGTAGACTGGGTGGTGGTGGGCATAATATCAGCATTCTGGAGGCAGAGCCATGCAGATCACTGTGAATTTGAGACCAGCCTGGTCTACAGAGTGAGATCCAGGACAGGCACCAAAACTACATAGAGAAACCCTGTGTTGAAAAAAAAAAGAAAGAAAGAAAGAAAGTGGATATATTGGTAGATTTTAAAACTGTAGGCAGTGACTTTTCATTTGATTAGATAATATAAATATTGAGGATACATTGGTACACATGCCTTCTAATACTGTGGAATTACATTTATCTTTTTATTCCTTTACTAAGCAAGCTAATAGATGTAGGAATAACAAAGAAAAAATACTGGCATTATTAGTATGATCAAAACATAATAAATTTGTAGCATGATTAACACTGTTCACATATAAAGAAAATATTTTAATTTCTTTATGTCTTCCAGGGAATAATTAATTTTGAGTTATATATAATTTTTTAAATTATTTTTTCTTTTTATTTTTCCTTACCATTTTCTCATACAATACACCCCCAACTCAGCCTCTCCTTCTTTCCTCCTCCCTTTTTCCGCAGATCCACTGCTCCTCTGTATTCATTCAGAAAAGAGCAGGACTCCCAGTCATATCAACTTAACATGGCATAACAAGATGCAGTAAGATGAGGCATAACACTCAAATAAAGGCTGGACAAGGTAAACCAGTAGGAGGAAAGGGGTCCTGTATTCAGGCAAAAGAGTCAAAGACACCTGCCACTCCCACTATTAGGAGTCCAACAAAAAACCCAAGCTAAACAACCACAGCATGTGTGCAGAGGACTTAGTACAAACCCATACAGGCTCCGTGATTGCCTATGTGCTCTGCCTACTTGATTATTTGGGCTGTGTTCTCCTAGTGTCATCGACCCCCTCAGGCTCCTACAATCCATCCTCCCTGTCTTTGTGGGATTCCCTGACCTCTGCCTAATGGTTGTGAGTCTCTGCACCTGCTCACATCAGCTGATAGAAGCCTTTATGAAGATGATTGGGTTAGGCACTGATCTGTACCATCACATGGGCAAAAAAGTACAACACACATCCTGATCTAACAAAAATGAGAATGTGCTAAATGTCACTAGCTGATTCTCCTGAACAAAAGAAGAGATTGAGTCAATAGAATACTGTGGGTATTTGTTATCTCCAAATCTATACTTCTGTGTCTACTGACAGGCATTCATCACATTTTGGATGTTTTCTTTCTACTTGGCCAAACTGTATCTTCAATGTCCCAAGTAATCCCACATTTATTCTGGCATAAAATGGACAGGAATAAGAGCAGAAAGTGTGGTGTAGGACAAGATAGAAGAATGAAAGCTTACACCTCTGAGTAGAATGTGCTTTTATGTTGGTTACCTTAAGTAGTCTTTATAAACTCTCCTGAGTAACTGCACTTCATAGAGCAGAGAAATAAGATGGGGAAGTAGGAGAGAAGTAGGCATTCTATGTCCTTAAGTATCTCATGATTGTTTTATGGTTAATAATAATTGTCAACTCAACACCTAAGAGAAAAGCTTACAAGTACACTTGTGAGGGATTTTGGAGATAAGGTTAATTGATGCTGGAAAAACCCATCTTATTTGTGGGTGGGAACACTCCCTGAACACTAGATCATGGACTATATAAATGGATAGGGTAAGCTGAGCACTAGTAAGCATGCACCAATTCATAACAATTCTTGACTGTATATGTAGTGTGACTAGTTGTTTCAGTTTCTTGCTGACATATCTTTCCCTACAATGAAGGGATGTAACGCAGAATTGTGAGCCAGACAATCTCTTTCTCCCTTATTTTGTTTGTGTCATGGTATTTTATCACACCAATGGTGAAAGGAACAAAGACAGTTTGTGTACATGCATATGTTGTGATGGGTTTTTAACTCCTGGATCACTGTCTTCTGTGTTAAGTACCACAATTTCAAGGAAAAAAATTCATGATGTTAAGCAGGAAAGAATAAATAATTATTCTACTATCTCTTTAGCATGACTTAACTTGAATCCAATGTCTTAGGGGTGGTCCTTTCTTCCTGAGAAATGGTCTATTGCTAGGTGATTGACTTTCCCAGCTGAAATAATGGATCTCTTTCAAGGCCAAAAATTCTATTCTATTGCCTAGGAATTTTCTATTAATGAACATTTTTTGCTACTCTAACATCCCCCATATGAAAATGTAACTCAAAAATTATTTAGGAACCAGATCAGGGATCAAAATCCCCAAACACTTCTGACATCTCTGGCTTCTGGGAAGGACAAGAGGCCCAAGTATGTTTGTCTTTATCCATGAAAGGAACTGGTTACTTTTCTTGTGAGTCTTTGTCCTAAACTCTGGAGCCAGTGTTCACCTCCTTTTTCATCATCATCTCCACCCACTCTAAAGAAGTACCACTAACTGCCATCATGGAATTTATGCAGTGACTAGTCTGCCTTCTTCCATCTCTGTGGGGCTATAGGTGTATAGTTAAGGATATTCCTCCAGTCGGCCCATCTAAAAGGACCCAAAATCTGCATCAGCAATTTTATTTATAAAACTCCACAATATAGAAAGAAAAGCAATTCTTTAACTAGTGGCCAAAAAGATATGTGAAGGAGAAATAAAGACAAGAGTTATTAGCATTACATGACCTAGGCAGATAATCAGGAAAACCAAAACAAAGCCTAATTTTTACATGTTCAAAACAACATCTTCTACAATCTCTTCGATAGGCTTTTGAGAAAGGGTCTTGCAATGTAATCCAGACTGGCCTTGAGTTCCCCATTTAATATCAAGTATTCCACAAACATGTAGGTATCCTTATCCTCTTCCCTTATGTTCTTCCCTGCCCACTAATTCCTATTTTTAAGGATCTGAACTGATCTACAGAGCCACAAATACTCTAATACCAAAATTAAATAGAGAAACAATGAGCCATAGATCAATTCTTCTGATGAAGATAAATGCAAAATCCTTAACAAAATTCTAGAAAAATTGCATATAATAAAAACATTTAAGAGATCAAATGCTATTTTGTATATGTTTCATTCTACAGATGAAAAAGGAGTTTTACATACACAAAATATCACAGGAGTTAAATCAAGAATAAAAATCACATGGTTGATCTCAATAGATCAAGAAAAACCTTTAACAAAATTTTACATACTTTATGATAATTATGATAATATCTGAAAAATTCTAAGAATAGAAGTCTACAAAATATATATGACAGACCCACAGCCAATATTATACTAAATGGACTAATGGAATATTGAAAATGTTCCCCTAAAATCAGGAACAAGGCACTTTTATTCACCATCCTCATCATGTTCAACATATGATTGCATTCTTAGAGCACTAAGTCAAGAGAACAGAACTAAAGGGTACAAACAGAAAAAGCACTAAAATTCCTCCTAGTTCCACATAACTATATTTTATACCTAGACAACATTAATTACTCCATCAGGATATTTTTAGATCTGATGAACAAATCTAGTAAAAACAGCAGAAGAAATTGATTTATAAAAATATGCAGCTTTTTAGTACTTACAAAAATACTAAGCCAGGCGGTGGTGGCACAAGCCTTTAATCCCAGCACTGGGGAGGCAGAGCTAGGCAAATCTCTGTGAGTTTGAGGCTAGCCTGGTCTACAGAGTGAGATCCAGGACAGGCACCTAAACTACACAGAGAAACCCTGTCTCAAAACAAACAAACAAAGAACAAAACACTAACCATGAAATTAAATATGTATAATAAAAATATACACTGGAGAAAGGTAATACAGGATACTAAAACATGCATAATATCCCATGTTCATTATCTTGAAAAAGTTATATTGTGTCAGTGGCCATATTATCTGAAGCAACCCACACATTCAGTGCAGTAACAATCACAACACCCATGCCGTTCTTCATAAGAGCAGAAAACAATACCAAAATTCAAACAAAATCTCCATAGATTCAACATACCCAAATGAATCTTGACAAAAATAGAATAGGACTGAGGTTTCTCAATAGACAATTTAAATTTATGCTTCAAACCCATAGTGACAAACCATAGTGAATGGTATTGGAATGAAAACAAGCAGATGAATTAATAGAATATAAATACATTCAGCTACAGCCATGACTCTTGACAAATGTAAAAACAAATGGTAGAGAAGAGACAGACACCTTAACAAGTGGTAGTGGTACATCTAATTTAAATGATAAAAGCTAGATTAATCTCTCTACTCCTGTATATCAGCTTCAGATAGAATCATGATCTCTTTATAATGTATTTTCGTTCTCCTTCATAAATCAGTTCCTTATCATGTTTTCAAAAATTAGTTTATTGGACAGTTTCACACAATTATATAATATACATTGGTCATTTTCACCTCTATTACCTTCTCTTGTCCTCCCAGTCCTTCTAGTGGAATCCTTTAAACTTGAGTGGGGAGTCATTTACCAGAGCATGGGCAACATACCACTGGCTATGACACTGAAGAAAATATCTTCCTATCTATCAGCAGCCATTCACTGTTCTCATGGGAGAGGAGAGATGACTCAGGCTGGAATGTTGAGGGACTTACCCATGTGCAAGTGACTATTGGTGTTGTTAGACCATAAGTGCAACAACTATGTCATACACAAAAGATAGGGGTTCATAGCCTACCTCCTCTTCCCCTGACTCTTAAATTTTTTTTTTTTTTTTTGGTTTTTTGAGACAGGGTTTCTCTGTGTAGCTTTGCGCCTTTCCTGGAACTCACTTGGTAGCCCAGGCTGGCCTTGAACTCACAGAGATCCGCCTGGCTCTGCCTCCCGAGTGCTGGGATTAAAGGCGTGCGCCACCACCGCCCGGCGACTCTTAAATTCTTTTACTCAACTCTTAGGCATTGTGCTGTTCCCTGAGCCCAAGAGGGGAAGACATATACACATATATACATATATACATACATACAAATATGTATTAGCATACATATCAATAGTCACTTTTTTTAACCTGTTGGCCAGTTACAAGTCTTCACAATAACAGACATCTACTCTAATCAACACTAAATACTCTTACCAATACTAATGTTGATAAGTGCTAATCTATGGCCATAAACAAATACTTTGAAGACATAATGATAGCCATAACATGTCCCAATAATAGCTTATTCCCCAAGACCTAGAGCCTCACTAGTCATGAGCTTTTGATGAGGTTTACAATAAGCAGGAACTTCCTTCTTCGAAGCAGCAATAAGTTAAATCAAAAAGTGATTAGTGACTGCCATAAGAATCATGCCACTATTGCACCAGGGATGCAACAATTTGCCAGACCATTTAACTATTTGGTCTTCAGAGTCCACAGCTGGGTAAAACACGGATTTTTCTCTCTCAACAACCTGCATGGCAAATTCCTCCAATATGAAATCATGCCATCAGGGCTTAAGCTTCTACCTTAGTTCCATCTTTATTTCTGTGTGTATTACACCTAAACAATGAGATATCTTCAACAATATAGTCATCACTTATCTACGGTGTGAAACCATAAGAAATGCCAATAGCCTGTTTGGTTTGGGAGGCCCTAGGAGGCTCCTTCACTAAATTCTAGAAAGGTATCATACTTTTGGCACTGATGTTTTCCTTTGGTAACACATGGTTCTGGGATGAATATTATTCATGCTGGCACTATACTTTAATTCAATTCATTGACAAAAGTTAGATATACTATTAAATTAGCTTACACAGTAATTTGGTTTCTATGGGGCTTTTTTAACTGTCTTTAGTTTTGATTAACACCTCCTACTGTTTTCTCTCCTCTGTATTTCTTACCTCCCACCCTCTCTTAAGCCTTTTCACTCTCAGTATCCCCCAACTTTCATATCACACCTGTTCTCATACCCTCCATATCCTGCCCTCTTTCTCCTCCTCCTGTGGTTCTTTTCTAATTCTCTCACATGTACAAACATTAACTTCAACTTGAGCAAAGAAATCTAAAATTTTGAAGGTAGAATCCACATATGAGAGAAAAGAAGTGACATTTGACTTTCTGTGTTACCACTTTTAGGTAAACTCTTCATTTAGATTTACCTCTTCATTTCAACCATTTCCACACAAATTTCATAATTTCGGTCTGTTCTTTCTTCTTTATACTCCTGAATAAAATTCCATTGTGTGTATATATCACAATTCCATTTTCATTTTATTAGTTGATGACCAACTAGGGTGATTCTCATTCCTAGCTATTGTAGGTAGAGAAACTATGAATATTGATGTACAAGGGTTTTTATGGTATCCTATGGTAGCTTAGGAAGTGGGGTAGATTAGTCACACCATAGTTCTGTTTTAGCTATTTAAGGAAATAAAACACTGAGGTGTTTTTAGTATTTAATATGGCTTATATCATGGTCATAGATATGTTACAATCTCCCCAGAATTTACCACACTTTTCCATTTGTTTCTTTGATAATAGCCACTCTGGCTAGGGTATGCCACATAGAGTATTCAAAGTAATTTGATTTTCATGTCTTTGGAGCTAAGAATATTTAACACTTTTTAAAATGTTAATAGATTTATATTCTTATTGTCAGGGCCTTCTTTTTTATTGAATGGGTTCCAGGGCCCAATTTTATTGAATAGCTGTTTTTCTTGATGTTTGCTGTTTTGAGGGGTTATTTTATGTTCTACATGAATCCTCTGTTAAATACGTACTTGACAAATATTGTCTGATTTTGTGGACTTCCCATTCATTCAAATAGCAGTTTTTATTGCTATACACTGTCTTTTAAATTTCAGAGGATTCCATCTGTATGCCTTATTTCCTAAGTAACATATTCAGAAAGTCCTTACCTATGCCAGTATTTTGTAATTTTTTCCTGCTTTTTCCTCTTGCTGTTCAGTTATTCAATGTGATGATTTTGTCCTTCTTTTCTTTTTCTCCTCAGTCTATCATAAAATCATTATAGCAACACGAAATAGAATCTTCTTTCTAAAAATAATGAATGCTGGTAAGGATGTAGGCAAAGGAACCCTAATGTACTGCCAGTGTGAATGCAGATTACTTCACTCACTCTACAGTATAAAGACATCACAAAATAACTATAAATATAATCACAATGTTTAACAGATCAACCACTCCAAAGTATACACTCACAGGTGTCAGTCACTATACAAGATATGAGTGAATAGCCATGTTTACCATGTTTATTGAAACACTTTTCACAATATCTATATCATGGAGTCAGCCTAAGTGACTGTCAATAGGGAGATATATTAAGAAAATAAAGTAGATAAACATAATTAGTAATTTTCAGCCCCCCAAAACAACAAAATCATGTTAGTTTCAGGAAAAGGGATAGAACTGGAGCTCAACATATAAAACAGTAAGTCAGATTCCCCAAGACAAAGATCACGTGCTTTTTGTCATATGTGGAAAAGAAAAATGTTTTTATGAAAGTAGAGAGAAGGAGTCACACAATTATTCTGAAAAGTATGTACAACCTATAAAATGCACTTTGAGTACATATATGTGCATGTCTCTGTGTGGGGTTGTGCATGTAAGTGTAGTGTCTCTGGAGGCCATAAGAAGGTGTAAGACCTGAAGAGCTGTAGTTACAGGTGGTTGTGAACCAGGCAATGTGGGGCTTAGGAGAAGAGTTCAAGTCCCCTGCAAGGGAAGAACAAGTTTGTACCTCATCTTAAGTATTCTTAACTATTGAGCCCTCCCTACAGCACCGATAAATGCACCTTGAATAGAAATTTAAAACCAAAACCCCACTCTGTGGTTGAGGAGGTAAGAAACAAGGGTCCTGATACACTGCTGTTGGGAATTTAGTTTAGATTCACTTATGGTTTACTTCTTATTCAAAAATTCTAATTTTAAGACTTCATCCAAATACTAAATACTGTTGTTAAATATTAAGGGATTTTGAAATATTCTGTCTATTCTTTGAGAATTTCATACATGTATAAAATGCATTTTGAGCGTAGTCACTGTCCAGCTCCTCCTGAATATACCTCTAACCAAGTATCTCCGAAGCTCACATCCCTTTCTTTTTCTCTTTTTATAGTCCTCTGAGTCTAATTAGTGCTGCACATATGAACATGGACTTAAGTTTTTAAATTATACTTTATAATGTGCATGTGCACTATCTTAGACATTAGTGTACTGTTCTAATTGCTAAAATTGAAGAAATTTTTCTCCTAGAAATTGACCTCTAAGAGAGGAATGGTATTTCCTTATAAAATAAACTATGCAGCTGTAGGCAAGGTTGAAATCCCTCCAAGCACTTATGTGATGAATTGTTAAAGAAATAAGCCAGATGAAATGGGGTATTTGTAGAATAGCACACTCAGATTAGAGTTAATTGGTCTATGACAGGTTGTCTTTTCACATCTAAAATTATCAATTTTAATAGCCACTTGAAATATTCTTTATTTTCTCTGATTCTAAACCCAGAACTGTGTAACTATAATTTCAAAAGATGGACATGTGATATAAATCAAACACAATTCTGGAACTAATTTTCTAGAGTCATAGCTTTAAAAAGGAAAAGTTTGTGCATATATTTTTATTTCCATAAAAAGTACTTCTGTACCTAAATCTGTCAGTCCCTTAGGAAATGATGGTCTTGGTTTACAGTCACCCTGAGAATTCATGGTTCTTAGATGATTTCCAATAGGACACAGATGCACAGCTCTTCTATTACGTCAGACACAGTGAATTTTCATATTGTTCTGTATGTCACACTTAGCCAGGTTTATAATACTCCTGATAAGTGAGTTGTAGTAAGCAATAGAAATGGTGATTTCATGCACCTTCCCACTAAGCAATAAATTAGTCAAAACTATATCTCTAAGACAATGTGAAAATCAGTCATGTATTTTAAGTTAGGATGAAGTAAGCCAGAATGATCCAACCATACTCTATGTTTACCAGGATAATGGCTGAAATATGCAAGGGCACATACACCAGGAATCTACATATACAAGTGAGGAGAGCCATTGAATCAATAAAAGGCTAGTATTTTAATATCTTTTTATAGAGAAGTAATTTTAAATTATTACAAGTGAGATGTAGCAATGATGTAACAGCAGATAATATTTAAATTTTTATTCGATATTTAAAATATCCAACAAAATTCAATGCATTTATATTTACTAGATTGTGATCACATCATCTCATAGTGTAATTGGTGTTGTTATCCCTTTCAGTATATAGTGTGAGGATGTGTGGTTATGTAATTGTTGAGGCAGAACAAACCAATAGTTTCAAATGAGGAAATTCCATGGTAAGTGTTACAGTATTAATCATGTGGTTATATTATAGATGAATAAATTTGAGGATGCTGACTATTTTTTCAAGCTGAAGCTGGCTTGGTATATAGTTTCTTTATCTAAGGCTGCTTCACCTGCCTAGAGAACTCTGTCTCAAGTCTTCAATCCTTCAGAAACCATTTACAGGTCCAAATGCTCAGAAATCTCCGTCAGTAAATTCCTGTAACTGACAAAGGAAAGTACATTTATTTTCAATTATCATTTACTGCCCCATATGTTTATTTCATATTTGTACTGTTTTCAAATGAACAGTTTGCAGGTTGCAAATGATTCTGTTATCATCATCAATGCAAAACACATGGTGTACCTAAAATAGATTTTCTACTTGAAATGTCTTAAATCATTTCATTGTGATAATTTAAGAAGCACCTAGTAGGAAATTTTTCCCTAGAGATGTCACTAATTCTTCATAGTAGCCAGGCTCTACAGACTGACTTATAATTAGAATTTGAGTAAAGTGTTGCATAAAATCTTTTATAAAAAGAGTAATTTTAAAACTATGACTTCTGAAAACAGCCTCTCTTAGTTGTCCCCTGCAGTAAATTCAAATCACAGTAGGTTTTTTTCATGTTTGATCTAACTCATTTAACTTCAAGTATATAAAATTGGTGAAATAGTGATACATATATATATATATATACACATATGTGTGTGTGTGTGTGTGCATATATATTTCTCAGTACACAAAAGATTGTTGATATGTTTCAATAATCTAATGGTACTATGAATAGAGTCTAAAATATGTGTCCATTTCATTCATACTCTGTAATGTGTTTTAAATTTATTATGGACTTTCTATGTGGTTTTTTTTCCTTCTGATCATGCTCACATGCTCCTGCCTTTGTTTGTACACTAGGAAATAAGCAAGATGCACATTAATAACATAACCATTCCCTGTTTAAAAGACCCATCCATTGTACACTTATACTAAGAAATTATCTTCCACAATATTACATTTATTTTCCTTGAGTTAGTCACATGAGTAAAAAAATAAGAACTCTTTAGGCTTTCATAATTGTTTATCATTCTCTTCACTCCATGATTTTCTTAATGTGTGAAGATAGGTATATATTTCTCTATTTGTACAGTAATTTTCTGTGTGTCTCACACCAGTAGATCCTATCTATTTTAAAACCTCAGAAATACGAAAAGCATGATATGTTGCTCTCCTTAGGAACATCATCAAACTACTCCAAATGATATTACATTGGAAAGGAAGTTGAATCTGGGATAACACTAGAGATGCATAATTTGGATCCTCATAAGAAAAACAACTGACCTCACCTGTGTTTGTTATATGAAAATATCTAAAAAAAAAATGGTATCACTAGCCATAAAACAAAATCACTAAGAATGAATTAGTTTAAGTTTTGTTGGATTGAATGAAGTAAACTCAACACACCAATTCTAGCTACTAAACAGTAGATGTGTTCATGAAAGCCAGATACAGATTGTTGTTCATGTGTCATTTTAATCTACTAACAATTTAAAAGTTTAACTAGGAATTTATATGCCATCTTAATTCCTGTGTAGTATACAGAGCATATGCATCTTAGAAACCTTAAGGATATTGTAATTATTAACATATAAATTTTACTTTTGACACTTAAAGAACTATAAACATGATGGAATATATGAAGGATCATTATTGAATCAGATACTCTAGAAATACAAAATGTTTGTCTTATGTAACTCTAATAGATTAATAAACCTTGCATATGTACATGAAACACCAGTTTGCAATGTATAGGTTGTTATTTTTTTCATAAAGATCTTTTTTCCTCTCTGACACCCATCACGAGACAGAGGACAGTAATGGGAAAGCAAACAAAAAAGGATTTTATGGTAGCAGGTTTAAATGACAACTCAATTTAAAACTTGTAACATATTAGAATACATTTTACAATCACATTGTAAAATTATTCATTGAAGTTTTTCCCTCTTAGAAATTTCCTAAATGTGTATGTAGCACGAATTCTAAAAGGTCTTGTAATAAAAACCTGGGAGCCTGATGTTGGGGTAAATGCTGAAAGATCAGAGAGACAAAGGAACAAGCCACTGCTTTGTCTCACCTCACCAACTCCACGAATCCTCTGATTGAATATCTCTGAGTCTTCCATCAAAAGGGGTCCAGCTGAAAAAGCCTTTAGTTCCTGTCTTCCCATGCCTTACATACCTTTCTCTGCCCAGCCATCACTTCCTTCCTAGTGCTGGGATTAATGGCCTATGTGCTTCCCAAATATGGGATTAAAGGTGCGAGATCTCAAGTGCTGGGATTAAAGGCATGTGAGTCCCAATTATTGGGATTAAAGGCGTGTGCCACCACTGCCTGACATTTATGTTTAATCTAGTGACATGTTCTGTTCTCTGATCCTCAAGCAAATTTTATTGTGGTACACAATATATCACCACATTGGCTTTTCAGGCTCAGGAGTCCTTGAGGTAAGACTTGGCAGCAGCTTGTTCCTTTTCTCTCTGATCTTTCAGCATTTACCTTAATATCTGGCTCTAGGTTTTTTTGTTATAAGACCTTTCAACATTTGTGTTACATATGTATCCTTAAATCATTAGGTTTATGGCTCCTGGGAAAGAAAGAATCTCCTATAAACATTATATTATTACTCTTAAGGCATTTCATTTTAAAATATCACACCCTTGAACAATCCATTGGGATAAAGTATATCAAAAGGACAGGCACCGATGGACATTAACGAAACTGAGGAGCTCTATGTCGAATGACTGACATGCCTCCTGTAAGTTTGTACAGACAGAAAATAAGAGTTCTAATAAACATGCTGAAAAGGCAAAGGACCAGCACATGGGATGAACTCTAAGATGATATTTAAAAATATCACTGTTTAAACTTCTCAAACTAGAATGTTCTAGGATGTAAAAGGAACAACTTTTAAATTTAGTTTTTTTTATTTTTTTCCCTGTAGACTTAGTAGAAAAAGAGAGAAATGAAGAACCAATCTGTGGAGATAGTGTTCATTTTGCTTGGACTGACAGGTGACCCTCATCTACAAATTCTGATTTTCCTGTTTCTGTTTTTCAATTACATCTTGAGCCTGATGGGGAACTTAGTGATTATTCTCCTCACCCTGCTGGATCTCCGCCTCAAGACTCCAATGTACTTCTTCCTCCGGAATTTCTCCTTCCTAGAAATTGCATTCACATCTGCCTGCATTCCACGGTTCTTGATGAGCATTCTCACTGGAGATAAAACAATTTCCTACAATGCTTGTGTAGCTCAATTATTCTTCTTCTTTCTGTTATTAATCACAGAGTTTTACCTCCTGGCTGCCATGTCCTATGATCGCTACGCTGCCATCTGCAGACCACTGCACTATCCCATCATCATGAACAGCAAAGTGTGTCACTTGCTGGTCATCAGCTCCTGGGTGACTGGGTTCTTATCCATCTTCCCTCCTTTGATGTTGGGACTCAAACTGGAATTCTGTGCTTCCAAAACCATAGACCACTTCCTATGTGACACTTCTCCTCTCCTCCAGCTGGCTTGCACAGACACACATTTCATAGAATGGATGGCTTTCGTCATAGCTGTGATGACACTGGTCATCACCTTGATCTTAGTGATCCTCTCCTACACACTCATCATCCAAACCATCCTCAAGTTCCCTTCAGCTCAACAACGGAGAAAGGCCTTTTCCACCTGCTCCTCACACATGGTTGTTGTCTCCATTACTTATGGGAGTTGTATCTTCATGTACATGAAAACATCAGCCAAGGAAAGGGTCACTTTAAATAAAGGTGTAGCTGTGCTCAACACTTCTGTGGCCCCTTTGCTAAACCCTTTCATTTACACCCTCAGGAACCAGCAGGTGAAGGAAGCTTTCAAACAGGTACTTCATAGATTTTGTTCTGCTCAAAACAGTGAATTAAGATTTAGGCATAAATAGCATGCTGTTGTAACATGACTGAAAAAATGAAAATGATTGTCACATATATCCACTGTGGCCTATGCTAGTTTTCTCCTTTACTACTTAGATCATAGTGAGCATTCTAATTGCTCTATGCTCATTTTTCAGAATAGATCTTCTGAATCATTGGGAGGAAACTGCTTCTTCAATCCACAATGTGTAGTTCTATCTTTACTCAAAAAATCTCTCTTCTCATTAATAATAGGTTTATTTACTAAATGTATTGTGTAATTGAACGCTGTTAGATATAATGGAATAATTTTTATGTATATTAATTGCTAAGCATTTCATTAGCAGTTTAATATTTTGCATTGCTAAGCATAGAGGCAAGTACAGAGTATGTGTGAATGAGGTTGCTATGGAAAATAACCAGAAAATCTGAGTTAATTTAAAGATAAAATTAGTCTTCTAGAAGGAAGGATCCATATGATGAACCTTATGAGATAAATGAAGGAAATAAAGCTTCAAGGGGACTGTAATGAGAAGTATAAAGCATGTAAAAGAATGAATTGTTTCTCCTGTAGAGTTATAATTAACAATTAGTTGATGTATTTTGATGGCTTCATAGGAAGAAATAACTTGACTTCATGCTTTGATGCTATTTTTCATATTTCTTCATGGTCCTGAATCCTAGAAATGATACTAGTTGTGAAAAAGTCAATATGTAACTTGTTTACATGTTGGTTTGAAGAAATTTCTATTTGTAAATTAAAATTTTCTAATGAATGTTCTTCAGTCATTTTTTTACAAAATTAATGATGTATCTCTTATATACTACAGTATAACTTATTTTAATCTAAATGCATTGGAAAATTTCACAGCCATGGAACTATGCTGTAGGATGTCTCTCTGTACCCTGTGAATATGTGTTGCTCTCATTGATGGATAAATACAGCTGTTTGGCCAGTGGTGAGGTAGAATAAAGTTAGGCAGTAGAATCAAACTTAAGATGGACTTGAAGAAGGGTGGAATCAGGGTAGACGCTGCAACCCACATGAGAAGCAAGATGTGAAAGAACTGGTAAACCATGGGCCATGCTGCAATACATAGATTAATAGAAATGGGTAAATTTAAATGGAAGAGCTAGGCAGTAATAAGCCTGAGCCATTAGCTAAGCATTTGCAATTATTATATGGCTCTGATTATTTGGAAATGGCTGTGGAATAAGGCAGGACAAAGAAAAGCCTCCATTTACAGAACTACATAAAATGTGATATTGATGTTTTTTCTTCACCTTTTCTCTTATTTTTTCCTGGATATAAATAAAAATGAAAACAACACAACTTCTGAGACACATTATTTTTATTAATTTTTAAAAATCACCATACAAAGCCATGGCCTTCATTATGACATTCTCATACACACATCACTGTTCTTTTCTCTAAATTTCTCCCCATTGCTCTCCTATAACCTCTCCAAGTTCCCTTCCTTCCTACAATCTCAGCTCTGCTTTCAAGGCTCAAGTTCTCTACTATGCTTTCTTTCCCCACTCCTTCAATGTCTCTACCTATCAGTCACCCCCACCCCCCGAACACTCCACATCTGTTTGCAATTAAATCTAGTGTCCACTTCATGGATTTCCTTGAGAAGGGGAAATAGAAGAGATCTCCTGGCAGGTAGGTAATAGAAACTTGAGGAAGCAGGTTGGGACTGCAGGGCATGGGGAGCAGGTTGGGGTGGGATGGAGTGGGGAGTAAGGGCAGAGGCTGATGGGGTGTGGGGCATTTCAGAGTTTTGAGGAAAACTGGTACCAGAGAAACTCCCAGGAATCCACAAGGATGACCCAGCTAAAACTCATAGCAATAGTGGAGAGGGTACCTGAACTAGCTATCTACTGTAATCAGATTTGTAACTACCCTAATTGTCATCAGAGAGTCTTTATCCAGTAACTGATGGAAGCAGATGCAGAGATCCACAGGCAAGTACTGGGCCAAGCTCCAGGAGTCCTCCTAAAGAAAGGGAGGAGGGATTGTATCAGCCAGGGAAATCAAGATTATGACAAAGGAACCCACAGAGACAGCTGATCTGAGCTCCTGGGAGCACATGGACTCTGGACCAATAGATACAAAGCCTGTATGGGACTGACCTAGACCCTATGCATGGGTGTGACAATTGTGTAGCTTTGTCTCCTGGTAAGGCTCCTAGCAGTGAGATCAGGACCTGTCCCTATCCCTGGAACTTAGCTGACTTTTAGGAACCTGTTCTCCATGCTGGATTACCTAGCCTAGCCTTGATGCAGTGGAAGGAGTTTGGTGCTACCTCAACTGAATGTTCCATGCTTTGTTCAAGCCCATGGGAGGCCTGCACCATTCTGAATGGCGAGAGAGGAGTAGCAGATGGAGAGGGGGTAGATGGGAGTGGGGAGGGGACAGGAGAGGAAGGAGGGGAAACTGTGGTGGGCATGTGAAAAATGAAAAATATTAATTAAAAAGCTTAAATATAAAAAAAAATATCTAGTAATCTTTCAGGCAACTTAGAGAATGCTGTTCTCCTATCTGCACAAAAGCGACTTCATGCTTTGTGTGTTTTCCTTTTGTTTTGTTATTTTTGTCTTATTGGTTTTCTTTCCTTACTTCTTTCTTTCTTTTTTTTTTTTTGAGTGAGAACATAAAGTTTGGTATTTAGGGAGGTGTTACAGAAAACAGGAGCACACTACTGTTTGGGAAAACTCTGGTTATTTCATTTGTAGGGAAACCAGAACAGTGGATTGAAGGATGGAACATCCTGTATTCTGATTAAAGAGTGGGGAATGTAATTATTTTAAAAATTAGCTGGATTTTAAGCCAGGTGGTGGTGGCACATGTCTTTAATCCCAGCACTCAGGAGACAGAGCCAGGCGAATCTCTGAGTTTGAAGCCAGCCTGGTCTACAGAGTGAGTTCCAGGACAGGCACCAAACTACACAGAGAAACCCTGTCTCAAAAAAACAAAAAAACAAACAAAAAACAAAAAAACTATCCATGAAGATGAAATATGTATAATAAAAATATACACTGGAGATAGGTAATACAGGATACTAAAACATGTAAAATATCCCATGTTCATTATCTTGAACAAGTTATATTGTATCAGTGGCCATATTATCTGAAGAGCAGAGAACAATACCAAAATTCATGCAAAATCACCATAGATTCATCATACGCAAAAAAATCTTGATAAAAATAGAATAGTGCTGCGGGGGAGGCTTTGCCCTGGAGGAGGTGGGAATGGGGGGTGGGCTGGGGGGAAGGTGGGGGGGCCCGAGGGGGGAGAACAAGGGAATCCATGGCTGATATGTAGAACTGAATTGTATTGCAAAATAAAAATTAAAATTAAAAAAAAATAGAATAGTGCTGAGATTTCTCAATAGACAATTTAAATTTATGCTTCAAACCCATAGTGACCAAATATAGTGAATGGTATTGGAATGAAAACAAGCAGATGACTTAATAGGATATAAATACATACAGCTACAGCCATGACTCTTGACAAGTGTCAAAAACAAATGGTAGAGAAGAGACAGGCTCCTTAACAAGTGATAATGGTACATCTAATTTAAATGATGAAAACTAAATTCATTTCTCTACTCCTGTGTAATATCAGCTTCAGATAGAATCATGATCTCTTTATAACGTATTTTTTTTCTCCTTCATAAATCAGTTCCTTATCATGTTTTCAAAAATTAGTTTATTGGACAGTTTCACACAATTATATAATATACATTGGTCATTTTTACCTCTATTACCTTCTCTTGTCCTCCCAGTCCTTCTAGTGGAATCCCTTAAACTTGAGTGGGGAGTCATTTAACAGAGCATGGGAAGCATACCACTGACTATGACACTGAAGAAAATATCTTCCTATCCATCAGCAGCCATTCACTGTTCTCATGGGAGAGGAGAGATGACTCAGGCTGGAATGTTGAGGGACTTACCCATGTGCAAGTGAATATTGGTGTTGTTAGATCATAAGTGCAACAACTATGTCATACACAGATGATAGGGGTTCATGGCCTACCTCCTCTTCCCCTGACTCTTAAATTCTTTTACTCAACTCTTAGGCATTGTGCTGTTCCCTGAGCCCAAGAGGGGAAGACATATACACATATATATATATATACATACATACAAATATGTATTAACATGCATATCAATAGTCACTTTTTTTAACCTGTTGGCCAGTTACAAGTCTTCACAATAACAGACATCTACTCTAATCAACACTAAATACTCTTACCAATACTAATGTTGATAAGTGCTAATCTATGGCCATAAACAAATACTTTGAAGACATAATGATAGCCATAACATGTCCCAATAATAGCTTATTCCCCAAGACATAGGGCCTCACTAGTCATAAGCTTTTGATGAGGTTTACAATAAGCAGGAACTTCCTTCTTCGAAGCAGCATTAAGTTAAATCAAAAAGTGATTAGTGACTGCCATAAGAATCATGCCACTATTGCACCAGGGATGCAACAATTTGCCAGACCATTTAACTATTTGGTCTTCAGAGTCCACAGCTGGGTAAAACACGGATTTTTCTCTCTCAACAACCTGCATGGCAAATTCCTCCAATATGAAATCATGCCATCAGGGCTTAAGCTTCTACCTTAGTTTCATCTTTATTTCTGTGTGTATTACAGCTAAACGATGAGATATCTTCAATAATATAGTCATCACCTATCTATGGTGTGAAACCATAAGAAATGCCAATAGCCTGTTTGGTTTGGGAGGCCCTAGGAGGCTCTTTCACCAAATTCTAGAGAGGTATTATACTTTGGGCACTAATGTTTTACTTTGGTAACACATGGTTCTGGGACGAGTATTATTCATGCTGGCACTATGCCTTAATTCAATTCATTGACAAAAGTTAGATATGTTATTAAATTAGCTTACACAGTAATATGGTTTCTATGTGGCTTTTTTAACTGTCTTTAGTTTTGATTAACACCTCCTACTGTTTTCTCTCCTCTGTATTTCTTACCTCCCACCCTCTCTTACGCCTTTTCACTCTCAGTATCCCCCAACTTTCATATCACACCTGTTCTCATACCCTCCATATCCTGCCCTCTTTCTCCTCCTCCTGTGGTTCTTTTCTAATTCTCTCACATGTACAAACATTACTTCAACTTGAGCAAAGAAATCTAAAATTTTGAAGGTGGAATCCACATTTGAGAGAAAAGAAGTGACATTTGACTTTCTGTGTTACCACTTTTAGGTAAACTCTTCATTTACATTTGCCTCTTCATTTCAACTATTTCCACACAAATTTCATAATTTTGATCTTTTCTTTCTTCTTTTTACTCCTAAACAAAATTCTATTGTGTGTATATTTCACAATTCCATTATTCATCCATCAGTTGATGATCAACTAGGATGATTCTAATTCCTAGCTATTATAAGTAGAGAAACTATGAATATTGATGTGCAAGGATTTCTATGGTAGCTCAAGGAATGGAGTAGATGAGTCACACCATAGTTCTGTTTTAGCTGTTTAAGAAACTAAAACACTAAAGAGTTTTAATATTTATTATGACTTATATTATGGTTATAGCTGTTACAATCTCCACAGAATTCACCACACCCTTTTATTTGTTTCTTTGATAATAGCCACTCTGGCTAGGGTATGCCACATAGAATGTTCAAAGCGATTTGATTTTCATGTCTTTATTGACTAAGAATATTTAACAGCTTTTAAAATGTTAATAGATTTATATTCTTATTGTCAGGGCCTTCTTTTAGTTCTAGGGCCCATTTTTATTGAACAGTTATTTTTCTTGATGTTTGCTGTTTTGAGGGGTTATTTTATGTTCTACATGAATCCTCTGTTAAATACGTACTTGACAAATATTGTCTGATTTTGTGGACTTCCCATTCATTCAAATAGCAGTTTTTATTGCTATACACTGTCTTTTGAATTTCAGAGGATTCCATCTGTATGCCTTATTTCCTAAGTAACATATTCAGAAAGTCCTTACCTATGCCAGTATTTTATAATTTTTGCCTCCTTTTCCCTCTTGCTGTTTCAGTTGTTCAATGTGAAGATTTTTTCCTTCTTTTCTTTTTCTCCGCAGTCTATCATAAAATATTATAGCAACATGAAGTAGAATCTTAATGAATGCTGGTAAGGATGTAGGCAAAGGAACCCTGATATACTGCCAGTGTGAATGCAGATTACTTCACTCACTCTACAGTATAAAGACATCACAAAATAACTATAAATATAATCACAATGTTTAACAGATCAACCACTCCAAAGTATACACTCACAGGTGTCAGTCACTATACAAGATATGAGTGAATAGCCATGTTTATTGAAACACTTTTCACAATATCTATATCATGGAGTCAGCCTAAGTGACTGTCAATAGGGAGATATATTAAGAAAATAAAGTAGATAAACATAATTAGTAATTTTCAGCCCCCCAAAACAACAAAATCATGTTAGTTTCAGGAAAAGGGATAGAACTGGAGCTCAACATATAAAACAATAAGTCAGATTCCCCAAGACAAAGGTCACGTGCTTTTTGTCATATGTGGAAAAGAAAAATGTTTTTATGAAAGTAGAGAGAAGGAGTCACACAATTATTCTGAAAAGTATGTACAACCTATAAAATGCACTTTGAGTACATATATGTGCATGTCTCTGTGTGGGGTTGTGCATGTAAGTGTAGTGTCTCTGGAGGCCATAAGAAGGTGTAAGACCTGAAGAGCTGTAGTTACAGGTGGTTGTGAACCAGGCAATGTGGGGCTTAGGAGAAGAGTTCAAGTCCTCTGCAAGGGAAGAACCAGTTTGTACCTCATCTTAAGTATTCTTAACTATTGAGCCCTCCCTACAGCACCGATAAATGCACCTTGAATAGAAATTTAAAATGAAAATCCCATTCTGTGGTTGAGGATGTAAGAAACAAGGGTCCTGACACATTGCTGTTGGGAATTGCTTAAATCTCACAGAGAAATATAGTTTAGATTCACTTATGGTTCACTTTTTATTCAAAAATCCAATTTGAGGACTTCATCCGAATGCTAAAGACTGTTGTTAAATATTACAGAATTTTGAAATATTCTGTCTATTCTTTGAGAATTTCATACATGTATAAAATGCATTTTGAGCATATTCACTGTCCAGCTCCTCCTGAATATCCCTCTAGCCAAGTATCTCCCAAGCTCATGTCCCTTTCTTTTTCTTTTTTTATAATCCCCTGAGTCTAATTAGTGCTGCACATATGAACATGGACTTAAGTTTTTAAATTATACTTTATAATGTGCATATGCACTATTTTAGACATTAGTGTGCTGTTCTAATTGTTAAAATTGAAGAAATTTTTCTCCTAGAAACTGACCTCTAAGAGAGGAATGGTATTTCCTTACAAAAAAATCTATGCAGCTGTAGGCAAGATTGAAATCCCTCCAAGCACTTATGTGATGAATTGTTAAAAGAAATAAGGCAGATGGGCTGGAGAGATGGCTCAGAGTTTAAGAGCACTAACTGTCCTCCACAGGTCCTGAGTTCAATTCCCAGCAACCACAAGATGGCTCACAACCATCTGCAATGAGATCTGGTGCCATCTTCTAGCCTGCAGTCTTACATGCAGACAGAATACTGTATACATAATAAGTAAATAAATCTTAAAAATAGAACAAAAAGAAATAAGCCAGATGAAATTGGGTGTTTGTAGAATAACACACTCAGATTAGGATTAGTTGGTCTATGACAGGTTATCTTTTCACATCTAAAATTATCAATTTTAATAGCCACTTGAAATATTCTTTATTTTCTCTGATTCTAAACCCAGAACTATGTAACTATAATTTCAAAAGATGGACATGTGATATAAATCAAACACAATTCTGGAACTAATTTTCTAGAGTCATAGCTTTAAAAAGGAAAAGTTTGTGCATATATTTTTATTTCCATAAAAAGTACTTCTGTACCTAAATCTGTCAGTCCCTTAGGAAATGATGGTCTTGGTTTACAGTCACCCTGAGAATTCATGGTTCTTAGATGATTTCCAATAGGACACAGATGCACAGCTCTTCTATTACGTCAGACACAGTGAATTTTCATATTGTTCTGTATGTCACACTTAGCCAGGTTTATAATACTCCTGATAAGTGAGTTGTAGTAAGCAATAGAAATGGTGATTTCATGCACCTTCCCACTAAGCAATAAATTAGTCAAAACTATTATCTCTAAGACAATGTGAAAATCAGTCATGTATTTTAAGTTAGGATGAAGTAAGCCAGAATGATCCAACCATACTCTATGTTTACCAGGATAATGGCTGAAATATGCAAGGGCACATACACCAGGAATCTACATATACAAGTGAGGAGAGCCATTGAATCAATAAAAGGCTAGTATTTTAATATCTTTTTATAGAGAAGTAATTTTAAATTATTACAAGTGAGATGTAGCAATGATGTAACAGCAGATAATATTTAAATTTTTATTCGATATTTATAATACCCAACAAAATTCAATGCATTTATATTTACTAGATTGTGATCACATCATCTCATAGTGTAATTGGTGTTGTTATCCCTTTTAGTATTTAGTGTGAGGATGTGTGGTTATGTAATTGTTGAGGCAGAACAAATCAATAGTTTCAAATGAGGAAATTCCATGGTAAGTGTTACAGTATTAATCATGTGGTTATATTATAGATGAATAAATTTGAGGATGCTGACTATTTTTTCAAGCTGAAGCTGGCTTGGTATATAGTTTCTTTATCTAAGGCTGCTTCACCTGCCTAGAGAACTCTGTCTCAAGTCTTCAATCCTTCAGAAACCATTTACAGGTCCAAATGCTCAGAAATCTCCGTCAGTAAATTCCTGTAACTGACAAAGGAAAGTACATTTATTTTTAATTATCATTTACTGCCCCATATGTTTATTTCATATTTGTACTGTTTTCAAATGAACAATTTATGCTTTACAGGTTGCAAATGATTCTATTATCATCATCAATGCAAAACACATGGTGTACCTAAAATACATTTTCTACTTGAAATGTCTTAAATCATTTCATTGTGATAATTTAAAAAGCACCTAGTAGGAAATTTTTCTCTAGAGATGTCACTAATTCTTCATAGTAGCCAGGCTTATAAGTAAGCCAAACTTACTTATAGTTAGAATTTAAGTGTTGCATAAAATCTTTTATAAAACAGAGTAATTTTAAAACTTTGACTTTCTGAAAACAGCCTCTCTTAGTTGTCCCCTGCAGTAAATTCAAATCACAGTAGTTTTTTTAATGGTTGATCTAACTCATTTAATTTCAAGTATATAACATTGGGGAAACAGTGATACATATATAGTGTGTGTGTGTGTATATATATATATATATATATATACATACATACATATATTTCTCAGTAGACAAAAGATTGTTGATATGTTTCAATATTCTAATGGTCCTATGAATACTATCTAATATGTGTGTCCATTTCATTCTTACTATGTACTGTGCTTTAAACTTACTATGGACTTTCTATGCATTTTTTTCCTTCTAATCATGCTCACTTGAAACATGCTCATGCCTTTGTTTGTACACTAGGAAATAAGCAGGATGCACATTAGTAACATATTCCCTGTTTAAAAGACCTATCCATTGTACACTTATATTAAGAAATTATCTTCCACAACATTAAATTTATTTTCCTTGAGTTAGTTCACATGAGCAAAAAATAAGAACTTTTTAGGCTTTCATAATTCTTTATCATTCCCTTCACTCCGTGATTTTCTTAATGTGTGAAGATAGGTATATATTTCCCTATGTGTAGAGTAATTCCCTGTGTATCTTACACCAGTAGATCCTATCTATTTTAAAACCTCAGAAATACAAAAAAAATGATATGTTGCTCTCCCTAGGAGCATCATCAAACTATTCCAAATGATATTACATTGGAAAAGAAGTTGAATCTGGGATAACACTAGAGATGCATAATTTGGATCCTCATAAGAAAAACAACTGACCTCACCTATGTTTGTTATATGAAAATATCTAAAAAAAAAAAAAAAAAAGGAATCACTAGCCATAAAACAAAATCACTAAGAATGAACTAGTTTAAGTTTTGTTGGATTGAACGAAGTAAACTCAACACACCAATTCTAGCTACTAAACAGTAGATGTGTTCATGAAAGCCAGATACAGATTGTTGTTCATGTGTCATTTTTATCTATTAACAATTTGAAAGTTTAACTGGGAATTTATATGCCATCTTAATTCCTGTGTAGTATACAGAGCACATGAATCTATAGAAACATTAAGGATATTGTAATTATTAACATATAAATTTTACTTTTGACACTTAAAGAACTATAAACATGATGGAATATATGAAGAATCATTATTGAATCAGATACTCTAGAAATACAAAGTGTTTGTCTTATGTAACTCTAATAGATTAATAAACCTTGCATATGTACATGAAACACCAGTTTGCAATGTATAGGTTCTTATTTTTTTCATAAAGATCTTTTTTTCCCCTCTGACACCCATCATGAGACAGAGGACAGTAATGAGAAAGCAAACAAAAAAGGATTTTATGGTAGCTGGTTTAAATGACAATTCTATTTAAAACTTTTAACATATTAGAATACATTTTACAATCACATTGTTTTACTCTTTGAAGTTTTTCCTTCTTGGAAATTTCCTATATGTGTATATAGCACGAATTCTAAAAGGTCTTGTAATAAAAACCTGGGAGCCTGATATTGGGGTAAATGCTGAAAGATCAGAGAGACAAAGGAACAAGCCACTGCCATGTCTCACCTCACCAACTCCACGAATCCTCTGATTGAATATCTCTGAGTCTTCCATCAAAAGGGGTCCAGCTGAAAAAGCCTTTAGTTCCTGTCTTCCCATGCCTTACATACCTTTCTCTGCCCAGCCATCACTTCCTTCCTAGTGCTGGGATTAATGGCCTATGTGCTTCCAAAATACTGGGATTAAAGGTGCGAGATCTAGCCGGGCGGTGGTGGCGCACACCTTTAATCCCAGCACTCGGGAGGCAGAGCCAGGCGGATCTCTGTGAGTTCGAGGCCAGCCTGGGCTACAAAGTGAGTTCCAGGAAAGGAGCAAAGCTACACAGAGAAACCCTGTCTCGAAAAACAAAAAAAAACAAAAAAACAAAACAAAAAAAAAAAAAGGTGCGAGATCTAAAGTGCTGGGATTAAAGGCATGTGAGTCCCAATTATTGGGATTAAAGGTATGTGCCAACTACCTGGCATCTATGTTTAATCTAGTGGCTTGTTCTGTTTTCTTGATCCTCAAGCAAATATTATTACAGTACACAATATATCACCACATTGGCTTTTCAGGCTGAAGAGTCCTTGAGGTAAGACTTGGCAGCGACTTGTTCCTTTCTCTCTCTGATCTTTCATCATTTACCCCAATATCTGGCTCTGGGTTTTTTGTTATAAGACCTTTCAACATTTGTGTTACATATGTATCCTTAAATCATTAGGTTTATGGCTCCTGGGAAAGAAAGAATCTCCTATAAACATTATATTATTACTCTTAAGGCATTTCATTTTGAAATTAAATTTCAAAATATCACACCCTTGAACAATCCATTGGGATAAAGTATATCAAAAGGACAGGCACCGATGGACATTAACTAAGCTGAGGAGCTCTATGTCGAATGACTGACATGCCTCCTGTAAGTTTGTACAGACAGAAAATAAGAGTTCTAATAAACATGCTGAAAAGGCAAAGGACCTGTACATGGGATGAACTCTAAGTTGATACTTAAAAATATCACTGTTTAAACTTCTCAAACTAGAATGTTCTAGGATGTAAAAGGAACAACTTTTAAATTTAGAGTTTTTTTATTTTTTTTTCCCCTGTAGACTTAGTAGAAAAAAAAGAAAAATGAAGAACCAATCTGTGGAGATAGTGTTCATTTTGCTGGGGCTGACAGATGACCCTCATCTACAAATTCTGATTTTCCTGTTTCTGTTTTTCAATTACATCTTGAGCCTGATGGGGAACTTAGTGATCATCCTCCTCACCCTGCTGGATCTCCGCCTCAAGACTCCAATGTATTTCTTCCTCCGGAATTTCTCCTTCCTAGAAATTGCATTCACATCTGCCTGCATTCCACGGTTCTTGATGAGCATTCTCACTGGAGACAAAACAATTTCCTACAATGCTTGTGTAGCTCAGTTTTTCTTCTTCTTTCTATTACTAGTCACAGAGTTCTACCTCCTGGCTGCCATGTCCTATGATCGCTATGTAGCTATCTGCAAACCACTGCACTATCCCATCATCATGAACAGCAAAGTGTGTCACCTGCTGGTCATCAGCTCCTGGGTGACTGGATTCTTATCCATCTTCCCTCCTTTGATGTTGGGACTCAAACTGGAATTCTGTGCTTCCAAAACCATAGACCACTTCCTATGTGACACTTCTCCTCTCCTCCAGCTGTCTTGCACAGACACACGTTTCATAGAATGGATGGCTTTCGTCATAGCTGTGATGACACTGGTCATCACCTTGATCTTAGTGATCCTCTCCTACACACTCATCATCCAAACCATCCTCAAGTTCCCTTCAGCTCAACAACGGAGAAAGGCCTTTTCCACCTGCTCCTCACACATGGTTGTTGTCTCCATTACTTATGGGAGTTGTATCTTCATGTACATGAAAACATCAGCCAAGGAAAGGGTCACTTTAAATAAAGGTGTAGCTGTGCTCAACACTTCTGTGGCCCCTTTGCTAAACCCTTTCATTTACACCCTCAGGAACCAGCAGGTGAAGGAAGCTTTCAAACAGGTACTTCATAGATTTTGTTCTGCTCAAAACAGTGAATTAAGATTTAGGCATAAATAGCATACTGTTGTAACATGACTGAAAAAATGAAAATGATTGTCAAATATATCCATGTGGCCTATACCATTTCTCTCCTTTACTACTTAGATCATAGTAAGTATTCTTACTGCTCTATGCTCATCTTTCAGAATAGATCTTCTGAATCACTTCTTCAATCCACAATGTGTAATTCTATCTTTACTCAAAAAATCTCTCTTCTCATAAATGATAGGTTTATTTACTAAATGAATTGTGTAATTGAATGGTGTTAGATATAATGGAATAATTCTATATGTATATTAATTGCTAATCATTTCATTAGCACTTTAATATTTTATTAGCATTGCTAAGCATAGAGGCAACTATAGAGTATGAAATTACTCTATAGTGTGAAGGGAGTTGTTATGGAAAATAACTAGAAAGTCTGAGTCAATTTAAAAATAAAATTAATCTTCTAGAAGGGAGCATCCACATAATGAACCTTATGAGATAAATGAAGGAAATAAAGCTTCAAGGGGACTGTAATGAGAAGTATAATACATTAAAAGAATGAATTGTTTCTCCTGTAGAGTTATAATTAACAATTAGTTGATGTATTTTGATGGCTTCATAGGAAGAAATAATTTGACTTCATGCTTTGTTGCTATTTTTCATATTTCTTCATGGTCCTGAATCCTAGAAATGATACTAGTTGTGAAAATGTCAACATGGAATTTGTTTACATGTTGGTTTGAAAAAATTTCTATTTGTAAATTAAAATTTTGTAATGAATGTTCTTCAGTCATTTTTTACAAAATTAATGATGTACCTCTTATATACTACAGTATAACTTATTTTAATCTAAATGCATTGGAAAATTTGCACAACCATGGAACTATGCTGTGGCATATCTTTCCATACCCTGTGAATATGCATTGCTCTCATTGATTGATAAACAAAGCTGTTTGGCCAATGGTGAGGTAGGATAAAGTTAGGCAGTAGAATCACACTGAAGATGGAGGTGAAGAAGGGTGGAGTCAGGGTAAACGCTGCAACCCACCCAAGAAGCAAGATGCGAAAGAACTGGGAAACCACAGATCGCATGGCAATACATAGATTAACAGAAATGGATTAATTTAGATGTAAGAGCTAGACAGTAATAAGCCTGAGCCATTGGCTAAGCATTTGCAATTATTATAAGGTTCTGCAGGGCAGGACAGAGAAAAGCCTCCATTTACAGAACTACATAAAATGTGATATTGATGTTTTTTCTTCACCTTTTCTCTTATTTTTCCTGGATATAAATAAAAATGAAAACAACACAACCTCTGAGACACATTATTTTTATTAAATCACCATACAAAGCCATGGCCTTCATTATGACGTTCTCATACACACATCACTATTCTTTTATCTAAATTTCTCTCCACTGCTCTCCTATAACCTCTCCAAGTTCCCTCCTTCCTACAATCTCAGCTCTGCTTTCAAGGCTCAAGTTCTCTACTGTGCTTTCTTTCCCCACTCCTTCAATGTCTCTACATATCAGTCACCCCCCGAACACTCCCACATCTGTTTGCAATTAAATCTAGTGTCCACTTCATGGATTTCCTTGAGAAGGGGAAATAGGAGAGATCTCCTGGCACAGTGGGTGATAGAAACTTGAGGAAGCAGGTTGGGACTGCAGGGCATGGGGAGCAGGTTGGGGTGGGATGGAGTGGGGAGTAAGGGCAGAGGCTCAATGGGGGCAGGGTGAGGCTTTTCAGGGTTTGGGGGAAACCTGGTGCCAGAGAAACTCCCAGGAATCCACAAGGATGACCCAGCTAAAACGCCTAGCAATAGTGGAGAGGGTGCCTGAAGTGGCCATCTGCTATAATCAGATTTTTAACTACCCTAATTCTCATCAGAGAGTCTTTATCCAGTAACTGATGGAAGCACATGCAGAGATCCACAGGCAAGTACTGGGCCAAGCTCCAGGAGTCCTCCTAAAGAAAGGGAGGAGGGATTTACAAGCCAGGGGAATCAAGATTATGACAAAGGAACCCACAGAGACAGCTGACCTGAGCTCCTGGGAGCACATGGACTCTGGACCAATAGATACAAAGCCTGTATGGGACTGACCTAGGCCCTATGCATGTGTGTGACAGTTGTGTAGCTTGGTCTGTTTGTAAGGCTCCTAGCAGTGAGATCAGGACCTGTCCCTATCCCTGGACCTTAGCTGACTTTTGGGAACCTGTTCTCCATGCTGGATTATCTAGCCTAACCTTGATGCAGAGGAAGGAACTTGGTGCTACCTCAACTGAATGTTCCATGCTTTGTTCAAGTCCATGGGAGGCCTGCACCATTCTGAATGGCAAGAGAGGAGTAGCAGATGGAGAGGGGGTAGATGGGAGTGGGGAGGGGACAGGAGGAGAGGAAGGAGGGGAAATTGTGGTGGGCATGTGAAAAATGAAAAATGTTAATAAAAAAGATTAAATTTAAAAAAAAAATCTAGTGATCTTTCAGGCAACTTAGAGAATGCTGTTCTATCCACACAAAAGTGACTTCATGATTGTGTGCTTTCCTTTTGTTTTGTTATTTTTGTCTTATTGGTTTTCTTTCCTTTTTTTTTGAGTGAGAACATAAAGTTGGGTATTTAGGGAAGTGGGAGGAGCTGGGAAGTACTGAGAAGGCAAAAGAGCACAATAAAATCACTACATAAGGAAAGTATTTTAATTAAAAAGTGAAATTTCAAATAAATAATATTCGATTTTCACTTTATATGTGCATTTCCAGCCTAAAAAGAATTTAGAGGTCTCCCAGGCTGTGCTCCCTGCCCTGATTTGGTGAAGCTGCTGTCCATTGCACTTATTCTTTGCCAGCTTTCATTCCTTTTTGTCAATAGTTTTTGGATTTGCTTAAAGTTCAAAAGAATAAATCATTACTTAGATAAGTGTAAAAAGAAGGTATGTTGAAATGCCAGGTCCTGAAAACTGTCATCTTTTCACAGTGCCTCTTCATGGGAGTGGGGCATCCCATTCCTCAAGTCTCATTCTCTTTGCAGAGGTGTTTATGAAATAATCCTTAGAAGAAAACAAAACTGTGGGAGACACATTGCAATCCTGTTGATAATTTTAAGAACTCATTCTTTTTTATATTATAATGATATCATTTTCCCCTTCCCTTTCCTCCCTCCAAACTGTCCCATTTACCCTACCTCCTTGTTCTTACATTTCATAGTCTCTTTTTCTTTAATTGTTGTTTCATGTGTATGTGCATATGTGTGTGTGTGTGCAAGTGTGTATAAATATATAAATATAACCCATTCAGCCTGTATAATGTTACTTGTATGTATGTTGTCAGGGCTGATCTCTTGCTGTTGGATAACCAATTGGTGTGCTCTTCCCTGGGAAAGGCTATTGTTCTGTTCTCAGCACTTTAGCTGAAAAATAATTCAAAAGTGATTTGCTGGACAACGTTTAGGATTTGGGTCAGAGTCCTAGTGGAAAGTGCAAGTGATATTAGTGGGAAATGGCAATGATTTTAGTGATGTCTGAATGTTTCCTAGTGATCTTAGCACAAATGTAGATGGTTCTCAAACCATAAAAACCCATCATAGACGTCATACTAGTTCATCACCCTGGATGCAAAGAACAAGTCTCTTCTGTACCTCCCAATATCGAGTTATACACAAAAATCACCCTTCTGAAAGTCTACAATAGAAACACTTGGGGAAATAGATGCTGTGAAACAGCTTCCCTGCTTCTCCTCATCTTTTAAGAAGGTTGTGAGTGATGCTGATATGTTGGCATACAGTTAAATGCAAATTCTGTGTAAATGAAAATACCTAAAGCCATACTGTCAGAAGTTACCACTCGTACTTCTATCGTTGATCATACTCAAGTCTATGTTGGGAATAAGTCAAAATAAATTGACTGAATTTTCATTTTTTCTAGAGTTTGTTTTCACTTGTAGGATCATTTTAAATTCTAGATCTAGACCATTATGAATACTCAGATCCATAAAATGCAATCATAATATTTCAAACTCCTTGAACGCCCTGGTTGAAAGGCCAAGTTCTATAGGACACAGTTCAATAGAAAGGATATTTATGTATGTATATCAAACTTTAAAAAAATTACATTCTACTGTACATCTTTTACTTTTCCAGAGATAAACTACATCTATATTCTCTATGTATTCCCAAAGAGAAAAGATACATTTCCAAGTTCTACAACAGATTCTTTCCAGTCAGTAATTTTTGTGTCCTGCAAAGAAATTTATTGTTATGGGTTTACAAGTGAGTTTAATCAAGAAGCTCTAAGGATTAGTAATAGTTATAGAAGTTGCCACAAAAGATGTGCTCTGAGAAAGTAAATGTTGATAGTTTCATTTATTATGAAATGTGTTCTTTACAAAATTGTTTACTGTAGGAAG
The DNA here is from genome assembly GCF_949786415.1 of Peromyscus eremicus. Lineage (NCBI taxonomy): Eukaryota > Metazoa > Chordata > Mammalia > Rodentia > Cricetidae > Peromyscus > Peromyscus eremicus. The sequence continues at coordinate 710,401 of NC_081434.1, forward strand.
CAGATAAAATTTTGAGTAAATGTATTTATTTATTTATTTATTTATTTATTTATTTATTTATTTATTTATTTTTTGGTTTTTCGAGATAGGGTTTCTCTGTGTAGTTTTTTGCCTTTCCTGGATTTCGCTCTATAGACCAGGCTGGCCTCGAACTCACCAAGATCCGCCTGTCTCTGCCTCCCAAGTGCTGGGATTAAAGGTGTGCGCCACCACTGCCCTGATAAATGTGTATTGTTTGACATGGGTGCAGCTATCTCAAGGACCCTGATGCTTCAGGCCCATAAGAATGGCAGTCTTCCCCTGGTCAGGCTAAGAGGAATGGCAAAGCCCTCATCTGGTGAGTATGCAAATGTTAACACAGTGTACAGAAATCAACTGCAGCTTCTTCAACTGATGTCTACAGCAAAACTGATCCCCTACAGAGACCTCTTAGCAAGGCTAACTAACCCCTTGACTTCGCACTGTGCATAACAAATGTGCTGAGTTTCTATATCACATAATAGGTAAGCTCCCTCCAGGCAAGCACTAGATACTGATCCCAGATTTTCTGTATGTGTGTCTGTCATATTTAAAGTGCCATTTTCATTTTCATATCACTCCAGTCAGATTTCCAGGACCAAACCATGCTGGGTGCAGCAACTTACAAATATATTTTTGGTATTAAAATGCATTATAGTGGTCCATAAAGATGGTTCAGTGAATAAAAACCACTTGCTATGCAAGCACAAGGAACAGTTCAGATTGCCAATCCATTTTTTAAAAAGAGTTGTAGCGACAGTGCCTGCAATCCTAGCACTGGTGAGATGGAGACAAGTGGATTCTGAAAGCCTGATAGCCAGTCAGTCTGGCACAAATCGTGAGCCGTAGGTTCAGTGAAGAAACTGTTTCAAAAAGCAAGGTAAAGATTAATAGAAGAACATAGCTGACATCTGGCATTCATATGCATATGCACAGATAAGCACGGCCAGTCATACAAGTGCACACAAGCACACCACACATGCAAACAAAATATGTAAATTTTTGTTTGCAAATATTCATTATACATGGTAACAAATTTCATAAAGACTTTTAATACAATTATAACATGTATTTTGACCATATTCACTCCTCCTTTCTCTTTCTTCTCCATCCTTGTCCCATTATTCCCATTCACACTCCAACTCTCATGCTCTATAAGTATATGTGATGTAATGTATATCTCTATCTGCAATCTAAGATCCACATCTGAGACCAAACATCCTGCTGCAGAGGGGCCCAGCCCCCAGCAGATCAGAGAAACTGGAGAGGAGATGGAGAGTAGGCAAACTCCTGGACAGACCCACAGACACACTTGGGAACTTTGTCCAAGGGCCAAAGCTTAACTCTTCACTTTTCTTTTCTCTCTACTGCATGCTCTTACTCTGATCTCTGCTGACCTTTGACGCTGTTGTTTTTCTTTACGTTTTCTTCCCAGTTGTTTCCCTTCTTATCTTTCTTGATGTTTTCTTTTCACTTCTTCCCTGGTATTTCCCTTCTACCTTTTCTCTGATGTTTTTCCTTCCACATCTTCCTTTCTGCATTATCTATTTTTCTCTTATCCTGTTTATACCCCCTAATACAAAGATTTCTATGCAAGAAAAGATTACCTCTCAACCACAAGTGACATATCTTCCAAAAACAAATTAAAATCTTTATGTAAGAAATTACATGAAGATCACAAGTTACACGATTTCCTTAGAAGCTCACAAATAGTTAAACTTTTTTTGTATTAATTTTTCCACCTTCACCCCAAAGCAATGATTCTTTTATAATTGATAACAAAGTTTTAAGCAAGTCAAAAGTATATTTCAGCCAGTTACTTTTGTAGGCAGGTAGCTGCTTGCAGATTCAGTGTAGCAGATTCCTACAAAACTCCACTCACGTGGCCAGCTGACCATCTATTTTTCTTTATACACAACAGGGTCATTTAATTTACTTTCACAACTTTGCTGTTTTAAAGGCACGTTCTTGGGCCTATGATTAATTCTGTACGCTACATGACCAAGGAATTCAGGCCTAACCATGGATGTAGGGATATAATTGCTTTCTTTAATCATCGGCCTGTTTTACCCCAGGCAGAATTCATGGGTCTGTAATGCTTGAAACATCCTGGTTCTTATTTTTTATTCTCTGTAAATCTCATAGCTTACAAAATGGAAGGTGACTTCTAGTCTATTTTTTTTTTTTTTGTATCTCTTAATGGAGCGATTGGCAGAATAACCTAAACCATTTCACTAATCATCTTTACTAACTGCCTTAACTCCCCCACCCCTGTATCTTTTAGGCTAAATCAGAAAGTCCAATTAAATCATAGATCTAACTAGTCATCATTGCTCCTATAAGAATTATTTGAATTCTTCATTATTATCTGCAAGTAAACTTCCCAGAGAGCAGTGGGATTTTCCCAAGAAAAGAAACAATCACACTATACTGGATCCAGTAGGATCCTTTCTATAGTAATCACATCATGCCAAATACGACAGGACCAACTGTGGCAGCAGCAAGCAGGAGGAAGCATGGCAGGAGCAAGGGGCATTCTGGAGACAATACCCAACACCCAGGGCTTTGCCTCTCCAGGGCTTAGCTTTGCTATTTGGTGAACTGAACTCCATAAGCTCCATTGCTGACTGCAGCTCCTCTGACATGGCCACCAACAACATTCCGTATTTGTTTTTCTGAATCTGAATCATTTTACTTAATAATATGCTCTCCAGTTATATCCATTTTCTTGAAAATGACATCATTCTGTACTTCACTGCAGATGTGTGGGGGTGGGGGTGGAGGGGTGGAGTGTGGGCAGGGTGTGGGTGTATGAGTGTGTTGACAAAAACCTATGCTGACCCCATGATTTAGTGTGAATAGCACTGCAATAAACCTAAGCTTGCAGTGGTCTTTGCGGTATTTAGATTCAGAGACCTACAAGTATACACTCTGGTGTGATATAGGCATATTAATCGGTAGGTTTAATTTTTAAGTCTGTGAAGACATGTAGAATAATTCAATGATAATAATTCTTTTAGTAGTAAGTATAAAATACATTATAATTTTGTATTAAAAATGATAATTTCAAGCTGCTTATTAATTGCTATCAAGGTCCAAAATACAGTTATAACACAATGAGAGTCTAAGAAAATCAACCAAGGAGAGGAAACATTGAGGAGGGTCACAGAAAAATTCTATTCTATCCCATTCCTGAATCCAAATTAGTGGAAGAAACACCCACACAAAAAAAGAGATTTCCCTGGCTAGAAGCTGTTCGAATTTTGGAATGCCCAAACTGATAACCATGCTTCCAGAAAGGAATCTTCATTTTCCACTCCAAGAGAAGTGTTAGTCAAGATAAGTTAAGTAGGTACAAAAGAAAGTGGAAATAAAAAATTTTGTGCTTGAGAAATACCATATAATATATTGATTTCAACCAACATGATGTGTATATGGCATAGCACTGGGTCTTGTTAATAGCAAATTCAAAGTTTAATTTCACACATATATACATAATGTCTTTACCATGCTGATTTTTGTTTAGATTTTCAAGCTAGCATGCAAAGCAGTGGGCTCCATTATGAGACATTTACACATACTTTGCTCTTACGTGTCTTGTCTCCCCACTGGCATCCCTGTCGCTTTGAGATCTTGCTGATGGATTTCTCTTCAATATAGCAATAAAGGAGGAGAAAACGCAGGCATGACTGAAGGTCAGCCTACTCGGCACTCTGCACTTCTAAATGAGAAGCATGCCGCACCGTGCTCCTAGTGTTCTCAGAAGTCACAAAACTGAATTCTGAAGTAGGTGAGTCAGTGACTGGCCTGCTGATGAGTCTGCACCTCCAAGTCTCCTGTTAATGTGCTTCTTCAGAACAGAGACCCTGGTGGTATGAGCGCTCACTGTCCAGTCTCCTGTGAGGTGCTAGCCAATCACAGTCAGTAGGCTTCCATATATAAGTGTTGTTCACATGCAATAAAGGAGACGCTATTCCCTGAAACCATCTCTGGAGTGGTTCATCTCCACGCTTTTCACGGAGACCCACAGGCATGGCAGTCTTGGGGGATACCCTGGTAAAAATGGATTTGCTTCTCCTTTCATAGCCCTCCTCCTAGGTTTTTGTTTGGTTGGTTGGTTGGTTTGGTTTGGTTTGGTTTTTGGTTTTTTTGAGACAGGGTTTCTCTGTATCGCTTTGGAGCCTTTCCTGGAACTCACTCTATAGCCCAGGCTGGTGAACTCACGGAGATCCGCCTGTCTCTGCCTCCCGAGGGCTGGGATTAAAGGCCTGCGCCATCACCATCCGGCTCCTCCTGCTAGTTTTAAGATCAACACTCACACCTTCACACCTTCATACATATGTATGTGTTTCCACGCATGTGCGTGTGCGTGTGCATGTGCGTGTGCGTGTGTGTGTGTGTGTGTGTGTGTGTGTGTGTGTGTGTTCCACACAGGAAATAAAACACAGTATTGGGCTTTATGAGACTGGCATATTTCACATAATATGATTTTTAGTGTGATCCATTTTTCTATAAATTGCATGATTTCAGTAGTAAAGGCTGGTTGTCCCATGAGTATGTGTACCACATCTTAATTATCCATTGGTCTGTTTTGGATGGATATCTAGGCTGGTTCATTTTCCCTGCTATAGTGAATAGGGCAGCAATGAACATAGATGTGGAGGTACTTCTGGGGAAAGACTTTAGTGTTCCTCGGGTACATGTCCAACATTGGCATAGTTGGGTGGGTAATTCTATTTCCATTTTTTTGACAACGAATTCAATTTTCCAAGTGACTGCACCAGTTCCAATTCCTCCCCGCAGTATAAGGGTTCCTCCTCCCCACATCCGTGACAGCACTTTCTGCCATTTGCTTTATTAATGATGGCTATTCTGAAAATAGATGTTTTACATACAATATAGATTCTGTTTATGATTTCCCTTCTCTCTACCCCTCCTAGCTCCTCCCAACCTCCCCTCCCATCTGGACCCAACCTCTTTCTGTCTTTCCTTAGAAAATAAACAGACACCTAAATGATAAAAATAAAATGAAATAGTAAAAAACAAACATATGGAAATGAGATAAAACAAACAAACAGAAGGAAAAAAAGCTGAATAAAAGGCACATGAAACAGATATAGATGCAGAGATCCAGTCATTCACACATTCAGGAATCCCATAAAAACACCAAACTGGAAGCCATAACAATAATTATCATAGATATATGTTGTAATGCCTATATATATATATATATATATATATATATATATATATATGCTGTAGAGTAAAAAAAATATGTATGCATTAAATTTTTTAAAAAGGGGGAAAAGAAAAACAAACAAATAAAAAGCTCTAACACAACATGAGACAAAGAACCTCCAAAAATGTCTTTGAGTTTATTTTCTTTTGGTCATCTACTTCTTGGCATAGGGCCCAAACCCTTAAGAGTAGTTAGTTTCCCCAGTGAGGCTTTCTCGGGGAAAACTAAATTTTATTTGCAAGTGAATATCACCTGGAGGCAGCTTCTGGCTTAGAATAGATGCATGTACACACTTCTTTCAGCTTTAGAGCCCCATCTGGTGTAGACCCCTACAGGCCCTGTGCATGCTGCCTCAGGCTCTGTGAGTTGTGTGTGCTGCCCCTGCTGTGTTTACAAGGCCTTGTTTCCTTGGTGTCCTCCATCCCTATAGCTCTTACACTCTTTCTGCCTCTTCTTCCAGGAGGTTCACTGAGCCATGAGGAAACTGATTTGATAGAGACAACTTTTGGGGGGCTGAGTATTCTGAGATCTCTCACTCTGCATAATTTCTGGCTGTGAATCTCTGTATTTGTTCCTATTTACTGCAGGAGGAAGCAGTAACCTAACAAAATGGAAAATATTTTTACAACTACACACCCAGTAGAAGGCTAATATTAAAAATAAATATATAAAGAACTCAAAAATTATCTATCAAGAAAACAAATAACCCAATTTAAAAAATGGTGGTGCAGACTCTGTGAGCCCATATGAGCCCTGTTTAGTTGATTCAGTTGGCCATGTTCTCCTGATGTCCTCCATCCACCTGACTCCTACAAATTTGCCTTCCTCTCTTCCACCTGAGCTACGAGGACAGGGACCCAACCCGATGGAATTCTCCAATTTAGATTATCTCTCCACATAATGTCTGGCTGTGGGTCTTTGCATCCTCTCTCAATCTGCTGGAGGAAGCCTCTCTGATAACAACTGGACTAGGCTCTGAACTAATAGTATAGCAGAAAATGATTAGGAATCATTTAATTGCTTTTTTTTGCCAGTGGGTTAGGTTCTATCCTAGGTTTCTGGGCTATCTAGTGTAGCTAGAGTTTTCCTGCCTGGCCCACAGTCAGGACAAATCTCTCTCACCTGCCAGTCCCACAGCCGCTCAGACCCGACCAAGTAAACACAGAGACTTATATTGGTTACAAACTGTATGGCCGTGGCAGGCTTCTTGCTAACTTTTCTTACAGCTTAAATTAATCCATTTCTATAAATCTATACCTTGCCACATGGCTTGTGGCTTACCGGCATCTTCACAGGCTGTTTGTCATTGTGGCGGCTGACAGTGTCTCTCTGACTCAGCCTTCCACTTCCCAGCTTTATTTTCCTTGTCCCGCCTATACTTCCTGCCTAGCCAATGGCCAATCAGTGTTTTATTTATTGACTAATCAGCAACACATTTGACATACAGAACATCCCACAGCAATCTAGTCTCCAAGAGACCTGCATGGGTCTGCACCAGGTCTTCTGCATATGTGTAATAGATGTTAGTTTGGTGTTTTTGTGGGACTCCTAACAGTGGAAGTGGCTGTGTTTCTGATTCTTTTGCTTGCTCTTGGGACACTTTTCCTCCTTTTGGGTTGCCTGTTCAGCCTCAATATGAGGGCTTTTGCCTTGTCTTATTGTATCTTATTTTGTTGTGTTTGGTTGTTGTCTCTTAGAAACCTGCTCTTTTCTGAAGGGAAATGGAGAAAGAATGGATCTGGGGGAGAGGAGAGGTGGAGGGCAGTCGGGAGGAGTGGAGGGAGGAGAAACTGTGTTCAGGATGTATTATATGAGAGAAGAATCTATTGTCAATAAATAAATAAGCAAAGCAAAACAATTGTTATACAGATCTAAATAGATAATTCTCAAAAGAGGAAACTCAAATGGCTGAGAAACACTTAAAGACATGGTCAAAATTCTTAGTTATCAGGGAAATGCAAATCACAAGTACTTTGAGATTTCATCTTACACCCATCAGAATGGACAAAATCAATAAAACAAATGACAACTATCCTGGCAAAGATGTAGAGTAAGGGGAACCTCTCATTCATTGCTCGTGGAAATGCAAACTTATATAACCTCTATGGAAATCAGTGCGGTGATGCCTCAGGAAGCTGAGACTAGATCTACCTCAAGACCAACTATACCACTCTTGAGTTTATATACCCAGAGGACACTTCATCCTACCACAAAGACACTTACTCAGTCATGTTCATGGCTGCTCTATTCATAACAGCCAGAAACTGAAACCAGCCTACATGTCCCTCAACAGAAAAATGGATAAATAAAAAAGTGATACATTTATACAATGAAGTATTACTCAGCTGTTTTTAAAAAAATGAAATCTCCGGGTGAATGGATAGGACTAGGAAAAATAATCCTGAGTAAAATGAAATCCCTGGGTGAACTAGAAAAAAAAATAATCCTGAGTAAGGTATACTAGATCCAGAAAGATAAATATGACATGAATTAGCTTATATGTGGATATTAGCTGTTATGTCTATGATAACCAATCTACAATCCATAGAATCACAGAGGTTAGGAAATAGAATAGGCAATTATGGAAGAACAGGGGCCAGAGGGATGGAATAGGAGGATCAAGAAGGAAGAGGGAGAAAGGGGGGATGAGAGAGGGAATATGCAGAAGGACAATTAAAGGTAAGGGCCATTTGAAAATAAGCAATCCCTATAGTTCTTACACATATATAGTAGATACATATGCATATATATGATTATATATAATATGTATAATATAATAGAATATACTACATATATAATTAGATATATCAGTGTATAAAATCACTTGCATGTGTTCAGTCATAGCCTCCGGGCATTAGGAATTGCATCAGGTTGCCCTGGGAAATAAGCCAAAGCCACAAAGAGTCAGCCCCTGGCTGACCATTTTACTTCACCTACAGAAACTCAGGTAATACAAGCAACTCACCCTGAGAAACCACAAAAACAGCTGTAACTTCCTCATCTGTGGGGATGGGAGAAATATTTAGAATGTAGTTAGGGATTATGCTGGTTTAGTAAAGTGGCACTTGTAGGTTCTACTCCAAGAATCATGATCCTACTAGCCACGGATAGCTGGCTAGATTTCTAGTGCCAGGGATGACTGTAGTTCATAGGCATTCTGAGTCTGTGTTACCTCACCTTTGTAAAATATTCCAGTTTCATCTATTTTCATGCAAATTTTATAATTTTGATTTTCTTTGTGCATAGATAAAACTCCATTTTGTGTATAATTCACATTGTCATCTATGGAATACAAGAAATGCTATATATAGTTCATGCTATAGTTCTATATTTAGCTGATTGAGAAACACAACACTGAGTTGTTGTGGGTTTTTTATTTGATATGATTTATTAATGGTTCTGCAGTCACACACTCACCAGCGCTCCCCACAGCCTTGGCATCATCCATTGTCATTTGTTGTCTTGATAATAGCCACTTTTACTGAGGTAAGTTAGAATGTCGGAGTGTTCTCATTTTGCATTTCTCTGTTGACCAAGAATGTTGATCATCTTTTAAAATGTTAATAGATTTATGTCTCTGCTTTTCTGAATTCTCTCTAGATGCATGGGTCATTTTTATTGGGTTGCTACATTTTTAGCTCTTTTATATATTTTAGATATTAGAACTCAGTCAATATGTCACTGGCAAAGACTATATCTCATTCTGTAGAATGTCTGTTAATTCACTTAGCAGTTTACTTTTCTGTATACAAGCTTTTTAATTTCATAATGTTCCATCTGTCAATTTGGGGTCTTATTTCTTAAGTAACCAGGGACCTATTCAGAAATTCCTAACCTGTGCCTGTGTCTTAAAATTTTTTTTTATATTTTTTTTCTCTTGTTGTTTAGAGGCTCAGATGTTATACCATTCATTCACTGAGGTGACTTTTTATCCTTTTTTATCCTTGGTCTATCAGGAAATATTTTTAGCAGTGTAAAATAAAATCTTACATATAAAAATAATGTATGCCAGTAAGGATGTAGGGGGAAGGAGCCCTGATACATTGCTGGTGTGAATGTAAATTAGTACATTCACGACAGAAATTAGAAATCAGTATAGAAGCATCTCAAAATAACTGGAAATAAAATAATCATGTTTACTAGGTAAACCACTCCAAAGTATATATCCAAGGGCATCCAAGGGAACTATACAAGAGATGACAGAACATTTGAATACTATTCACAATATCTATATCATGGACACCATCTAAGTGACCATCAACAGTATATTGAGAAACATTATTTATGAATGTGTGTGTTTATGTTATATATAAAGAAATACTTTAAATTTAAAAAAACAAAGAAAACAAACTCATTTTGGTTCAGGAAAATAGAAAAAAAACGAGAGTTGAGCATATAAAACATATTAAGTCAGACTCTAAAGACACATGTCAAATATTTTTTTGTCACAAGTGGAAAAGGGGGAAAAGATTGTATGAAAATAAAAAGAAGTGAGTCCACAAGCTTAGAGGAAACAGGGCTTTGATAGGATTTAGCTTAAATTTGATCAGGTTATCTTTTTCTATCTCATATTATCACTTTTCATAGTCACTGGGAAAATTCTTCATTTTCTCTGCTCTAAACCTGGAACTGTATAACCATAATTTCAAAAGATGGATGTGTGATAGATAATCAAACATCAATTAAAGGTGACACACACCTTTAATCCCAGCACTCTGGAGGCAGAGTTCTCTGAGTTCAAGGCCAGCCTGGTCTACAGAGTAAGTTCCAAGACAGCCAGGGCTACACAGAGAAACCATGTCTTGAAAAAACAAAAAAACAAAAAACAACAACAACAAAAAATATCAATCAATAACAGATTCTCTGCAAGTGTGGTTTCAAAAGAAAAGGCTATGCATACATTTTTTTTATTTCTATAGAATGTACTTTTGTATCTATTTTTGGCAATCCCTTAGGAAATAAATGATGGTCTTGGTTTGCAGTTACCCTGAGAATTCACTTTCTTCAACACTTTCCAATAGGACACAGAGGTACAGCTCTTCCATTACGTCAGAGACAGTGAATTTTCATATTGTCCTACATGCTACCCCTTGCAAGGTTTACAATACTTCAGATAGGTGAATTGTAGTAAGAAATAAAAATGGTAATTCCATACACCTTTGTACCAAACAATAAATTAGTAAATATAATATCTCTAAGACAACATGAAAGTCGATCATATATTTCAGATTAGAAAGAGGTGAGTAGAGATGGTCCATCCATACTCTTTGTCTACCAGGATAATGGCTGAAATATGGAAGTACATGTTCACCAGAATCAAGATAAACAACCAAGGAAAGCTTTTAAACTAATAAACGGTAAGTGTTTTAGTACATTGTTATATTTACCTATAGACATATAATGGCAAGTGACTATAAGATGCAAAAATACTTTAACAGAGAATATTTTAATTCTTATGTGATATTCTTAATACCCAAGAAAACTAAATACAATTGTATGTCTTGGCCTGTGAGTTATATAATCTCATAATGTAATTTGTGTTGTTTTCCCTTACATTATACTGTGAGAATGTGTTGCATATGTAATTGTTGAAGCAAAACAAAGTAGTAGGTTCAAATGAGAAAATTCTAGAGTATTATATAATTAGACATTGATATCAATGTTGTAAGGGGCACAAATCTCATATATGATAAGTTACTTTATTTTTATCTGTATGTCCTGAAGAACCTTTGAGTCTATGACACTGTCATTTACAAATGTTCTAAGGTTACATCAGAGTTGAATAAATACTAGGATGCTGAATATCTTTCAAACCAAAATTAGTTTGGTATATTAGGTATCTATATCTCAGGCTGCTTTATCTGCCTGGAGTGCCCTGTCTCAAGTCGTCAGTTACTGTAGAAACCATTACAGGCCCAAATGTTCAAATATAAATTACTATAAAAGACAAAGGGAGGACATTTTTTCCAGATAATTATTGTTTTTTTATATTTTATTTTTTTATTTGTACTGTTTTCTAAAAAATAACTTATACTTCACAGGTTGCAAGTAATTTTAGTTTATCATCAGTTCAGAACATATGACCTTATGCATTTTATACTTTCAATGGCTTACATTCTTTCATTATGATAATAAAAAAGTAATTTTCCCTAGAGATATCACTAAAACCTTATAAATGTCTCATAAGTGAATTCTAATTAGAATTTAGATAAAATCTTACATAGAAGCTTTCAAAAATAGAGTATTTTAACACAATAATTTAAAAAAAAAGAATAATTTTAAAACTAAGACTTCTCAAAGCAGAATTTTCTAGTGAGCCCACTGCTACAAATGCAAACCAGAATGCTTTTTACTTGCTCTTACTTTGTAACATAATAAAATATGAATAAATAAATAAAGTGTGAAATGCTGAATGTTTTTCTTAATAAACAAAAGATTATTGCTATGTGAGCATTCCAATAGCACCATGTACACTATCCAAAATTTGTTTTCACTTCATCCCTGTCACATACTGTGTGTGTGCAAAATTTGCTAGATTCTTTGTGGCCTTTTCCCCTCTGATCACACTCACTTGAAACACATCCACACTAGGAAATAATCAGAGGTCTGTTTGTTGTTGTTGCTGCTGCTGGGTTGTTGTTGTTGTTGTTGTTGTTGTTGTTGTTTTGAGACAGGGTTTCTCTGTGTAGTTTTGTGCCTTTCATGGAACTCACTCTGTAGCCCAGGCTGACCTGGAACTCACAGAGATCTGCCTGGCTCTGCCTCCTAAGTACTGGGACTAAAGGCGTGCACCACCACCGCCCGGCCAGAGATCTGTTTTTAAAGTGCTGCCTATATCATATACTTATGTTCCATAACTTATCTTTCATATATTTAACCTTTGTTCTTTAATTCCTTCACATGAAAAGGAAAAATAAACATTTTATGCCTCCATGATCACTTATGTTTCTCTTCACTTTGTGTATTTTATATGTTGTAAAAAAACCACATATATTTCTCCATTTCTGCAATAATTTACTGTGCATCTAATATTAGTACATTCTATCTATTTTGAAACTATGGAAATACAAAAACTGTTATGTAACTGTCAATAGAAGCAGCACCCAACTGTTCTAATGAAATTGTATTGGGAAGGAAGTATTCTCTGGAATGTCACCAAAGATGCACCATTTGGAATTCTTATAAGAAAGACAATTGAATTCACCCACGTTTCTTACAAGAAAATATTGGGAAAACAGTATAATTAGTCGCTTAAAAGTCATTAAGAATCAATTAGTTTAAGCTTTGTTGGGTTGATTAAAATAGACTCAACAAACAAATTCTAGTTACTGATGTGGACAAAGACTGTTTCTATGGCTGTTTATACTAACTGCCAAATACTTGTTATTGTTTGTCATTTTGATTCTACTTCACAAATTAACTAGGAGGAAATTACAAGCTATCTTAGTTCCAATGCATTGGACAAAATGTGACTTTTCTTCTAAGCTTTAAGTAATATTATTATAATTATTCACTTGAAAATTGTAACATTTATAAAACTATTAAATTGGTAGAATAAATGAAGGCTTAATACTGAATTAAGATACTCTAGAAATGTAAAGTATTTTGTTACAATAGTTTTTCTAAAAAAATGAATGAGCCTTGAATATCTATTTGAAACTTTGGATTTACATTTATATGTGAAACCCCAGTTATTATTTTTATCATACAGATCTTTCCCCTTCTCTCACTTGTCATAAGTCAGAAAACATGAGTGGGCAATCATACTTTAAAAAAAAAAACAGAGCTTATGGTAGCACGTTGAACTGTTGATTCAGTTTTGAACTTTTATGTTCTTCATGCTTCCCAGTTATTTTCTAAGCACCATCCTGACCCTGCAAAAATCTCATGTAATGTTGCCATTTATTTAAATTCTTCATTGTTTTTCTTTCTTAGAAATTTTGGATATGTGTATCCCTAAATTAGAACTTTTATGACTACTGGAAATATACATAGTTATCTAATACAACCATAAAATTTTAAATATTATACACCTAAAAAGTCTAATGAAATAAAGTACAGGAAAGATGAGCAAAGAATATTAATGAAATGGAAGACCTATATTTCCAATGACCAACATTCACAGTAAATGCACAATCATAGCATACTCAACCCTTTACAAGAAGGGAAATAATCGTTGTTTTAAACATACTAATAAGGTGGAGGACAGGTTCATAGTAAACTCTAAGATAATTTTTAAAAATATGTGGACATTGGTTAAACTTCTGAGTAAGAAATTTTCTATGTTGAAACAGTTTTTAAGTATGTACTTTTTCTAAAGTTCTTTTGTAGACAGGTTGGAATAAAAGTGGAATGAAGAACCAATCAGTAGAGATTGTGTTCATTTTGCTGGGGCTGACCAATGACCCTCATCTACAAATACTGATTTTCTTGTTTCTGTTTTTCAATTACATCTTGAGCCTGATGGGGAACTTAGTGATCATCCTCCTCACCCTGCTGGATCTCCGCCTCAAGACTCCAATGTATTTCTTCCTCCGGAATTTCTCCTTCCTAGAAATTGCATTCACATCTTCCTGCATTCCACGGTTCTTAATGAGCATTCTCACTGGAGACAAAACAATTTCCTATGGAGCTTGTCTAACTCAATTATTCTTCTTCTTTCTGCTACTAATCACAGAGTTCTACCTCCTGGCTGCCATGTCCTATGATCGCTATGTAGCTATCTGCAAACCACTGCACTATCCCATCATCATGAACAGCAAAGTGTGCCACCTGCTGGTCATCAGCTCCTGGGTGACTGGGTTTTTATCCATCTTCCCTCCTTTGATGTTGGGACTCAAACTGGATTTTTGTGCTTCCAAACTGATAGACCACTTCCTGTGTGACACTTCTCCTGTCCTCCAGCTGTCTTGCACAGACACACGTTTCATAGAATGGATGGCTTTCGTCATAGCTGTGATGACACTGGTCATCACCTTGATCTTAGTGATCCTCTCCTACACACTCATCATCAAAACCATCCTCAAGTTCCCTTCAGCTCAACAACGGAGAAAGGCCTTTTCCACCTGCTCCTCACACATGGTTGTTGTCTCCATTACTTATGGGAGTTGTATCTTCATGTACATGAAAACATCAGCCAAGGAAAGGGTCACTTTAAATAAAGGTGTAGCTGTGCTCAACACTTCTGTGGCCCCTTTGCTAAACCCTTTCATTTACACCCTCAGGAACCAGCAGGTGAAGGAAGCTTTCAAACAGGTACTTCATAGATTTTGTTCTGCTCAAAACAGTGAATTAAGATTTAGGCATAAATAGCATACTGTTGTAACATGACTGAAAAAATGAAAATGATTGTCAAATATATCCAATGTGGCCTATGCTAGTTTTCTCCTTTACTACTTAAATCATATTAAGTATTCTTATTGCTCTATGCTCATCTTTCAGAATAGATCTTCTGAAACACTGGGAAGAAACTGCTTCTTCTGTCCACAACATGCAATTGTATCTTAACTCAAAAATCTCTCTTCTCACAAATGAAAGGTTTATTTACTAAATGTATTGTCCAAGTAAATATTGCTAGACATACTGCTTTACTTCTATGTGTGTATTAATTGCTAAGCATTTTATTTGCAGCTTAATATTTCATGTTGCTAAAAATAAAGACAAATTCAGAGCAGGAAATTATTCTGTAATGCAATGGAGGTTGCTGTGGAAAATAACTAGAAAATCTGAGTTGATCTAAAGATTAGTCTTGTAGAAGGAAGCATCCAAATGATGTATCTTGTAAGAGGAAAGAAAGTAAAGATTGAAGGGCATTGTGTTGAAAAGTATGAAGCATCTAAAGGAATAAGATGTTTCTCATCTAGATTTAAAATCATTAAGAATCAGTTGTCAGAATAATTAGATCATTTTGTCAATAGTATCAAAGCAAAAGAGCACAGCTTTGTCATCAAAAGGAATTAAAGACGTTTGTTCAGAGCCAAATTTGAGTGGCATGGCCTAGAAACAGATTTATGTTACCTTTAGTTTCACATTCCTGTTGGAAACAGTCTTATGAAGGTTTTTGTTTGTTTGGTTTTTGTTTTGCTGTTGTTGTTGTTGTTTGTTTTTTACTTTGGATAACAGAACAAAGAAAGCCAGAAATCAAAATATTTCTTAACTACATGGGTGGAAACATCAGGAAGGTGGTGGATTACAGAAAGGTGGGGAATCTTTCCTGTATGCTTCAGATGTTTACTGATGGCATCCTTAGCTTTTTGGTTGTAGAAACTACTGATCTATTAAGTTAATAGGTTACAAAAAGGGTTTTTTTCTGCTCTTTTTGAATTTGTAACTATTTTTATCTGTTTATTTAAAATAGATATTTTTCTCACATAATACATCCTGATTACAGTTTCCCCTCCCTCTACCGCCCCAGTTCCAACCCATCTCCCCTCCCATTCTGATCCACCACCTTTCTGGCTCTCATTAGAAAACAAACAGGCTTCTAAGGGATAATAATAAAATATAATAAGCTAAAATAAAAACCAACACATTTTGGTTGTCCTACAAAACAACCAAACAGAAGAAAAATAGCCTAAGATACAAGAAACAGATATAGATGCAGAGACCCACTTGTTCAAACTCTCAGGAATCCCAGAAAAACACTAACCTGAAAGCCATATTAAACTGAAACCCATATATATATATACACACACACACACACACACACACACACACACACACACACACACACAGTGTCAAAAGTTTTTTGTCTGTTAGTCACAGGATTTATTTCTGACAAAGAAGTGGGCAAGGAATTGCTGTTCATCGGCTAATCTAGATAGGTGAGGTTGTCAGCATCTGTATCCGTAGTATTCCCACCTCCCACGTCACAGAAGCTCTAATCAGTCTATCATCCTTTCGGCACACAGCTTCTTTCCAGGAATTCTCATTGACAGTAAAAATAATGTGACTTCAAGCTTTGATGCTAATTAAGAAATAAGAATATTTCTTCATAGTTGTGAGTCCCTGAAATTATACTAATTTGTGAAAAAAGTAAATGCATCATGCTTTTATACCTTGGATTGAAGAAATTTTCTATTTGTAAATTGAAATTTTCTAAGGAATTTGGCTTTGGTCAATTTTCACCAAATTAATGATGTACCTCTCATGTAAAAGGGCATACAATTATTTTAATCTAAATGCACTGGACAAATATTCATTCAAATGGAATTACAAAAAACACAAGAATGACTTTTTTCTTTGTCTTTTTCTTTCTCGTTATAATTTTTAAATTAAATGCACAAAAGTAATGGTTTTCATTACAGAATTTTTATACATATGTGTAATAATAGTTTTTCCTAATTAATCTCCCCACTGCTCACCCATGCCTTCCTGTAGCCCTCTTCATCTTCATGTACTCCATTATCTTTTCTTCCCACCTGCCTTCAGGTCTCCACCTCCTCTCTCCAGTCACTCTCCTGATACCTCCCATGTCCTTTTGTAATTAAATCAAAGTATCCACAGCTGGTATTTCAGTCACTCTGTGTAGTCTTGTCCCTTTTGAAAACCTTAATCAAAGAAAATCCTCAGTTTGTCCATTACATCTGGAGTTTCTGACTTAACATAAAAATTTGAGGTCTCCCAGGCTGTACTTGATTCCCGGTGCTGATTTGATGTGGCACCCTCTCTGTGGCACTTTCTTCTTTGACAAATTTCCTTCCCTTTTGACACTGTGTTGGCATTTTTTCTTCTTTCAGAAAATCACAATAATGAGTTATTACTTCAATTAGTGTGGAAAATAGGTATAAGGTAGTGTCAACTTCTGAAGTTTTTATCTTTCCAGAATGCAGCTTTGTAGGAGCATGGCTTGACTGTCTGCCAAACAGAGTTCCACCCAATTCTCCTCCAGGTGTGGGGGTTTAAGAAAAATCCTTAGAAGGTAACAGAACTCATGGAAGTAAGGGGGACTTTGTGGATGGTCACAGTGGGCAGAGAAACCAACTGTGAAGAGGTGAGAATAAAAACTCAATTCAGATTTACTTCGTCAACCTGCATCAAGACTTCAGGGAGTCTGAAGCTAGAAATTTAAACACAGTGTAATTTGGGGTGGAGGAGGAGTTTCCTGGTGTAACACAATCCTCAATGCACAAGGAAGGGTAATTACATCAAAACTCGACTTGGGGTACATGTCATTTCTTCCAAGAAGATTGGGATCTAGAAATAGGGTACCCATACTAGTTTAAAGGCCTAAGGAAGGGTCAGGCCTGGTCTCAGTCCTACAGACAGCATAGAGGTCATTTGGGCTATTAGGTACCTCTAGTCCTGGTTGTGCAACTTGGGGGAGCCTCTGGCTATGTAGATAATATAAGGGTCGTTTGGACAATTAGGCATCTCTGGTACTAGTTGAGGGACCTTGATATGGCCTAGCCCAACAGATAACACAGAGCAACTGTCTATTAATCACTTCCAACTCCCAGATTTCTGGGTGGACGGACAGGTTTTACATTTTTCCCATTGGAAAGACAATCCTGCATTGCTTAACTTTTCTGGTTTCTCTGGAGGACTGTGGGAGCAAGGACCTTCATGCTGTGCTCCTATCATGGAAGGACTCATTTCAATTCTCTTGCTGTCTTTAAGAACCCATTCCAGCTGATACTGAAAAGTGTTTACTTGTTTATTACTTCAGCAGACAGTGCTCAGCCTTCTTGGAAAGAGCTGGTGGGGCTGAAGTATGAAAATTGCTGATAATGTTTAGCATTTATTTTAGAACTCTGCTTGGAAATGCAAGTGATATTAGTGGAAAATGGCAATGATTTTCAGTAATGTCTTAGCACAAATGTAGATGGTTCTCAAACCATGAAAACCCACTATGGATGTCATAATTAGCTCATCATTCTAGATACAAAGAACAAGTCTCCTCTCTGCATCCCAATACCAAATCACACACAAAAATCACCCTTCTGAAAATTCTACAGTATAAACACTAAGAGCAATAGATGCTATAAAAAAATAGCTTCCCAGCTTCTTCTCATCTTTTAAGAAGGTTGTGAGTGATGTTGATATGTTGGCATACAGTTAAAGGCAGATTTTGTGAAAATACCTAAAACCATACTGTCAGAAGCTACCACTCATACTTCTATCATTGATTATACTCAAGAGAGTGTATTGGGAATGGGTCAAAAGAAGTTGACTTAATTTTAATTTGTTCACAGTTTGCTTCTATTATGTAGGAACATTTGAAATTCAGACCACTGTGAATATGCAGATCCATAAGATACAGTCATAACACCCCAAACCCCTCCGAAGCCCTAGCTGAAATGCCAGGTTCTGCGGGCCATAATCCATAGTTCAGTGGAAAGAATAATTAAGAAAGGGTAACAAACTTTGTAAAATATATTACATTATACCATGGATCTTTTACTTTTCTGGAGATAAACTTCATCTATATTCTAAACCCTATGTATTCCCAAGGAGAAAAAGAGGCGTTTCCAAGTTCTGCAACAGATTCTTTCCAGTCAGTAATTTTCATACCCTGTGAAGAAATTTATTGTTATAGATATAAGTGTGGGGTTAATAAAAAAGGTAATATTAACAATATTAACAGATGCTAACATGAAACATGCTCTGAGAATGTAGATGTTTATAATTTCATCAATTACAGAATGTGTTCTATTATATAGTACTTGCAGATATACATTTGAATACTAAATGCACAATTATAGCCTAGAGGGGTGGCTTAGTGGACACGAGACTTGCTATGCAAGCACAAGGAACTGAGTTCAAATTACAAATACCCATACAAATGCTGTGTTGGTACCGGTGAGCTGGGGACAAGCAGATCCCAGGAGCTTACTAGCCCATCATCCTGCCACACATCGTGAGCTGCATATTCAGTGAAGAGACAATTTATAGAAATAAGGTAGAGAGGAGTAGAAGACACCTGACCTCTGGCCTCTCTGTGCACACACACAAATAAGTACAACCATACACAAAAGTAAACACAAATATATGAGGCACACAGACTTACACACAAATACACACACACACACACACACACACACACACACACAAACACACCACAAACACACAAAATGTATATTACAAGATTTTGCATATTTAAAGGACCAGGGATTTTTCTCTCCTTTTTCTCCAGCAATATTTTTATTTATTTTATTAACTTTTACAGAATTATACATGTATAAAGTACATTCTAATGAGTACAATCCCTTCATCTCTAAGTTCCTTCCCACTCCTAATACCCACTCCACCTCCCTAAATATCCCATTCCCACATTCTTGTTTTTTTTTTAAAAAATGATTTCTGTATGGCATCTGTTTCCTAACTATCCATTGTTGATGGGTGATGGTACTCTGCATGCTGTGAATGCGTTGTTCCCATTGGTTGATAAGTAAAATGCTGATTGGTCAGTAGCCAGGCAGGAAGTATAGGCGGGATAAACAAAGAGAATTCTGGGAAGAGGAAGGCTGAGTTGGGAGTCGCCAACCAGACACAGAGGAAGCAAGATGTGAAGGCAGAACTGAGAGAATGTATCAAGCCATGTGGCTAAACATAAATAAAAGTTATTGGTTAATTGAAGTGTGAGAGCTAGTCAGTAATAAGCCTGAGCTAATGGCCAAGCAATTTTAATTAATATAAGCTTCTGAGTGATTATTTTATAAGCAGCTGCAGGGTCTGTGGGGCTGGGCAGGACCAAAGAAAAATTCAGCTACACATTATGGTCTGTGGGTCTCCTCAGTGAATACACAACTAAAAACAGTGGCAATCCCTTCTCCAGAATTCATCAGTATCTGGTAGTTCAATTGGGAAGGATAGTACTCTGTGAGCCTCTGCCCAGTCCCTGATTACAGTACAGAGGCCAATATTTTCTATGCCCCTTTCAGGCAGCCCTAATTTCTATAAGGTCATGACATCACTGGCGGTGTTATGCCCAAAAGACAGCATTTCCCAACCTTTCTTCCCATCTTTGGACCCTGAGATTTTTTCCCACCCCTCTCTGTAATACCGCTGTGCCTTCAGTAGGTGAGGTAAATGTCCAGCTTAGGGTTGATCATTCAGTCACTTATTATCAGTACCTTAAGCAGACAAGTGACCCTGCATTCACAATCATTTACTACAAAGAGGAGCTTCTATGTGTAATGCTAAGAGTAGCATCTGTCTATTTATATAAATGTAACATTTAGAAGGCAGTGTGGTGATATGACAATTTAGCTGAACAATGGTATAAAGTATGTGTAGCTGTAAAGCTTCTCTCTGGGTCCTGCCAAGCCCCCACAGTCCTGCAGCCCACTTATAAAATAATCACTCAGAAGCTTATATTAATTAAAATTGCTTGGCCACTAGCTCTGGCCTACCACTGACTAGCTCTGACATTTAAACTAACCCATAATTCTTATTTATGTTTAGCCACATGGCTTGGTACCTTTTCCCAGTTCTGCCTTCACATCTTGCTTCCTCTGTGTCTTGCTGGCATCTCCTGACTCAACCTTCCAGTTCCCAGAATTCTCCTCTTTCTTTGTCCCACCTATACTTCCTGCCTGGCTACTGGCCAATCAACAAGTTATTTATTAACCAATCAGAGCAACACATTCACATCATACAGAGCGATTCCCACAGCAAGTATGCCCCCACTAATTGTAAAACCTCATCAGCCAAGGATTTTTGCCTGTATTTTTTTACAATACCATCTTTGCATGGTTTGAATGAAGCCAACTTAATCATGATGGCTGATCTTTTTGATGTGATCTTGAATTCTGTTTGCAAGTATTTTGTTGAGTGTTTTACATCTGAATGAGTCATGAAAATAGGTTTGTAATTTTTTTCTTTCTCTCTTTTTTTAAAGCTATGTCTTACTACAATTTTGGTATCAATGTAATAGTGGCTTTATTTTAAAAGTTTGGAATCATTTCCTTTATTAGTTAAGAAAGTCTTTTGTCGGTGTTTCAATCCTATTGCTGGCTATAGGTATGTGTAAAATGTTTATTTTCTTCTGTTTAATTTTGGTAGGCCAAATGCTTTTAAAAATTAATCTGTTTAAAAAAATTCTAGTAGTGTAGTATCAGCTTTTAATATACGTCCTAGTACTAAGATGAAACCCATGCTCAACATTGCCTAAGTGGCTAACAACCTAAAACTAGATAGGCTGTGGACCTAGAGAAAACCAAATACTATTGTTTTGCTAAAGGAATGCAGCAATTAAATGACTACTAACAACATTCTGCTATGCTCACAGATAAATATCTTGTTCAGCCACCACCATCAGAGAAGTTTCATCCTGCAGTATATGAGAACAAATATAGACAGTCACAACTGAACAAAGTACAGAGAGTAGGAGAGCTTGGAACACTCAGTCCTAAAAAAAAAATTAAAAAAAAAAAGATATATCTATCAACTCCCTCCCCTCGGAGATCAGGGAACTGTGAAGGAAGAGGCAGGAAGATTTTAAGAGCCAATGAGGATGGAAGACACCAAGGAAACAGGCCTTCTAGACACAACAGCACTGACACACATACAAACATACAGATGCCAGAGGAGGACGTTAGGTGTCTCTATCACTCCTGGAATTATTTGCTTGAACCAGAGTCTGTCACTGAATCTGGGGCACACTCTTTGGCTAGGCCTTTGGCCAGCTAGCTCCAGGGTGTCACTAACTGTGCCCCACCCAAGAACTGGGGAAACATTTGACCTCTCCTATGATTACATGGGGGTGCTGAATTCCAAAAGGAGGTCATCACGCTTGCATAGCAAGCATTTTGCCCAGTGAGCTATTTCCTTAGGCCCTTCTGTTTATTATTACATTTGGCATTTTTATACATTCTAGGAACAAGTCCTTTTGCAGATATATAATTTCCAACTATGTTTTTCTGAACTTATGTATTCCTTCTCAATCATAAAATGTCTTTTGAAAAGCAGAGGTTCTTAATTTTATTTATTTCAATTTATCATTTGTTTTCCTTTTGATAAGCTAGTGAAAGATGATAACATCTCTATTTCAATAAATATTTGAGTCATCTTTATTGACACATTCAGATGCTTTCAAAATATGATGACATTGTTTAGGAAAATGAAAATAATGAGAAAAGTGAATATATGTTAATCGTCCTGATAGTCCATTTAGTTTTACACTTAAATGCCTCAGAAATGTTACTGGTACTACAGTTCATGAGTTACTGCAGAGAAAAGATGAATTCAAAGAATGAAGAATTAATGCAAGAATTTAACCAGACATTTTTAGTTAGATACTAAAGAAAATCTCATGTTCGGTTCATTTTTTTCTTTCTCTCCTGTTTCTTTCCATAATTATTTTATCCAGATAGGTATTAAATTATATGAAAATAAAAATTGTAGTCAATTATTTTTGTACAAGACATGAAAGAATTGTTGTAGTCGGAAGGTTTCTCCAGTCCTGCCCAGACCCCATGGTCCCACATTCTTCCAGTCCCACCTGGCCCCTGAGGTCTTGCAGCCACTTATAAAATAATCATTCAGAAGCTTAATATTAATTACCAATTGCATGGCCTAGGTCAGGCTTCTTGCTAGCTAGCTCTTATAACTTAACCTATTTTTATTAATCTCTAAGTTGCCACATGGTCATGGCTTACCAGTACGTTCACATCTTGCTTCTCCTGGCGACAGCTGGTGTCTCCTTCCTCTCTTCACTCTCTCCCTTAGATTTTCCCACCTCGCTCTATCCTCCCCTGGCATAGGCCAAATGGTTTTATTTATCAACCAATCAGAGCAACACATATTCACAGTGAACAGAAGACATTCCACAGCACTTCCCATTTTATGTCTAATAAAAAAGGAGGGTTTTAACTTTAACATGGTAAAATTACATATAATAGAACAGTTGTCAAGCAGGAATTACTGTTATAATATTTAGTCTATTTGTATTTGGCAAAATTAAAGAAAATATTCTATCTGTCCTATATTTGTGAGTCTAAAGTTTTATATCTAATTTATCTATCATGACTAAGAAAAACTATAAGTATAACTATCTAGTCTTCAACTACATCAAAGACCCCAGAAGGATATAATATTACCTAAGTAAACAAGAAATGCAACTTTCAAAAATCTGGAAATGACAGAAACATCTGCCTGCCTGAACAGTCATCCAGAGTTCCTCTGTAACATTATGGCATCCATCTTCAGCCAATAGGCCTAGATTTTTTTAGTCGCTTCTCCCTGTGTCCTGTAGGATATTTGGCAGTCTCCTCTGCTAAGCAGGAACCTGAAAAACCATTTTGCCTTGCAAATTTCAGTGGTCACCTTCCTATGGGTCCTGCTTGTCCAGTTTATATAACATATTATCAACAGTCCAGACAACAACATTTCTTGCCCAAATGATTATTTTTGCCAAGAAGAGATAAATTCCATATAGAGTATATAGAGTGTCTTTGATGTCCATCTTTCTCTTTGAAGTAAATGGGTGTTGCCAAGAACAGACATGTCTCACTCTCCAGAAAAGTCTAAGTTTTTAAAACATTTTAAATGCCATATTCTGTAGGTCTTTGAAGTGTTTGAAGATCACCTACCTAATTGAAATATATCTATGTCTATCTAGAAAACAACTAACATGACTATAAGTGTGCTTATCATAGATGACTACTAATCTGTATTTCTTAATTATACATTACAATGTCAAATGAGCTGTACAAACATAATACCTTAAACAAGAGTAGAAATATACATACAGTATAACAAAATTAACTTTAAATTTGTAATAAACTAAAATCTATAGCAATTTAAAACATGTTACACACGTTGTTGCTCTTTAAAAGTAGATTCAATAATCTACCCTTTCATCCTATCATACCTATCCCCCTTTTTTCTTTAGTATGATATTGACTATGACCAATAACAATTTGTAGCAAATCTCTAAACAAAGACAATATCTATAATTCAGTTATTGGGAATGTGGGTGTAGTTTTCTAGGCTACTTCCTGCTGATTGTGGGCACTGGTAGTCTTATGAGGATCCTGAGAAAATTTGAGATAATTGTCAAGTCTTGGGAGGACTGGCTATAACCTTTGTTTGATAGATACCATCTGTTATGGTTCAGGAGGTCTGGCTTGATCAAATCTGATTCATCTTAACCTGAAACAAATCCATAGCCTCCAGCTTCCTGTGGAAACAAAAGCAGAGCCTCCTTTCCAAAGCAACATATCCTTAGATCCAAATTTTGAAGTCAAGATAACTTTAAAATACATATATTGGTTTGACTTTGCAGCCTTTATAATCAAATATCTTTCTGCAGTTAAAAATCTGAAAGACAATATAATCCAGATTCTCTGTGTGATTTCCATCTTTACATGGCTTATTTTTATATTACTTTTACTGTCTCTTTAAAGACTTTTATTTATAGACTATTTCTTTATATAACTGCATATGTTACTTTTCCTCTCTCTTCCAAGCCTATGTACATTTTTACACACACTGTAAACCATTTAGAGTTTTATTCCATCTGAACCTGTTTTTTGTGCATATGTGTTGCTTTAAACTGTAGCGTGGCTAGGACTGAAACAGCAGCTTTGGCTGCTGACTCCACCCATCTCAGCTCCCATCGTGGCAGTGGTACTTTACTGCCAGCTCACCACCCATCTGGGAAGCAGTGGATCTATGCCTCCACCTAGCAGAGTATAGCCCAGAAACATTTTTTTAAACAATCAAAAGCTAGTAAATCTGCCACACAGCATGCTGTGTGGCTTAGAGACACTACTGTGTACTGCAGCAAGAATCTGCCATGCTGTGTTCAAGCTCACACACCACAAACTCACCATACTGTAGCTCGTGGCTTGCCTGAGACACAACTAGGAAGCTGTCTTTAGCTCTGTTTAGAATCTGTTTTTAAAGCTTTCTCGGGTTTTAGGTGGAAACTTGAGCCAACATGTTGGGCAACCAAATGTAGTCAGAAGGTTTCTCTGGTCCTGCCCAGGCCCCACAGTCCCATATTCTTCTGGTCCCACCCACCCCCATGGTCCTATGGCCACTTATAAAATAATCATTCAGAAGCTTAATATTAATTACCATTTGCATGGCCTAAGGCAGGCTTCTTGCTAGCTAGCTCTTATAACTTAACCCATTTTTATTAATCTATAAGTTGCCATGTGGCCATGGCTTACCAGTATTTTTACATCTTGCTTTTCCTGGTGGCAGCCAGTGTCTCCTTCTTCTCCTTTCTCCTTTCACTCTCTCCCTTGGATTTTCCTGCCTGGTTCCATCCTGCCCTGCCATAGCCCAAACAGCTTTATTTATCAGCCAATCAAAGCAACACATATTCACAGCATACAGAAAGACATCCCACAGCAAATTGTGTTAATTCAAAGCAATACAGCAGCTGTTGCTCTATGAGACAGAATAAAATTACTAAGGCAAAAATAATTATTGATGTAATTTTCATGCACTCCTTTAAGACTATGGATGTGCTTTGGGGGAGTTCAGTTGAAAAAGTACAATAGGCAATAAGTTCGCTGAGAACGCAAATGGATAACTTTTCTGTTTTATTGAGTAATAATCCCTTTAGAGTTGCTCGGGGAGTGAGCAGCTCAATTCTAAAGCCTTGGACATGAGAATAGCCATTTATGTCACACTATAAAGAGAGTGCAGGCTCTGTCTTATGGTGTAAAGTTCCAGTTATTTAGGAATTGTGAGACAAGGCAGAAAGTTCTGATTATATTATCACATTAGTTAATAAAATATTCCAAATCAATAAACTAAGTAGTTCATAGTTAAGAAAATCACTCCAACAAAGTAAAACAGATTTTTTCTTTGTTCTGACTTATAAAAGGAAGGATACAGATAAGTATCAGTGAAATAACCCTAAAGCCTTACACTCGTAGGAACAGTCACTACAGTAACATAGAAACCATGACTGAGATCAGTGGACTTAGTCTGGAAGATAGGAGGTGAGAAATGGGAGGGGGAAATGCCATGTTTCATTCACCTATGGGCTAAGTGGATGACTTAAAGGCTTAAAAAACAAAAGAAATGATAGGTGGAAGATAGGGTATGTCTCAGTATTTATCAAGCCAGAATAGAAACAAAAATAATTATATCACTCTAAAAACATTGTAAAATATCAGTATTTACTACATCTTGGTTCCCATGGAGTCCCTGCTTGAACAATTTAATCCCATTTGGGAAACAATTACACATTTAGGTTATTTCTGAGTGTGCCTTAAATGGTCTATAAGATGGTTACAAACAACTTTTAAATAATTAGTTCAGTGATAATCATTTGATTTAGCTTCACAATCTTAAATTTTAATTAAGCTTCTATTCCTCTCTTCGATTGATCTGACTATCTGTATGCTAGACCCACTGTCATGTTTACATACTGCCTCAAAATTTACAATATTTTAAACCAATGACCCTCATCAGCCCTCTGTCTCTAATACAGACTATGTCTGATATTATTTACAAGGATAATCTCTCTAAAATTAAAAGTTAAACACTCAAGTGTCCATCTTGCACACACTTTCAATGACTTCTGTAATTGTAAGACCTATGTACAGAATATGCTTCAAGATAGAAGGTGCATATTAAATATATAATGATATATGCCAGATATCTCAGCTAAGAAACACTTGAAATAATAACTTGGAATATCACAAAGAAATGCAAAATGTGTGAGGTCATAAATATATGATCTAATTATTTGGCAACATGGTCATATATTTAATATAACATTTGTACCACAAATCATATGCAATATAATTCAAGCAAAACAAAAATATTTTAAATATTTGGAAATTATTGACATGATAGATTTAAATCTACACACTTTACTGAATAACAGATCCTGTCATGTTTTGATCCATTCACCTCTGCCACCTTATTGCTGCTTTCACTTTCATTATTACATTAAGGGAATTGTGAGACAGGCATCTTTGTGTCTTTAGAAGTTCAGGTGTTATCTTTTACTGAGTGGTACATAGTATCAATAGAGTGGATTCACTGAACAACTGTGTAGGTTGCGTATGTCCTATGTA
Source organism: Peromyscus eremicus (assembly GCF_949786415.1). NCBI lineage: Eukaryota > Metazoa > Chordata > Mammalia > Rodentia > Cricetidae > Peromyscus > Peromyscus eremicus. The sequence continues at coordinate 737,647 of NC_081434.1, forward strand.
ATACTTGGAGAAATTAGGACAGAAAATCTTGCCTAATCTGTACAGAGAGATTGTCTGGTAAGGTGAGAGTGTCTGGTAAGGGGGTTGTGTCTGTGTTGTGGAGGTGTGAAGTACATGAGTGCTCATGTATGGATGCTAGAGGAAAATTCTTAGGGATAAATTCTCACCATGGATTCTGGGAATCAAACTCAAGTGCTCACATTGGCATGGGAAGGGTTTTTAACCACCAAATCATCTTGACTCCTCTCCAGATAAGTTCTTAGAGGCCCTTTAACCATAAGTTATGCTCACTTTGCAATGCATAGATTTGTTTAGTACCCTTGTAGAATTTGCATGTTCTTGTACCTTACTATTCTTTCCTTTATTTTTCAATCTTAAAAATGATTTCCTTATATTTTGAGATTACATTTCTCTCCTCACTTCCCTCTTTCCAATCCTCCTTGCTCTCTTTCAAATTCACATCCTAGTTTTTATATTAATTGTTGTTATATATGCATTTTTTCACCTTGGCATGATTATATTCTCTTGAAAGATTTTTCCTTGAAATTCCACAAGAGTCACACCATCTGTCCCACAATATTTTTGAGACATTTCATATAATGATAATTTAGCACCACATAATAATATTTGGTTTAAGTGTTTGTGGCCTATACAGATATTGAAGACCACTTACAGGAAAGTAATGAGTGTCTCCCAATAATTAGATATTATAGATATACATTGCATTGATGTTCAATCAAATAATAAATCACACATAGAAAATTGCTACTATACAAAGTTTATTTTATTCAATACAATGGTTTCTGGAAATAGGTATGTAATAATAATATATACTCATAAAAACTTTCAGAAAGGAATTGGAGGAAGTTAGTTATCATGGAGTACAATCTTTCAAGGAAAAGTAGAAAAGTAGAACTGAGTGACAGGGTTCTTCGGGGGGGAGGGGGAAATCCCACATATGAAGTAACTGCTGTCATAGAAAAACACAAAAATCATAAAAAATATATGAAATAGATTTTCCATTTTAAATGTGTGGTTGCTGTGTATATCACAATTTTAAACTGTGTTTTGAAAAATGCAGTCTTTGTAATACATCCCAGAATACTTCTTTCACCTGCTGGTTTCTTAGTGTATAAATGAAGGGATTCAGAAGAGGAGCGATTGAAGTATACAGCAAAGCTACGCCTTTGGACACGGTTACTCTCTCCCTTGCAGATGGCTTAATATACATAAAGATGCAACTGCCATACGTTATGGAGACAACAATCATGTGAGAAGTGCAGGTGGAAAAGGCTTTGGTTCTTTGCTGTGCGGAAGAGAAATTCATAATAGTCTTAATGATGAAAATGTAAGAAAGACTCACTAGTACCAGTGTGACTACAAGTGTCACCACGGCCAAGACAAAGGACATCATTTCTAGGACATGAGTGTCTGTGCAGGAGATCTGTAGGATAGGAGAAGTTTCACACATAAAATGATCAATTATTCTGGAATCACAGAAATCTAGCTTTAGACCCATGGCCAATGGGGGAAAGATGATTAAGAACCCAGTTACCCAGGAGCTGATGACAAGTTGGTGGCACACTCGGCTGTTCATGATGATCGGGTAATGCAGTGGTCTGCAGATAGCAACATAGCGGTCATAGGACATGGCAGCCAGGAGGTAAAACTCTGTGACTCCCAACAAAAGAATAAAAAACAACTGAGCTGCACAATTATTATAAGAAATAGTTTTGTCTCCAGTCACAATGGTTGTCAAGAATCTGGGAATACACACTGTTGTGAACATGATTTCCAAAAAGGAGAAATTACGGAGAAAAAAGTACATTGGAGTCTTGAGGCGAGGGTCCAGCAGGGTGAGGAGCACAATGATTAAGTTCCCCATCAGACTCATCATATAATTGAGAAAGAGAAACAGAAAAACTACAATTTGCAATTGTGGGTCATCTGTCAATCCTAAAAGAATGAAGTCAAGTTCCACTGATTGATTCTTCATCCCCTTTTGTAAGCCTTAGAGAACTAAAAACAAATAAAATATTTTATGTGCATTAGAATTTATATAACTACACTAAAGCAGAAGAGGAGATACATCATTTGCAAATGTTTTCTAGCCTGAAATTTCAGGTTACACATAATTATATGCCATAGGTTAATTACAGACTTGTCCTAGTCTTTTTGTGTTCAACATTCTTCACATAAAACACCTCCACCCTTAAAATGTAATAGTATTTTTCTCATTAATTTGCATAAGTGCAAATTAACACATTCACTTCCAAATGTCCTCTGTTATCAAGCAGGCCATAAGCTTCTGGTCCTCTGAGCCTGGATTACAGGCCGTGCCACTGGCTCTAGCTTATTTGTGGACTTTTTAAAACATATTTTTGAAATTATAGTATAATTACAATATTTTCCCTTTCCCTTTCCTCTCTCTAAACCTTCCCATGTATCCCACCCCCTTGCTCTCTTTCAAATTCATAGACTTTTTTTTATTAAATACATGTATATTCCTAAATACGTAAGTACAACCTGCTCAGTCTGTATAATGTTACTTGTGTATCTGATTTCAGGGCGGACAGTTCGGTGTTGAGTAAGCAGTTGGTGCTCTCTTACCTTTGAATGAGTTCACTAAAGCTTCTTCTTTGCTATTTTTATTCCTTTTTCATTTGTCTTATTAATATTGTTTTCCTTTGCCTATACTACTTTTATGAACCAATTTTTGGGAAAAACAATGTATTAACAAGCAATGAATTTTCCAAAAATCAGTATTAGTGAATAATTTTAAAATTGGCTTCTGAAGATGCTCAGGCTTCAGTTTTCATCAAGCAAATGTTTACTTTTTATTTTCCTGTTATCCTTAACATTCATATGTGAACAGATTGCTAGATATTAATCATTTCTGAATGATGTAGGTTTAGCAAACTTAGATTTATGATTATGATAATAAGAATGGCTTATTACAGAATCTTCACACCACTTTATAAAACAGTCAAAGAAAAACAAATATAGAAGTAAGTTAAAAATAAAGTACATTAATCTGTTAACACATAACCTCAAAATATCTACCCCTTAAAACATTCCATAAAATATAAGAATTCAGTACTCCAAATGCAATTCCCTTAATTGGACTTACTGTGCATTAGCCTTCGTTTCATATTACAAAGTTAATTTAAAATCAGCATGGACTCACCTTTTCATGTCTATCAATCGTCCTGCTTTGTCAGTTAAAGATAATTTCAATTGTTTATGTGATTGTTATTTTACTATCCAGTAGAAATACTTTTACTATTTTTGTCAGAAAAGGCACAATACACGTTATACTTTCATAAAGAATTTTCACATTCCTTCAATTTCACATTTACTGTGGAAACTTGAGATTATGATGGTAATTTTAACATGTGCCATCTGACAGGCTGAATTTTGTGAAATCTCATTCTTAGTGTTGAGATCACTATCATCCCAATCCTCCAATTAGATGTCATTCTTCAAGATGAAGTAAAAATCGTGAGTCATAAGAAGAATATGAAATCATTGCTGAAATATACACAACTCTTACAACAAAGAGATGCCTCATAGCCAACTGTGCACTTATAATAATGCTCTGGTTCTACCATTTCCCTCTTCTTACTAACTCAAGGGAATCTACTGAAATTACAAATCCTCTCTAGGGATTACTGTTACAAAATACTCATTATTGATAATAAAAGATACCACAGTAGTCTAGTCTTAGTCAAGGATTAGAAAAAGCATCCCATAGGAGTCATGAATGACTAAGAAAAATCAAGAAAATTTATCAGGAGCAGCAACAGTTCATTGTAGTTGCTATGTATTTTCAAAATTAGCCCCTGTTGGGGCTATGATTTATAAACATTCTATACTTCTATAGACTGTCTTTTTTAATCCTGTTGGTGTTTTCTTTCTTTATTTATTTTTACTTTGGGTTAATCTTACTTATCTATTTTGGTTTTTGTTCTTGCATTTTGGTGTCATGTCTTTCAAATCATTATTAAAAACAGTGTCTTTGGGGCTAGAAAGTTGGCCCTCGGTTAAGAATACTGGTTGTTCTTCTAAAGGACTTAGATTTGAATCCTAGCACCCATATGACCTCACAACAGTATGTAACTCTAGTCCCAAGTGGTCCAACACCTTCTTGTCTCCATGGGCACTGCACACATAGTATACAGACACACATGCGGACATAGAAAGTAAAAATCAAAGAAAAAATTAAATATAGAAGACCAATGTGAAGTTGACCTCCATGTTTTCTTATAAGACTTTTAAAATGCTAGGTATTATATTTATATAATCCACTTAGAGTTGATTTTTGTTAGTGGTATAAACCAAGTATATATTAACGTATTTCTTTGTGGATATTCACCTTTTCCAACACCATTTGTTGAAAAATCTATCTTTTGCGCATTTTATATTCTTGGCATGCATGTTGAATATTTGTTGACAATATCTGTGTAATTCTAGGCTCCATGCTCCATTATGTTGGTTTGCATACCTAATTTTATCCTAGTACAGCAGAATAAATTTACAGTTACTTTTTATAACTTGGTGTTAAAAGAACTCTTTCTCTATTTAGAGGTAACAAATATATAACCCCTTCTTACAGAGCACCAATGACAAACCAGGGTCTGACTTAGGGAACTGAGTTTACTGGGGCTACTTATAGAGGAAGAACCTACTACTATGGTTCTGTTCGATAAACATAGTATTAAATTTACTGCTAGTGACATCATAATAACCATAGATTAGTGAACTGATCAATTCTCAACAGAGAAACTTCTTTCTGCAACAGATAGTGATAAACACAAAGACCTATAACTTGTCGAGGTGCAAATAATAGTAGACTGTTGAGTGTTTATCATTGAACAGAAAATCTGTATCACATTCCATCGTTCTAAGGCTCAGAGATCATTATGGAAGACAGGGAGGAAAGAGTGTAAGAGCCAGAAGCATTGGATGACTACAGGGAAACTATTTCTATACACCACATGAAGATACACACGAGAGTTCACCGCAGGTGAGACAGTATGCTCGAGACCTGTGCAGGCTCAGGACGGACAAAAACTCCAGCATAGAGAGGTAAGGTGGGCATGAAGTCCAACCTCTAGCTAAGGAGCTATTTGTAATTGTTATCTCTTGTGAGCATTACTTTTCTTTAAGGGTATGACTCCTGGCATACTGGTCACTCTAGAGTGAAGGCCATACAACCAAGTACAGTACAAACTGTATTTGATGTGTTCAAAAATGAAAAAAGAGGACACAAAATCGTGTGTGTGTGTGTGTGTGTGTGTGTGTATGTGTGTGTGTGTGTGTGTAATGGATCTGAGATGAGTCAGGAAAGGGGGTGAATACAATGAAAGTACATTGCATGAAATCCCCAAAGAACTAATAAGAATGAGAAAAATTCAACTAAGAAAATCAATTATATTACTCTATAGCTGCCAGGTGTTTCCATAGCACCTAAGATTGTTTGATGACATGGTACCCGCACATTTGAAACATAGTGGTTGAGAAGTGCAGAATGGGAGGAAGAGTGAAAGTACAAGCTTGACTTAGAGGTACTGTTTCTGGTGGAAACCCTCATCACTTTCCAAATAGTGAATCACCCCACACTAGCAGTGCAGGAGCTGCATGCCAACTGCGATTTCAGTGGTTGAATATTGCAAGAAGCTTGAATGTGCTTCTCAGTCTTGGGTTGTTCTCCTTGCAGCTATGCTTAATACTTTTATCTGTCTTTTCTTCTTTCCATTCTGTCTGATGAAAGAACTTCCTCCATCTGGTGCTAGAAGGAACTATACAAAGGATATAAAGCAACACAGGCCAGTTTCAAATCAGGATATGACAATGGAGCAAAAGGACCTGGCTTTGACTACAATGTCCACCTAAAGTCTCTGTTACTAAAAGCAGTTGCAAAATTGATTTCCCCAAGACAGTTGTAAAGGTGAAAATTATATAAACACAGTATCTGTATGTGAAATAATAAAAATCAATTTATTTTCTATTTTTCTTTTATTGAAAATAGTTTTTTTTCATACAATATGTTCTGATTATGCTTTCCCCTCCTCCAACTTCTCCTAAATCCTCCCCATCTCCCTTCCCATCTGAATCTACTGCCAATACTAAATTATCGGCCTTGAAAAAATACTTATAAGTAATATTATATATCCCTAAAGACATTGAAAAAATTTTTTTCCAATTAAAACAAGCTTTATTTTAGAGGTGCACCCAGGACTGGCCTGCCTGCTGTCTCATCTTGTCAGGATTTTAGAGATAAGCCCCTTCTGGCCTTTTGAGGTCCCTTTCATGGGAGAGAGGTAAAAGATCAACAGTTTATAGGGGTGAGAGAATTAGCTGTTAGAGATTGTTAGAAAAAATACAGTGAAGAGGAAGACAAAGATATAAGATATATCATGTAAAAGGGCTCAAGTTGCAAAAGAAATAAATTGAAGAAGATAACTTGAAAAAGATGGAAGGACTTCCCATGATCATAGATGAGCAGAACTGATGTTGTGGTAATAGCTACATTGCCAAAAGCAATCTACTGAGCAACACAATCCCCCTTAAAATCCAAATGACATTCTTCACAGAACTAGAAAAAAATCCCAAACTCCATTTTGAAACATAAAAGACTCCAAGTTAGAATAGATGATGGACCCTGGGGACTCCACCCCTCATCAGTAGTTCTATATGTCATAATTCAAAAACATGTATATGCAATTGCATTTAGGATTATACTAAACATAGTACATGCATCCAGTATTCTGGTGATGGATATTTAAATGGTGTCCCATCTTTGTTGGAAGAAGTCAATATTTTGTGTACACTTATGGTTTTGCACATGTGGATATAATTACACAAAACATCCTACAGATGTAACACACAGAATTTCCAGGCTAGGACTATACATATTGTAAATGCTGATGGCCTTTTACTCATGTAAAAATACCTGTTTCTACGCCTGCTGGAATATTCTGGTTAAAATGCAGTTTTTCAGACCTGGATTGATTTAAAAAGAGTGATTCACCAGCCGTGGGTAGTCTGCAGTTCCTCTGCTGTAACTGAAATTGAGAGGGTTTCTTGACTTAAAAGCCACCCACGTCTCTACTTTTCCTTAGGTTGTTAATGACTTAGAAGAACAGTAAGCTAGAACAGAAATGGGAGGATCATGGAACACGTGACATGCAAGCTGAAGGAAGACTCTCTGGGGAAAAGGTAGGGCAGAATGGGACTTGGGGAATAATAGGGGCATGGAACAAGAATGGGAGAGGAATTAAGGAGGACCAAGAATAAAGACAAACATATGAAACCTCCACGATGAAGCACTATTTGTGTGATAGCATACAAAATTAATTTTAAAAGTTAGATATTAATGCACAGAAATATATCTTATGGTTAAATAAGACAAAAGCAATTGATTAACAAAAAATAATAAAATATACTCAATAGCTATTTTGGAAAATATAAAAATTTTAAAACATGTAATACACTAAACTCTTACATGGTCCTAACTACCCTATGAACATTATATACTATATATATTTATATACTTGGTCCTCTATCTCCCCTATCAAAATTATATACTACATATATACATATATACATATAGAGAGAGAAAGAGTTTCTAAGTAAAGATACAAAGTGTCACATAGGCTATATTATAGAGCATTAAACTGGGTAATTTAAAATGTAAAGAAAACAGGAGTCAGGTGGAAAATACAATGACCACTCTGTATGTCCCTTTATACTACTGTACACTATTATATATACACTTGCATCTCATATTTATGTGTTAGTTTGAATTTTATTTTTTTAATTAAAATATTGTTTTTTAAAGTTTTATTTTTTAAATTTGAACATCAGTAATTGGTTTCATTATGGTATTTTCACACATAATTTGCATTTTTATCTTCCTCCCTGCTTCTTTCCCAACCAACCCCCAACCTGTACCCTTCTTTCCCTGCTAGGCCTCTTTCCTTTTATGTCACATATGTTCTGTTTCCATCTTCTGTGTCTTTAAAACCTCCTTTCTCACCTCTTGTGGTACCCTTACTAGTTACATAGCCTAGACCAACAACCACAGCCATATATGAATGAATGAATGCATTATATGTATTCACATATATAAAAATTAAAATAGGATATGCCTGAGAGCATTCAATTTTTGTTTTTCCCCTGAGCCTGAGTTACTTTACTCAATATAATAATTTTCAGATCAATTTTTTCTACAAACTTCACTATTTAATATTTATTTATGGTTAAATAAAATTCCATTGTGTGAGTGTACCATACATTTATCTGTTGATGAACAACTAAGTTAGTTCCATTTCCTTGGTATTATGAATTGAGAAAAAAATAACAAGAAAGTTCAAGTATCTTTGTGGTAGGATTTAGAATTATTTGGATATATTCCAAGGAATTATATGGTTGGGTAATGTACAAGTTTCGTGAGAAAACTCCATATTGATTTCCATAGTGGATACAACATGTTGTATTATCACCAGCAGCAAACAAAGTTTGCTTATATGTAAGGATATTAAACGTTTTCATTAATTGCTCACATTCTCTGGGCCCCTGAGATACACAGATGAATAAAATAAAGACACTACCCTCAACAAATGGCCCATTGTAGATTAGTTCACTCAGATTTAACCAACCCCAAGATAATTGAGAATAAATTATCTCCCGAGTGAAGAGTCCATGTGTTTATTAGGAAAATTAAGTTTGGCTGAAGGGAAAGCAGGTTGATTGCCTCATCTCACTGGTCTACAATACTTTCATCTCCCTGTATTGCTGTGATTTCCAGACAGGTAGTTCATGACCACATTACATCTCCTGAATTAACCTCTGCTTGCTTCCTTTCTTCCTCCAAGCTAGTCTCTCAGGGATTTATAGTGACCACAGAAGGTAAATTGTCTAATTCTTATGTAATATTCATTCTTTACCTTCTGCAGAGAACTTAAAAATGTGCCACCCACTATTCCCTGGATTACAGAATTGTAATGATTTAAAACATATTTATAGTCGAGTTCCAGCATATTTCTGTTCATATGGAAGAATTAAGAACATTATATATAGAGGCAGTCAGATCTCCATGAGTTCAAAGCCAGTCTGGTCTACAGTGAGTTCCAGGCCAGCCAGAGCTATATAGTAAGACCCTCCCTACACACACACACACACACACACACACACACACACACACACACACACGTACACGCACACGCACACGCACATGCACACACACGCACACACACACAATGCAGAGAGAAAGAGAGAGAGAGAGAGAGAGAGAGAGAACAATTTATTTTACTTCTAAGTGAGACTACTAGAAATCTTTCTTTCAGTTAAGTATGTGCTTAATCTATGATAGAGGGTTTATATAATAATAGAAGCAACTTTTAGCTGAATGCCAAAAATTATAAAATATATTTTATACTTTAAGAAAATAAAGGAAAATTTAAGATCACCTTTCTAATGGGTGTTAGTTATACAACATAAGAAAAGAATGTTCTGTGTTTTAAATGAATTTGTTTTGTATGTTATTTAAAACTTTATTAACTCAAAAGAATTGGAGAACTCAATCATTTCAGCATTTATTCTTAGTTGCACATTTAATATAGTTCAACCATTTCTCAAATGTTAATAACAACTTGGCTTTTGACATGCATGTTTGATGATAACTAGTGACAACTGTATGTATATTATAAATGAAGACACTAATGGACTATCAAAAATACTATATGGAAAAAGGGAAATGCCCATTACCATTTTTAATAATCACCTCTTGCCAAAAGTCCAGTTCCTGCTATACAAAGACTGCAATATCACATAATTGAGAACTTATGCCACAAACAGTATATTGTTTGTTATGTATTAGTATTGAACAGAACAGATAGAAGTGATGTGTCTTACATCTTATAATTTCAATAAAGCAAAGCTAATGATTTTTTATTTATTTTGGATAGTCAGTCTTCAAAGAGAGAAGCAATATTTTTGCAAAAAAGAAAAACTTCCTTATGAATTTCCTTTTGTTCTCAAAAAAGTAAGGATAAAGACACAAAGTAAATATTAAAAAGTTCATCGTTAAACTATTACTTATGATAATCATATAAATGCATAATTTATTATAGTATTATGTTTCTCTTTTCTAGCTCTGTGATTAATTTTCCTCTTCTTTTTTTTCTTTCTTTTTTTTTTCAGAGCTGAGGATCGAACCCAGGACCTTGCGCTTGCTAGGCAAGCTCTCCACCACTGATCTAAATCCCCAACCCCTAATTTTCCTCTTCTTATAACCAACATAACGATAGTCCTACATGACTGTGGTTGCAAGCACAGGTATTTGTGATTATATATAAAAAAGATTTTTCTAAGAGTGAAAATTTTTACAATGCTATGCGTTATAATTGTAAATTTGTTCTTTGAATTATATTAATTAAATTCTGTAAGTTTCAAATGGCATCAAAATTGACTTTAAACATTAGATATTTCAGTTCTAAAAGCATGCAATCTTAAAAATGAAAAGCAATATATGTGCTTTCCAAGCAGATATTTCAGAACAGCATTCAAATTACAGGTGAAGTTAATAATTACTATGGAGGTAGTCTGTCTCTTAAAGCTGTATTACACATACAGAAATTTTGAGTATGAGCAAAGTTTTCATACAAAAATATTAACAAGGAAATTTTAAACATGGATCCATAAGTATATTTCCCTATTCAATATAGTATGTGTATACAGTCTCTATTTTCGATGGTAATGAACAAGTATTGGCTTTGACCTGCATGCTATGATGATAAATTAATGACATCTATATATGTCTTTATAAAGGAAGACAATACTGATTTCAAAATGTTAAATGAAGGACAGAAAATGCCCGTGTAGTAATTCTTACAGAAAAAGAGTCAATGCATCGTTTTGTTGGAGATGATAATGTCAATATACAAACATTTCAATTCCACTTCATTAAATAAACTCTTTGATGTCTTTTTCATTGATACATTTTATTACAAGAGAAAATCAGTATGAAAAACTACACTGTAGTTACAGAGTTTGTGCTCTTGGGAATATCAGACAACAGAGAGCTTCAGGTAATAATTTTCATCTTTTTGTTAATAACTTACATATTAAGTATCACTGGAAACTTAATCATCATCATCCTCACCTTGCTAGACTCTCACTTAAAGACTCCTATGTATTTCTTCCTCCGGAATTTCTCCTTCTTAGAAATTACATTCACCAGCGTTTCCATCCCCAGATTTTTGGCATCAATAATTACTCAAGTCAAGACCATTTCCTATAACAACTGTTTGGCTCAGTTATTTTTCTTCATCTTCATTGGTGTGACAGAATTTTTTCTTCTAACTGCTATGTCTTATGATCGCTATGTTGCCATCTGCAAACCATTGCATTACACCACCATCATGAACCAGAAAGTTTGCACCCTTCTTGTCTTCGCCTCATGGCTGGCAGGATTTCTGACCATCTTCCCACCACTCATGCTGGTCCTCAAGTTAGATTTCTGTGCTTCTAATGTCATCGATCACTTCTGCTGTGACTATTTTCCCCTCTTACAACTGTCTTGCTCAGATACTTGGCTCCTAGAAGTGATTGGTTTCTACTTTGCTCTCTTTACTTTGCTGTTCACCTTGGCGTTGGTGATTTTATCTTACATGTATATTATCAGGACTATTTTAAGATTTCCATCTCTCAGTCAGAGGAAAAAGGCTTTCTCCACCTGTTCCTCTCACATGATTGTCATCTCCATGTCTTACGGAAGCTGCATATTTATCTATGTGAAACCATCTGCAAAAGAAAGGGCATCACTGACCAAAACAGTAGCTGTTCTCAGCACTTCGATTGCTCCCATGTTGAACCCTTTTATTTATTCCTTGAGGAACCAGCAAGTAAAACAAGCCTTCAAAGACTTAGTTCATAAAGTAGCTTTTGACAGAAACAAATGAAAACAATGTGCTAATGTGAAGTGTTGTTGTTGCAAATATTTTTATAAAAATTAAGAAAATTTTAAATCTGTTATTCTCTGCTGATTTCACAATGTCTGTCTCAATAATGCGTTCTCTCTCACTCTCTTGCTCTTGTGCTTGCCCTCTGTAGCCCAGGCTTGCCTCAGCCTCTCATCATTTCTTGTACCTTATTCTCTAAAGTAGCTGGGATCACAGGCTTGACCACACCTATAAGTCTGGTTAAAATTCTGTGCCAAAGGGTTGGCCCTGAAAATACACATACAAGTAAACATCATATGGACTTAACAGGTTATATTTATGAATACACACACACACACACACACACACACACACACACACACTCACACATGAGCATGCATGCACTAACAGTAAAAAAAGGGGCCATGAATTTAAAGGAGAGTGGAGAGGGTATATGGGAGGTTTTGGAGGGAGGAAAGGAAAGAGAGAAATGTTGTGATTTTATATATATATATATATATATATATATATATATATATAAATCTTACAATTTTTTTAAAAGTTAAAAAATTTAAAATATGAATAAAATTCTGAATAAAAAACTAGTTACTATAGAATATAAATTACCTTGCTGGATATTCTTAATAAAAAATATTTCATATTTTGTTTTTTAGAGGTATCACTGTTTTAATAAGCATAATTAAATTTTCTCTTCCATATTACTAATGAAACAGTAGCTACATAAAATATATCAAATAATTAGATATATCAAATGTGTTAGATCTAGTTTTACGTATCTCCCATTTTATATGTGTGTGCATGTGTTGTTGTTGTTATTGTCCAGTGTATGCCATGGTACGCACATGGAGTCCTCAGCCTTAGTGGGCATGGTATAAATCTCTTTTAGGGGCTTAGCACTCATTCATCACTTATTCTCAGCACTTTATAGAGCCATGATTCTCTGCATTCACCATGGTACACTGGAAAGAGAACATTTTTCTGATTAAGGCTGCTAGAAGCATTTTCTATGGGTGTTAAGGCAAATAGATAAAAACCAACTTAACCCTGTGTCAATTTAGCTAAGCAACAACATTCAGTTCCCCCACAAGAGTCCAGGATTTTCCTGCCATAGGATTTTGACAAGGTTTATAGCATGAAAGCAGTTAGTTATCCCTAATAGTAGTGAAGTAGTCATATCTTGCCTGAAAAATTGGTCGTATAGGTCATTAGATTTACATCTGGGAAAGACTGTTAATACCTTTTCTCTCCTTGTGGCTTACAAAGCATCATGCAAGACCCTGAAAGCTAACTGATATGGTATCATCTAATTCTAGTGTACAACCAAAAGGAATGGCAAAAGTCTGTTTATATGGGGGTCTCTGGGGCTATCATTACCAAAAAGCTCGTCACATTTCTGGCACTGGTGTTTTCTTTTAATTTTTATATAATTTTTATTTATTATTCAGAAATTTCACATCATTTCCCAATCCTCCCAAGTCTTCCCCCCACCCTTGTGATGTGACCTCACCCCACAAAAAAAGAAAAAGAAAAAGAATTTTTAAAAAAAAGAAAACCAAAGTTTAACTTGTGTTGACCATATATTCACATGGTCAAACTCCCAGTGGCCAGCCCCTTACAGAAAACTGAGTCCTTCCCCACTCAAAACCCTTTTGACGTAATCAGTTGTAGACAGCTACACTTCAGCATCCTTATCACAATTTTTAAGAGTTCTCTTTGATGACTTTCTGTCTAGGCTGTTATGGAGGAAGTTGGGGGAGGGGTATGGGTTGTCACGGAAGCCTTCTGTGCCCCTCTTTCTCAATTGTGAGTCTATAGTCAACAATACCATGACAAAAGTAGCTTCCTTGCCTTTTGCAGTCAGCAGGAGCACAGATCATGGACTTCCACATGGTTTCTGGCATCAGCATGCACAACAATCCTCAGTATGGTCATAGTGGCAGTACAGACCATGGACTTAACATGGCCCACTGCCACAAGGTATATCGATAGATAGATAGATAGATAGATAGATAGATAGATAGATAGATAGATAGATAGATAGATATAGATATAGATATAGATATAGATATAGATATAGCTCAAATGACTTTATATGCAAATATTCATTGCAATGAGTTGTTGGTCTGGTTCAAGGCCTCTGGTTTCTTTTCTTTTTTTGTAATTTAAAAAAAAAAAGATTTTTTTCATTTTACATACCAATCCCGGTTTCCCCTCCCTCCCCTTCTCCTGTCCCGCACCTTCCCCCATCCCACCCCCCATCCACTCCTCAGAGAGGGTAAGGCCACTCTTGGGGAGTCAACAAAGTCTGGCATACTAAATTGAGGCAGGACCAAGCCCCTCCCTACTGTGTCAAGGTTGACAAGGTATCCCACCCTAGGGAGTGTGTTCCAAAAAGCCATTTCATGCACCCGGGATAAGTCCTGGTCCCACTGCCAGGGGCTCCCCAAACAGATCTAGCCACATAACTGTCACCCACATTCAAAGAATCTAATTCGGTCCCATGCATGTTCCCCAGCTGACAGGCCAGAGTCCATGAGCTCCCACCAGCTTAGGTCAGCTGTCTCTGTGGTTTTCCCATCATGATCTTGACCTCACTTGCTCCTGTGATCCCTCCTCCCTCTCTTCAACTGTAGCCTAGGAGCTCAGCCCAGTGTTTGGTTGTGGATCACTGCATCTGCTTCCATCAGTTAATGAATGTAGGTGCTATGATGACAATTAGGGTAGTTTAGGGCCTCTGGTTTCTGAAGCACCATAAACACTGCACCAGTGATGAGACTCAGATATCCTGCTGTTGCCCAGAATCAGGGTGATGTGGCTAGGCAGGGCGTCTGGGGGCAGATTCTGTGCTAGCTCCTGGCTGCCACTCACACACATCCCAGCCCTCGATGTCTGCACCCTGAACCTTGTGGGGCTCAACCTTTGTGCTTGTAGCCTGTGGGCGGTACTGCTGCTCTGTACTCATCCCTCCCAGCAGGGCAAGCAGCATGGGGGCAGCAGCAATGGCTCCATGCTGGGTGCCTACTGGCTGGCCTAGGACAGGCCCTATTGGGAGCTCCAGGCTGCTTGGACACTCCCTGCCTCAATACTGGCTGCCCCATGGCTCACCCTGGCACTGGTGTATTCATATAGCTTCTGGGGTCAGGGTTTTTTTTTTTTTTCCAGCCATATGGAGTATCTCCCTTCAACTTTTGTTTTTATATTAGTTGTACTTTTTAAATGGTTATAAGGTAGCAGATTTCCGTATGTCTTTTTTGTACTCTCTTCATTTTGATTAACTCCATTGATGTCGCTCCCCTCTCCCATTGCTTCACTCCCTTTTCTGTTAAACCTTTTCAATTCCCATTATCCTCGAAGATCAGTATTTAGGTACCCACTATTACTATTATTTAGCCTGGAAATCTGCTTAAAATATATTAAATATTTTAAAAAACAATTAAAATTATGAAGTATGCTACACTGTTGAAGTGCATGTGCCAAGATGGCTTAGTGGTTAAGAGCACTGTTGCTCTTGCAGAGGACCTGAGTTCAATTCCCAACACCCACATGGTGGCTCACAACCATCTGTAACTCCAGTTCCAGGGGAGCCAACATCTTCTTCTGACTTGCATGGGCATGTGGTACACATATATACATGCAGGTAGAACATTCACACATATAAAATAAAATAAAATAATCTTTAAAAAATTTAAAATAAATAAAATATACTAAATAATCCTAACTATTCTATAAAGCACTTATAAAATACTATTTTGGAATATGTATGTTCATAACTACATTAAAAAATCAGCATTACTATCTATTCTTTATGAGTAACCAATGTTTAGTAAAGTTGAGAAACTTGATTATAGTCATTGACCAGGGGTAGATGATGTGATAACATAATTTTAAAAGCAAGAAAGCAAGAGAGAAAAAGATTGCTTGGAGTTGGGGGTGTGCGGATCTGAGAAGAGTCCAGGGAGTGGAAATCATGGACAGATTATATTGTATAAAAATATATTTTCAATTAAAAATGAAAAAAATAAAACAAATAAAAGAGTGTGAGAAATAATCTTACCCAAGGAAGAGCACATCAATCATTTATTCAATACCAAATGGTCATCTCTAAAAACATACAGACAAGTAACAGACTTACAGACTGAAGAGGTTGTATTTATATATTTAGTAATATATAAATGTATATCCCCATACTTACATGTTTGTAACAATAATTAATGAAGAAAGAGGCCACAAATTTGGAAGAGAGCAAGCAGGGATATATGGTTGGGTTTGGAGGGAGGAAAGGGAAGGGGGAAATGATATAATTACATTATAATCTCAAATATAAAAATAAATAATTTTAAAAAATAAAAAGCAAGCAAAACAATCAAAAACCTCTATTCATGTTCTATTTTAATGCTTTGGATAGCATATGCTAAATTCTTACACAGTAATATTGGACCTTAAAAATAATCTAACATTGGCAAAACAGTATATTTATAGGCTCCTCAAGGAAAATGGTCCTAATATTATGTTTGACCCGTAAATTGTAAATTATAACATTAATTCATTATTATTGATTGAATGAGCAGAGAAAAAAGGCACAAAGTATAAGATGTTTTAATGTAGTCAAAATTCTTAAAGGTAGGCAGATTTCAAACTACATGAAAATCAGCATGACTTCCTTCTTTATTAGTAAACTTACTCTCACTGGACACTGTACCCCAAGCTTCTTTTTCCAATTTTGATACTAATGCTATTATGCTTGATAGTCCCTTGTGCTTTGTGTACATTCCTCTGCTGGCAATTTTGATTCACTGAATTGGTCCCTTGAGCCAATTGCAGAGTGAATGGATAAAACTTAGTACTCCATGTGACATAAAGTATGTTAGCAAGTTGTGGTTATTTTACTTAAAACATCTCCTGAAACTGTTCCAATTTCCACCTTCACTCCTTCTCCTCTCTCAGCAATCAAAAGAACAAACCCATTTTGGATAAAATGAGAAAACATAGATGAAACCCTTTACAATGAAACCCCAACTAGTTATCTGGAGTAGGGACTATTAATGAAATAGCAATGGACGACACTTCCACTATTCCAGAAGTTCTGAGAAGCTGTATGAAAATCACAGGTAAGTTGGACATAAAAAGGGCAGTGCAAGCCTCTCAAAATCAAACATCATTTCAGAGCTGAACTTTATCAAACTTAAGATTTACTGTAATTATATTTTGAAATGTGGCATGATTACTTATGACAATTTATGTATTTTCTGTTGATTAAAAGCTAAAATTCATTATGTCCACAGTTCTCATTCCATATTTTATAGACTAGTGTTATTTTGAAGAAATATCCTTTAATTGTAGGAAATCTATTGATATTTGACATTTGCTAGTTGTATAAATTAATGACAATTATCAAATCTGAACCCCAATGCTTCATTTGAGAATAAGAATAAAAGTTTTAGAAATATGTGAGAATAATTAAATCAAATAAAATACACGTTTCTGATCACTGAAATAATGCCTTTAATGAATCGTTACTACTATGAATATACTGTCAAAATTGAGAAATCATTTAAACTGAAAGGAAAATAATAGCACAGCCATTCCCAGAGAGCCTAGTTGCTACAGAATTTTTGGAAAACAATTATTTATAAAAATCTCAATTTTCGAAAACATTCTTGAAATTTCAACTCTATTTTAAACAGAGAAAATTTGTTTTTAAAGAAATTACCTCATTAAAAGTTATAAATGCATTAAGTGGTCCACTTGAGTTAAAAATTATAATAACCTCTTTCAAAACAAAGCCACTCCGGGCGGTGGTGGTGCATGCCTTTGATCTTAGCACTCAGGAGGCAGAGCCAGGCAGATCTTTGTGAATTGGAGGCCAACCTGGTCTATAGAGTGAGATCCAGGACAGGCACCAAAACTACACAGAGAAACCCTGTCTCGAAAAAAAAAAAAAAAAAAAAAAAAAGACCAAGCCACATGCTTCCTATGATGTTAATTGATTTTATAATATCTTAAATCAGAAATCAATAGTGTTTTAAGATGATAATATTATTTCATTTTTCTTCTGTGTTTTCTTTATAGATGACTAGGTAATGAACTAAAAGTGTGAGGTTAGATACTTGTTCCAAATTCTCTATTTGGAACATTTTTTAAATGAAGTCTACATAAGGAAATATATAATCTGTTGGTATATAACTAAATAAACCTTCATGAAGTATTATTATTACTTCTCTAGCAGTTCTGTGAAATTCAACCTTTCAGTTTGCTTTTTGCTTCTCTACTAACATTATTATTAATGGATCAGAGTTTCTTTTTTCATTTTCAAAAACGTTTCTAGATATTAGTGCTAGTATTTATGAAGCTATTAAATGTGGCCTGATAAACTCTCTTTCTCTTAGTTTTCTTCTATATATATAAGATTAATATTGAAAATTGATCCTGTACATCATTATTGAAAGTTATTAATGTACACTGTTCATATTTTCCTGAAAAGATTTGCATAAGTAACTATGAAAATAGTAAAAAGAGAATTTAATAAAAATAAATATAGTCACTCAGTGAGTTCTCCTGAGGAATCTGCTAAATTCAAATGAACAAAAATTCTCTAAAGAATCCTTATGGCATGACCTAAACCCTGCTGTGAGAATACTGATATAAGAATATTTTTATTGTTTATTGTTTACTTACTTGGGTATTTAAATCTTTTGCACATAATATATTTTGATCATATTCTTTCCCCTCTACCAACTCATCCTAGATCCTCTCTACCTCCCTATACATTCAACTTCATTATACAGAGTACTTTTATACAATTTGAGATTTGAAGCTGAACTAGATATTACCCATGCCTTGAATTTAATAGTTATTCTTTCCTATCCATCATTCACCAACATTATGAACAAAATTCTTTAAAATTTGAATGCATAAAGAATGAAGACAATGTGATCAACAAAATATGTTTGGAGATGTCCTCTGTATAATTTTTCTAATGACTTACATTTAATGAGGTTTGACTGAAGAAAAAAATGGATAAATGTAGGAAAACTTGAGAAAAAAACTGGCCTTTCAAAGTCAATGTGGAGGAAAATGATCATCCAGGGCATCATGAAATATTACTAACAATATTCAAACACACATATCAAAACTGAAATGCAACTAGTCAAACTCCCTGATGTGTCTCTCAAAAGAGCATCCTTTAACCTTTCAACTCTAATATACCCTTTAATACAGTTTTCTCCCCATGAGTATTATATGAATTGCCCATACTTTACCCAGTTTATTTCAAGGGTCATTGCTGTTATTTATTTCATTGTAGAGACTTGGGAAGGGCACAATTTGAGTATATTTTCATAATGAAATCCTGAAGATTAATTGTAATCATGATACTGAACAAATATTATCATTGTTAATTGTTATTTTGAATTGTTCATGGAATTCATCTCAGATTCTTTTTTTTTTTTTTTTTTTTGGTTTTTTCGAGACAGGGTTTCTCTGTGTAGCTTTGCGCCTTTTCCTGGAACTCACTTGGTAGCCCAGGCTGGCCTCGAACTCACAGAGATCCACCTGGCTCTGCCTCCCGAGTGCTGGGATTAAAGGCGTGCGCCACCACCGCCCAGCTGTTAGATTCTTTAAAAGGCAAGTATGAAGTAAATTTGATGAAATGGGTGGAAGGAAATGAGATGTTAATAACCTAACCCTGGACTGGAGAGATGACTCAGCAATTAAGAGAGATGGCTGCTCTTCTAGAGCTTCTAAGTTCAATTCCCAGCAGTCACATGGCAACTCACAATGATCTATGATGGATCTGATGCCCTCTCTGGCATCGGGTTTACATGCAGACAGAACGCAGTTTACATAGATACATACATTTATCTTTAAAAAAAATAAAAAGTAACCTAACCCATTTAACATTTTGAACTTAAAGAGATGAATTAAATGTTTGGACATAATCTTTATTCTCAGATAAAATACATCCTTGGAACATTTTAATGATCTAGAAATCTACAAATTTTTAAAATTAGTTGACAAATGACTACAACTCATTGAATTTTCACAAATGTTTTTACATAAAAATTGTCAAAACAGCCCTAGAGCTGGATACTTGATCACCTACTTAAAACAAGCCATGTTGAGGTTTCCTTAAGCCTGTTTTTCTGGTCTTTGAGACAGACAGTGGTACAAAAATGTTAATGGAAGGAAGGGATATTTACCAACAGCTACTAAGACATTTCTTTACAACTCTTCCTGCATTCCTTCATAGCTCTAGCCCATAAGAGGAAAATGAATAATTGCATTGTTACCTATAAAATGTTAAAATCAAAGTACATAGAATAAGAAAAGTAGATAAAACATTAAAAGAGGATAAAATACAATGAATTGATGGATTTTCACTTCCAAAATAGTACTAATCTAATGATGTGCATTTACTTATTTTTAATTCTAAAAGTACATTTATTCATCAACAATGATACATTTTATGATTATGACATACAGTGGGGGAAAAGTGTCTCAGTGTTTTCAAATGTCAGCATGTGACTCTTACAGTTTTAGGAGCAATAAATCAGTAAATAAATCAGAAGTTTCAGTATTATTTTAAACATACTTCAAACATTTTTCACACTCTGTGATTTGAATTATTAAAATTTATGTTTAAAGAATGTAATACACTATTTATTAGGACTCACAAAGAGCTCCAGAATACAGGAAACCAAACAATAAAAATCATTATGTGAAAGTTAACTCTTCCAGTATCATAACAATTCTAATAGATTCACATGTGGCAGCATAAAGAAGAGAATGATACCAACAAGTGATTAAATAAAAGTCAATATCAACTGGGTACATCCTTCCTTTAAGCTAAAATTAAACTAAGCACAAGACATATTAAAATAGCTTTGATAATAAAATCTATCCTTTCGTAAATGTACCAAGTAATATGAGCATTGATGGGAAGTGACAGCATTGTTATCTAAGTGGAGTAGATAGGCATCAATGAGTATAAAGTATGTGAGCAGCAAGTATCACTTCTAAAGCCACAGAAATAAAGGAGTGAGAAAAATAATTTGGTTGACATTGCACTAGGCTACACATAATCACAATCATGCACATATATTTATAATTTTATAATGTTTCACATATTTAACACTTATAACTTAAAATTGTCTTTTGATATGGACTTGTCTGCAGAAGAAACTGTATATTTACAAGAAGAAGAAATGTAGCAAAGAGGGTTAACTAATTTTCAAGCTAGTAAGTGGTTCAGACTCAATGAATACTAGGTATCCTTAACCTTTCCTGGATGTATATCAGCTGCAGGATCATCCCACTTCTTTCTGATATCATCAATTGGATACATACCTTGGAACAAGGCCACTGGATTATATACTAAATCCATAGTTCTTATTTGGGGGAACCTCCATTCTGTTATCATACTAGTTGTACTAAGCCAACATCACTACTGAAATATTTTAGAGTACTTTTCTCTTCATGTCTTCACCAGAATATTTTTCATAATTTCCATTCTCACTGAGATGACTAGTTATTGCATCATAGTTTTATACTTAACTGTTTTTCAGACTGCCTTGAAGTGGAGTTGTTCTCTATTTAAAGAAAGGTAATTAAAGAATCATTAGTATTGAATGGCTTTAAATGTCCCTTAAAGGTAGAGACAGCATACTACTTCAACAATATGACAGCTCTTTGTTTAGATTTTTACTAATCCTCAATCTACTTGATTCTTTCTGGTTTTGCCTTTAGATTTGGCAGAAGAAAAAAAAGTAACTGCAGAATGGGAAACCATACAGAAACCACAGAGTTTATTCTTCTGGGGTTATCGGATGACCCTAAGCTCCAGGTGGTGATCTTCATCTTTCTCTTCATCACCTACACACTCAGCATCACAGGGAATTTGACCATCATCACTCTTACCCTGCTGGATTCCCAGCTCCAGACCCCCATGTATTTCTTCCTCAGGAATTTCTCTGTATTAGAAGTGTCCTTCACAACTGTCACTATACCCAAGTTCTTGGGCACCATTATCTCAGGGGATAAAACCATTTCCTTCAACAACTGCATAGCTCAGTTATTTTTTTTCATCCTTTTGGGAGTCACTGAATTTTACCTTCTGGCTGCCATGTCCTATGATCGTTATGTTGCCATCTGCAAGCCCCTTCATTACCTGACCATCATGAGTCAGAAAGTCTGCACAATGCTTGTCTTTGCCTGCTGGCTGGTCTCTTTCCTAATCATCTTCCCTGCGCTCATGTTGCTCTTAGATCTTGATTATTGTGGGTCCAACATCATTGATCACTATACCTGTGATTATTTCCCCCTGCTGCAACTTTCCTGTTCAGATACAAAATTCCTGGAGAAGATGGGGTTTTCCTGTGCTGTCTTTACCCTAATGTTCACTTTGGCATTAATATTTCTGTCCTATGCATATATCATCAGAACAATTGTGAAGATTCCTTCTGCTAGTCAGAGGACAAAGGCCTTTTCCACATGTTCTTCCCACATGATTGTCATCTCCATCTCTTATGGAAGCTGCATTTTTATGTACATTAAGCCCTCAGCATCAGAAAGAGCATCTTTGACCAAGGGAGTTGCCATACTAAATACTTCAGTAGCTCCCATGCTAAACCCCTTCATTTATAGCCTGAGGAATCAGCAAGTCAAGCAAGCCTTTATGAACATGGCAAGGAAAATGGTATTTTTCACAAGTACATGAAATGATGTGACCTGTGAGTGAGAGGCACAGTAAAGGCCAATTCAAATAATGAAATAGAATATGTTAATGGCCTGCTTATATCAACATGGCCCCCAGTCCTTGTTCATTTTTTTCTAAGAGTTTAATAAGCTATTTATGTAATTTTTACTCAAACAATTAAAATTGCTTTCCTAAGAATTTCTAACATTTTTCTTTTCTAATACTGGATTACATTTATTTTTTAGTTTTATTAATTTTACAGGTATTAATGTGGTATCAGTTATTTTCATAAAAATATTGTTCTAGAAATGAGAGAGATATTTATAAACGTTAATATACATTATTTACTGAACATTAAAAATGACACTTTGTGGTTCCTAAAACTTTTTATTTTGAGATTTTAAGGTAATTACATAATTTCTCCCTTTCATTTCCTCCGCCAAACTCTACCATATACCAGTCCTTGCTCTCTTTTAAATTTATGTCCTCTCTTTTGGGGGGTGGGGGGGACCTTGTCACAGAAGCCTTCTATGACTTTCTTTCTAAACGGTGAGTCTGCAGTCACCAATGCACTGCAAAAGTAGCTTCCTTGCCTGGAGGCTATGTTGATGTCCCAGACCTGTGCTGCCACCAAGGGCCATGATGATGTCTATGGTCTGTACTACCACCAAGACCATGCTGAGGTCCACAGCACATGCTGATGCTAGAGGCCATGTGGATGTCTGGTCTATGCTGTTGCTAGAAACTGTGTGGAAGTCCATGATATGTATTTGAGGATTTCAATAGTAGTTTTATAAATATGAAAAAATACATTTTAAAAGCATTTTTCCATAAATTTTTACTGTAAGAATTCTGATAGTGTCTTTATAACTATTGAGGAAATGAATATATTCTTCATAATATTTTCACACTTTTAACTATTTTTTATAAAATAGTTATTAATCATTATGTACTATGTATATTATATGCTGCATGAAATATATAAATTAGTACATACAATGCTGAAGAAATTTCACTGATCTAGTGAAATTTATAGAATGAATTAGGAAGGAAAAAACAGCCTATATGGATGCCAAGTTTTCAGTGACGATCCCATTAGTTTTCCACAATTGCAAAGGAACTTAAGACCCAAATCTTCCAGAACTACCAACTGGCTTATCAAAACCCCAGTTGTAAGACAAGAATAAAGAAAAAGTATGTTTCAAATGAAGCCAAAGATACAAATAAAAATTTCTTCCTAAGGCAGCAATTAAATTAAAAAAATTCATGAATGTATGATCAAAACACACTATGAAATTCTCAAAGAACTAGTAAAAAAACGTTTTATAAGGGAACACTTATTCATTGCTTGTGGGAGCACAAAAATGTACAGCCAATACAGAAATAAGTATGATGGTTCCTCAGAAAGCTGAGTATCAGTTTAGCTAAGACCCAGCTATACCACTCTTGGCATATACATAAAGGTCACTTCATCCTATCACAAGGACACTTGTTCAACCATGTTCATTGCTGCTTATTTATAATAGTCAGAAACTGGAAACAACCCAGATGTCCCTCAATGGAAAAATAGATAAAGAATATGTGGTACATTTACACAGTGGGGTGTACATTACACTCAGGGGGTTAAAGAAAAAAGACATCATGAAATTTTCAGGCAAATGGATGGAACCAGAGAAAGTCATCCTGAGTGAGGTAACCCAGATCCAGAAAGATAAATATGGTATGTATTCACTTATATGTGGATGTTAGCCGTTAAATAAATAATAACCAGGCTATAATATGTAGACCCTGAAATGCTAGGTATAGAGAAAGGGACTAAGGGGAACACATGGATCTCCCTGGGAGGTAGAAATAGAATAGATTTTATGGGTTGACTAGAAGTAGGGGGACAGGAACAGCAGGACCAGGTGTGAAGTGGGAGGGGAAGATTGGGTTGAGAGAGGGAATACAGGGAGAGACATCTAGAAATGAAGAGCATTTCAGGGTAGGTATGGAAACCTAATGCAGTGGAAACTTATGGTGATATTTTATTTGTGCTGAAATGTGATTTTATTTGTATGTTAATAAAATAAAGTTGCCTGGGGGTCAGAGCTAAAAGCAAGCCACTTAGCAGAAGTCCAGCGTGGTGGCACACGCCCTTAATCTGATCACATGGCAGGCAGAGTCTCTGTGTGTTCAAGGACACAGCCAAGCAGTGACAGCCAAGCAGTGACCTGAACCTTTAATCTCAGGATGAACAATAGAGACCTGGAGGTCTGTATAGATAGGCAGTAACGAGGAAATCATGTGGTTGGGTTTAAAGCCAACGAGTAGTAAGATAAGGTGGTCTTAGCTCTTGGCTACTACTCTGATCTCTGGGCTTTTAACTCTTTATTTGGCTCTGTGTTTCTTATTTAATAAGACAATTTAGAATTACATCTACAGAAACTTCCTAAAATACATGAAGGGGGTTCTAATGAAGTCTCCAAATAATGAGAGAGATGGAACCCAACTGGCCATCTCTTGTCAACAAACGAAGTTTCAAGAACTGGACTAGGTTACAACCAATTGAGCTATTGGCCAAAGGAGTCTCATGAAGCTCCCCAAGGAACCCAGGATGTTACCAAGACAATAGATTGCTCTCCACAAACTGACAGCAGGGCCCCATTCCTAAACACAACATCAACACAACTTGTTGAACATGGCAAGGTAAAGCTGATGCCTACATAGACCCTTCACTCCTACATCCTAGTGTGTTTGATTTGGGAAGGAACTCTGCAGGCTACCAAAAAAGAAAAGGAAACACCAACCTAGCCACAAAATCTTTGATCTACAATCTGTCATGCCTACAGCATATGCTAGGGAATGGTGGCACAAAGTTTGTGGAAGTAACCAACAAATACCTGATTTGACTTAAGGCCCACTCCACTCAATGAAATGAAACCCATACATAATACTTCTTGGATGACAAAGGCCCAAAGACTAGCTAGCCCATAGACCTGGGATAAAACCAAATACAACTGGTGTAAAATAAAAAGTAACAATAAAATGGCTCCTAATGATACTCTACTATATTGATAAATTAGTGCTGTATTCAGTCATCATCAGAGAAGTGCTGTGGGATGGTATGTATGTCAAATGTGTTGCTGATTGGTCAATAAATAAAACAGAGTGGCCAGTACCAGACAGGAAGTATAGGCAGGACTAACAGAGAGGAGAATTGAGAGAACAGGAAGGCGGAGGGAGACACTGCCAGCCGCCACCATGACAAGCAGCATGTGAAGATGCCGGTAAGCCACGAGCCACGTGGCAAGGTATAGATTTCTAGAAATGGATTAATTTAAGATATAAGAACAGTTAGCAAGAAGCCTGGCACGGCCATACAGTTTGTAAGCAATATAAGTCTCTGTGTTTACTTGGTTGGGTCTGAGCGGCTGTGGGACTGGCGGGTGACAGAGATTTGTCCTGACTGTGGGCCAGGCCAGAAAATTCTAGCTACAGTGTAGCTTCCTCCTGCAACAGATATGAACAAGCACAGAGACCCACAGCCAGTCTTTAAAGACCCTGGAAGGTCTCTAAATGGGATTTCTCCACCAAATCCCTCCACTCAGAGCTGGGAACCCCATGGAAAAGGAGACAGAAGAGTGTAAGAACCCGAGGATATGGAGGACACCAGGAGAACAGGCTCTCTAAATCAACAGAGCAAAGCTCCCATGAACTCACAGAGACTGAAGCAGCAATCACAGGGCCAACACAGATCTGCACAAGCTCCTCTGCATATTTATTATAGCTTTTAGCTTAGTATTTTATGTTACTCCTGAATGTGTGAAAGAGTGGGTTTCTGATTCTTGTGACTTCTCTTTGGGGGTTCTTTTCCTCCCACTGATTGACTTGTCCAGGTTCAATGTGATGTTTTTGTTTGTTTGTTTATATTACTGTATTTCATTTTGTTAAAAAATAAAATAATATTTATTTTTAAAAAAAGAAAGAAAGAAATGCACCAAAGAAAATATTGCAGAAAGCCACAGGGTAAACTGCAGAAGCTAAAAAAAAAAATAGAAAAAGGAAAGCTAGAATATGAAACTGAAACCCTCTTAAAATCAATTCAAACCTACTCTGTGTATAGACAGTAACATCAAAGTGTCCAGAATTAACCATGAGAATATCATTTTCCACTGCTAAACTTAAAGAAAGAGCTAGTTCTTTGTATTATTCTTTTCCTTAAATGATGTTTTCTGTAATCCACAGGAGGCAGAGTATACCCGTCAGGATTCTTTAGAGAATAAAACAATAGCAGATATAGATTTGGATTAGACACTAGATTTAAAATTTGAAAATGAGAGAGATTCGTTTTCATCAGGAGAGATTGGCCATGTCAACTATAAAGGCCTAAGAAAATCGATGGTATGCCTCTAATTCATGCTCATGCCCAAAGATCTGAGAATGTAAGCCCAGTGTTCAAAGAACTAATAAGAGTTTGCCTGTGTGAAAATTGTTCAAGGATAGGATTAGATAGGCGTCTCAGTGTGAGATCTAGAGTGAAAATTCACTCATTTCTTTTTCTATTTTAGTACACACCAGAAAGACCACGTTCACCCACAATGAGGAGGGTCATCTTTTAAAAAAATCATTGACCAGGTTACAATATCAGATATGAATTCCCTTTCTTGGAACAGCTTAAGATCCAATCAGAAAGTGACTGGTTACATGCATAATAATCATGCCACTGCTACACCAGGGGCAAACTTTGCCTGCTGTTCTGTTGTTTGGATTTGGGATCCACAGCTGCATAAGCCTATTGCTTGTTGCTGCCTTTTCTACCTCAGCAATTTGTATAGCAGCATCTTAACAAGAAATGTACCATCATGGAGCAATCTTCCACTTTACTTATATCTTGATTTCTACATGCCCTAAAACCTTAGTTTAAGATATTTTCACCAATAGAGTCTTACCAACTAGTTATAGTGGGAAGCTAAGAGCAGTGACAATACACTGTTTTGTTTTGAGGGTTTAGGGAGACTTTTTATCTTCATGGCCCCTTCCTAGCTTCCTGCATTACAGGAACTATCTCCAATTTAAACACATAAATCTAAACATTTGCAGCTAAGAACCATTTGTAAGAGAAAACATATGATGTTTGGCATTCTGAGTCCACGTTATTTCTTTTAGTATAGTATCTTACAAATGCACCCATTTTCACAGAAGTTTAAAAGGGATTTTTGTATTTTTTATGCTGAAATAAGATCCCATTGTGAGTATGTATCACATTTTCTTTCTCCACTCATCAGGTGATAAACATCTAGGATTCCATTTCCACCATTAAAATAATTCAACAATGAATGTAGAGGTGCAAGTATCTCTGTGGGTATCTACAAAGGAATGGTTTAGTTGGGTCATATTTCTACTTTTAGCTTTCTAGGAAACCCACACACTTTTTTTGAACTTTTACTTAATTTAATTTACATAAAAGATTCAGCAGTTCCACAGCCACCATCACTACGCACATCCTTGCCAACACTTGTTGCCATTTCTTTTCTTGATAGTAGCCACTCTGACTGGATTAAGGTGGAAATCAAAGTAGTCTCAATTTGTATTTCTTTGTTGGTCAGGGATATTGATCACTTTTTAATGACCATTTATATTTCTTTTTTTTTTTTTTTTTGGAACACCCTTCTCAGCACCACAGTTCATTTTGTGAACTATCTGCTTTCTTCATGCTCACATTTTTAGGTTTTTTTTGGTTTTTGGTTTTTGGTTTTATATTCTTCATGTTAGTAACCTGTCGGATGCATAGCTGAAAAGATTTTATCTCATTCTGTGGGCTATCTCTTCACTCAATCAGTAATTTCCTTTACCTTTTGCTATATACAGCTTTTTTATTTCATAAGATCCAATGTGTAAACTATTGGTCTTACTTCATAAACAATCAGAGTCCTCTTCAGAAAGTCCTTACCTATGCCAGGATCTTGTTGTACTTTTCCTACATTTTCCTCTTGCTATTTCTGAGGTATATTGATCTATAGAGAAATCATTACAGCACCACAAAATACAATTCTATGTATGAACATACAAAAAAATAATAAGTTCTGGTGAGAATATAGGGGGTCGGAACCCTGATATAGTCTTGGCAAAGATGTAAATTAGTCCATTCACTGTGGAAATCACCATAGAAAGTCTTCAAAATAACTATAAATAGAATTAGCATATTTACCAGATATATCACCCCTGAGAATACACCCACGGGAGTCAGTAACTATACTTTAAAGATATGTGATAAAGGCAGAGTAGTCCAAGGTTTCTCACTATCTGCATTTTCTAGTTGTGTGTCTCTATGTTAATTACCACCTACTGCAAGAAGAAGCTTCTCTAATGAGAGCTGAACAATTCATTGATCTATGGGTATAGCAATATGTCATCAGGGGTCATTTTGTTGCTATGTTCAGTTAGCAGAATAACTGTAGTAGGTTTCCCCCTAGCGCCCATGACCTATCTAGTCTCAAGTTGGCCTCATTAACAATGTCAGGTGTGGATTCCACCTCATAGATTGGACCTTAAATTCAAAAGAGGTGGTTTGCTGCTCCCATAATATCTATGCCACCATTGCACTAGTGCATCTTGCAGGGAGATTGCTGTTGTATCACATGGTTTGTGTCTGGGAGATATTGATGATTACTTTTCTTCTCCAATAGTGTCTGTAGTACTTTCCAGTGCCATGAACTCTAGTCAGTAGGGATGAAGTTTCTTTGAACACTAGCTCAATTTCTCCATGCTTGATGAAAAGTGATGTCTTCAGCAATAGGGCCTTACTGTCAGATGACAGAGGGTAACCAACAGCCTTGGAAATAGCCTTAAATGTTTGAGAGTTCTATGGAATCCCTTTGAACAATGACTCAACAAGATGGAAACCATTTCTAGTACCAGGGTTCTTACTTAGGGTAACAAGACGTCTAGTTGAGCATTCTCTTCCCCTTTTTGTAGTGACTCCTTTAAAATTTCTGTCACACACACACAGACACACACACAGACACACACATATCACCAGTGCTACAATAAAGAGTTAAGGGAAGAAATAAAAGTACTTGGCAACTTGTTCTTTTTTGTTCATATTTTTCTAGTTTTTCTTGTACATTAAGCATTGATTATTTCCTTCAATAAATATACAAAAACTCAGAAATGTAGAAGATAAGTGATGTTGACAACTTTTAAAGAAAAAACACAACTAGCAGAAATAAGAGGTCATTATCTGAATTTTTTTAAAGGTCTTCATGGTTAGTTATCCCTCCATAATATGTAGGGATAGCCATATTTATTGTATCACTACCTAACGCATGGAGTGAGCCTAAGTGACTGTCAGCAAATGAAAGAACTGAGAAAATGTAATATATGCACATCGTGCAGTGCATTCATCAAAAAAGAACAAAATCAGATCATTTTCATAAGAATGGATAGTATTAGAGTTCAGCATGCAAATTAATAAAACAAGAATCCAAAGGCAAATGGATGGGATTTCTCTTATACGAAAAAAAATAAATAAATAAAGAAGTGATGTGAAAGTAGAAAAGATGGATATTACGTAATTCTAAAAAATATCTATAAGCTACAAATTATTCTGAATATTTGAAGAAAACCCACTCAGTTGTGGAGAATGAATGAAACAGGAGCACTTGTCCATTAATGTGGAATTGATTGAATCCAGATAGAGAATTTATTTAGTTTTGTTTAAATTACTGTTTACTTTTCATTTGGCAATCATTATGAGGAATTCATCCCAAAGATATTAACACAGTTTTGAACATTAAGAAGTTTATGGTTTTTGAAAATACATCATAAAATACACATATTTTAGATATTAGTACAGCTAAACAATTTTAGATGTTAATACTGTTCTAATTATTATAATTGGAAACTTGATTGACCTCTAAGAGAATGATAAAAAAAAGTTAGGGTTCAGCTTTACAAAGAACTGTGCACCTGTAGTCATGTTTGAAATGCCTGCATGTGTTGGCATGATCCTGTGATTGACAGTATATACTGTTAAGCAAACAAGCCAAGAGGAATCAGGCATTTTTAGAATAACATCTTTATCTTAGGGTTCATTAGTATACAACAGGTTATATTTTCCCATCTTACATTATCACTTTTCACATTCACTTGAAATATTATTTGTTTTCTCTGATTTTGAATCCAGAAACATGTAGTTATATTTTCAAAAGATTAGTGTATTAGGCAATGAAATATTAATCAGTAATTAATTTTCCAAAGTGTAATTAAAAGAAGTAAAAGTCTATGTGTGGATGTTTACTTTTATAAGCAGGATTTCTGCATCATACAATTTGGCAATCCCTTAGGAAAAGATGGTGTTAGGTCTAGTTACCCTGAGAATTGTTTGTTCTTATTAAATGTTTTCCTATAGGAAACAGAAGCATAAATTCTTTGTTATTTCAGAGATGGTGAATTTCTATATTATGGTACATGTTACACTTAATAAGGTTTTAAATGCTTTAAATAAATGAACTGTAGTACTACAGAAATACTAATTTCCTCCCAGGCATTATTAGTCAAAAATAGTATCTCTAGGACATTTGCTTGTATAAATAAGCAAATCTGTCACATATTTTAGGATAGAATGAGGAAGAAGGAATGGTTCATCCACACTCTTTGTTCACCAGGATAATAACTGACATACAAAAGCACATATCTGGAGGAATTTACATGCTCAACTGAAGAAAGCTTTTGAACTAATAAAGGGTTAGTATTTTAATATAATATGTTTTAACATTAGAAACATTTTCCAATTTTATGTGGTATCCATAAGATCCAACAAAACTAAATGCAATTGTATTTATGGGCCTGTGGGTCATATAATACATAGTGTGATTTGTGTTGTTTTCCTTTAGTATGTGCTATGAAGATGTATGAAGTGTGTAATTGTTAAAGCAGAAAAATCAATAATTTCATATGAGGAAAAAGTGTAAGTATAGTATAATTAAACAGTTGTATCAGTGCTACCAATGGGAAGATTCGTATAAATGAGCATATTTTATGATATATTGTTTTATAACATCTGCATGTCCTATAGAACTCCAATGACCATGGTACTCTTCCTTACAATAGTTTATGGTTCTATGAGAGATGAATAAATATGAAAATACTAAGTATTTTTTCCAAGCAAAGCTTGTGTGATACATTAGGTTTTCTTTGTCTCAGGATGGTTCATCTGCCTAGAATATCCTATCTCAAATTTTTGGTTCCTTTATAGACCATTTAAATATCCAAATGCTCCTATGTATCCTTCTGCATATTCCCATAAATAACAAAGGAAAGAACTGATTTTCAATTATCCTTTGGTTCTTTATATGTTTATTTTTGAATTTTTACTGTTTTCTAAAGAACAATTTGTACCTCAGGGGTCAGAAATAATTCTATTAACATTCACAATGCAGAAAATATGACCTTATATATTTTTACTTTAAATGGCTCAAGTAATCATATTATGGTTATTTAAAAATCTCATAAAAGTTTTTCACTAGATATGATGTCACTAATTCTTTATTTAATAAATGTTATGTAAGTTGGCTTTTGATTAGAATTTGAATAAAATCTTTAAGGAAAGCTTTTATAAAATAGAATAATTTTAAAATTATTATCACGACTTCTGAAATCAGCCTCAGTTAGACAACCTTTTACTGTGAATGCTAGCCAAAACACTTTGTTTGCTATTACTCATATCATATCATTCTGTGATTTCTTAGTATGTCCTAAAATATTTACATGTTTTTCTGTTCCTACAATAACTTAACAGGCATTTCATATCACTAGACCCTGCATTGTGTCAATACCACAGAAATGAGAAAGAGATGGTATGTTGCTCCCTGTAACAGCATTACCAAACTGTTCATAATGAAAGAAAATATCTGGGATGTGGAACGAGAGATAACTCAGAAGGCTTAAGTGAAAAGCAAATACATTCAGCATCCTTTATTAAATGGAAATACCTGAATACCAGTGTCATTGGCCATAAAACAAATCACTCAAGAATCAGGTATGCTAATCTTTGGTTGACTGAATAAAACAGTACCAATGAACTAATACTAATTACTGATATTGGCTAGATTTGTTTCCTACTGATATTGGCTAGGTTTGTTTCTGTGGGTGTATATATTAATTGACAGATATAGATTGTTGTTCATGTCACTTGATTCTATTATACAATTCCTAAAACCAATCAGGAAATTATCTGGTATTCAATCACGTTATACAGAACATGTGCATTTTCTAAACTTTAAGTGTATTTTAATTATTCAAAATAAATATTCCATTTATTTCAAAATTTCCTATGCTTACATGACTATAAAATTGGCAGGATATACAAAGTTTTAATATTGAATCTAAGTATTTTATAAATTTAAGGTATTCGTCTTACATAATGGTTTGAAAATGAAAAATGAGCCTTGTATTTTTATTTAAAACATTGGCTTTGTATTTATAGGTTAAACATTAGTTATTACTTTTTCCATACAGATATTTTTTCTCCATTCAAAACTGTCATAAGACAGACAATGGTAATTAATCCTACTAGAAAGACAGAGCTTATGGTAGCAGGTTCACATGATTACTCAGTTAGAAATTTGTGTGATTTTATGTTCCACAGTTCATTTCTAGGAACTGAACTCTGATTATCACCACACTCACGCTACTAGAATCTCCTACTACAGTCTCATGTATTTTCTTCTTTAGGGATTTTCTTTCTTAGAAATGCCCTAGATGTAGATCCCTAAATTGGGAATTACTATAGCTACTGGGAACACCATCATTTATTATAACCATTGTATCACTCAAGTGGCAACTTACTCAAGATTTTTAACTGAGAAATTTTCATACAGTTGCACCATTTCTTTAAATAAATTACTAGAAAGACAGGAACAGAAGAACACATAACTGACATGCCTCCTATAAAACAGGCAAAAGGACTTACTTAACTTTGAGTTAAATGAGATTCTGCGTCTTATAAGCTAGCATTATGTCATATTGACACAAGTTATAGTCACTTGGGAAGAGAAAGCCTCAATTGAGAAAATGTCCCCACCAGACAGACCTTTGGACAAGTCTATGTTATATTGTCTTGATGGATGGTTGATGTAGAAAGTTTGTCCTGGGAGCAATCTGAGAAAGCCATGAAGAGCACGTCAATCAGTAAACAGCACTCCTCCATAACCTCTGCATAAGTTCCTGCCTCCAGGTTCCTTCCCTTAGTTTTTGCCCTGGAGTCCCTCACTGGTGGACTTATAAGCTATAAGGTGAGGGAAACCCTTTAAAGCATTTCCTCCCCATGTTACTTTTGGTCATGATGTTTTATGGTAACAGTAGAAAGCTTAACTAATACACATACTAATGAGATATAAGATATGTTCATGAGATGAACTCTAAACACATTAAAATATTTTTGCATGAGTTATACTGAAAATGGACCTTGGTATGATTATGAAGGAACAAAGATTTTTCTTATGTATGATGTGTGATATTAGTTATTTGGGGTGTTTTTCCTTCTTTGTTTTTTATTTATTTTTAAATTTAATTATGTTTTGTTTTCTGTAGACTTATTAGGGGAAAAAAGGAAATGAAAAACCAATCTGTGGAGATAGTGTTCATTTTGCTTGGACTGACAGATGACCCTCAGTTACAAATTTTGATTTTTCTGTTTCTATTTATTAATTACATCTTGAGCCTGATAGGGAATTTAGTGATCATCCTCCTCACCCTGCTGGATCCCCACCTCAAGACTCCAATGTATTTCTTCCTCCGGAATTTCTCCTTTCTAGAAATGGCATTCACATCTGCCTGTATTCCACGCTTCTTAATGAGCATTCTCACTGGAGACAGAACAATTACCTACAATGCTTGTGCAGCTCAATTATTCTTCTTCTTTCTATTACTAATCACAGAGTTCTACCTCTTGGCTGCAATGTCCTATGATCGCTATGTTGCCATCTGCAGACCACTGCACTACCCCATCATCATGAACAGCAAAGTGTGTCACTTGCTGGTCATCAGCTCCTGGGTGACTGGGTTCTTAGTCATCTTCCCCCCTTTGCTTTTGGGACTCAAACTGGATTTTTGTGCTTCCAAAACAATAGACCACTTTCTATGTGACACTTCTCCTGTCCTCCAGCTGTCTTGCACAGACACACGTTTCATAGAATGGATGGCCTTCGCCTTAGCTGTGATGACACTGGTCATCACCTTGATCTTAGTGATCCTCTCTTACACATTCATCATCAAAACTATCCTGAAGTTCCCTTCAGCTCAACAACGGAGAAAGGCCTTTTCCACCTGCTCCTCACACATGGTTGTTGTCTCCATTACTTATGGGAGTTGTATCTTCATGTACATGAAAACATCAGCCAAGGAAAGGGTGACTTTAAATAAAAGTGTAGCTGTGCTTAATACTTCTGTGGCCCCTTTGCTAAACCCTTTCATTTACACTCTAAGAAACCAACAGGTGAAGGATGCTTTCAAACAGGTACTTCACAGATTGTATTCTTCTCAAAACAATGAGTTAAGATTTAGGCATAAATAGTATGCTACTGGAACATGAATGAAAAAGGGGGAATATAATTTCCAAATATGTCAGTTATGATCTATGCATCAAGGCTCATGTTCTCCATTACCTTTTTTTTTTCCTGCTCCCTTAAATTCCATCTTCCTTCCCTACAAACATTCCCTTAATACCTCCTACATCCATTTGAAGTTAAATCAAATGTCTACAGGTGATTTTTCAACCACTATTGAGAGTGTTATCTCTTTTGGAATTTCATATCAAAGATATCCTCTGTTTTGTACTTTATTTCTGGATTTTCATGAGTAAGTGGTAGAGCTGAATGAGATTTTCCCTGATCCATGATTGATCCATAATTGACTATTGATGGATGGAGTCTTGTGCCAGCCATTGCAAGTACTAAAAGACGCATACCATGCCCAAAAGACAGCATTATCCAGCCTGTCTCCTCATCTTTGAGCTCTTTCTTTTTTCCTACTACTTCTTCTAAAATGATCCCTGAGCCTGTGAGAGGGATATATAAATGTGCCGGTTTGAGCTGAGCAATCAACTATTACGTATTATTCTCTACCATAGCAGTTATGTGTGTCTGTAATCACTGTCATTTATTGGAAAAACAAAAGATTTTCTGATCTGGAAGTCACATTTGTCTATGGATATAAATATACATTTTTAGAAAGCTGCTTGCACAATGATAACTTAGTTAAATAACAACATTAGGTTAATCCGAGAGCCTGAGCCCTCCTTAGCTATGTTTTTTGTTTTTGTTTTTGTCTTTGTTTTTGTTTTTTTTTTGTTTTTTGTTTTTGTTTTTTTAACTAGGTTTACAGAATCAGAGAAGACTCAATCTTGTAGAGTGGGCCTCAACTCTAATTAGAAAGCAGTTGAAGACACTGATTAATAACTGTGCCACTATTTCACAGTAGGCACACCTTGCCTGGCACATTATTTTTACAGTTTATAGATTTCAAAACTTTTCTAACCCCAAAACTCCCCCCCGCTGCCGCCGCCTCCGCGCAACCCGCCCCCAACACTCAGTCTGCCCAGCCTGCTCCCTCAAGTTCCCATTCCCCTTTCTCCTCACCTTTGCCCCAGATTTCCCAGGAGATCTCTTCTATTCCCTTTCCCAGGAAGATCCATGCATCCTTCTTTGGGCCCTCCTTGTTACCTAGCCTCTCTGGGGCTATGGATTGTAGTTGGTTATCCTATACTTTACTCCTAATATCCACTTATGAGTGAGCACATACCATGTTTTTTTTTTTTCTGGGCCTGAGTTACCCCACTCAGAATGATTTTTTTTTTCTACTGCTATTGATTTGCCTGAAAATTTCATGAGGCCATTGCTTTTTACAGCTGAGTAAATTGTCCATTGTATAAATGTACCACGTTTTCCTTATTCATCAAGGGGAGGAGCTCGATTCTGCCTCAACTTGTGCCATGATTTGTTCAAGCCCCTGCCCCTTTCTAAATGGAGACTGAGGAAGAACAAATGGGGAGGGAGGTAGATGGGAGGTAGTGGGGGGTGGAATGAAAAAAATGTTAACTAAATAAAAAATTTTTTTGGAAAAATTTTTCTAACTGGAAAAAATATGCAATGACTTAACAGCAAAGACATACAGAGGAAAGTCACAACATGAATGAAAAAATTTGAAAAATAGGTGAGGAGGTATAGTACACGAGGAGAATAAATGAATCAAAGGAATGACATGTGTATAAACTTACATAATGAACCCCATTATTTTGCATATTTACCTAAAATTCAAGTTATATGTTAATGTACAGAAAAATCTTTATCTAATAAATTACACAATAAATACAATAGAAAATTAACTCTTAATAGACGATTCATAGACATAAAAATAATTCATGTTCAATATCTATTAGTGTAATTTTAAACTATATAACATGCTAATACATACAGTACCCTTCTTACATTATTAAACTATATGCAACCCTCCTCAATCTTCAACAACTGTTTAAAAGATTGACCACGAATCACGCTCTTTACAATAATGACTAGAAAAGGAAAAACATACAGGAAATCTGAAGAGTATTTTGTATAATAAAATTTCATGAATTGGATGCATCTGCAAAATTAGTAAATGTGTGTAAAGTATAAAGAAAACATCTCTTCTAACTGAGTAAATAGGACTTGTTTCTGAGTGAATACATAGAAGTATCTCATAGACTATAATATTGTATACAATTTCATTTGAAGATTTGAGAGAAATTGAAGCCAGGTTGCAAATATAACAATGTATATCCTTATACACTACTATATACACTATTATATACTACTGATATTCTTGCATCTTATAATATTATTAGCTTAAAAAATAAATTTTAACGCATTCTCTTCTTTATTTTTTAAAATAAAAGCACAAAGTACTTGTTCTTGTTAGGGAATTTTTATTCCTACTTTGCTCTTTTGATTCTACCCACCCCGGTTCCCTGCCTAAACCCTTCATTCCCCTATTGTTACTTCCCACTTTCATGTCATATATATTCTACTTCCATATTCTGTTTGCTTAAAACCTTCCCCCTCCTAGCTGGGCGGTGGTGGCGCACGCCTTTAATCCCAGCACTCGGGAGGCAGAGCCAGGCGGATCTCTGTGTGTTCGAGGCCAGCCTGGGCTACCAAGTGAGTTCCAGGAAAGGCGCAAGCAAAGCTACACAGAGAAACCCTGTCTCGAAAAACCGAAAAAAAAAAAAAAAAAAAAAAAAAAAAAAAACCCTTCCCCCTCCTTTCTCATGGTACCATTTCTAATTTCACGGCCAAGACACACACTACAGCTGTGCATACATACACACATAGAACAGTTCAAATCTAGGATTCACTTATGAAGGAAAATGGCATTTTGTCTTATTGAGTCAGAGTTGCCTCATTTGATATAAGAATTTCCAGATTCATTCATTTTTCTATACATGTCATTTTTAATTTTTCTTTGATTAAATAAAAATCAATTGAGGGCATACACCACACATTCATGTGTTGATGAACAATAAACTGGTTCCATTTCCTTGACTGTAAATTGAGAAAAAAAATAACATAAATGTGCAAATACCTCTGTGGTGGTATTTAGAGTGTTTTGGGTACAGGCCCAATAATGGTATAGGTAAGTCACGTGGTAGTTTTTTGAGACCCCCCCCATACTGATATCCCTAGTGAATGCAGCCTGTTATATTTTCACCGGTATCAAATAAAGTTTTGTTGATTTGTAAAGATATTAAATAGTTTTCATTAGTTTTTCATTTTCTTTGTGCTCTCAAAATGTACAGGTGAGTAAAACATGGATGCTACTCTTTACAAAGAAAACGTTTTAGAATAGTTCAGTCCTATGTTTAGTAAATCCAAAGGAACTGAGAATAAATTATCTCCCAAGTCTAGAGTAGCCCATGTGTTTATTATGAAAATTAAGTTTGGCTGAAGAGAAAGAAGGTCGATTACATCAGTTCATTGGCCTACAATATTTTCATCTCCCTATATTGCTGTGCTTTCCAGACAGATATTTCATAAGAGCATTACATCTGAATTAACCTCTGATTGCTTCCTTCCTTTCTTCAAGCTAGTCTCTCAGGGATTTATAGTGACCAGAGAAGGTAAATTGTCTTATCCTTATGTAATATTCAATCTTTACCTACTTCAGAGGACTTTAAAATGTTTCACCACCCACTATTCCCTGGAAATTAAAGAAATGTCATGATTTAAGATAATAGGTTTTTCAGGCCAGTTCCTAGCTGCTATGTTCATACAGAGAAGATATTTTAGATAAATTTATTTTTACTTCTGACACTGCTAGAAATTGTTCATGTACTTCAGGAGTGTTCTTCATCTATGTGAGAGGATTTTATGTAATAGACATGAGGTTGAACTGAATCAGCAAAGTCTCTAGAATTGCAAATGGGTTCTTTTTTAGAGGTGGGATTTTGTTTTCACTTTACCTGCTCCCTGCTGGGATTTTGTCTTGCTTAAATCTGTGTGTGTGTGTGTGTGTGTGTGTGTGTGTGTGTGTGTGTGTGTGTGGTGTGTGTGTGTGTGTGTGGTGTGTGGTGTGTGTGTGTGTGTGTGTGTGTGTGGTGTGTGTGTGTGTGTGTGTGTGTGTGTGGTGTGTGTGTGTAGTGTGTATGTGTATATGTGTGTGTGTGTGTGTGTGTGTGTGTGTGTGTGTGGTGTGTGTGTCTGTCTTGTATATGCTGTCACAGGCTCTGTGATACCATATCTGTAGTCCTGTTGTGTCTGGGTAACACTATTTTCTTGGAGTTATCTATGACCTCAAGCTCTTATCATTGTTAAGCCTCTTCTTCCTCATAACTCCATGAGCCTTGAGAAGAGGACTTTGAGATAGGGCTGAATGCTCCAAACTCTGTCACTTTCCACATATTGTCAGCTGTGGTTCTGTCAATTACTCTTTACTACAAGAGGAAGTTTCTCTGACAATGAATGGGCAATGTTTTATTTATGGGTACAGCAATGTGCCATTAGGGGTCCTGCTAAAGGGAAATTCAGTTTTCTCCAAGAGAGTGTCACTGGGTCTGTCAATCACATTGTAGGGCAAACCCCATGCCCAGGGGTAGTTGGCCAACACAAAGTAAACTCTATGCTTTTTGTTCTGTTGTTTTTAGTCTTATTCTTTGTTGTTTTCTTTTCTTTTGTATTTAGTTCATTTGCTTTTTTTGTTTTATATTTATTGGGGTTTATCTGAGGAAATAGGAAAATAGAACATGAAGTTGAATGGGCATAGAGATAAGAAAAATTTAGGAGGACTTGGGGCAGTTAAAAGAATATGATCAAGATATATTGTATGAAAAAATAATAAAAAATACTTTTTAAAAAAATTTGAAACTTCCCAAGAATAGTATAAATATACTGTTTCATATTTTAAGTAAATAGGTATTTAAGATTACAAATTTTTGATTGGTGTTATCATACATAACAAAAAGTATGTTATATACTTTTAATAAGTGTATTTCATCTGTTACTGAGCACTTTATTTGACTGGAAAAAAATGGAGAGTTCCTCAAATCATCACTTAGGCATATTAATTGCTATTGGCCACATATTTTAATATATTTCAGCCACAATAGCAGATTGTCTTTTGGTTTGAAATTTTCATGTTATATTAATGACAGATATATACATACATTAATATAAAATAATGTTGATTATAAAAAAGCAAGCAAAGGAGGAGAAATGTCCATTATTTGAATAAAAGCAGCAGTCAGGAAGCAGAGACAGATGGATCTTTAGGGGTTCCAGACCTGCCTGATCTACACAGTAAGACCCTGTCTCAAAATAAGAAAACCCACAATAATTTTCCTGTCACTATTCCAGTTTCTGCTACTAAAAACCAATGACACCACACATAAAAAAGAACTTATATAACAGTCAGCTATTCATTGCTACATACCAAGACAGATAGAAGTCATGTTGTTTACATTTCTAGCTTTATGGTTTCAATAAAGGATATTCCATGAAAATTTCTATTTATTCCTAATAATTCAGAAATTACTATTTCCTCATGGAGACAATGTTATATTTGCATTAAAATTTTACCTCATGACTTCATTTTTGTTCTCTGAAAAGCTGAAGATTAAAAGTGTAAAGATTTTTGCTTTGTTTTAACTTTGTACAGCATTTATTGTATGCATGTGCCCTGGCATGTTTATTGAAGTCAGAGAACAACTTCCAGGAGTCAGTTATCTCCTTCCACCACGTGGGTTCAAGGGATTGAACTCAGGTCCCCAGGCTTAGAGGCAATTGCTTCTACCTCCTGAGCTATCTATTCAGCCCTAAATAAAGTTACTATAGAAAAAAATGTTCATAGATAATTGAAACAACAAGCATAAAAAGTCATGTGACTACATCAATGTGTTATAGTATTATATTAGAGTTCTAATTGGAGGTAATCTTTGTAACCAAGGAGATACTACTCCTTCATTTCTGTAAGCACAAACAAGTGCATTTCTGGGATTATATTTAAGAGAATATGTACTAAGACTGAAAAGTATAATAACCATAACTGTGTTCGTTATTTATTGTATTATCAATTCCACCCAATAAGTTATTGTAAATTATCATATAGCATCAGATTCAACACAAAACCTTACACATTTCAGTCCTAAAACCATCCATTTTTTTAGAACACAGTATCTGACTATTCAAACTATCGGTGAAGTTGATAAATGTTATTACAACAATCTATAATTCAGGGCATTGCATGTATAGAAATTGTGGGCACTTGTAGAGTCTTTATGTAAACTCATGGATGAGGGATCTATAAACAAATATCTGTAAACACATTTTTCCCTTTCAATACAGTATGCATCAATGGTTTCTCCTTTATGAGGAATGAACAAATACTTACAATAATTCTAACAGGGAGAGGAAGCCATTGTATCATGTCAATGAAAATGATAACACTATATTTTTTCAAACACATTGCATTAAAATAATTTATTTTCTATTTTACAAATTCTTTTGAAGTAGCAGACAGCTGCTGCGCGTTCACTATTGCAACAGCCGTGCCCTATCCAGAATACAGAGCTCCTCCCCATCCTATGGTTCCCACAGTTTATTTTTTTATTTTATAATTTAATTTAATTTTACATATCGACGGATTCCCTTGCTCTCCCCCCTCCCGCCCCCCCCTCCTGCCTTCCCCCCGCCAGCCCACATCCCATTCCCATCTCCTCCTGAGGATTGAGTTCAACCTGGTAGATTCAGTCCAGGCAGGTCCAGTCCCCTCCTACCAGGCTGAGCCAAGTATCCCTGTATAAGCCCCAGGTTCCAAACAGCCAGCACATGCACTGAGGACAGGTCCTGGTCCCACTGCCTGGATGCCTCCCAAACAGATCAAGCTAATCAACTGTCTCACTTATCCAGAGGGCCTGATCCAGTTGGGGGCTCCTCAGCTATTGGTTCATAGTTCATGTGTTTCCATTTGTTTGACTATTTGTCCCCGTGTTTTTTTCAACCTTGGTCTCAACAATTCTCGCTCATATAAACCCTCCTCATTCTCGCCATCTGGACTCCTGGAGCTTCACCTGAGGCCTGGCTGTGGATCTCTGCATCCGGTTCCCTAGGTCATTGGATGGGGTTTCTAGCACGACAATTAGGGTGTTTGGTCATCCCATCACCAGAATAGGTCAGTTCGGGCTGCCCACAGTTTATTCACCCTCTTTTCTGCAATGTTCACTGGATGCTGGTGGATAGTGAAGTATAACAGACGTCCTGTTTAGGACCAAACACTCAACAGCCACTAATTTCCAGTATGTTGACCCATCCCACACTGCTTAAAGAGGGTCTTTAAACCAAAGCTGAGAGCCACATTCATCTATGGGTATAAACATAAATATTTAGAAGGAAGTTTACATTTCCATTTGAAAAAAATTCATAGAATATTCACCAAGAGGAACTGTGACCTCTCTGTCCGCAGACTTTTGACCAGTTCTACAGAGGCAGGCACGTGTTCCCCCCATTGGAGTAGGTCTCAAATCCAATATGGAAGCTATTGGGTACCCTTAGAACATTCATGTCACTATTGACCTGGTGGGCATATATTTTCAGGCAGTTCAGTGTTGCATCCCAAAGGACCTACAACTGAATATGGCTAGTTATTACTCTTCACCCTCCTCCGCCTGCATAGAACCTTCCAGCACTGTGAATACTAGCCAACATGATGAAACTGTCCAGCCTAGTTTAAACTTGAATATTCTGTATTCTATTAATCCTAATACTCTATATCTAGACTATATGATATTTTCAGCAATAGGGTACTAATTTCTAGTTTTGGTGGGAAACCAAAAATAATGGCAATAGTCTGCGTTGCTTTGAGAGTTTCTGGGGGATGATTGGCCAACAGTTCATAGGGAGGTGTCTCATACCTGGCAATAATGTTTTAATTTAAAGTCTACTGCTATTAGAGCAGTGTTGATTACCCATGCAAAGTACTTCCATTTAGTCT
This sequence comes from Peromyscus eremicus, assembly GCF_949786415.1. Classification (NCBI taxonomy): domain Eukaryota; kingdom Metazoa; phylum Chordata; class Mammalia; order Rodentia; family Cricetidae; genus Peromyscus; species Peromyscus eremicus. The sequence continues at coordinate 780,805 of NC_081434.1, forward strand.
CCTTCTTTTAAACCTTATTTTAGCTACTTTAAAGTATAGGAGGACTGTATATAGCTTTATCATATATTCTTAGTTTTATTTGACTCCCCTAACAGCCCTTTCCTCATACACCATCTTCCTTTAACTTTTTACTCCTCTGTCAACTTTCATATTACTAAATTAAATTTTTTGTTTCATTTTAACCAATAGATTTTGTTCAAAGAAAAGTATCAGTATGAGAAACCACACTGTGATCACAGAGTTTGTGCTCTTGGGCATAACAGATGATCCAGAACTTCAACTTGTACTTTTCATCTTTTTATTAATAACTTGCATATTAAGTATCACTGGAAACTTAATCATCATCATCCTCACCTTGCTAGACTCTCACTTAAAGACTCCTATGTATTTCTTCCTCCAGAACTTCTCCTTCTTAGAAATTACATTCACCAGCGTTTCCATCCCCAGATTTTTAGGGTCAATAATTACTAAAGTCAAGACCATTTCCTATAACAACTATTTGGCTCAGTTATTTTTCTTCATCTCCATGGGGGTGTCTGAGTTCTTTCTTCTAACTGCTATGTCTTATGATCGCTATGTCGCCATCTGCAAACCACTGCATTACACCACCATCATGAACCAGAAAGTTTGCACCCTTCTTGTTCTCACAGCATGGCTGGCAGGATTTCTGACCATCTTCCCACCACTCATGCTGGTCCTCAAGTTAGATTTCTGTGCTTCTAATGTCATCGATCACTTCTCCTGTGACTACTTCCCCATCTTACAGCTCTCCTGCTCAGATACAAGGAGTCTGGAGATGATCGGCTTTTACTTCGCTTTTGTCACTCTGCTATTCACGTTGGCACTAGTGATCCTGTCGTACATCTGCATCATCAGCACCATTCTGAGGTTCCCATCTGCCAGCCAGAGGAAAAAGGCTTTCTCCACCTGTTCCTCTCACATGATTGTCATCTCTATGTCCTATGGAAGCTGCATTTTTATCTATGTGAAACCTTCTGCACAGGAAAGGGCATCATTAACAAAAGCAGTAGCTGTTCTCAACACATCAATTGCTCCCATGTTGAATCCCTTTATTTATACCTTAAGGAACCAGCAAGTAAAACGAGCTTTCAAAGACTTATTTTACAAAGTAGCACTTTACAGAAGCAAATGAAAGAATGTGTTAATGTGAAGATATACCATTGTGAATATTTAATAAAGATAAAGTGAAATTTGTATTATTTTCTGTCACAGGTAAGTTGGACATATTGAAGGCAGTTCAAAGCTCTCCATTTCCATTCAATTCATTATTCAAAACACAACTTAAACCAACTCAAGTAAGATATATAAGCTGAAATTATGTTTTGAAATGTGACATGACCAAATGGGGCTAAAATGTTTGTTGTTTGACATTCATTTTATATTGATAAAATCAAAAATATCTCCATATCCCTCTTTTAATAAATTATAGGTTAGGTAGTTCTGTTTTGAAGAAAACATTATTTATTCATAATCTGATGATATTTAATAACTGCTAGTCATGTGAATTATTGAAAGTTATGAAATCTCTCTAAACCTCAATGCTTTAATTTGAAAATAAGAATAAAAATTTCTCAATGTTTATAAGGTTAAATGAAATCAAGTATAAACACTTGTATTTGCAAAAATAAATAATGCCTTTAATAAATCCCAACTGCTGGGAATATACTATCAAATCTGAGATTTCATTACAATTTGAAAAGGAATAATACAGCTGTTCTCAGAGCCTTGGTGCTGCACAATTTTTAGAGCACAATTATTTATACATTTTCAATTCTCAAAAAAATCTGAAAATTTTTATTTTATTTTGAAAATAAAAACTGCACCTTAGAGAATTTAACTAAACTAAAATCACAAATCGAAACAGCCCATTTGAATTTTTCTCTATATCTCTAAAAACAAACTCAACCAGCCAGTGGTGGCACTCACCTTTAATCCCAGCCCTCAGGAGGCAGAGCCAGGCAGCTCTCTGTGAGTTTGAGGCCAGCCTGGTCTACAGAGCAAGATCCAGCACAGGCACCAAAGCTATACAGAGAAATCTTGTCTCAAAAAAACAAAAAAAAAAGAATAAAAACAAAGCCATATAAGTTCTGAGATATGAAGTTGAACTTATAGTGTCATAAATGAGAAATTATGTTCTATCTAAAAAATAAAACATGAGATTTTGAGCACATAGTTTCCATAAACCTTTATGGATATAAATGTTAGTATTTACTAAATTACTAGATGTAATTTAATAGTCTCTTTCACTTGGTTTGACTCTATAAACACTAATATTTATGCTGAGAATTAATCTCACCCATTATTGTTGAAGGTAATTAATATATTTTATTCATACTCTACAATGAATTACATAAATCATTTTGAAAAATGATAAAGAGAAAAACCTAATAAAATAAGTCTTCTGAAAATTCCATGGGTTTTCCTGATGAGTCTTTGATTTATTCTGGTGAACAGAAATCCTTTGTCATAACTTAGACCCTTCAATATGTGAGCTGGTTGAAATGTATTTTTATATAATGTGAAGCTAAGCGATTTATTGCTCATACTTTTAGTTAAATTATTATCCTTTTCCCTCATGCATTGACTAAATTCTGAAGAAGAGATAAACCAAGTGTAATTTTTCTAATTACCTCCATCTATTAAGGTATAACAAAAGAGAGGAAGAGTTTAATAAATATAGAAAAGTTGAAAATACTAGGATATCAAAGCTATTGTGGTTGAAAAGATGGCTCAAGGTTTAAAAGGATTAATACTCCTGCAATTGACAAGATTATTTCCTAGTGCACATATCAGGTGGCTCACAACCACCTACTTCACTTCCAAAAATCCAACACACTCTTTTGGCCTCCACAGGCATATAAATAGTGCTTACAGACTCATGCAGATACACACTCACACATGAAAGAAACTATAAAGGAAGGAAGGAAGGAAGGAAGGAAGGAAGGAAGGAAGGAAGGAAGGAAGGAAGGAAAGAAGGAAGGGAGAGGAAGGAGGAAGGGAGAGAGGGAGGGAGGGAGGTAAGGAGGGAGGGAGGGAGGGAGAAAAGGAAAAGAAAAGAGAAAAGAAAAAAGAAAAATCCAAAGTTACTGTGTCACTAAGGAAAATGGTCATCTTGAACAGTGGTTCTCAACCTGTAGGCCACAATCCCTTTGGGTTGCATAACTTATATTTACATTATGATTCATAATAATAACAAAATACAGTTATGAAGTAGCAACAAAAGTTTTAGGGCTGGGGGTCATCACAACATAAGGAACTGTATTAGAGGGTTGCATCATTAAGAATGTTGAGAACCACTGATCTAGTACATAAATAAAATACTATTAATAGAAGCAAAACATAAACATGAATAGATACATGGAATGTGTCTTTTTTTGTCCTACTAGCCAAATAATGACATGGAGACTTATTAATTATGAAAGTTTGGCCTATGGCTTAAGCTTGTTCCTAACTATATCCTATAATTTAAATTAACCCACTTATATACCTATGTTCTATTATGTGGTGTTACCTCTCTTCTATCTTGTACCTCCTGTTTCCTCTGTGTGTCTGGCTCTTTTCTCTCCATCTGAAAGTCCCGCCAAACCTCTTTCTGTCTAGCTATTGGCCATTCAGCTCTTTATTAAACCAATCAGAAGGTGCGTTGGCAAAGACACATCTTCACTGTATACAAAAGGGTTATTGAACAACACTTCCCCCTTTTTGTCTAAATAAAAAAGAAAGGTTTTACAGCTAACATAGTAAAATTATATACAATAAGAAAAAATATCAGGTAAAAATTATATTTACAATGTCCAGTCCATTACTATTTGGCAAATTTAGAGAAAATACTCTAATATCTATCTTATCTTGGGGAGTCCAAATGTTTGTATCTAGTTTATTTTCTATCATAACTAAGAAAGACTGTAACTATAACTATCTAATATCTTCAACTCCATCAGAGACCCAGGAAAGACATAATATTGCCTGAGTAAACAGGAAGTGCAGAGCAAACAGCTTCCAAAACTAAATAAATGACAGAAACAGCTGGCTGCCTGGACAGTCATCCCAAGGTTCCTCTGCAATTTTGGGGCATCCATCTTTGGCCTATAGGCCTAGCATATCTGACAGACTTTTCTGTAAAGCAGAAATTTTAAAGGACTTTCCTATCTTGCCTTGGTAAAGTTTGGCAGTTGTCTTCCTTTGTGTCCTGCTTGTCCAATTTGGACATCATACTGTCAGCAGTCAAGGCAAGAGCAGTTTCTTTGCCCAGTGGCTAACATTACCACAAATGAAAGCAAACTCCATATGGAGGTTCTTTGATGCCTGTCATCCTCTGTTGAAGTAAATTGGAGCTTCCAGAAGCAGACATATCTCACTGTCACGAAAAGCTTGTGTTATTAAAACATTTTAAATGCCATATTCTGTAGGTCTTTGAAGTGTTTGAAGACCATTTCTCTATTTAAAATATATATCTGTTTGACCTTGAAAACATGCCTAACATGACTGTAAGTTTGGTTGTTGTAGATGACTAAATATTAACCTGTCTTTCTTTATTATCCTAAATTGCTTTCAAGGACTAAAACTTTATATTTTTAAGAGTAGAAACATACATACATTATAACAAAAAATAACCTTAAATTTGTATCAATATACAAAAATCCATACCAATGTAAAGTACTTGACACTAGTGGTTGTTTAAAAGTAGACTCAACAACCCATCTTTTTATCCCATCATTTCTATACAATATCCTCCTTTTCCCTTCAGAGATCCCTGAATCTAATCTTTGTTTAGGTTTCTCCCTGACCAGGAACAATTTATAACCAACCCCCTTAAATGATGACAAGCATCTATAACCACTGAATGTCCAAAAACCACCCACCCCAAATCTTCGTAATGTGAGCAACATGTTCTCTAGACTGCTTCCTTTTATCTGTGGGTAACAGCATCTTTAGAGGACCTGAGAAAATTGAGATAATGGTCAAGTCCAGGGAAAACTAGCCATAACATTTGTTGTTCAGTATCTGTGTAATGGGAAAGTGCCAGGCTTATCTGTAGTCCTGACCAGAATAGTCTGTGAGGCTGGACTGTCTCAGCCAGCAGCCTTGAGGCTATTCTGTGTATAGAACTCTGAGGAAACCACAAAGAGGCACTCTGAGGCTGGATCACCTGGGCCACACATTTTCATTGGTGTCTGGTCCCCTTGCTCTGAAAATACACAGACTTTCAAAGGTAACATACATAGTTTTTCTAGGTCTATTTCTTAATGTCTATAGCCAGGATTTCCAGAGGGTCTTCCCTGAACAAACCTGATCTCTATCAACCTTGAAAGAACCCACAGCCTTTCATTTTCTGTGGAAACAAAAGTGTAACCTCTTCCCCAAAGCAATAGATTTTCAGACATCCATTTTAAAGTTAATGAATTCCTAAAGTATCTAGGCTGGTTGAATTCAGCAGTCCCTCTTACAATCTCATGTCTCTCAGCAGCTGTTGTTCACTCATCAGCAATCAAAAATTCCAAGTCAACAAGACACCACACAGGATCCAGACTCCCTGTGTATTTTCCATATTTACATGGCTTATGATGTTATTTTATTTTTTGCTTTAAAGATTTTATTTTATTATACTTTTATTTTATTATACTTTTATATTTTATTTTATTATACTTTTATGCTTTTTATGACTATCTATATCCATTTTTTCTTTTCTTAAGCCTACATACATTTTTTAAACACACTGTAACATGTTTAGAGGTTTCTTCTGTCTGAATCCGTCTTTACTGAGCACATGCAGCATTCTCTAACTGCATGAAACAAATTTTAAACTGCCATGTCAGCTGCCACACAGCTCAGCTTAACACATGGGTCTAACACATGGTGCTGGTGGCTGGCTCCACCTCACACCTCTGTATGCCAAGCACTGGCCCACCTGAGAGACAGTAAGACTAGAAAGCCACATCTAGCTCCTTGTCCAGAAATTTTCTTAGTTTTCTCAGGCCCTGTGTTTGGATATCCAAGCCCCACATTGGGTGTCATATGGAATGAGGTTTTGTGGTTTTTGTTTTTGTTTTTGTTTTGTCCTGCCAGCCAGTTCCCAAATAATGAGACAGAGACTTCTTATTAATTATGAAAGCTTGACCTATAGCTTAGACTTGTTCCTAACTAGCTCTTATAACTTAAATTAACCCGTTTATATTAATCTGCATTCTATTATGTGGTGTTACCTCTCTTCTATCTTGTATCTCCTGTCTCCTCTGTGTGTCTGGCTCTTTTCTCTCCATCTGAAAGTCCCGCCAAACTTCTTTCTGTCTAGCTATTGGCCATTCGGCTCTTTATTAAACCAATCAGAAGGTGCGTTGGCAAAGACACATCTTCACAGTGTACAAAAAGATTATTCCACAATAGGTACATGCATGTAAACACAAACACCATCAATAAATAAAGTCACTTTCCAGTATATCTTACAAAGAAATGTGCTTTGACCTTTCAAATCTATCTAATATATCCTTCAATGTAGAAGTTTCCTCCATATCATCATCATGTAATTGCCTATATCTTTTTTTTTATTAAAAATAGATTAATCTCAGCCAGGCAGTGGTGGCACATGCCTTTAATCCCAGCACTTGAGAGGCAGAGCCAGGTGAATCTCTGTGAGTTCAAGGCCAACCTGGTCTACAGAGCGAGATCCAGGACAGGCACCAAAGCTACGCAGAGAAACCCTGTCTCAAAAAAAAATAGATTATTCTCTCATAAAATACATCACAAACACACTTTCCCCCTTCCACTCCTTCTAGCTCCCCCTACCTCCCCTCTCCCCCAGATCCACTTCCTCTGTTTCCTTCATTGTTTATTTGGAGAGTTGTTGTTGATATACACTGATGACAGATAATTGTGAAGAGCAGGATAAAAGATTTTCAAAATAAAAGCTCTGAAGATGAATTGTAATGATAATAATTAGCAAATATTAATTATTATGGCTAATTTTCAATTGGAATCACTTATCTATCTCAGATTCTTAAAAAACAAATTTGGAAGTAATTTTGATGAAATGGGTGGAGAGAATCGAGAGATTAATAACCTAATTAAGAACACTTGTTGCTCTTGCAGAGGATTTGGGTTCAGTTCCCAGCACCCACATAGTAACTCACAAATACTTGTAACTCCATTTTCAAAGGATCAGATGCCCTCCCCTTACCATTACATGTGTACCATGCACACACATGGTGCAGAGGCATACATACAGGCAAAACACTCATACACATAAAATTAAGTAAATAAATTTTTTTTAAAAACTTAAGCCATATTCTACCAGGATAAGATACAAGTGTACATTCCAAAAAAAGAAGCTGAATAGATTAGTTAGATGCTTGGAGGTGATCTTCATTCTCATGCCAAATACATCCTTAGAATAGTTTAAGGTTCTATGAATTAAGAATGTTTATAGTTACCAGTAATTTTTATGTTGGTAAATGAATATAATTTATTGAATTTCCATAAACAGTTTATAATAGAAACATAGCATAACATCCCTAGAGCCAAATATTGGATCATTTACTTGAACCAAGTCATACTAGACTCCTTTTAAGTCTGTTTTTTGGTGTTAGAAGACTGACTAGAGAATGTTCATTGAATGACGGTCTCATGAACTCTCTGAAGACCTACTATGCCATTTTCTCACATCTCTTCCTACATTCCTTCACAGCTTTATCAGTATAAAAACACAATGAGCAACTGTATTATCCATAAATCTAAAAATTAAAGTAAGTTTAAGAGTAAAACTATATATATATTTAGGAATATGTATGTATATACATACATACACATATGCATACAATAATAATTTAAAAAGAGGTCATGAATTTGAAGAGTAGAATACAGGAGAATCTGAAGAGATGAAAGATAAGGGAGAAAGATTATAGCTTTATTATAATCTCAAAAAGAAAAAGAGAAAACATAAGTCCCAATGTGAGTATGTTATTCTAGGAATTTCAATCTAGAAAAGAAAGTAAACTGCATTGATTTAGTGAGAAGGCACATTTTGACCTCAAGCTTTTATGAGAAATGCATCTTTTTAATTAAAACCAGACTCTGAAGATAGCGTGTATATATAAAGAATGAATTACACAAAAGTGTTAAAAAAACTAATTCCAAATAAAAGTTTGTGAAAGTTTGTTTAAACTTATATATCAATAAAATGGGGGTTTCCTTATATATCCTTCATTGAAAATTGTTCAATATAGAGAATTTGGAACAGAAATTAAAGCATATCTTATAAGGGAAATCATTGGGAAAATTCATCTTATGAAGCAAAGAGGAAACCTAGTTATTTCATAGTATTTAGAGTCCGAGTCTTGTCACCCTCTAGCTCTCAGTGTGATCATCCCTTTCCTTTCTATACAAATTACACACTGAAATCACCCAGAGAGACAGTTCCTATTCCTAAGAATGAGCTAGCTCCATTAAAATTAGAAAAAACAAACCTTTTTTTTCTCAAGGAAAATTATGTGCCCTCTGTCCCAAAGATATGTCCTGAGTAGGCAGCCTTCAAGTTTGGTGATTAAAGTTGCCTCCCACGACACTGTCAATGGTTTAACTGTGTAGGGCATGCTTTAAAACCATGTCTGAAGCCTTAGTGTGGGCAATTTCCTCCACATCAGTTGGGAGGTGCCTAGGAGATTTAAATTACTGATGCAGTTGTTATATTTTGGAATAAAGCCAGCAATCAGAGGAGCTTGTGAAGTCAGCAGCCTTGTTTAAAATAGGAACTAATAGATGTCTTACTCCTGAAGAAAAGGGAAGGAATAATAGTTCAAGAGAAAGGATTTTTCAGGAGGAGGAAATCTCTAATGCACTGTTTTGAGAGATAGAATTACTAGAGAGAGGCAGAAAGAGCCAGAGCAGGCATGTTTCAGAAAACCTGGGTCAATAGTGACCAGAGTATCTTTGTTTTTTAAAGAGAAGCTTGAATGCTTCCATCAGTTCCCAGGTGTGCAGAGTTTCATCTGGGTATTCAGTTAAGATTTCTTTGTTGGAGGTCATTGTTTTATCTGGGAGCTATGAAACCAACTGTTGACTCCCAGCAGTTTGACAGCTGTGAAGGTGCTCAAGACCACCCACTCGTGTCTCCCCACTGAGGACACAAACATTCTGTGGATCCTTTTTTTCAGATTTTAAGGAGAATTTGATCCCCAGGTTCCACAACCTTTGTAACTCCATCCTCTACCAGGCATAGCCTGGTTCCCATCTTCCCAGGTCTTCTTGATTTGTCTTGTATTTACTATGTATTGAGTTATCTGACTGGCCCCAGAGTCTATAATGAGATCTAATGTGAATAAAGGTCTTCTATATAGCAATTTATAGGAGCTAAGGTTGGTGTTAGATTTTGGAGGTGTCATAATTTTCCTGAGGGTGACGAGTAACAGTTTTGGCAATTTATCAGAGTTTTCTTGACAAAGTTTTGCTACAATCTGTTTAATAGTTTGTGTTGCATGATATTTTCTGTTCTGACAAAAAAAAAGTTTGCCTAGTGATCAGAGGGTGGAGTTAGCCACTAGTTAACCACAGAGGGCAGGTGGTGGTAGTTACCTTTGATCTCAACACTTGGGAGTTGGAGACAGGAATGTAAGGCAGATGGAGACAGGATCTTGGCCCCCTTTCTACCTGAGGATTCATAGCCTTAAGAAGTCTCTAGTGGCTGCTGCTCTGCTTCTCTGACCTTTCAAGTTATTACCCCAATATTTGACTCTTTTTATTGATAGGACCAATTAGGATCACGCTTCATCTGGCATCCAATTTTGGGGCACGAATTCACAAAAAGCCACTTGCCCATGGCTTTGCACATGCCAGAGCTGCACTCAGGGGTTCCTGCCAGAGTCACTGCCTTGCTAACTAAGTTCACCTGTAGTAGAATATTTTAAGGTGTGTTACTTTTGTTTATATCACATTTGTTTAACTCTCTGAAGCTGTGTTACTGTGCCTGTATAAAACACCTGATAGTTTAATAAAGAACAGGCCAGTAGCAAGGCAGGAGAAAGGATAGGTGGGGCTGGCAAGCAGAGAGTATATATAGAAGGAGAAAACTGGGGGGAAAGATCAGAGATCTAAGCTTGAGGAGCCAGAAAAGGAGGACTCCAGGGGCCAGCCACCCAGCTACACAGTGAGCCACGGAGCAAGAGTAAGATTTACAGAATTTAGAAAATGGGAAAAGCCCAGAGACAAAAGGCAGTTGGAATAAATTAAGGAAAGCTGGCAAGAAACTAAGCCAAGCTAAGGCCGGGCATTAGTAAGAATAAGCCTCTGTGTGTGAATTTATTTGGGAGCTGGATGGCGCCCCCCCCCAAAAAAAAAGAGTAAAAATCAAACAACATTTTCCTTTCTTTTTTTCCCCAAGCCCTCTGAGCAAGTTTGGGATTTTTTTGGTGTCAGCCTCTCTACAGCAAACTCCACAGGCGCTTGACTTCAAATGCCTCCAGAGTTAGGCCCTCACCACCGGCTACCTCTGCCTTCAGGCAGCTTCCACCTCACATTCTTCCACCACGATCCTCTGTGTGCATTTTTCAGACAGACAGCTCCCTATCCTGGTGGGTTATGGATTTTCCCTGGACCCCTTCAATTGCAATGGAGGACCTGGTGGAAAGATGAGGCTAGGACCATTGAACAACAAAGTAGGGCTAGAGGTATCGACATTTCCTAAGACCAACTTCTTGGAGAGGGCAATTATGCTGATGTACAAAGACTGTCTCTATAGGATGACCACATCCTGGCTCTATGCCATGAAGCAGCTTTGAATGCTTGGGACAGAAGTGAAGAAGTCAGAAACAGAACTGAGTCATTTGCTAAAGTTACACAGGGCCAAAAGAAACCTTCACTGATTTTTTGTTGTTTGTTTTTGCTGTTCTCTACAGACACATAACACAAATTGTCTTTTTGTAGACAAGCCCTGCACTTTCCCATTATACAGAGACTGGACAACAAATGATACAGCTAGCTCTCCCAGGACTTGACAATTATCCCAATATTTTTTCAGACAGCAGCAAATAATTTTAAGAACATGATGCCCACATTCCCAAGAGGTAGGGTGGATTGTTTTGGTAATTCAGTGGGTTATAGATATTTGTCATTGGTTACAAGTTGTTATTGGTAATGGTAGGGAAAAAGCTGAATAAAGGAGATTAGATTCAGGGATCTCATTATAAAAAGAAAAAGAGGGGATATAGACAAAGGATAAAAATGATAGATTATTGAGTCTACTTTTAGACTAAAAGGGCTACTACTAGTTTTAAATATTTCACATTGGCTTGGATTTTTTGTATATTGATACACATTTGAGGCTAGTTTTGTTTTACTGTATGTATGTTATAGAAATGATAGGATAGAAAGGTAGATTATTGAATCTACTTTTAAACCAAAAAAGCAACTATTAGTTTTAAATATTTTACATTGATATGGATTTTTATATATTTATACAAATTTAAGGTTGTTTTTAGTAAGTTAGAACATACTGTACATATGTTTCTACTCTTGTTCAAGGTATTGTATCTATACAGCTCATCTAACAATGTAATATATATTTCTAGTCCTTAAAAATTATTACAAACTATTTAAGATAATAAAGAAATTAGGTTAGTAGTTAGTCACCTATTACAATCAAACTTGTAGTCATGTTTGGTATGTTTTCAAGGTCAAATAGAGATATTTTAGGTAGGCAAGTGATCTTCAAATGCTTCAGAGATCTACAGAATGTGGCATTTAAGATGTTTTAATAACATGAGGTTCTTTTTTATGACAATGAGACGTATCTGCTTCTGGCAGCACCAATCTACTTCAGAGAAGATGATGGACATTGAAGAAACTCCATATAGAGTTTACTTTTTTGTGGCAAAAGTTAGCCACTGGGCAAAAAAGTGCCCTTACCTGAACTGCTGACAGTATGCTGTCCAAAATGGACAAGCAGGACACAAAAGAGACTGCAGAACCTTGCCAAGACAAGGCAGGACAGTCTTTCAAAAATCCTGCTTCACAGAAAAGTCTGTCAGATATTCTAGGCCAAAGATGGATGCCCCAATGTTGCAGAGGAACCTTGGGTGACTGTCCAGGCAACCAAGAGTTTCCGTCATTTTTTAATTTTGGAAGTTATTTGCTCTGAACTTCCTGTTTACTCGGGTAATATCACGTCCTTCTCAGGTCTCTGATGGAGCTGATGACTAGATAGTTATAGTTTTCATTGTTACCAGATTCAGAAAAGAAACTCACAAAAGAGGTGTAAAGTATATTAGGTTGAGAGACATAAGATAGTTTTGGTTTGGTAATACAAGTTAGGATAGAAAGTGAGTTAGGTACAACAAACATTTTGGACTCACCAAGATAGGATAGATCATGGAGTATTTTCTCTGTATTTGTCAAATGCTAGTGGACTAGACATTGTTAATGTAATTATTGCCTGTATATGTTTGTATATAGTTATTGTATTTATTGTATGTAGTTTTTCTGTTAGTTAAAACCTTTGATTTTTATTTAGACAAAAGGGGGGAAATGTTATATAATATTTTGTTTGTGATCTAACAAATGAAGCTTGTCTGGAGATCAGAGGGCAGAGCTAGCCACTAGTTAACCATAGAGGCCAAGCAAGGGTGGTTCACACCTTTAATCCCAGCACATGGGAAGCTCATGCCATTAACCCCAGCACTTAAGAGGTGGAGACAGGATCTTGGCCCCCTTTTAATCTGAGGATTCATAGAAGTAAGAAGTCTCTAATGGCTGGTGCTCTGCCTCTCTGATCTTTCAGGTTATTACCCCAATATTTGACTCCTGAATTTTATTGATAAGACTAATTAGGATCACGTTTCAAGTTTGGTTTGTCTTTTTGACTTTGCCTAATGGTTGCCAAGCACAAAAGATACTATTTTATCCATATTTTCCTAGAACAGACTGGATTGCCTGTGAAATAAAAGAAGATCTATTATCACTCTTGAATGAGTGAGAGATGCCAAACAGAGATTATTTCACTCAGATCTTTGCTACTTCAGTGTCCTTTTCAGTTCTAGTGGGGAAAGCTTCTATCAAGCCAGTGAAGTTATCAACAAACACCCACAAATATGTGAAGTTGGCACAAGAAAGCATATGAGTAAAGCCTATTTGTCATTCCCTACCTGAATAACTTCCCTTTTCCTGGACTGGCTCAATAAACATAGGAGGATGGAGATGGTCAGAGCTATTAATGTAAGTATAGAGTGAAGGCCTGACATAAATGTTTTACCATGAAGTCAGTCCCTGTTCTATGAATAGTAAGCTACCATTCCCAGGTTGGCATCTCTACTCAAGTAGAATGAGTCATGTATTCCTTTAATTGTTTTTTCAGTGGAGGACTTGAGGTGATAGTATCTTATTTCCCATGATCCTCTTTGTTTGTCACTTTCTTATTCCTCTTGGGAAACATACTTTGATTTTATATCATCTGTCTTTGGAGGGAAAAGTGCTAAATCTTAAGGAATCTCTAAGGCTGTCTTTTTGGAGTCTCTGTCTGTTAGCCTATTTCCTTGGGAACATCAAGGATGTTCTTCTGGTGGTCCTTGCAATAGATGACTGCCACTTAAGTGGGTATTTGGATATCTTCTAACAAATATAGAATTTCTTATTTGTGTTTTATAGATGAGTTGTTGGTTGTCAATAGTCTTTAGTCTTTTCAGATGACAAAATGTGTATGGATTACCATGAAATACTGTGTCCAATATGGTTTGGTCCTGATAATCTGACTGATGTGATGAAGGAGTAGATAAAGGGCAGACAATACATATAACGGAAAAGTTTGGATATAGTGGGCCATGCTCAGTCAAATAGAATAGCATAAACTATGCAACAACCCAGAAATCTCAGTGCATTTATTATATACAGCAGGATAAGGCAATTCTTATAAAGCAAAACATTTAATTGGGTAGCTTACAGTTTAGGGGTTTAGTCCACTATCATCATGGTAGGACACGGCTGCATGTGGGCAGACATGGTTCTGGAAAAGGAGATGCGAGCGGAGAAGGAGCTACATCTTGACCCACAGGCAACAGGAAGTAAACTGAAACATTGGTCATGGCTTGAGCATATGTGAGACCTCAGAGCCCACCCCTCATGACACAGTTCCCACAACAAGGCCATACCTCTAATAGTGCCACTCCCTATGAGCTTATGGGGGCAATTATATTCAAAACACCATATTCCACTACCTGGTCCCCAGAAGCTTATAACAATACCATAATGCAAAATACATTTAGTCCAATTTCAAAAGTCCCCTTAGTCTATCACAGTATCAACAATGTTTAAAATTCCAAAGTTCAAAGTATCTTTCGAGATTCATACAATCTCTTAACTGTAATCCCCTATAAAATCAAAATTAAAAAAATGCATCATATACTTCCAACACAGGATATACATTACTGTTTCAAAACCCTAGGAAAGAGAGCATAGTGAGGAAATACTAGTCCAAAGCAAGACCTAAAACCAGCTGAGCAGACTCCAAACTCTGCATCTCTGTGTCTGATATCAAAGCACTCTTCAAATATCCAACTCTTTTCAGCTTTTTTGACTACAACATATTTCTTTCTCTTGGACCGGTTCCACTGCCTGTTAGCAGCTCTCCTCAGCAGGTATCCCATGGCTCCAGCATCTCCAGAATCTTGGGGTCTCCAAAGCAATCCAGACTTCAACTTCACAGCTTCACACAATGGCCTCTCTGAGCCTCCATTCAGGAACATCCCTGACACATGCCTGGCCTCAGCAGCTTTCCTTAGTCACAAAGGGAGATTCCATAACCCCTTCACGCTATTTTTGACTCTAGAGCCAGAACCACATGGCTGAAGCTGCCAAGTTTTGCTGCTTGCTGGGCCTAGAACATGACCTTCTCGTTCACTTACATCTTCATCAGCTTTCTGTTTTCAATAGTTACATTCACTGCCAAGCTTGACTGTTTTGGAACTTTCCCTGTAGACCAGGCTAGCCTCAAACTCAGAGATCCACCAGCCTCTGCATCTGGAATGTTGAGATTAAAGGTGTGCACCACCATACACCTGGTTCTAAGCTTTTCTTTAATACCTTTTTACAAGTTGGAAGTTTAGCTGGATGGGATCTTGCCCTGAGGTCACCACTCCCTTTATTCTATTTCTTAATCTGTTTATTTCCTTGAACACAGGATTTAGCTCCATTCCACTTCCCTGTGCTCCTTTTCTCCTCAAATTGTATAGTTTGTTTCTTCCCTTTTCGGCTTACTCCTTTGCATTATAAATCTTCATTAGTATTAACACTAATAAACACACAATAGAGTCAATACTAGGCTGTTTTAAGATTTCCTTAACCAGTACAATTAATCCAAAACTCTTCACTTTAACCTCAGGCAAACTTTTTGGACAAAGGCAAAAAGTAGCCACATTCTTTACCAAAATATCACAAAAATGATCTCTAGGCAACATACTAAACATCCTAAAATTCTCTTCTTCTGACAACTCTTGAGCCAGGCCCTCACAGTTCATCAAATCACACTCAGCGTCATTGTCTTCCATGATCCTACTAGTACAGCCCAGTATTCAGCACTTAAAGCATTCAACTGCTTTTCTAATCCACAGTCCCAAGGTTTAATATTCCTTCAGATGAAATCATGGTCAGGCCTATCACAGCAATACACCAGCATCTGGTACCAACTTCTGTCTTACTCAGGGTTTCTATTACTGTGAAGAGACATCATGACCATGGCAACTCTTATAAAGGAAAACATTTAATTTGGTAACTTACAATTTAGAGGTTTAATCCATTATCATCATGGTAGAATATGACTGCATGTAGGCCGACATGGTTCTGGAAAAGGAGCTGAGAGTGGAGAAGGAGATACATCTGGACCCACAGACAACAGGAAGTGAACTGAAACACTGGGCACAGCTTAAGTATACATGAGACCTCAAAGTCCACCCCCACAGTGACACACTTCCTCCAACAAGGTCATACCTCCTAATAAGTGCCAGTCCCTATGAGCTTATGGGGGCCAATTACATTCAAACCACCACAAGCACCATATGTTAGATTTCTAAGGCAGCTTAAAAAGAACAGAGGAAGAAAGTGAGGGGAGTCTGACCTTTCAGCAAATAGGACTGTATTTATTAGCACACATAGTGAGAGACAGACTCTCTTACCCACTCCAAGTTGAAGAGTCTGCCAGAGGAATAAGATGAATGAGACCCTTTATAGGGGGAGTGAAGGGCAGAAATTGTTGCAGCACCTAGCCCATGATTTCTCCTGCAGGCTTTCCATTATGAGACCAAGGTGATATTGTCTGTCCCAAGAGACATTCCTTTTTTGATCTTGTATGAACACCATTTTAAGGGCCAGGGACTCTGTCTTGCTTTTCTACTTACACACAATTTGAAGTTCATATTTTCTGTTTTTTAATTAAACTGAATAATGTATTTTCTCTAGTTGTATGTGTTCTTCATTTTGTATTTATACAGCAACATAAAAGATTAATATTTAGGGTCCAATCTGAGATCTAGGGTGATTTTCCAAACAGTATTTTTTCTTCCATAAAGTGTACTCACCCTATGCCATATCTGAGACTCAGTGTACTCTATACCATATCTAATCTAATTATCAAAGCTACATGATAAAACAGAATGGTTCTTTTATGGTCATGAACAGATAAATTGATGCTGAGAGAACTTGGGTATTTTGAACAAGTAAATTGGACAATAGCAAATATGATAACTTGATTTTTAAAACAAACAAATAAAAATGTCCTCATCTCTGCTTTACTTGTGTTATGATTTTACTAATATCATGCACAATCAATTTTATTGATTTTTTTAAAGTAACAATATCTTACTTTTTTATCTCTATATAAGTGTAGTATTATTAAGGAAGACAATAAGATGTTATATTTGAATGTATATATTATAAGATAAATAAGTAAAAATAAACTTTCCAATAGCATTGCTATTGAATAATAAGATGAGCAGGGAGAAAAGGACAAGGCACAAGCATTACCATGGTAGTAAACACTGGTCCAGGCAGGCATACTGAAGATAATGGAGCTAAGAGTGCACCTATTTGTAGAGGATTCACAATCTGGAAAACAACACATTAGCAGATATTCACATTGAGAATCAATAGGGGACAGAAAGACTGCAGGAGTCAGAGGGCATACACAAGACCTGTGCAAAATCAATCCAAACTAAATGTCAGCAGAGAGCGGAGAGGTGGGCAAGTAGTCTTACCCCGGCAGAGGATCTCATGGCAATTAAAAGCTTCCGAGAGAGGAAGTTTTCCCTAATAGAATTACCCTTAGTAAGTTGACCATGTTCCAGTAGAAGACCACAATTCCCAGAATATTGGGTTGCACAAATTAGGTTTCATGAGAAAAAAAAGGGGGGGACACACAGAATTGGGTGGATAGGCAAGGGAGGGTGGCCCTTAGAAGAGTTGAAGGACAGGGTGACTATGACCAAAACATACTGTATGAAAATTCTCAAAAAAAAAATAAAAATTAATGTTCTGATTTCAATTGCTACAGTTGTTTCAAAAAATAATAATACCGGGGGGGAAAAACACCCTCATACACAATGCTGTATTTCCGTGTTTTACTTTCTACTTGGTGTCACTGGACACTGTCCCTAAAGGCCTCTTATCCAATTTTAGTACTAATGTCTATATTCCTTTGTGCTTTATGTGCACTCCACCTCCAGTAATTGTGATTCTCTGAACTAGTCCCCAGAGCTGGTTACAGAGACAATAGATAACATTTAGTAACAGATGCTATCATTTTAATAATTTTCAAACACATAATAATTTTCTACTTTATGTTTATTGATCCTTCCTTTTTGTAGTCAGTGTGATAAATTCTCTCTTGATAAAATGGGAGAATTAAGACAGAAACTTTTGCAATGTAGAAGAAGTTAGCTTAGCAAAGGGATGAAAGTATTTTTAAAATTCTGATTTCCATGGACTACAGCAATTGCATTCACTGATGTCTTCAATATTACAGCCATTACCAGTGTCGATGAAATTCTGTGAGAACCAGAGGTAAGATAAACATAAAGACAGTGTAGGAACTCTCAGTGTCCAACTCTGATTTGTTACTCAACTGCTCAACCCTTAATAAAATGTTTCTTACTATATCAACTTATTCATTTTCTACTGATTTAAAACAAGGAAATACTACTGTGTGTCTTTCTTTAATCAAAGTCTGTGTAGCACTGTGTTTCAGGGAATGTGTTCTTACTAGAGGTAGTCAGAAATTGTATTGATATGTGCTGACTATAGGAATTAATGTATATTGTACAAATTTTCTGAATTTCCATACTGCATTAAGTTAAATGAGATTCAGCATAGAAGTCTTTATTTACTGCTTAAATAGGACTTCTAATAACTCACAAGTACTTTGATAATCCTTCCCAAACTCTAAACTTGATTCCAACTCAAAGGAGAATAAAATATTAGTACTGCTGTTCTTATAGCTTAAATGCCATATGACCTAAAAAAAATATAATCACTTGTATGATTTCATTTAGTTTTCAGAAGTATTATCAACAGTTCAAGTCCACTTTAAGCAGAGAAAACAAAATTTAAGCAAATTAACTAATCCTATGTCATGAATACAAAAATATTCCCTTTGTATTTTCAATCAAAATCTCATTGTCTACAAAGCACTTTCTATGATGCTAAATTGACCTCATAATTTCCTAAATAGGAATTTAATCTTGTTTTATATGCTAATTCTTTACTGATTTATTTTTTTTACCCTCTTGCTTGATTATACCTGGATAGTTAATGACCTGAAACTATTAGATTCTGAGTAGATATTGCCACAGACACTTAGAAATATGAGTGTTTAATTTTTATTAATTTACAAAATGGGATTTGATAGTGTCTCTTTCCTAATTTCTTTCTGTAGACAGTGGTGCTAATGCTGACAAGTGAATGTGCCCATCGTTCTTGACGTTGATTAATATCACTTGTTCACATTTCTCTAGAAAACACCATCTAAATTCATAAATAATATAAAGGAACTCTGAGTGGCACTCTTTGTACTGCCCACCCACTGTACTTTGCAGTGTTCTAAATAAGCCTGTTTTTTTAAGGCAAAATAAATTACAATGTCATAAGTCCATTAAAAATTTAATGGCTTCTTCTGAGAAGACATTGACTCACTGAGATTAATAAGTCACAATACGAATCCTATGTTGTGAGGTAGCCCCAAAAACACTAAATGAGGCTGAATTTTTTTATAATCAGAGACTGAAACAAATATTATCCACATCTTAATTTAGACAATTATTCTTTTGTGTAATGTGTTAACCTGAACTCTAAATAAATATTTAAATTCATGAACTTGAAAGAAAGTTTATGACATGATCACTAAAGTACATTTTTTTTGGGTATGTGTTCTACAGTATAATTGAAAAATAAGAAACTGAATAAACACAGAAAAAATTACAAAGTACAGGAATATCGCTAAAGGAAATATCATCCAGTAGATAATATAACATTATTTAACATAAAGCATATGCATAAGAAATAAAATGGAACTCTTCAAAGTCTCTTCATCAGTTTCCCAAAGAAACCGATGACTGAGCATAATGCACTCTTCAATAAAGACTTTGTTTCCCTTGAGCATCATCCCTGAGGTACCTGAAGGATTCCTGTAAGTACTTACTTAGTATCAGGCATTTAAAGAAGTCAAGATACTTGGCTTTTCTCATAAAAGCCCTAAAAGTGCTTTACAGCCATCATGCATAACAAATATTAATGATCACGGTTATTTTTTTATTCCCATGACAGTAAATAAATTGTCTCAACTGCTTTGGATTACATATAATAGTAATTTTTATTAAATGCATGGAAGGAAATGAGAGATTAATTACCTAAGCCAAGCCCTCTCAAGAGAAAATGAAGGATCTGAATTCATAAAGAAAAACTCAAATGAAGAGTTAAATGCATTAAGATATTCTTCATACCCGTACAAGTACATCCTTGCAGTAGTTGAAAGCTTCAGGAATCATGTACATGTTTATTAATATTGAAGTTAAGTTATTTGAAAGGACTGTGACTACCTATGATCCTCATTAGACTTACTATATGTTAATATATGTATAATCCATTGATTTTTTCATAAATACTTTTACATAAAAGCATATTTTGCTACTTCTGGATCTGGACAGTGGATCTCCTATTGCTAGAGTCTGTAATACTGTTTTTCTGGGTTTTAAAGACTGTCTTTAAAAATGATACTGTTTTATTATGCCTCTCATAACCCCTCCGTTGACCACTCATACCTTTCCAAACAGATCTTCCTAAATCTCTTCATAGCTTTACTCAATAACAAATGAGTAAGAAACTGTGGCATTATTATTTAAAAATATTTAAATTAACAAGAAACTTAAGAAAATAGATACATGATTAATCCTGAAACAAGGTTAAGATACTTCAATATATCTCCTGTATGGAATTATTCTTTATCTGATAATAAAATTAATTGTGAATTAAAGGTGTTATCGAAAGCTCAGACTTTTAATCAATAACAAACTGATGAAGTAAATGATGCTACAGAACAAGAGAAAAGTGAATTGAAGAGATGGCTTGTAGAGCTAGGAAAAGAACTTAGAAATAATGTTTTATGAATATATATATATATATATGTATATATATATATATATAATTATAACCAGTACTCTTACGTGTTCTTTCATTTAAATTTGCTAAACTGAGGGAGTTAGGAACAAGTATGTAACGTATCTGGTGAAGTACATAATTATGGATATATATTATATAAAACAGAGAAAAGCACCTAAGTCATTTCCATGCTACCATAAAGCACAGAATGGGGAGCTATGGTGGACAGCAGCAGGTGATGAAACAACATATACAGTGAAAATTAACTGAACTAAAGTTTTATTTAACCTAAATAAATTATACTAAACACTGAACTGCTTACATTAATTGGAAGTATGATGCCATCCCAACTTCCAAGAATACAGAGTAGCAGAAGAATTGACAGGAGACAGTGGTACAGTTTTAAATGTGGTGAGCTTGGGAGATCTGGCAGAATCTTGCAGAATTTATGCAACAGGTATTATTTATGTCATGGATATTTAAAACAGTGATTTGGAGTCAATATAAAGTTCTATATGCAAAGCCTATTGTGAGTGTATATTCCTGTGTTCTACAACAGTTGGTAGTCACTTTCAGAAACATTGTTGCTAAAGGATATCAGGATTGGTCATAGGTAGCAGCGTAACTACCTTCAATACAGTTAACAAGCCACGCTGAAGATGAGAGAAGTATGTGGTTGAGGTAGAGATTTTGGTGGCAGTGGTGGTGGTTGTGGTAAAGATATTAAGCACCACAAGCAGCCCGAAAGGAGAAGCCAGCCCCGTATAGACAAGGTAAAGAATAAATGTAAAAGAATCATGTGCCTAAGCTTAAATGGTACCATAGAATAGGGTAGTTTCTACTTTTCTTTATTGTTATTGTTGCTTTAAGTAACTCATTTGGTATTGGATCTATTTATGATTATCTGAGACAGTCATTGACACAGGCCACTATCCTAGTAGTCCTGATGTTTTACTTCTCAGTTGTTAAGAACTGCTTTCTCACTGTACATGCCTAGATGACTTCTATTAAATTTTAAGCATTTTCCTAAAGTTTCATACCTATCAAATTATTTAGTACTCTGAATGACTTATTTGCTGAAAAAGTATTATATTTATAGATGAGACACTGACCACAAGATAGTAAGTGAATAGCAGAACTAGAAAATGGGTTGCATCCAAAACTAGAAAGATTTCTTCTTTCTGTGTCTATGATGCTAACCATAAAATTTATTTTTTACTGAAACTTAAACTTAGTTTTTAAATATAAGTAAATAAAGCTATTAAGGGACATGATTGAATATAGATGATAATAATAACATTTATTTCAAATAGAAAAAAATCTGTTGGGTAGAAAGAAAGCTTTCAGAATAACAATATGATGGCTAAAGCGTTATGAACTCACAGGGATCACATGCACTACACCTGAGGTTTCAGCCTTGATGTTTGTTTCCTTTTGTATCTCACTGACCTTTATCACCCTCATGCTTAAGAGTAGTGAGGGGAAAATGGTCTTGTCCCATCTAACTTCCGAAAAGATCGATACAGGAATTTGAAAAGTGATGTTTTAAACAAGGATAGACGGTTAAGAACAAAATAATCACTCCCATTTTTTGTAATTCTTAGTACAAATAAACTTTTACGTGAAGGGAAATTTGCAAGGACATTGGAACAATAACACAAAGGTGATGATATTTTTATAATATTTGAAGGCATCTCTAAAGATAAAAGGTATCTGGCCTTATGAGTCTACCTACAAACCCCTGTTTTGACACTTCAGGCTGTGTGACATCTATCAATTTGGTTTTCTGTTTTATTTTGTTTATCTTTTATTATTCATTCATATTTATTCTTCACATTAGTGGAATCACATGATGTGTCTGCATTAAAAATACCAAGCATTCATCATATCCAAACATCCTCCCTTCATACTTCTGCCCAGCCAAACCTCATACCCTTTAAATTTTCTAGTAACAATTTGTTCTTTGGGGTGAGCATTTAAAACTTTTCAAGTATGAAAGAAATATAGATTACTTGTCTTTTGTGTTTGTCTTATTTTGCTCAATATAATTTTCTCCAGTTCCAGACATTTTTCTGATAACTCTAGGATTTCATTCTTCTTTGGCTAAGAAAACTATTTTCATACTACATTCTCTGTTGATATGCCACAACGTTGATTCCATATTGAAGGCATTAGAACAGTGTCACAATAAACATGGAAGTGTTAGTATTTCCTTTGTATTTGAATACATCTTACCATATATATATATATATATATATATATATATATATATATATATATATATATATATACCCAATGGTGAGATCATAGGATCCTACAATAGTTCCACAGTAAGCACTGGAGAGCTGCCTTACTACTCTCCAAGGTGGCTGTACGAATTTACATGCCTAGCAACAGTTCCTGTAAATTCTTTTCTCTCCACAGACTCTCCCAATTTTTTTCCACACTAGGCATTTTTACTGTGTTGATAATATTGATATCTCATGTTATTTTTACCAATTAATTTAGTTTTAAAATCTGATTTCAATAAAAGGTTTTTTCCCCTACAAAATGGAAGGAATTAAAGAACCATTGTTGCTCCTATGTGGCTTCCAATACTCCTGAATATAGAAAAAGCATATTTTTTATAAAATTCTAGCTCCACACTGTAACATTTATTATTCTGTTGTTCAAGTTGGTTGTCTGTGTTTTTTCTTAATAGGTCAGGCTAAAATTTTTAAAAAGTGAATGCAGAATGAAAAACCAGACAGAAACCACAGAGTTTATTCTTCTGGGGTTATCGGATGACCCTAAGCTCCAGGTGGTGATCTTCATCTTTCTCTTCATCACCTACACACTCAGCATCACAGGGAATTTGACCATCATCACTCTTACCCTGCTGGATTCCCAGCTCCAGACCCCCATGTATTTCTTCCTCAGGAATTTCTCTGTATTAGAAGTGTCCTTTACAACTGTCTGTATACCCAAGTTCTTGGGCACCCTTATCTCAGGAGATAAAACCATTTCCTTCAACAACTGCATAGCTCAGTTATTTTTTCTCATTCTCTTTGGAGTCACTGAATTTTACCTTCTGGCTGCCATGTCCTATGATCGTTATGTTGCCATCTGCAAGCCCCTTCATTACCTGACCATCATGAGTCAGAAAGTCTGCACAATGCTTGTCTTTGCCTGCTGGCTGGTCTCTTTCCTAATCATCTTCCCTGCGCTCATGTTGCTCTTAGATCTTGATTACTGTGGGTCCAACATCATTGATCACTATACCTGTGATTATTTCCCCCTGCTGCAACTTTCCTGTTCAGATACAAAATTCCTGGAGAAGATGGGGTTTTCCTGTGCTGTCTTTACCCTAATGTTCACTTTGGCATTAATATTTCTGTCCTATGCATATATCATCAGAACAATTGTGAAGATTCCTTCTGCTAGTCAGAGGACAAAGGCCTTTTCCACGTGTTCTTCCCACATGATTGTCATCTCCATCTCTTATGGAAGCTGCATTTTTATGTACATTAAGCCCTCAGCATCAGATAGAGCATCTTTGACCAAGGGAGTTGCCATACTAAATACTTCAGTAGCTCCCATGCTAAACCCCTTCATTTATAGCCTGAGGAATCAGCAAGTCAAGCAAGCCTTTATGAACACAGCAAAGAAGATGGTATTTTTAACAAGTGCATGAAATAATGTGGCCTGTGAGTGCGGGCCACACTGAAGGCCAATTCAAAAGTTAAACATAAATGTCAGTGAACCAGTCACATCAGTGTGGCACTGCCCACCCTCCTTGTTTTAGTCTTTATTTTTGTTAACAGTTTACTAGCCTATCTTGTTATTGTATGTCTTTTCCAACTATTATCTTCTTATGTCTTTCTGATACAAGATTCTTCTGGTATTTCATAATAACAGCTTCTTAACTGTAATTTATTATACAGATAAAATTACAGTTTGAGATATATGCTGGAAAATTTATCCCCAGAAATGGGAAAGCACATTGTAAACATTAATGTATTTTACTCAATATACACTTGAAATGCATTTGGCAATTTTCACATCTTTTTACATACTTCTCATTATGATTGGATAGTCCCTCTAGGATATATATTTAAATGCCATGAAATTAAATGAAATGCAATGTTTCATTTAATTTCATTTAAAAGCACAAACAGCATTACTTATTAACTACAATGTGATATATTCATGTAATTTATTTATCAATAAAGAATGACAATCAGCAAGTGTCCTTGTGGTTTGATTGAGCATCCCTTGGGTATATGCCCAAGAGTGGTATCATTGAGTCTTGAGGTAGATTGATTGCCAATTTTCAGAGAAGTTGTCATACTAATTTCCAAAGTGGCTGTACAAGTTTGCACTCCCAGCAACAGTGGAGGAATGTTCCCCTTAGTCCAATCCGCTCCAACATAAGCTGTCTTCAGTGTTTTTGATCTTAGCCATTCTCACAGGTTTAAGATGGTATCTCAGAGTCATTTTGATTTGCATTTCCCTGATGACTAAGCCCTCTGCATACAGGAGATAGTTGTGTAGCTTGGTCTATTCGAGGGGCCCCTGGCAATGGGATCAGGAGCCCTGGTGCATGAGCTGGCTTTATGGAGCCCATTACTTATGGTGGGATGCCTTGCTTAACCTTGATGCAGTCGGGAGGGGCTTGTTTCTGCCTCAACTGAATGTACCAGGCTTTGTTGACTCCCCATGGGAGGCCTTACCATTTTGGAGAGGGGGTGAGGGAGCAGGTTGGGGGGGAAAGACTAGAGGAAGCTAGAGGAGGGATTGGTGGGGGTCTGTTGGTATGTAAAGTGAACAGAAAAATTTCTTAAATAAATAAAAAATAAAGAATGACAATTATTCATAATATACACATGAGCTATGTGTTTAATGGACCTTTTATAAACAAATCTCATGATTTCCCCATATGTGTGTGTATATGTGTATATATGTGTGTGTGTGTGTGTGTGTGTGTGTGTGTGTGTGTGTGTGTATGGAGAGAGACTATGTTTAGAGAGACTGATATATATATATATATATATACTGATATATATATATACATACACACATATACATATATGTGTGTATGAATATGTATGGGATCCTGATCCCATTGCCAGGGGCCCCTTTGTCAATAACAGTAGCCAAACAAGATGTATTTAATATGTGCATTTATAGCCAGATATATACTCTATTGACAATTATCTAAACCTTGAGTAGTACATATGCATGTATGTTAATATATAGACATATATGCAATATATTCTTAATAGACATGTTTACTACAAAGTATATTTACACACTTTTTCTTCTAACTTTTGAACTATTTTGAAAAAAAGTATAATTTGATTTATTATATGGAGGATATATTTTCTATAAAATAGGACCCCAAAACAAAGAAAAATTTCCAATTATAAAAAGTTAGTGTTACAGTGTGGGGGTGAAGTTTCTAAACACGGTGCATATGCCAAGGGTTTAGTCTCTGGACGGAGTTACCTTCGGGCAACTGTTGGATCACTTGGCTCTGAATTCATGGATTATAAAAAGGTGCAGCATGGTTGGATGAAGTGGGACACTAGAGATGTGATTTTTGAGAAGTTACTGGTCCCATCCAGCTCCCAAAACATAGTAGTGGAGTCAACAGATAAAAGCTTTAGCCAAATAAATCCTTCTTGTTTTAAGCCATTTCCTCAAGTGTTTTGTCATGGTAATGGAAAACTAACAAGACTATACTTGTTAAATTTTCTATTCAACATATTATACTTAAAATATGAAGAATATCTAAAAATATAACTGAGCAAGGTGTGCATACATATTTATGCATATGTGTATACAACTGAAGTAAGAATTGTGGACAATAAAATTTTTCTCAATTACATGAACTGATGTCTTAATAAAAATGGTATAATTGTGATCTTTGTTGCATTATTTTTAACGATTGTCATAAACTGAGAAAGAGAAAAATGATACATTTTGCTGAAAAAAGAAAAGTAATACGATTTAAAGGGATTCGAAATTATAGATGGAAATCATTGATTTTTTTTCCTAATTTCCTACCTCCCAAAAATGAATAACAAATTTTATATTTAAAAGATAATTGATAGAACTGAGAGTTCTATCACTTCAAAGTACATATTATCCCATCTGCAAATAAAGGAAAATATCAGGTAAGTTAAGACTAAATAACTTTTTGGGGGACAAAATCCCACAGATCTGTAAAGTATAAAGAACAAAGGCCTATAATATTAAAATACTAGTAATTATTATTTTTCTTTAAGTCTAATGAATATACTCATAATTAAATTGTTAGTGTGGTGGCTTGGGAGTCGGCTCGACAAATAAAGGCACCTGCCACCAAGCCTGACAGCTTGAGTTCAACCCCACACCCCCATGGTGAGAGGAGAGCGAATGTCTACAAATGGTCCTCTCATCTCCACACAAATCATGGCCCATGTATGACCACACACAATATACACACAGGCACACAAAATAAATAAGACTTTTATTCATTTATTGTCACCACAAAGTGTATGCTGATACACTGTCTATATGATGCCATGACATCTGAGTGAAAGATTTTGTACTTGCTACACAGATCCTTTACCTTCCTGACTTCATCTGGATGTCTGGACTTGTTCGTACAAACTCTCTGGTTTTGTTGGTCTACTTTCTACTTTTCTTTTTAAATAAATTTTAATTAAAATATAATTATATCACTTGCCCCTTCTCTTTCCTTCATCTGACTACTCAAATGCTTCCTCCCTTAAATCTTTCCTATGTCCCCTCTCAAATTGATGGGCTCTTTTTCTTTGACTATTATTGTTATATATAAAGAGATGCATCAATATATAACAACCGAGTCCATTTTTTGTTGTTTGTGTGCATATTATTTCAGAGCTAACTATTTTGTATTGGATTGTCAATTGGGAGACTCATCTCTGAGAGAGGCTAATTTACCCTCCCTCAACAATCATTAATCCCTGTAGATCTTTGTCTAGGGTTGGGAACCTGTGGTATTTTTCCCTGGCACTTTAGCATGTCTATTGAGAGTGACATTCTTCAGGTTTTGTTTATGCAGCCATTTCCAGGAGATAAGGCATCACAACAGACTTCCTGGTCCTTTACCTCTTACAACCTTTCTGCCTCCTCTTTTGTTGCTCACTGAGCCTTAGTATTGGTATTGGTGTTGTGCTGTAGATGTATCCATCACAGCAGGGTTGCCGCAATCTATTGATCTCTGCATTGTGTCCAGTTGCAGTGTTCTGTAATGGTCTGTATTTTCTGTAAGAGAAGCTTCTTTGATGAGGAGTGATAGCCACACTTTTTGTGGGTGTGAAGATAAGTTTCAGAATGTAATTAGAAATTACACTGGTCTAGTTAAGTGGCAGTAATTGATTCTCCTCCAAGATTTATGACCTCACTAGTCATGGGTAATTGACTAGATTTATGGTACCAGGCATGATTGCCCTCCTGTTGAAATGGCCTTAAGTCTAATTAGGCAGCTGTTGGTTACTGTCAAGATATGAGTGCCACTATTGTACCTGTAGGGATATACGCCATGCTGGTCATTGCTGTGGTTTGTAGGCACACAATGAGATAGAAGTATGATTGTTTCACTCCCTTGGCAGCTTACATAGTACTTTCTAGTAACTATGGAAAATTGACCATAGGAAGGTGGCCTAGAAGTTAGACCCAACTTGAATAATCTGAGTCCTGGATCCTAAGTGTGTGATATTTTCAGCACTAGAAACTTAGCTTCAGTTTCTGAGAGGCAACCAAAGACCATAGCAACAGTCTATACTGTTGGAAGTCTATACTTGAACTATTCTGAACAGTGACTCAGAGTTTTCTCATGCCTGGTGGTTGGGTTTTTGTTAGTCTATGACTTTTGTGGGGAGAATTATCAGACACACACACACACACACACACACACACACACAAATTTGTCTACGTATGGATATAGATAATTTTAGGTAAATATAAAAAAATTTTTAAAAATATGATTCTTTGAGCCTTTATCAAACACCCTTGAAGTTGTTTCTCTCCTCCCTTTTCTCATATACTGACCTCCATCCCCCATCCCAATTTTTTCCATTTCCCCTTTCATATCTCCTGTATCCTGCTGCTCTCCTTTCTAACCCTTCCCATGGTCCCATTTTATTAGCACTATGACTACTGTATGCTGCATGAAGCATTCAAATTAATGCTACAACTTTGAAGAAATTTTGCAGCACTATGGAATTAATAAAATAAATAATTAAAAAGTAAAAACAAATTGTGCATGTCATTTTCCCCATGTGGGAAACTACCTAGGAGTTTTAGGCCCAGATCTTTTAGAACTACCAACTGGTTTTTATAGAGAAATCTTTTATTTTTTGAAATTATAATGTAAATACATCATTTCTTCCCTTTCTTTACTTCATCTAAGCTTTCTAATGCACCCCTTGCTGACCTCTTTATTTTTGTTATATGTATATGTATTTCATATAATATATATTGTATATGTTATATATCCAATATTCCTAATTACATAAATATGCTCTGCTCAGTCCATATGTGTATGGATGCATATTATATCAACACTAGTTTGAACTATAAGTCAGAAGAAGGAAATTAAAGGAGTATAATTAGGAAAATAAGAAATCAAACTTTCCTTACTTATGAATGATATGATGTTATACATGACAGATCCCAGAAAATTCTATCAGAAAACTTCTGGAAGTGATCACAATTTCAGCAAAGTTGTAGGATACAGAATTGCAAAAACCAATAGCCTTTCTATTAACCACCAACAAACATACAGGGGAAAAGATCATGGACAC
The DNA here is from genome assembly GCF_949786415.1 of Peromyscus eremicus. Lineage (NCBI taxonomy): Eukaryota > Metazoa > Chordata > Mammalia > Rodentia > Cricetidae > Peromyscus > Peromyscus eremicus. The sequence continues at coordinate 810,255 of NC_081434.1, forward strand.
ACTCCTATTCAGAGTAGCCTCAACCAGTTTTTAACTGCAGAGGAAAAATAACTAATTATGTGTCTTGAATAATGCTCAGGATGCAGATAAGAAGACATACCTCCTAGGGTAACTATATTTACCCTAGATAACTATATCTACCCTAATATATATTAGCTATATTTAATGATTACAAATTTGTCAAAGACAATATTGCAGAAAGCCACAAAATAAATTACACAAAATAGAAAAAAATGAAAAACAGTATCAAAATTGAAAAGAATGTTAAAAATCCAAGCCTAATCACAGACATAGATAATCATTGCTCACAATTAATTTTGACAATATTGTATTTCTGATATTGGACTTTAGAAGAAATTTCAGGATAGCTGGTCCTTCATTTTACCCTGTCCCTCTAAAAGTCATTTCTCCAACCACATGGGAAATAGAGTGCATTCATCAGGGTTCTCCAGAGAGATTGAAACAATTGGCAATACAAAAACACAGCTATCTGCCAGTTGTGATGTCAGAGGAGCAGCATATGTCAATTGATTTCAGGGGATCAGCCCACCAGGAAACAAAACCCTGGTGGGTGAATCTCAGATAGGCGAGGTCCTGAGCTCAGCCCCAGAATGCTTCTTGCTTCTGCTGTGTCTTTGCATGTTGGCTGCTGCCATTTTTCTCTGGTATCTGGCATGGTGTGAATGGGCATGGGGAGATCCCCACTGCCCTTAATGTAGTCTTGGGAATATTCCATTCTACTGGGTATTTTTACCTATGGATTATTATGAAGATGATTTCCTCCTAAGCTGTACTGTTTAACTGAAGCAATGATTTTATACAGTAAGTGTCAGTTTAAATAGAATTTTGAGGATCGAGGATTTTTAATAAATATAGTATGAGATTATAATAGATTAGTTTAGTGGAAAAATTAACCTAGGTAAGAGTAAGATAAAAATTGTCCCTGCCTATGATAAAGCAGTGTAGATTAATTTCTAATTGGTCTTATTAAATAAAAATCACAGAGCCAAATATAGGGGTGAAAGCCTTAGAGAGATCAGGGAAATAGGAAAAGCCACCAGCCAAATTTACCTCACCAACTCTGTAGCTTCCAAATGCAAGTTACTTCCTGTCTACCCACATCTATTTGCCTTGCTGTTCTGCCATCCGATTTGCTCTCTCCATTCAGCTACATTACTTCCTCTTCCTGCATAGCTCTGTCACTTCCTGTCTATCTGTACAGACCTGCAGACCTCCGTGGTTAACTACTTTTGGAATTTAAAGTGTGTGCCACCACACCTGGCTCTATTTCCAGTGTGGCCTTGAACACACAGAGATCCTGCCTGTCAAGTGATTGGATTAAGGGTGTGTGCCTGACTTCTTTGTTTACTTAATGACAGGCCTGTTTCCTCTGATCTCCAGGCAAGCTGCATTAATTAAAGCACAAATAAAATATCACCACATTTCAGCATAAATAAAATATCACCACAAAGCAGAGGCTACAGAGGATAAAAAATAAAACAAGGAAGTACCACACAATTAGAACACACGAATTTCTATTGGGGAGCCATATAGACTGTGGCTTAGGTTAATGATTAAAAAAAACAATTGAGTCCCAATAGCCCAGCTAGCTTAAATTCTTTTAATCTTAATGTTATGAGCTGTGTTCACAAGTTTTGGAGTGCATCATAGCTGAAACAAAGCCTTAAAGAACAAGTTAGATTAAGATGTTTGTGACTAGTGTTGAGGTGGAAACCATTGAAGTGTTGAAGCCAAGGAAACAATCTAAAGTTTTAGAAAGACACATAGTTGAGTGAGGGACTCATTAAGGTTAGGGAACAAGAACAAAGCAGCCCAATTATTATTAGCTGATGTGCCTTTCTTGCTTAGAATTGGTTGATGACCAAAGGTGATGATTAATTCCTTATACCCATTTCTGCACTCAGCTTCTTGATATAAAAAAAATTTTGGTGATTGGGTATGCACCCTAAAGATTTAAAGTTAGAGATGACTGATTGTCCCTCATATATAAAAATTCAGATTTGTGATTCTTCTAAGGTTTCTTGTAAGATTACCTTTTAAGATAAATAATAAAGTTATTGGTCCTTTCTTTGTAACCACAAAATGCAGCCTGCCAGCAAAAAACTGGCTGAGAAGAATACCTTGCTTGCTCACTCTCTTAATCTATAACACATTGCTTGGCTATGAACGTATGTTGGTTCTTGGGACAACTTGTTTTTCACTTGTAATATGTAAAACATTTAATCATGTAAGAGATATGGAAAACATGCTGTTTTTTACTTGTATTCATTGTAATCATTCACTTGAAAAATATAATGTGACCACATAATTTTTATATTGCCTGAAAGGTTTTGCTAGGGTATATAAGCTGTAAGGGAAAAATAACATTAGTTAGAAGGAAAACATCAAGAGAGACATGTAGACGGATTTCTAAAAGGTCTTATTAATAAAAACGAACCCAGGAGCCAGATATTGGGGTGAATGCTGAAAGATCAGAGAAACAGAACAAGTCACAGCTACCTCACCTCGCCAATTCCTCAGCTGATCCTGTTTCCTCAGACTGGAAGCCTCTGAGTCCTCATCCAAATGGATCTCAGCTGAACTGCTGCTAAAAGCCTAAAAGCTTAGCAAGGCTCTAGTTCCTGGTCCTCATGCCTTATATACTTTTCTGTTTCCTGCCATCACTTCCTGGGATTAAAGGTGTGAGTCACCATGCCTGGCTGTTTCCAGTGTGGCTTTGAACTCACAGAGATCCAGATGGATCTCTGCCTCCTGAATTCTAGGATTAAAGGTGTGTGCTACCACTGCCTAAGCCTATGTTTAATATAGTGGCTTTTCTGTTCTCTGACCCCCCAGATAAGTTTAAGTTTATTAGGGTGCACAATATATCAACCACAGAGACAGGAGTGATACATCTAGATAGAAGTAAGAAATAAAGAACTGAGACTGAAGATGATAGACCTTAATAGTGTGTGTGTGTGTGTGTGTGTGTGTGTGTGTGTGTGTGTGTATGTGTGTGTGTGTGTCCCTCTTTCACTGGCCCAAGTACTGCTGGAGGCTGTCCCCACAGCAGCAGTAGCTATCAGATACATCAAAGAGGTTTATTAAGGGGAATTGGCTTCTACAAGCTGAGAGGGAGGGAGGGCCCAGTGGCTTCCAGTGGCTTCATACCTGATTGAGACTTTAGGCATGAGGACTATCTAAGTGTAGAAGGAGATGGACTTTTCAGTTTACTCAACATATGGTAGCCATGGTGCTTATATAAACAATAAATACTGTCCAAAACCTTATAAAAATCTATGTTTTTTCATAAATTTGTAAAGCTACTATCAAAAGTTTTAGGCCATTAGTAATGGATAAGACTCAAGACAGGAAGGAAAGTTCACTCTTCTGTCATTTTTTCCTATGACAGTCAGCAACAGATAGGACAATGCTTACCCACAATGGGGAAAACATCTTCTCCAGACAGTGTACCAATTAAATGGCAATCTCTTCTGAGACACATACTCACAGACATCCCAAAAAAATATTTGAGCATCATATATTAACTGTCACAATGCCCTTACTTCATGGTTCTAAAATAAGGTGAAATGGAAAATCCCCAGAAAGCTGTTGGAGAAGAAAGAACAAAAGCAAATAATAAACTATTTATTTTGTAATTGGTCCTGTAGCCAAGAGCTGTATAAGATATAAACTACCGATTAATATAAACACTGTACACTCTGCTGGGGATACTCATCGACAAAGTTCTATTGTAGCCAACTCTGCTCTTGAATTTTTCTGTCTCATTTCTGTCTTCTAGGTCTGTGGTATTTGCTTCAGTAGTAGGTCTTTTCACTTTTCAAGTACACAAAAAAACAAAACAGACACAGCAATATTTATATATTTGTATGCACATATATGTACATGTATAAAACAATAATAATTTTAAAAAGAGGCTATCAATTTGAGGAGGGGCATGGGAGGGGTTGAATGAAGGGTATCTGGGAGGGATTAAAGGGAAGAAAGGGAAAGGGGGAAAAGATGTAATTATTTTAATTTAAACATGTATCAAATCTAAATCTCACTCTCATATTTAATCATTCTCTTCTAGTGTAATTAACACCCCTCAAATTTTTTAATTGGGCACTGTTTTTTTAATTTTATTTTATAATTTAACTTAATTTTACATATCAGCCATGGATTCCCCCTCCCGCCCCCCCCCCCCCCGCCCCCCTGCCTTGTCTGAGGGAACCGGATGCAGAGATCCACAGCCAGGCCCCAGGTGGAGCTCTGGGAGTCCAATTGGTGAGGAAGAGGAGGGTTTGTATGAGTGAGAATGTTGAGACCAAGGTTGGAAAAAGCACAGGGACAAATAGCCAAATGAATGGAAACACATGAACTATGAACCAATGGCTGAGGAGCCTCCAACTGGATCAGGCCCTCTGGATAAGTGAGACAGTTGATTAGCTTGATCTGTTTGGGAGGCATCCAGGCAGTGGGACTGGGACCTGTCCTCAGTGCATGTGCTGGATGTTTGGAACCTGGGGCATTGTCTTTATTACATTGTGCCCTTATCAACCAAATCTACACCTCTGCAGTTTAGACCTAAATCCTATTAAATATTACTATCTCAATACCCAATGCCCTATAGAACACACTATCAGTCACAATCCTACTATTCAACCTTTCTATACAAAGTAAGCAAATTAACCTTCCTAGTTCTCTGTTCACATGATTTATTTTATATTATATTTATATATATATATATATTTATAATATACTTGTATATATTATATGCTCTCTAAAACTGAGATTTTTAGATCATAAATGTTCTTGTTGTGTTTCTTCTATATCCATCCTTCACTTACTATAGTCATTCGATAATATTCCCAAGGGACCATGAAATATTCAATAATAAAGACCAGCTCTAATCTAGATATTAACAAACTGAAGGACTAGACATTATACAATTTTATATACAGGTCATAGAAGCAAACTAGAAATTACTAATTCAAATAAAGATATAAAAGTAGGATATGGACCTCTGGGAATACCTATAGGGGCTTATCTTGTTGATGTGGGCAGACCATCCCACATCAGAGCAGGAGATCCTGGTCACAGGAAGTAGTAAAAACAGAGCTAAGCACTAACTGGTATTCATTGCTCTGTTTCCTGGTTGTTGACATAATGTGACTTGCTGGTTTAAGCTCCTGCTGCCTTGACATTCCCACAGTGGTTCACAACATCTTAGACTATTAACTAAAATAAACTCTTTACAAATTAAAAACTAAAAAAGAAAATATGTGAGAATGAAATAATATAATTGTAAATAGCCAATGCATTAAAAAGTTGAAGAAAAATGAAAATATCTTATACTATATGAAATTCAAAATGTGACAAAAATTGAAGATTAATTAAATAGACTTTATAAAATCAAAGGTATATTTGGAAAACAATTAAATTTTACCACATGTGAGAAAGTGTGTGTGTGTGTGTGTGTATGTTTGTATGTTTGTGCATGTGTGATAATAAATCACACTATATCTACACAAATAGATGTATACTTAAAATTAAATGCATACAATTAGCATCATAACTAGGGTTCATACTCTGTAAGTGGAAGGGAATAAATAATGAATACTATAGCAGATAGTAAAGGGATAGCTAGGAAAATTCAATGAAACCATAAGCTGTGGTTTTAAAATGACCAATTAAATTGATAAACCCCTACGAAGACTAACCGGAGCATTAGAAAGAGACACAGACTATTAACATTATGAAATTCGGTGGTTAATCTTGATTGTCAACTTGAATGGATTGAGAGGCACCTGAAAGGTTAATGAAGCGCTTTTCTGTTTATACTGTGAAGGCATTTTCCAAGGGGATTAACTAATAGGGAAGACACAACCCTAATATTGGCCATAATGTTCACAGATAAATTTATATGGACTAAAATTGAAAAGGAGAAAACCATCTAGTGCAAGAATTATTCTTCTCGGGTTACCTGGTCTAAATTGGTTACATGATCTAAACTGTTCTACTTTACCACGTAATCCCATCGCTAACAGTTGAAACCATGAGTCAAAATCAAAATTTTCTATTCTAAGTTGTTGATATATTAGTTTTTAAATTATTCCTTTTATTTTCTGATTTAATATTATATATTTCCCCTTCCATTTCTGCCTTTCATATACTCTCCTTGCTCTTTTTCAAATTCATGACTTTTTCATTAATTGTTACATACAATTTCTTCAACAACAACAATAGTAGTTAAGGTTAGATTAACTACTGAAACATAAAAACACAAGATGTTATGAATATACAGGAATATTTACGTAAAATTGAGATACGTAGAGAAGAATATCTCAGAAAAATTGGCCAAGAAGAATTCAGCTTAGATTGGACCATCCTTTGTACTTGAACAATGCCACAAAGAACTTAAAAAATAATATTCTTTGAAACATATTACAGTAATTATATATATATATAAACATATATATTAATAAATATAAATAGCTTCCAATTGAAAGTAAACATTTAATGGGCAATTCATAAACATAAAAAAACCAATAATAAAGATGTCTATTTTTAGAGAATATGAAAAATTTTATGTATAATTTTTTAAGTTATAATTATTTCACTCCTTGTTTTCCTCCCTGCAACCCTTTACATGCATTCCTCTTGCTCTCTTTTAAATTTGTGGCCTCTTTTTCTTTAATTGTTTACACACACAATGCTACTTGTATATATATGTTCTCAGGGCTGACCACTTGCTATTGGAAAACCCACTGGTGTGCTCTTCCCTGGGTAAGACTTCTACTCTCGGCATTCTTGAGTTGCCTATAGTTCTTCATCTAGGGTTGAGACCTCATGAGCTCTTCTACTTCAGTGTTGAAATGTCTAAGGGTGCCATCTTGTTCAGGTCTTGTTAAGGCAGCTATGTTGGTAGGACTTTATTGGTGTAGCTTCTCGGACATTTCAAGAAGACACAATCTCACTTCAAACTTCCTGTTTTCCTAGCTAGTACAATCTTTCTGGCTCCTCTTCTGTAATTATCTGAGCCTTAAGTGAAGCAATTTTGTTGTAGCTGTATCTATTGGAACTGTCTCCACAACTGCATTTTTATTAGTTGTGACTTTCTGTAATGGTCACCATCTGTTTCAGAGAGAAATTTCCTTGATGATAAGTGAGAAATGCACATCTGAGGTTATAAGGACAAATATGTAGATTTTTTTTGGTTTTTCAAGACAGGGTTTCTCTATGTAGTTTTGGTGCCTATCCTGAATCTCGCTCTGTAGACCAGGCTGGCCTCAAACTCAGAGATCCACCTGGCTCTGCCTCTCAAGTGCTGAGATTAAAGGAGTGTGCCACCACAACCTGGCTAAAATATTTTTATATCTAGTGATTATGCTGGTTTTATAAAGTGGTAGTTATAGGATCCCCTTCAAGATTTATGACTTCACTAGGCCTGTATAATTGTCTAGGTTTCCAGTATCATTCATGATTCCCCTATTGTTGAACAGGCCTTAAGTCCAACTAAGGAGATGTTGATTAGTGCCAAGATACATATACTTCTACTGTATTCTTAGAGTTATCATGCCATGCTTGTCCTTGCTGGGGTTCATAGGCATCATAGATGAGCAGGACTATTGATTACTTCCCTCCTTTGGAAACTTTCATAGTGCCTTGTGGTACCATGAAAGCTAGTCTTCAGGGAGGAAGCATCCAGTTCAGATCCAGCTCAGGGCCTCTGGGCTCTGTGTTCAAAATAAATGGTGTCTCCAGCAATAGAGACTTAACTTCCAATAATTGAGCTACCCAAGGACTAAAGCAACAGCCTGTAATGTTTTGGGAATCTCTTGGATCATCCTGACCAACAACTCAAAAAGGGACTTCTCATGCCTGGTGTTGGAGGTCTATGGTTCTTCAGAGGAGGGTTGTCATACCAGATGAGAAAATTTCATTTAAACTATATAGGTGTATGTATACACAGACTTGCATGTATTGCAAATATTGTTAGTTAATAGTAGGATTCCTTAAAAGTTTTCCAACCTGTTACCTTACCCTTCTCTTCTTCTCATCTCCTGCCTCCTTCCCTAATTAGACTGCTGCTTTGCCCATTTCCCCTTTCATGTGTATACTGCCATTACCTTATCTATTAGCCCCTCTAGTGACCTCATTTCATTTTACTGTTTCTTCAGATACTCATGTTATGCACTCATATGGAAAGTTTTGGAATTCTATAATTCACATACTAGCAATCAGTACACAGGAACTACCCTGTGATGAAACTTTTGCACATTATTTTATTTAATGTTTTCAAAATCCTATTTTATAACTACAAGATATTTTTAGAAATGTCAATTGAATTCTACTACTTTGGAGCAAAATTGGATTTCTATATATCAAACACAAGAAGTATGTTCTTATTTGAATTAGACCACCTTTTCAATTAAATAAATTAGGATATTATTTTGTTCATTTACTTATAAAATTTTTAAGTATTTCCAATTTTGATTAGAGTTTAAGATCAAGGACTTATAATTTGTAGGAGGGAAATGAAATATCTATCAAAAGTTAGTTTATACATGCATTGTACCAATAATTGTTACATGTATGCAAAAAGACAGAATGTAATGCAGTATTATAACCACTGAGGTGGACAAGTACACCAAATTCCCTGTTCTTAAACAAAAATTAAATTAATGAATTGCATTTAAGACTCCTTGAGTATCCAACATAGAAGTTACACAAGAGTGGAGTTTGTCCAGATAATGTGACAAGAATACCATCAGTACTAACTGTGTACTAAAAAAAATGACAGAACAAGAGAGTTACAGAACATTTAATGTGACATAATTGTATAATTATGTCCTTGTGAAATTTGTAACATGGATTAAATAAAATATACCTTAATACATAAAAATATTTGATAGAAAATTCTGTTTTTATGAAGGTAAATTTGAAGCCATGAGGGTAATGAAAATCTGGTAGGAAATACATTGATAGGTTTCTATATACTACTGTAATACTAGATTTTCATATGTTAATTATAAAATTCAAAATAAAATACAGCTGAAGTACAATTCTAATTTTAAAGATATTATGGTTTTTATCACTCCTCTGTGTGGGAGAGATTTACTAATGAATAAAATAAGTGTCCTGTGTTCAAAGAGTCATTGTAGGATTGGATTTAGCTAATCCCAGAGGCATCAAGAATAAATTACCTTCACTGTATATACTGTATCTATCTGCTTAATGGGAAAATTTAGTTTGGCCAAAGGGAAGCCAGGGCAGATTATCAGCTGATTGGTACAGTTTTTCCATTGTCTCTTTATAGTGTTTGGCTTTCCAGAAGATGTGTTATGACACCACAGCATCTTATGAACCTACATCTGCTTGCCTCCTTCCTTTCATCGATCTAGTCTCAAAGGATTTCTGCACTGGTCAGAGAAGGTAAAGTTCTAGTATCTTTGTGCAGTATTCAAGCTAACTTAACCAGGTGAATGTTTCACCTTCCAGTTTCTAAAAGCAGTTTCCCTGCTAAATTTGCTTGAAGAATTCTTACGATTATAATAGCAAACTTTAGAATTTGAGTCACAGGTCTGTTTCTGTTTCTGTGAGACAAAAAAAAGTATTTAAGAGAAATATCTTTTATTTATGAGACTGCCAGATATCTCACAAGCAGTCCAGTCTGTGCTTTTTCTATGTGACACATTTTGTGTGATAGAGACAAGAATAAGCTGGATGACAAACCTTTATTTCGAAGAATACTATGAGTATATTTCATCTTGTTTTTAAGTAAATAAAGACTAATTTAGGATTACATGTTTGATGGTGTCATCAGACATATCAAGCATATGCTCCATACTTAGGAATAAATTCATATTTTTCTGACATCTAAAGGCTTATTTTATTGGAAAAAGTGCAAGAATTTTAAAATATTACTTTATTACTACTACTTTTACATTTTCAGTATATTTTAATCATTGTTCAAACCACAATAATAGTCTCTGCCTTTTAATCTGTAGTTTTAGGACATATTAATGATAAATATGTCTGTTTATCACATATATTCCTAAATAGAGACAATGCTGAGAGCGAGAAACAGAAAATAGTAAGTTAAATAATACCAATCATTAGCCTTACCATTCACATCTACCACCTGATGTGTTGCCTCATAAAGGAAATTATACAACAAATATGATTGAAAATGTAATTCACAGACTCTATGTTGCTTGACAAGTAATAGGAGAGAATAGAAGGGATTGGAATCAGAATAGTACAGTGTAGAGCTTTGTGGTTCAGATAAAGTAAATCTTATAGAAAATCTTATATATTCTGATCAGTCCTTGAAAAGAAAGGTGATGGTATCCTGTGAGATTTGGGGAAAAGGACCTTAAAAATTTCCTTTTTGTACTCAGAAAAGTTTGAAAGGAAAAGCCCAAAGTGATCTTAGCAAAAAAAAAAAATTAAAATGACATAAATGCATCCCACTGTCATAGACATGTTACTCATCTCTATCTAGATTGTAATTAATCTCTCTGACTTGGGCTTTCATTCCTATAGATTAAGAACATGTTAAGAACCGATACTACCCTTGATCTTAGCCAGCACTTTTTTTTAAGCAAAGTTCATCTATTCCTGTATTCCCATGTTGCCAAACATGTTTTTCCATGGTTGTTTTAAATTGATACATACTAAGAATAAAAGTAATTATAACAGGAGAGTGGCTTGGTAGATGTGGTTATGTGATTATTTTCTACCAATAAATTACAGAAGCTTGGAAATGGCATTAGATTTTTAAATTAACATTATCTATTCAGCATAATTTCACAAACTGTACGAAATCTGAAAACAATGTCTTAATAAAAATTTACATATAAAGTTGAGTGAGGTACATTGCAAGAATTTGTGATTTGAAGGGGTATCTCCAGTTTCTAAACATAGATATTTTGTGAAAAATTAATGAAGGTGACTTTAAGCAAAAACAAATACATGTTCTTTTTCAATTGTACACACAACATATATTTTATATAATTGTATGATTGTATATATTTTAGTAGGAATGAAAAGATTTAGTAAAAAAAATCTTATAGAAAGATTCCTATTGCTTCAGCTCATTGCATATAGTAATACCAATATTTAACTTTTCAATTTCTCTGTATTAAATTTATACTTTGATTTCTTTTTTATCAATAGATTCTGTTAACAATAAATCACTATGAAAAACCATTCTGTGATCACAGAGTTTGTGCTCTTGGGCATAACAGATGATCCAGAGCTTCAGGTTGTAATTTTTATCTTTTTATTCATTGCTTACATACTAAGTATCACTGGAAACCTAACCATTGTCATCCTCACCCTGCTAGACTCTCACTTAAAGACTCCTATGTATTTCTTCCTCCAGAACTTCTCCTTCTTAGAAATTATATTCACTAGCGTTTCCATCCCCAGATTTTTAGGGTCAATAATTACTAAAGTCAAGACCATTTCCTATAACAACTGTTTGGCTCAGTTATTTTTCTTCATCTCCATGGGGGTGTCTGAGTTCTTTCTTCTAACTGCTATGTCTTATGATCGCTATGTCGCCATCTGCAAACCACTGCATTACACCACCATCATGAACCAGAAAGTTTGCATCCTTCTTGTCCTTGCCTCATGGCTGGCAGGATTTCTGACCATCTTCCCACCACTCATGCTGGTCCTCAAGTTAGATTTCTGTGCTTCTAATGTCATCGATCACTTCTCCTGTGACTACTTCCCCATCTTACAGCTCTCCTGCTCAGATACAAGGAGTCTGGAGATGATCGGCTTTTACTTCGCTTTTGTCACTCTGCTATTCACGTTGGCACTAGTGATCCTGTCGTACATCTGCATCATCAGCACCATTCTGAGGTTCCCATCTGCCAGTCAGAGGAAAAAGGCTTTCTCCACCTGTTCCTCTCACATGATTGTCATCTCCATCTCTTATGGAAGCTGCATTTTCATGTATGTCAAACCTTCTGCCAATGAAAGGGCATCACTGACCAAAGGTGTGGCTGTTCTCAACACTTCAATTGCTCCCATGTTGAACCCTTTTATTTACACATTGAGAAATCAACAAGTAAAACAAGCCTTCAAGGAATTAGTTCATAAAGTAATGTTTTATAGAAGCAAATGAGAGTACATGTTAACAGAAATGAATGTTGTAGTGACATAAGACAAAATGAATTTTATTGTACTCTTTCATCCTATTCCTACCTATGCTGCTGAGAACATTAGTGTTGCTTGCTACTAATCTGAACATTACTACAGCATAACTTCTTTTACACACGTGTATGCTTAAAGCAATTGGTAGTTTACAATTCTGCCATTTCTTTGCTCTTTTTTGGTTTGCTTGACTGTTAGGTTCATTTTTGAGACAACGGTCTGGTGCATAGCCCAGAGTGGTCTGAAACATCTAATTCTCTTGGATTCTTCTGAGCAACTTAAATTCACAAGCCTGAACCACAAGTGCCAGAATGTTTTACAATTCTGAATAGAAAACCATTTGCTGGAGACTGTATATCAGTGTGTTGATTCTTGATAATAAAAAATTTTACATTGTCTTGGTTTATAAGATTAAACACTGTCTTGGTAAGCTTACATTGAATTTTTCTCTGACACTAATATAAAACTATAGTAAGATTTTTTAAATATATATTTTAAAGAAAATCTGAGTGTTCCACTTATCTGATGTATTTTTCTACTTAGAAATAATTTGAAGTCCATGACTTTCTCTATTTCTTAATTATTTTGAAAGCATATGCTGTAGGCAGTGCTTTATGTTGTCTGTGTTTGTCAGTATTTGGTTTTAGAAAATATAAAAGGGTAGTCATAATTATTCTGATGAAACCTACAAATCTGATGAGAATTTCCTCCACAATACAGTGCTTTTATAAAGCACTTATTCTATGTCATCTTTTGGCTGAGTGTATTTTATTTCATATCTTAATTTTCATAGCTCCCTTGGAAATTTTCCATGGTGTGTCATTGTTGTTGTTGTTTGTTTGTTATACATGAGTGGAGGATGCTCAGGAAGGTTGAATAACAAGACATGTAAATCAGTGATTACATTTTACTGGTTTAAAGAATGACATAACATAGTTTCAGAGCAATAATACCCCTTAAGATTGCCTGATTTTAAAATGAAACAAAATCCAATGCTTTCTCTATTTTTATAATTTTCATAACTAAGGGTTTGCACTATTTTATTAAATTTTTTTCCAGTAACACTACCTTATTTGAGCATGTTTATATAATTATGGTCTCTTAAAGGAAGGTACTAATCTCTCACATTTTACCAGGCACATAAATAGCAATCAGTCAAAACAAGGAACACATAAACTGATGTTGCTGTGGAGTAACAGGTTGAACAGAAAAATGTGAAACATGAGTGTTAGTAAAATGAGTAAATGAATAACTTCTTGAAGGAGATGCTGATTTTTAGTACAGTATAGCAGCTTCCCAAGTCAGAACTGCTGTGGAACCTTGAGTGTGAATTTAGATTCTGGATTTTTGTTGCCCCTGTCTTCAAAAATAATGCCTATGGTAAGATACATTCATACTTGCTATTATAGGCTTGTTATTATTTACTTCTTAATCTCATTGGTCATTGTCGCTAAAGTTTTTATCTCTAATTTCAATACAAATGTACATTATGCTTTATATTCCTTGTATTTTGTGTATATTCCCTTTATGACTGTTCTGGTACTTTGTATTAGTCCCTTGAGCAGCCTGCAGAGATGGTAGATAAAATATATGTAGAAATATGCCAAACAATATGTAGAATATGCCTTCTATTTTATATTTTTCTGTTTTTCATTTTTGTTCATTCCTTTTTTAGTCAAAGGAATATGTCCACTTTCAATAAAATAAGAAAACTAAGACAGAAACATTTACATTAACATCAAACTAGTTCAAAAAAAGTGAACTAAAAGTGACTTTTAGAAGTGTTTCTCTTAGTTGGATAACTGGCATTATATATAATAATACTCATTATTCCAGGCATTCTGAATATTAGTAAAACTCAAAATTGGAGAAATATTAAACATACAGAAGAGAGTGGAAGACTTGGACATCAACATTGACTCTTTAGCTGAAAATTCAACATTTAATCAAACTAAATATATTATATCAGACTTTATTTTGAAGTTTGGTATATTTAGAAGTTAATAGAACTGTATGTTTTGTTTTATTATATAAATGTGTTCGTTTCTGTTAATTAAAAAGGAGGACTTACTATTTTGTGTCTATGTTTTATTGAATTACAGGTTGTATAGAATTGTGTTTAAGGGGTTATCAGAGATTATATTTGACAATCTTTAACTATGAAGTTTCTCTGAATCATAATGCTTCCTTTATTAATAACCATACATCTTTTAAGGCTAAATGAGATTAAAAGTTTTAGTTTGGCTGGACCCCAGCAGCAGCTGAGATGGGTCCGTTCTTCTGTGACTCTCCTTTCTCTTTTGCTTCTGGAAGCATGGCCTCAGGTGCGGTTGTCTCTGATGGTGCCATCAACGTGAAAATGCTCAAGTTGTCAGCACAGTGAGAAAGTACCAGAAGGTAGTGCTTTTCTGCCTGAGTTAGTACAAAAAATTGTCATCAGGGAGGAGGGCAAGGAGACCCCATTAAGTACTGAGGGCCAAACTGTGGAAGACCTTACATCTGCTTTGTCAAGATGCTGTTGGACCAGGGCCTCATCTCCCCATCCCACACAAACAATCCTCTGCTGTGGGATGTGCTGTATGTCACATGTGTTGCTGATTAGTCAATAAATAAAACACTGATTGGCCATTGGCTAGGCAGGAAGTGTAGGCGGGACAAGGAGGAGAATAAAGCTGGGAAGTGGAAGGCTGAGTCAGAGAGACAATGCCAGCCGCCACCATGACAAACAGCATGTGAAGATACCGGTAAGCCACGAGCCATGTGGCAAGGTATAGATTTATGGAAATGAATTAATTTAAGCTGTAAGAACAGTTAGCAAGAAGCCTGCCACGGCCATACAGTTTGTAACCAATATAAGTCTCTGTGTTTACTTGGTCGGGTTTGAGCGGCTGTGGGACTGGCAGGTGAGAGAGATTTGTCCTGACTGTGGGCCAGGCAGGAAAACTCTAGCTACAATCCTCTTGAATGCAACCTATGAGACCAAGAAGAGCAAGACAAAAGGACCCAGTGCTGATCTTCTGGGTCCCTGGGGGTACAATTGTTAAGAGCAAAATTATATATTCCAGTTCCAAAGACGCCATGAGGAAGAAACGGACAGGAATCAAGAACAAATTTCAAAAAATCTAGGTGAAGGTGCATGCAGGCAGAGACACTAGACAATCCCATCATCTTCCCCGACGGCAAACCTTTCAGTCTCCTCCAGCTCCCTGCCTGAAGTACCTAGGAGTCCCAGAGTTGTTCTTGTGTTTTGCAAGCTGCCCTCTTCCTGACAGACCAGAGTATCTGAGGCAGTCCAAGCAGATGGAGGGCAATCATTTTACCCCAATTGTCAAATGTCTCTCCCATTCCCTGAACCAACCACCTCCCTCCATCAACTACTTTTGATCTTTTATTCCTCTTTAATTAAGAAAGACCAAAATACCCCCACGTACCAGTTTGTGGGTGGATAGGATTGGCTGTATCTTTTTAACGACTCCCCTACTCTCCTTTGGTACACCCCCTCCCATACTGCAAACATCTCAGTTCAATAGTGACTCTGCTTGTCTAGTTCTGTGTGGAAATGACCCCTCACAGCACCTGGTTGACCTCCTTCTTCTTGACCAATAATATAAGCAGGAACAGTTAAGGGACCTTTGACTTAAAAAAAATACAGTAAAAAGTTTAATTAAATTTTTTAACATATATGCTAACTAGAAAAATAATGCTTTCCATAAATCACAGATGCTATGAAAAACCTTCATAATGTTGAGAATTAGTTCCAGCCAAAATAAAAAGAAAATAATTAGTACAGTTATTCTTGGAGCCTGAGAGTCATACATTTATGAAAATCAATTATTTATTTAATATAACTTTAAAATATCTCTTGTAATTACAACTCAATTTTAAACAGAGAAACTGGACTTTAAGGAAATTAAGCTATTAATCCACTATCACAAGTCTCTTCAATGACTGTTTGTGCTTTAATCTAGCTCTCTCTGATGGCAAAACCCATATACTTTTTGTGAAATCAAATTGACCATCTAACATCCTAAATAGCAAATTAACATTTTTTCAATATAACTATTTTGTTATTTATTTTTCATCTATGTTTAATCTTAGAAGCTAGTTAATGAATTGAAAGTATCAGGTTTTGAACAAACATTTGCCATAAACCATTACAGTAGTGACTGCTGCTATTAACTTGTTATTAAATGGGATGTAATGGTCTATACCTTTCCTTGGTTTATTTCTATTCAATGTATTAATGCTCACAGTTGAACTCATCTCTCACTACAGAAATCAATAATATAAGACTAATATTTTTCTAGAAAAAGTTATATTAAATAAAATGGAACCATTTAGAATTTTTCATCTGTCTTTAATAGCAACATTCTATGACCCTTCAAACCTTATCTTGGGCCATCACATAAGTTCTCCATATCTTACCTAGTATACTTGAATGGCTGTTATTTGTGAAAGGCATTTCTATAATGTAAGTCCTGAATATGTTATATAAATGTTTTACTTTAAAATATAATATCACATATATGTAGAGGGCCTAGTTCAGTCCTGTGCAGGCTCTCTAGTTGTCAGTTCAGTCTCTGGGCTCCACCTATGAGCCCATGATCCCAGGTTAGTTGATTCTGTGGGTTTTCTTGCGATGTCCTTGACCCTCTGAGGCTATATATGTGTGTGTGTGTGTGTGTGTGTGTGTGTGTGTGTGTATGTATGTATATGTATATATATGTATATGTATATGTATATGTCAGTTGTGTAGCTTGGTCTTCTTGTGGGACACCCTAACAGTGGAAGCAGGGACTGTCTCTGACTCTTTTGCTGGCTTTTGGGACCCTATTCCTCATACTGGGTTGCCTTGCCCAGACTCAATACAAGGTGAGGTGCTTAGTCTTATTACAACTTGATAAACCATGTTTTGTCAAAATCCATGGGAGGCTTGCCCTTTTCTGAGTAGAAATGGAGGAGGAGTGGATGGGGAGAGGCATAGGGGAGGTGGGTAGATGGCCTGGGAGGAGAGGAAAGAGGGGAAATTGAGGTCAGGATGTAAAATAAATAAATTTTTAAAAATAATAAAATTAAATTAGAAAATATAATATCACTGTTAATTTTAATTTTTAAGGCTCAATATTAGACAGATTATTTTGAGGTTAAGCTACAAGTAATTTGGGTGAAATTGTTGAAAGCACATAAGAATGATGGCTGAAACCATATTGTTCCAGAAGAAAATATGGATCTGCACTAAGGAAGCAAAGCGTAAATGATGACTTCAAAGCCTCAGGAGAGCCTATATCCTCTATAAAAAGACATCTTTTGAGTAGTTACAGGCTCCAGGAACTGCAGGCACTTTATATAATATTGAAGTTCAACTCTTTAAAGATTATAATTATTCATAATTATCAAGCTTATTTTATATCAGTACACAAATCAAAAACATGGAATTTTCATAATAAAAGCATAGTACACCATTCCCATTCTGTACATCGGGTCATTTTTGCCAGAGATTTTATAAAACGTTTTCTGGTCTTTCAAACTGGCTATCAAAACTCTCCCAAAACCTTAATCACAACTTTACTCACAAACTCTGTATAGTGTTTTACAGAAATATTTTACTAGTAGCAAAAAACAAGGAATGTGCATTATTATTATAATAAAATGATAAAATTACCATAAAACAGAAAAAGGAAAGTAGATATAGAATAAACATGAAACAAGGTTAAAATAAAATGTGTTGATATTTTTCACTACAGAGCAATAATAATATATAGTTTTAAATATGAATTCTCAATATCACTAAATTGTAGGAGTTTTAGACTTGAAATTGAAAATAAACTCTATCTAATGAGAAGGTGCCTATGAATTCAGGATGTTCTGAGAAATTCATATTTTCAATAAAAAAAACAACAAAATGATGTTGCTAAAGCATGAATTAAATGAACCAAAGGATAAATTGTAGAGAAATATGGAGAAAGCAACTTAAAATTCATGTTTTGTGAAGGTTTGTTTTACATTTGCTTAATACAGAGAATTGGTTCAAGTATATAATCAGATTTTCAGAGATATAGGAAAAACATGTTTTGTTCAACAATGGTTCAGCTGAGAAAGACCCAGGCCAGAGTGGAGCAAGTAACAGAGAATGACTCCTGATGGCAGCATGCAACAGAGCAGATTTGGTATGAACCAGACAAGTGTCCACAAACAAACTAAACAACTAAACCAACAGTTATTTAATGAAGCCACTAAAACAGCATTTTCAACTACACTAGAGCATGCTGAAGTATTTTTCAGGAATTCACAGTGTAGTGGAGGAATAAACAGATTTTAGCACTGTTGTGGAATATTATTTTAACTGGGTAAAGATGTGTTACTTTTGTTTATGCTGCATTTGTTTAATGATGTATGGATGTGTGTTTAATTATGTAAAGATGTGCTGCATTTGTTTCATTTTGCCTGCCTAAGGCACCTGATTGATCTAATAAAGAGCTGAATGGCCAATAGCTAGGCAGGAGAAAGGATAGGCAGGGCTAGTGGGCAGAGAGAATAAATAGGAGGAGTCTAGGCTGGGGAAGAACTAGAGAAAAAGAGAGGAGAGAATGAGGGACACACCCTGTGCAAGAAGCCAGGCAGACAAACAGACAGACAGACATAGAGAAGTAGTGAAAGTAAGATATACAAAAGTAAGAAAGGTAATAAGCCCCAAGATAAAGGGTAGATAAAGAGAAACAGGTTAAATTAAGTTTAAAAAGCTAGCCAGAAACATGCCTAAGCTGGGCTGAGCATTCATAATAAGTCTCTGTCTCATGATTTGGGAGCTGGTTAGTGGCCCAAAAGAGAAAGCCTGGTACACAGTGCAGTCTGAATGTGGGGTACTGTGAAGAATGAGTATAAGTGTTTATTGCATGTATTCAACAGTATGATTCCTACTACCATGGAAATGAGGTAAGAAGGACTTGGGTAGTATAACGTGCTACACACAATGCTAATCATACACACGTATATGTGTTTCTGTGTTTGGATACATACATAATTTATTAAAGTTTCATAAATGTTTTCAGAAAAAATCTTCATAACACCAAGAGAAATGAACTACCAGTAGGTAACAATATTTCAATGTTGATGTGCTATCCAGACTTCCAAATGAAGCAATCACACTTGCCTTTGGAAGCTTGCCAGAAGATGAGACAGGGTGTGTGTGGAGGGGAGGGGTGTCTGATAACAGCGTGGAAAAGGCAAACATAATCTAGTAACAAAGGTTGTATCTTGTATACCAGGCATAAGAACAAAGCTAAGAATCACTGTTCGACAAAGGAATCCTACTCCAGTCGGTGTTCCCAAAATTGTTGCTTTCACACACTCCTCCTGCTGTTAAGCATGTTTATTGCTGTTTATC
Source organism: Peromyscus eremicus (assembly GCF_949786415.1). Lineage (NCBI taxonomy): Eukaryota > Metazoa > Chordata > Mammalia > Rodentia > Cricetidae > Peromyscus > Peromyscus eremicus. The sequence continues at coordinate 829,813 of NC_081434.1, forward strand.
TTACACATGGCCTCTTACATTGGACACCATCCCCAAACAAAAGGTTCTCAGCTCAGTGGTCAGGGAGCATTTTCTCTTTTGAAACATACATATATAATGTATTAAATATTAAGCATATCTCCAAAGGTTTCATATATATATTACCTTACGTCCTGTTCAAAATTATCTTATGGGATTGATTTATATAGAGAAGAAAAACTGTATTTTTTACATGAGGAAATAGCACAAACAATTAAGAGGCTTAGATTCTTTTTTATCAATCAACAGGCTTAGAAACCTCTTGAAAATGAAGTTTCTTGTCTGTGGCAAGTATATGTATTTAGGAGTGTGTGTGTATAAAATTAATGAAAAATGAGGCCATGGATTTTTTTTTTTTTTGGTTTTTCAAGACAGGGTTTCTCTGTGTAGCTTTGCGCCTTTCCTGGAACTCACTTTGGAGACCAGGCTGGCCTTGAACTCACAGAAATCCGCCTGGCTCTGCCTCCCGAGTGCTGGGATTAAAGGCACGCGCCACCACCACCCGGCGAGGCCATGGATTTTGAAAGAGAGCAAGAAGAGATATATGGGAGGCTTTAGAAGAAATAAAGGGAGGAGGAAAATGATTTGTAATTATATTAATCTCAAAATAAAAAAATAATTTTAAAGGTATAAAATGTGAGAATGTTTATATAAAAATGAGAAAAGAAAGAAAACTTTGTGAGTAATGGAAGCAAGAGAAGAGTAGAATTCTGTCCATAAACAAAGAATAGCTATTTTGTAAAGACAAAATTAACCACATGTACTAGTGGTAACAAAAAATATTCCACAAGATATATATACATTTTATTGTATCTATCCCTGTTCTTGGATACCTATGCTGGCTCTATAATTAATCTATTTGAATATTGCTGCAATAATAATTAATGTGCAAGTGTCTCTGACATATTGACATGGAATATTTTAGATAAATACCTAGCAGTGGTATAGCTAGGTCATATGAAAGATCTATTTTTAATTTTTTGAGAAACATCTGTGCTGATTTCCATATCTGTTAGGCTAGTTTCTGTTCTCACCAGCAATATATAAGGATTCTCTTTTGTCCATATCCTTGTTATTTGTTATTATTAGTTTCTAAAGATTGTCATTCCAACTTTGGTAAAATAGAATCTTAATGTTGTATTGCTTTACATTTCTCTGATGGCTATTAAAGTTGAATATTTTTTCATATGCTTCTTGGCTATTTGTATTTTATCTTTTGAGAGCTGTTTTTTTATTATTATACATTAATATGTAATAGATTTCTGTGTAGCATTTTTCATACATATCCTTTCCCTTCTTTTGCCCTATCACTTCTGCTGAACTTTTTCTCAACTAGTCTTTCTTAAATTTTCATGTCATTTGTTCACATTGTTTTTCCTGGGCTAATGAGTTTCACTAGAGTTACAGCAGTAAGGGTAAAAGGTTATCTATTTATCTATTGTAACATAGCACCTTACCAATGGCTACACCACAGAAGAAAACATCTATCCCTTCTCCAGCAACCATAACCCACTTGCCTTATGACCTCTGCTAAGACAGAATGTTGGTGTCCCAATCTTTGGTAGATTTTTTCAGATAAGCACAGTGCTGTGTGTTCAATAGTACATGACCATGTCATACCCAGAAGTCAACATTCCACACCACTCCTCAACTTCCTCTGAATCTTACGGTCTTTCCACTTCTTATTCCATTATTTACCCTGAGCCAGAGAGATTATATATAGGTGTCCCATATATAGTTAAGCATTCAGATATCACTTATTCTCCTCACTTGACCAGTTATGAGCCTCTGCAGTTACCACTGCCCACAGGAAAGAGAAGCCTCTCTGACCAAGCTAATAATAACAATAACCAATATGCCATAAATGGTGTTATTTACAAGGCAATGTGCTGGACACATTGTGTCCATTTAGCAAAATAACAGCAATAGATTTCCCACTGGGGATTATACCCAAACCAGTAGGGGGCATTTGAACATATTTTTACTACATAAATTCTCTCCAGGGGACTAGGCCTATGTCTAGCCAGAAAATTGTTGGTTACCCCCATAACAGACTTGCCACAGTCTCAGTGATGGTCATACCTTACCTGGCCAGTTTGTGATGCTGCACACAGGGTCCATAGATGAATATGACTGTCAGTGGCAGTTCTTCCCAGCCACTTACACAGCACCTTCTGATTCATTAACCAATTTGTTAATTTGTTTATTTCCTATTGTTTAGCTTACACACATTCTTCTCCCATCTGGGAGATTGTCTCTTTTCTCAGTGAACTGCTTTTTTTCAATTTCATGAGATCCCAATCAATGAAATTATACTTTTTTTTTTTTTTGCTTATTAACTGAATAGTTTATTTCAGGACTCAACTAAGACCCAAACAAACAAACAAACAAACAACAAACTCAACACCAAGAATCTACTTTAATGCTAATTTCTAGGGCCCCCATTCCTCTCTAAAACCCTTGGTGGAAAAAATAAGTTTAATCTTGGAACAACTTTGCAACTAATTCACTACTTACTGTCATTACATTCTTCAATCCAGCCTGGAAACTACAATTACATTATTTTTTTTTAATTTTGCAATACAATTCAGTTCTACATATCAGCCACAGATTCCCTTGTTCTTCCCCCTCCCGGCCTCCTCACCTTCCCCCCAGCCTGCCCCCCATTCCAATCTCCTCCAAAGCAAAGCCTTCCCCACAGACTGAGAAATTATACTGTTTATAGGACAATAGATGTAACTCTAACTAATCATACTAAGTGAACTAATCCAGTTTCAGAAAAACAAATACCATATCTTTTCACTTATTTGTGGTTCCTAGATTTTATACACATATATAGTCACTTATGTATATACAACATGAAAATAGAAATAAAATTATCTAGAGAAATAAAGGGGACTAACAAAAACGGTAGAGTTGAGAAAGAGATGGTAAGCTTCAACATACAATATACTTTTACAAAAAAATTAAATTAAATAAGTTATTTTTTAAAAAACATTGAGGCTGGAGAGATGGTTCAGTGGTTAAGAATACAGTTTTGCACAAGACCAGAGTTCAGTTCCCAAGTGGCTCACAGTGGCCTATAACTTCAGTCCCGGAGATTCCAGAGGTTTCTTCTGACCTCTGCTGGCATTTGCACACATGTGCACACATACGTAGATATGCACATAGAAATACACATAAATCAAAATATTAATTAAAACTCTGTGTACCACCCTGGCTCCCCAAAATTAAAACATATGCTACTAAATTAATGCATATATGCATGTATTATCTACTATATGTTTAATGTACATGGAGTGATCTAGATTGGGTTAAATTATGATCTAAAACATAATATATGATGAAAATTTATATTACAAATCTAAGTGTAAAAAGATAGAATCCTTGAAAATGGGTTCTTGCCTGTTTTAGATGGCCTTAAGAAAGATATAAAATGCAATCCATTCCTCATGCCATATATATATATCATCTATCAGTGTACAACCAATGTGAGAATGTGATATCCAAAAAATGTCACAAGTCATCCTAAAGTAGAGATGTTCATATAAAATATGTCTGAACTATTTCTATCAAAGACTAATGTCATCTAAAGCAAATAAAAACTGTAAGTACATGTGTTGGCAATGAGTTTAAAAGTGTTGGAAACCCATCTTGGAATTTGAGCAGAGGGCTGGAACTGTGGCAACAAAGAAGTCAATGACAAACTGTACATTTACATTACCACCATTTTGTATCATAACAAGTTAATGGGTTAGAGAGTTTTAATAACAATTAATATATTATTATATTATATAATCATTATTATACATAACTATTATATAATAATGACATAATATAAACATGTATTTCTGTTGGAACTTTAAAATTCACTTTCTGAACTACTCTTTTTCATATGAAAATAAGATTTATTAGATTGGCTTACCCAATATAGTCTTGGTAACCCAACAGTGGCTGTCTTCACATGAGATACTGAAACTGGGAGCTGCTCAGACTCCACACGGCTGGATGCTTCAGCAGTCCTAATCTGGTGTGGAAGGCCTGGAAGATTCCCAGAGGGCCATTGTCTTCTGTATTGTTGGAAGGCCAAAGAAGCTGAATTTTGATGCCAGCAAAGGATGATGGGGGCAGCAGCAGCAGCATAAACCGAAATAGGTAGATGAAATTGATAGCAATACATGAAGGCAAAAAGGCAGGGAGCAAAATATTTTCAGCTAGGCCTGCCATGTTTAGTTATGTGTGCATGGATCATTACATAAATACAGTGAATTTGTATTTTGAGGAACACAAAAGAAATGATAGAGTATAGAAGATTTATTATCTGAACTATTCTTGAAAATTAAAATAAGCAAAATCTGAAATGAGCGTCTAAATCTAACCTATAGGAAAGGACACTAATACAAATTGTCCTCCAATGATTAGTAATGAAATATTTTTTACCAACTAGTATTTTTGTGGTTAAAGAAAAATGTAACAACATTTTTACTATTTCCAAGGAATTAAGTTGATAAAGACATCACTCTTTGTGATATAGAGCCACATCTGCCAAGATGTTTATGTACCTCATACTCTATAACACTAAAGGAATCAAGTTTGCATCTCACCCATAATATAGTTCTCTATGAATGACTGTTATTGAATGCACAGGTATATGTATATCAAAGTATCATGTTATATACCTTAAATGTATACAGATGTCACTAGTATCAATAAGGTGGAAAATAAAATAAAAACTTTATTATATATGCTACCTCATTTTTACATACATGAATGGTTAGTTGCTTTATCAAAATGTATAACATTTATTTCATTAAATTATACAACATGAATTTTAGCCATTAAATAATAATTACATTATGTCTTTATTGTCTGGTGATATACATTTTACTGTCAAATATTTGAGAAACAAAATTTGTGGAAAAAATAATTAATATAACTCACTAACCAGAATTTCACATAAAAAATATTAGTGCTCTATGATACTTATAATTTTGAATAGATTGTTTAAAAAAGGCTAACAAGTATAATAAATATGAATAGTGAAAAAGTTTATAGTAAGGATTAAATTATACTGTAAAATGACATTTTATTTCATTGTGTGTACAATGTATATTTTTTAATTATTATTATTTAACACAGCATTTAACCTTTTATTTCATTATACCCTGACACATAACAAAACTAAAAATAAGCCACTAAATATGTACAAAATTTATATTTGAATGATATAATTAAATATCAAATGTTAAAGTGTTCCAGGCTTTCAAGAAAGCACATTTCATAATTATTTTATTGCTCATGAATTATTAGATAAGAATAAAATGTGAAGTAATTGTAGTTAATGTGAGTAAGTATTTAGTAGATGAGAACATTGTGGGCTCTCTGGGATACAACGATGAACACATTCTCAAGGGAGATCCATTTGTGAGCAGAGTTAGAAGTTAGTGAGATATTGAAGGATGACTTCTGGAAATCCCCCATGGTCTACAGGAGAGCAGAGCTATGGCCTGGACTTTTAGTTCCCAAGAGCTCAAGTCTTTTGAAGTCAAAACAAATATACCTGGAGCATCTTTAGCATAAGTACAAGCTGTCAGAGGCAGGGTTCTATTTTAAGCATCTTGTAATCATAATAGCAGTGTTGCCACATCCTACTCTGTTCTCTGTAAATAGTACTTTCTGAACTGCTGCTTGAGATTATAGAAGGCTGGAGTGTGTTTCTATATCTCTGAGGGTTTTTAATACTCTATTTTTGTTTCAAGTACTTCTATTCAGTCATCATAAAATAAAGAAAAATTAAATGAAGCCTGATGAATATGAGTGTTACAAGTGTCCAGCAGAGCAGCCATAACTTTACACTCTGTTCTTCAGAGAAAAAAATCTGCCTTCATGAAATAGAGGCAACAATTTTTGAGATTTAACAGATAAAATCTAAAGAATATCATATCTTCTAATGTTGTGTTTAAATAGCTGAGAATTAACTAAATAGGTGAAGATGAATGGGAACAGTTCTCTATGTATCGCTATGTATCCTTGTGGATGAATAGACACATACAACAAGTGATTTTGTATAAATAAAATATCTGTCCATAAAGCTTTGTAAATAAACAGAAGTATGATCAAATGGAAGACATACTGTAGGGCAATTCAACAGACAGAGCTGCTAAGACCTAAGGCAAGTAATGACTTTTGCAATTTGTGTTCTAGAGAAAAATTAAAAGCAAATAGAATATGTTTCTTTGATCTCAAAAGATAGTTTCCTTTGTACAATACTTGTATTTCTAACTCTGTAGACAGAATCAAGTGTTGCTTACATATGTTAATTGAACGATAAATCAATATCTAAGTATATATTTCCTATTTGTTAAATAAGATAATTACAAATTCTATTTTAATCATACAACATATATATAATGTTCTTTTGTTAACAATTATTCCATAATATTGCTATTAAAATAAATTTAATTACTTAAACATGAATAATAATCTTCAAATATTTTATTTGCTAAGAAGAATCATTGGCTGATTTCTTATATATAAAAGAGTAAAGAGCTGTCATTATCTTTCAACAGCACTAGAATCATCCACTTATGTTTTTAGGAGGACGTTCACTCTAATGTACACATTAATTAAAAAGGTAAATGTTTCATAATACTTACATAAATTTTAATAATATTTCACCTTAATTAGTCATGAAACAAAAATTATTGACTTTATTTTTCATTTTCTAATAATATGTCTTACAATACAAAAATTTCCTAAGATCTCCTGTTGTACTTAAGAGACCACTAAGTAAGTTGCACTCATAAATATCTACTAAAACAATGCAAAGATAGTCCATATCTAATTGTCATGAACTATAGCAGATACTTCAGAGCTGTATTAGTTAGAATGCTATTAATTATGAGTTATATCTTTCTCCTTTAAATTTTTTTTCATCCTATATATCTTTAGAAGAGGAAACAGGAGGAGAGAAGATATGAATCACACGGAGATTACAGAGTTTGTTCTCTTAGGCCTTTCTGATGATCCTGACCTCCAGATTGTGATTTTCCTCTTTTTATTAATCACGTATATATTAAGTGTCACTGGAAATCTGACTATCATCGTTTTGACCTTTGTAGATTCCCATCTGCAAACACCAATGTATTTCTTCCTCCGGAATTTTGCTTTCTTGGAAGTCTCATTTACAAGTGTATGCATCCCTAGATTTCTGGGGTCTATTGTCACCCGGAACAAGACAATTTCCTATAACAACTGTGCTGCTCAACTCTTCTTCTTTATCTTCATGGGTGTTTGTGAATTTTACATTCTCACTGCCATGTCCTACGACCGCTATGTTGCCATCTGCAAGCCCCTTCACTACACGACCATCATGAGCAGGAGACTCTGCACCCTGTTTGTGCTGTGTGCCTGGCTGGGTGGGTTTCTGACTGTTTTCCCACCCCTTATGCTCTTGCTCCAGCAGGATTACTGTGCTTCCAACGTCATTGATCACTTCGCATGTGACTTTTTTCCCCTTTTACAACTGTCTTGCTCAGATACATTGTTTTTAGAAGTGATTGGTTTCTATGTTGCTCTGGTCACTCTGCTGTTCACCTTGGCATTGGTGATTTTATCTTACATGTACATTATCAGGACTATTTTAAGAATTCCATCTGCCAGCCAGAGGAAAAAGGCCTTCTCCACCTGTTCCTCTCACATGATTGTCATCTCCCTCTCTTATGGAAGCTGCATTTTCATGTACGCCAATCCCTCTGCAAAAGAAAAGGCATCATTGACTAAAGGAGTGGCAATTCTCAATACCTCTGTTGTCCCCATGTTAAACCCCTTCATTTATACCCTAAGGAACCAGCAAGTAAAGCAAGCATTCAAAGGTGCAGTACACAAATTAGTGTTTTCTATAAGCAAATAAAATCAAAGGATGTTAAAAATAAAGAACTCTATTAAGATCTAATTAATTATATTCTCAAAATTATTAAATTTCTGTATTAGGTATCCTTGTTCTCTTATAGTTTCTTTGTGTGCTATAACATAGTAAATTTTATAGTTTTACAGTCTATCTCTTTTATTTCTACAATCAAGTATATATAATACATTGGTTTTTGAAATCTTTAAGAAATGTTGACAGCATGGGAAAACCCAAGCCGGACCAAATCTCAGTACCAAGAGGAAAATCAGGCACAAAGTCCTACCCCTAGCCCAGGAACTCTTGGTAATTCTTAGATGCCAGAAAAGTTAGGGTTAGTTTTTTTCTAAGAGTGTAGACCTGGATAAGTTGGTCACATTCCAGTGGAAGGCCACACACACAAGAGTACTTGGGAAGCACAAATTGGCCTTGATGGTCAAAAAAGGACAAGGACACAAAGCAGAGTGAGGAGGAGGAGGAGGATAGATCTGGGAAGAACTGTGCAAAGGAGGATGAAGTGATAAAAATATGTTGTACAAGATTCCCAAATAACTAATTAAAATAATAAAGTTTATTTCCCCTATAGAATTTTCTGGAAACGTTACATTGTTTTTTTAAGAAATACTCTATGGGAAGATATCATATAGCGGTTTTAATTATGCTTATATGTCCATAAAGTTTATATAATCTGTCATCAAATACTTTAGGAATAAAGCTACAAATTATATTTTCAATATAAATTGACATTTTGATAACATTTTAAGATTCTATGTTTTCTATTTTCATTCCCTACAAGCAATATTATATATTATAAAGTATCTTAAATGCAAGATTATTCTTTGTAAATTTTAAAATGTGCCACACTTGTTTTATCTGTAACTTAAATGAGCTACTCCTTTAAAACACAAAAGTTAATTTTGGAGTGCACTTTTAATTATTTAAACCATATGGGCATCATTTCAATAACTCATCTTCTGCCTTGAGGTATCTATTGCTGTTATACTGTGAGAGAGTTTCATCTTCAAGTGTACGATTTTTTTTTCTTTCATGTTCTTCCAACTTATGCAGATTAGGAGGAAATGTTATGTCTCATATACTTTATTTCTAAATATGTAGAGCACCACAACATACAAACTGAAATGTGGAAAATGAATAAAGTGTTTTATAACAATTTTAATATATTTGAAAGGAACGTCTTTGAATAATGAATAGTTGAAAAGAGTATGTAAAAGACATTTGAAAATATGTAATTCAAAGGCACATTCCAATACTTGGAGTATCAAAATGACTCTGAAACAGGATATTTTGTTTTTGTACCAGAAGAAAATATATTTTATTAATTCTCTTAGGTTCCATTCATTGTGTTTCAATCATATTGACCTCCTTCCCCAACTCCTCCCATATTCACCCCCATCTCCCTACCCACCCAAGTTCATGTACTATTTTTCATTTTAAATCCAAATCTGCTCCCCAAATACTGGGTGGAAGGATATCTCCAGGAATGTACCCAACCTACCAGAAAACTTAAAGAAAACTTACTCTTCCTCCTCCAGCAGCTCTAAATTTTCAATATCTTCTCATATTAGGGTGGGACACTGTGCCCATCTCTCTAATCCAAGCTAGAATTTTGTCTGGCTTGGACTTACACAGATCTTCTGCATGCTATCACTGTCACTGTGAGTTTATATGTGCAATTGCCCTGTTGTGTCTTGAAAACAATGTTTGTTGTAGCCATCCACCGTCCCTGGCTCTTACAATCTTTCTGTCCCTGATCCTTTGGAAAACAGACTGTGGTATAGATATCCTATTCAGGGCTGAGCACTCTGCTGGCTTCCAGTCTCTACAGGGTGGCCAACTGTGAGTCTTTATGTTAACTGCCATCTACTACAAGAAGAAACTTCTCTGATGAAGGCTGAGAGGTACATATTTGTGGGTTTAGAATTAAGTCATTAAAAATCGCTTTAAATAGTATGTCCATTTATCAGAATGATAATGGTAGGTTCTCAACTAGGGCTTATGACTTTTCTATGGCAGATTTTTAACCCCAACAATGGTGCCATAAGTGGGTTCCATCTTAGGGTGCAGACCTTAAATCTTGTAAGATCCAGCAACTGATGGGAACAGAAACAGAGACCCACAGCTAAACACTAGGCAAAGCCAGGGGAACCTCACAGAAGACAAGAAGGAAGGATTGAAGGAGCCAGAGTGCTGGAGGACACCATGAGAACAGCACCCACAGAACCAACTAAGCAGAGCTCCAAAGCCTCACAGAGATTGAAACAACAAACGCGGACCCTGTATGGGTCTGAGGTAGGTCCTCTGAACATAAGTTATGGTTGTGTAGCTTGGTGCTCTTGTGGGACTACCAATATTGGGGGGGGGGTTGTCTCTGACTCCTTTGCCTGTGTTTAGGAGCCTTTTCCTCCTACTGGGTTGCCTCATCCAGTCTTGGTATGAGGATTTGTGTCTAGACTTACTATAACTTGTTAGGCCATGTTCAGTGGATATCCCTGCTCTTTTATTTGAAGGGAAATGGAGAAGGAATGGATCTGGGGGAGGGAAGCAGGACAAGGGACTGGGAGGAGAGGAGAGAAAGGAAACTACAGTTGGGATGTATTGTACAAGAGAAGAATAAAAGAAAAAAATAATTTAAAAGAAAACTTTTAAAGGAGATTTCTTTTTTTTCCCCTTTGGTCATGGTATTTTATTACAATAACAGATAGTAACAGATACAGTATAATGATCAGCAAAAATTATACCTGTAATGTGGCAGTTCTGATTTTAAAGTGTTATACATATGAAATATAAAATATATAGTCAAGAAAAAAATTTAAAAGTTATATATTCAAAAAAGGAGCTGTGTCCAAGTTATATAAAGAACTCTTACAACTCAGTAGTATGATGCTAAATAACACAGCTTAACTATGGGCAAAGATATAAAATACTGGGTGGCAAATATATGAATTACCAAATAAGCACATGAAAAGATATTTAATATTATAGTCATTAGATATATGCTAACACAACCACCGTAAGATATCACTTCAAATGAACTAGGATGGCCATGATATAAAGGAAAGGGAAACTAACAAGCATCAGATAGGATATAGAACACATTGCTAGGAATGTAATGTGGGGTGGCTGCTGTGAGAAACAGTTTGATAGTTTCTTAAGATAGGGTTTCCATACACTACAGTAATTTCTCTCTTAGATACACATATAAGAGAATGGAAAATGTAATAATCATATAAAAAGTTACATATGAGTGTTCTTAGAAGAATTATCCACATCCTTAGCCCCCAGAGAAATGCAAATCAAAACTACTTTGAGATTCCATCCTTTACCTGTCAGAATGGCTAAAGTTAATAACAAATAACAGTTCATGCTGGCAAAGATATGGAATAAGTGGAACACTCATCCATTGCTGGTGAGAGTGCAGACTTGTACAGCCACTATGGAAATCAATATGGCAATTCCTTGGAAAGTTGGGAATTTAATCTACCACAAGATCTAGCTATATTACTCTTGGGCATATACCCAAAGGACACCCCATTCTTCCACAAGGACACTTGCTCACCCATGTTCATTGCTGCTCTATTCATAATAGCCAGAAACTGGAAACATCCGACATGTCCCTCAACAGAAGAATGAATAAACAAAATGTGGACATTTACCCAATGGAGTATTATTCGTTTGTTAAAAAATGATATCATGAAATTTGCAGGCAAATGAAAGGAGCTAGAAGAAGTCATCCTGAGTGAAGTAATCCAGACCCAGAAAGATAAATTTAGTATATGTATTCACTTAAATGTGGATGTTACCTATTAAGTAAATGATAACAAAGCTGAAATCCATGGAACCAGAGAGGATAGGTATGGTTACCCTGATCAGAGTGACTAAGATTTAAAAAATAAAGTAAAATAAAATAAAAGCATTTTAAAAGATGGCAAATGCTCTCTTGGAAGTAGACAAAGGGAAACACTTACTCACCTCTTGTTGAATTTCACACTTGTACAGACACTATAGAAATCAGTATTGAGGTTTCTCAGGAAACTAGAAATAGATATCATATGATCCAACTACATATACCATTCTTAGGTATAATCCCAAAGGATTCTATATCATGTTACTTCCTTATCCACGTCCATGATACTCTACTCACAGTCAGGAAATGGAAACAGCCTAGATGTCCATCAACTGTGATACATTTCCATTATAATACATTATTAAGCTGTTAAGAAAAGCCAATTCATGAAATTAACAGTTAAATGGATTGAAATGGAAGTAACCATTCTGAGTGAGGTAAGCAGACACTGGAAGACAAATGTCATGTGTTTTCTCCCATATGTGGATGATATGGCCATAGAGAGGGGTGGCTTTAAGGGAGGAGAGCTAGCAAGTGATGATATAAAGGGAGGAAGGGTAGAGGAATAAAAATAAAATGTTTTGAATGTTTTTACCACAGAGAAATAATTTCTTAAGGAAATAAATGTTTGACCTGATTGAATATTACACATTTACCTCTATCAGACAGCATGACATACTTCTTCATACGTGTGAGTTATATTTTTATATGTCAGTTAATTGATTTAATTTTATAAATAAAATCTATGAAAAGCATTTTTTGTCTCAAAGCTAATCTCTATTTTGTTTCTGAAGGAAAGCTTTAAAGAATAAAATATTTTTGATGGTAAGGTAGCTTTTTTCTTCCTCATTTTGAATTTATAATCCCATTCTTTCTAGTATGTAAGATTTCCAGTAAAATGTCTCCTGCTAGGTGCACTGGGACTCTTATGAATGCTATTTCTTTCTTTCCTCTTGTTACTCTCAGAATCCTCTCTTTGTCTCCCATCACCTATAATGTTTCCTGTAATTTACTTAAATAAGATTTTTAGCCATTTGTCTTTCACTGCTCCATCTTGAATGTTAATGACTTATTCATTTCTTCTTTTCCTACTCATAAATATCTGTAAGCTATTTTCACTTTTTTCTTTTTTTATGAGTATTCCAAATAACTTACCATCAGCTTCACAAATTCTTTCTTTGAATTATTCTGTTCTGATGATGTTGCTTTCTATTGTATTTCATTTTTTATTATATTGATCTTTCTATTAAAGTTCTCTCAGAATTTCTGAACTTTTTCTCTGTATTTTATTTTTTATAATTTCATGCATGAATACTATATTCAAGTTTTCTGAACGTCTATTAAAACATCTATTTTGAATGTGTTGTCAAGCAGTTCATACTCTCCCTTTTGAGCCAACATTATTTTTATTCACTCCGTAATATCATGGCTCCTTGGATATTTTTGTTTCTTGTGATTAGGCATTAATATTTACTTTTTAAGAAGTTACATGTTCCTTTTTTAAATCCTGAAGCTGACTGGGGACATCTTATAACAATGAGCCTTTCAAAAATCTGGTAAAACCCTCAGCATGGTTCCCAAACTCATAAACACAGCAACTATCTGCAATACAAGGGGGCAACCTAAGCCAAGATTACCAGAGCCAGAGCAGGATGGAATAGACTACTTGGCCTCCAAGGCTGGCTCAGGACCAGAATGAAATTCTACAACCACTAAAGCAAGTGTGTTGAGAGAACTTGAAGATCAAAGTCTCTGTGGCCTTCCATCCAAGAGGTTTACCTAAACCAAGACCAGTGCAGTAAACTGATGGTGATGTAGACCACAACTTGAGTTTGTGAAGGAATTATGGATTCCCATGTGCAGGAGTATTATTATTTGGATATGAAATATCCCCTATACTCTTGTGTGTTTGAACACTTGGCCCCAGCAGGTGCTGCTGTTTAGGAAAGCTACGAGAACTTTAGGAGATGGTTATTCCTGGAGGAAAAAGATCACTGGAGGCAGACCTACTACATTATGAATCAGCCTCAGTTCTGGTCCAAGTTATCTCTGATTCCCAACTGCTGATATAATGTGTCTACACACCTCATACTCTTGTTAAACCAGGCCTGAGCTAATCCCCCACCAGTCCTTCTCTGTCGTGATGAACCCTACCCCCCTTAAACCATGAGCCAAATAAAATCTCCCTACATTTCAGTTGTTTCTTTCAGGAATTCTGTCACAATTATGAAAAAGTATCAATAATTGTATCAAGAAGTAGGTCACTGCTATAATTAATATGAAAATGTGGCCCACAGGATTTTGGAACTTGTTTGTGAGGGAAATCTCAGAGTATAGAGCTGTAGGCTAGAGGAGTCTTGGAACACTATACCTAACTTAATAGGTGATTCTAGTAGATGTTTGGAAAATCAAAATGCCAACAGAAAATCAAACATAAACACTGTGCTCCTGAAATTTCCAAAAGGAACCAGTTCTCTATCAGGAAGTAAACCACAAACTATTCATGCTCTATTCTGGCAAAAAAAAAAAAAAAATCTGGCCACATCCTATTTAAATCCCAGATATTTGAATGAGGATAAATTCAAATTTGTTTAGTGGAGATGTTAAGACAAAGTAGGATTCAGGCAAGGGCCAAGTTACTGTTGATTGACTTTAGAAAAGATAAAAGTGAAAATTTTGACCGTGAATTATAACAAAAATGTTTGAAAATGGGCAGTTTGGTGAGGGAAGAGTGCATGAGAGAATCTGAAGCTGTAGACAAAATGACTACAAACAGCAGTAAATGCTAAGGAGATTAGTGCAATTAAAGAAAAACACTGCAGTCTGTACTGGTACAACAGGAGAACAACATCAAATCCACAGAGAGCCCAGGGCTCTCAATTTTACCATGACTGCCTGGGAAAATGATTTCCTAAATTTAGGGATCTGGCTCTTGGAGACCAGAGGCCACCAAGGCTGTCTAAAAAGAGAGCCAGCATGTATCTGGAGCTGTGCAGGAGAACATGACATGGTGTCCATGTAGTACTAGTTGTTTGGTCATTCAGGTCACAAGAGTCATGGGTCATAGGAGCTTGAACTAAGGTTCCATAAAGCCAATGAAGCCAGATAATGTGCAGCATGATCTAATGTGACAGAGACCAAGTATCCTGCCTTACTGATTACAAAGTTAATATCATGTGTGGATCATTGTTCAAATGCTCTCCTATAGAGGCATGATTGCTAAGATCCTGGTCTACGACCCATAAACTTACCCTGCACTTTCAAAGAAGTATGAAATTTTGTGGCCAAACTATGCCTCCTTGGTTTAAAATGTGATCCTTGTTCATGACACTCCTCTGAGTACTCAGGAAATAATTGGATACATTACTAAGAAGTGTCCTATTAGCTTATGGAGTGAAATACAGATAGACCAAAATAAAAGGAAAAACTAAATGTGAAATATTAGATGATGAAAAAAATCTAGGGATAATAGTAACTAGGAATAAAGAAAAAACACAAATATCAGGAGAAACAGAGGGAGAAATCTGAGCAAGTCATTATTTTAGAATCTTGAAAAATGTATTATGGAGAAGAAATGTATAATATAGGAATTCCAAAAATGCTTTTATTTGTTCTACAGGTGTTTGCTTTTTCTTATAAAAAGAAAGTTAATAAGAATTATACTGCTCACAATTATAGATATGATGGGGGAAAATACTAATCTAACTTCTCCTTCCCTGAAGTTTTTGTATGAATATGAATTACCTCTTATATTAATATGTGGGATCTCATAGTTTTGTTCTTTTTAGAAACAGTTTAGCCACAATATGATTGCTATATCTATTGTCATTAATAGGTTTATGGAATAAAATGGGCAAATAACCAGAACAAAGATTTTTAAAACAAAAGGCAGATAAATAAAACTTTCATGAGTATGAACTAAATTTTTAATATTTCTGCATGAATATCTTGGATCAATTATTCTTATAGTGTATCACTTATAAATTCAGTGCATCTCAACCCTTACAGTTTCAACCAAGGGACTTTTTTAAATCTTTTATTTCTTTCCATTTGTCCTACTGTCAGTTACTCTTAGCCATAAGCCTTTTTAATGACCAGCACTTAAAGAATTAAATGCATATAGGCTTTATGCTCCTGAAAAGAACATAAAGAGAAATTGTAAAGTGTAGTGCAAGTTGAAAACACCACATTTACAACATGTATTTTTCAATTCATAATTATTTTCACAAATAGAGGATACATATATACACAAGTATAAGCAAAACTTAATTAAAATAAATGATACAGTGAATGGAATCATCCAAAATGTAATAAATGCAACTTGAAGATAATTTCCCTGTGACACTATCATGAAGAACATTGAAAGGATTTTCCTGAATGTTAAGAATTGAAAGACAGTGAAAAACTGTAGGTTCCCAACACTGTCCATTTCAAAATACATTTAAGTCATAGGAGAAATCAAAGTAGCATCTCATTGTGGCACAGCAAGAAGGATGTATCTCAAAGGATACAAGCATGGCAGCTCTCCTGAAGACAGATCTAGAAGAGAAGTATGAACTCATACAATAAAAAAATAAATAAGTAAACTTCAGGGCTAGATAGATTGCTCAGTGGTTAAAAGCATATTCTGCTCTTCCAGAGAACCTGAGTTCAGTTCCCCACCTATAACTCCAGTCCCAGGAAATCCAAAGTCTCTGGCCTCTGCAGATACCCACACTCACATGCACATACACACACACTCAGATATTCACATCATTAAAAATAAAATATTTTACAAGAAAAATAAAATTCTGTTATATATTATTCATATATTTGTCTCATTTGCTCTGAATTTTTGCATACTTTGTCAATATTAACAAAAATGAGCATGTCAATGATTCATTTGTGTCTTAATGATCTTTCTCCATGGCACTCTTTGTTTACTCATTTCCCTTGGGCTAACAGAAAGCTGCAGATAAAGTAAGTCCAACTCCAGGTCCATTTTGACAGCATACCTAGATAGCAATCTTCTTTATTTTTTATTATTCAAACCACCATTTGCAAAAAAAAAAAAAGCATGTTTCTCTTAAGCCTAAAGAAAATATTGCTTATTTTATGGGTGTAAATTACAGTGCTGCAAAATCTTCACTTGAAATACCCATGTAAATGCACAGAAAAATGTTTTAGTAAGTGCTTTGTGTTGTGTGAAGAAGGGCAAATGGAAGAGGTCCTCCACTAGCACAGGCTTCCCTGTGTTTGTCTGTAGAAGAAAGAGAAATGATGGCGCCATTGTATTCTGATAAATTGTTTCAAAGGGTTTAGAATAACAGAAATTAAGCATTCCATGAGTAACTACTACTGGTCTCTAAGCAAAAGAAATACAATCCGGAGAGACACAAGAAAGTCAAATCATCATGTTTGACAGTAAGAATGAAATCAAATAAGTTACTGAGCCAACCTGCCAGCTCTGAAATTATAATTAAGTAGAATTTCAGACTTCATTTTCAAGATGAACCAGAAGTAAGTTTGTTATCTTCATGTATTATACAATATTCCAATTTACTTAAGCATTTGCATTATTATCTATACATACACACATACTGTGAAAATTGAAGGAGGTCTTATGGGGATATATAAAGGAAGGAACAAATAAGATAGTATAATGGGAAAAAGACTAAATATTACATTTTCTCTCATATACAGAATCTAAATTTAAGTGTGTGTGTGTGTGTGTGTGTGTGTGTGTGTGTGTGTGTGTGTGTGTGATGAGGAGGAGGAGGAAGGGGACCAAGAACAAGGAAAGAGGAGAAATGATGAAGTAAGTTCTTACTCTTGCTCTATGCATATTGTAAGACACAATGATGTATATACATGAAAATGTAATAATGAAACCCACTATATCGTGTGCCAAGTTTAAAAAAAAACTTGAAATATTTTATGTACATTTCTGTGGATTTATGGCCCTTTTAACACTGAAAATTAAATAAATATTATCACCAAAAATACTATTAATTAGATCCTAAAGCTGGACTCTTCTTCCATAGCCCCTATGTTCAATGTTATACTGTGATAGAAATAGTCTTTACGGTTGTTTGGCTCGAACTGTTTGGGGGGCACCCAGGCAGGGGGATCGGGATCTGTCCCTGGTCTATGGGCAGGCTTCTGGAACCCGGTGCCTGTGGTGTGACACCTTGCACAGCCTTGGTGCAGTGGGAAGGGGCTTAGACCTGCCTAGGCTCAGTGTGCTGGGCTCTGCTGACTCCCCTTGGGAGACCTCGATTTGGGGGATGTGGGGATGCGGGGTAGCTTAGGAAAGTGGGCTGGGGGTGGGAGATGGGAGGAGGGGAGATCTGTGGATAATATGTAGAGTGAGTAGAAAATTTCTTAATAAAGAAAAAAAGGTAAAAAAAAAAAACAGTCTTTAACAGGAACTTGCAGTTATTTGAAAGAATATCTACTTCCCTGCAAATGTTACTTTGACCATCTATTTGTTCATTTGTACAGAAATGTTGTGTTAAAATTGAATTATACATTTTATGAATTAAATGTTTCTAGTTAACTACTTATTTAAAAAAAGATGTTTCCTGTCTTGTTCTCTGGTCTTTGTAATATAAAAGAAAAAATTTAATCACACAAGGAGAAAAATATCATTATCCAAAGACCCTGCAGAATGAAATATAGAAGAGAATGCCTGAACACGCCCATGAGTAAGCAGATTGCTTCTCCAGTGAGAAGGTCATCAGAGCCAATGTTGCTGGACTTGGGAAGTTTCCTAAACCACAGTGCACTTAGTTTTACAAAATGTAAATCTGAAGGTAAGATCAAATTACCTCTAAAGCTTTTGAACTGTGTGAGACTGTGCCATGTTCTAGACTCATTTTTACAATGTTGCGGGAAGGGAAGATTAGTTACACTATTTTACATGCTTCATCAGTCAACTTGATAATTTTTAAATATAGATCTAACTACTTTAAAAGCATTGGAAAAATGATTTAAGTGATATCATCAGAATTTTTAATCCACATTTATAGCTATAATGTATTTTTCAGACAACAGATTGAAGAACAGATGTTGTTTGTCATTTGAACTGAAAATAAGGTCAAATTTTTATTTCATAAGAACCTTCATATCTTTAAAAATGTTTTCTAAATACCATTCCCTATCTTCAATATTTTTCTATGTGTTTTATGTTATAGAGGAATATACTTTGTATATTTAAAGGGAATGAGAAGAAGACCCACAATGAAAAACCACACAGTGCCCACAGAATTCATTCTCTTAGGATTGTCAGATGATCCTGAGCTTCAGGTTGTAATCTTCCTCTTTTTAATTATCACGTACATTCTAAGTGTCACTGGAAACCTGACCATCATCACTCTCACCTTGGTAGACTCCCATCTACAGACCCCCATGTACTTCTTCCTCAGGAACTTCTCTGTTTTAGAAATAACCTTTACAACCGTCTGCATCCCTAGATTTCTAAGCACGATTGTTACCAGAGACAAAACTATTTCCTACAATAACTGCACGGCTCAGTTGTTTTTCTTCATCTTCATGGGTATCACTGAATTTTACCTTCTAACTGCTATGTCCTATGACCGCTATGTTGCCATCTGCAAACCGCTGCATTATACAACCATCATGAACAGGAAAGTCTGCATATTGCTGGTTTTCTCTGCCTGGCTGGCAGGGTTCCTAAACATCTTCCCACCCGTCATTCTTTTTCTTCAGTTAGATTACTGCGGCTCCAATGTCATTGACCACTTTGCATGTGACTACTTCCCCTTACTGCAGTTATCCTGCTCAGACACATGGCTCCTGGAAGTGATTGGGTTTTATTCTGCAATAGTGATACTGCTCTTCACTTTGGCATTAATCATTCTTTCCTACATGTTCATCCTCATGACAATTTTGAAACTTCCGTCTGCCAGTCAGAGAAAAAAAGCATTTTCTACATGCTCCTCTCACATGATTGTCATTTCTATCTCATATGGCAGCTGCATATTCATGTATGCTAATCCTTCTGCCAAAGAAAGAGCATCACTGACCAAAGGAGTAGCTATTCTCAATACTTCTGTTGCTCCTATGATGAATCCATTTATCTACACCCTGAGGAACCAGCAAGTGAAACAAGCCTTTAAGGACACCATCCAAAAGGTAGTGCTTTTCTCTGGCAAATGAAAGCATTGGTAATGCTAAAAGTATAATTTCTTCTTTCTGAGTTTATAGGCAAGGGAGAAAAAAGCATAATTTGTAATAGGATTGGCATTTTGATATTTAATAAAATTCCATGTTTAGAGTAATCATGCTCTGTACATTCAAGTCATTTCTCTGTGTGTTCATCTATATAGGTCTATTTATCTACTATGTGTTTACTCATGTCTATATTTTTCTAAAACATGAAGTCCTTTCAGATTTTTTCTATTGTACATTCCATATCAAAATTCTTAATTGCAGTTATATCTTCTTAATTGCAGTTATAAGAAGTTAAAATTCTTCTTAAATGCAGTTATATATATCTTATAAATTTATTCTCATTGTAACTTAATAAACTTGATAAAACTGAATACTGCTTCATGATTTTTTGATGTTTCAAATTTTAATTGAAATGTATTTAGATAATATGAAAAGTCTAGGCTAATGATTATTATTTTGAATAGCAGTACATTATTTTTATGTAGATACAACATTTAGCATGATAGAAAGTATGTCAGGATGTGGATTTCAGAATTGTCATTCTTTTTTTCATTTTTATTTTATAATTAATTTAATTTTACATATCAGCCACGGATTCCCCTATCCTCCCTCCTCCCAACCCCCAGCCTCCCCCCACAACCCACCCCCCATTCCCACCTCCTCTAAGGCAAGGTCTCACCTGGGGATTCAGCTCAGCCTGGTAGATTCAGTTGAGGCAGGTCCAGTCCCCTCCTCCCTACACCAAGGCTGAGCAAAATGTCTCAGCATAGGCCCTAGGTTCCAAAAAGCCATGCACCAAGGACAGGTCCTGGTCCCACTGCCTGGGGGCCTCCTAAATAGTTCAAGCTAATTGACTGTCTCACTTATCCAGAGGGCCTGGTCCAGTTCCATGGGGGCTCCTCAGCTATTGGTTCACAGTTCATGTGTTTCCACTAGTTTGGCTATTTGTCACTGTGCTTTTTCTAATCATGGTCTCAATATCTCTTGCTCATATAATCCTTCCTCTCTCTCTCTCTCGCTGATTGAACTCCTAGAGCTCCACCTGGGGCTTGGCCATGGATCTCTGCATCTGCTTCCATCCGTCACTGGATGAGAGTTCTATCATGACAGTTAGGGTGTTTGGCCATCCAATCACCAGAGTAGGTCAGCTAGGGCTTTCTCATTATTCTTACCATGTAACAGGAGAAAAATGTTACCAGGAAATCTGGTTTTATTTAGCATCACTTGAAATCATATAACCACAATCACTGGTGTCTTGGTTAAAAAATATAAATATCTGCTAAAATATTTGAAAATATTATAAAGTATATGAATCATATTATTTATACTAATAAAGAGAAATGGAATAAAGGTGAAATAAAAATACACAGTAATTAATATAGCTATTGTTACAGTGAAGACATACTCTAATTGTTTTAACATATTGTTTAATTTGATTATTTCAACAAGTTCATGAGGTACCTACAATTACTGCTCCCCATTAATATGTTTCTCTTGTATATACTGGGGTAAGGGAGAAACCTCATGCTAGGGAAATTCCCAGGAATCCACAAGGATGACCCCAGATTAGACTACTAGCAATAGTGGAGAAGTTATCTAAACTGGCCTTCTCCCTATCTGTCATCAAAGAGCCTTCATCCAGTAACTGATGGAAGCAGATGCAGAGATCCATAGCCAAGCATGAAGCGGAGTCCAAAGAGGGAAGAGGGATTATATGAGCAAAGGAGGGTCATGATGGGAAAAATCTATACAGACAACTGAACCCAGCTCAGAGGAACTCACAAACTTTAGTCCGACAGCTGTGGAACCTGCATGGGACTGGACTAGGCCCTCTGCATATGGGAGACAGTTATGTAGCTTGGACTGTGTGAGGGGCCCCTTGCAGTGGGTTCAGGTTCTATCCCTGGTACATGACCTGGCTTTCTGGAGCCCATTATCTGTGGTGGGACGCCTTGCTCACCCTTGATGCAGGGAGGAGGGGCTTGGTCCTGCCTTAACTGAATGTGCCAGGCTTTGCTGACTCCCCATGGAAGGCCTTACCTTTTTGGAAGAGGGCATGGGGGGTGGACTGAGGTGGGGGAAGCTGGCGGGGGAGTGAAAGGAGGGATAAGAGGGGGATCTGAGGTTGGTATGTAAAGTGAATAAAAATTTTTAAAGAAAAAAACTATATATAGTATAAAGCAGAAAATGTAAAATAATCAAAGGAAAACTAACAAAATTATGATAGATCTATGCAAGTTCAGCTTTCTGGAGAGCCGATTTCTAATCTCAGGACCTAGTAATTACCTTAGAATTGCCAATAGGAAAGCTAATGTCTACTGTATGCGTATGTACTGTATAATACCTCAGCTCAGACAAATCACATGAGTACTTATATTGTAAAGTCCCTTAAAATTGAATGATATTATCTAAATTTTATCAGGGAATTAATAATATAAAATAGAGGCTGACAGTTCAAGATTTCAAAGAAAATAACCTAAAAAATAGTATTTAAATTGACTCTTTAACAGCAAAACCTGGATACATGAAGTCAGAATACATTGATATTTCCATTAATTTACTAATAGAATCCCATGTTAAATACTATATTGCTGGTGGACTTTTTAATATTTACTCCCATAAGTGATCAGGGGGTACAAAAAATGATTTCCACATACGTTTTCTAAAATTCCTCATTAAGAGGAATGGGCCACTTATTGTTATCATTGACAGGCTGGCTCCACGTGTCGCGTCTTTGATCCTGTCCTGACCTCATCAGTTTTGTAACTGTTGAATATGTGCTCGTGTTGGGCTGAAATCACAAGCTTATGATGTGTGACAAATCTTGACTTCTGTCATCCTGACTTTCGTGCTTGTGTTTCTTGATTAACTTGGGAGTTACAAAGAGTCGCATTACTTCCTGATGGGAGAGAATTGCTGGGAAGAGCACTGACTCCTCTTCCAAAGAATCAAGGTTAGATTCCCAGGGGTGCCTCACAACCATCTGTAACTCCAGTTCTACGAGATCCAACATGCTCTTCAGCCTCTGTGGGTACCAGGCATGCACATGGTACACAGATGTACGTGCAGGCAAGCACTCACACACATTAAAAAATAAAATATTTTAATTAAAAAAGAACTACATCATACAATTCTAGATACCAGATGCTTTGGGGGTACTTATCATTCTATATCTAGGAAACAATTGTGTTCTATACACAAAGTCATAAAAACAGATACACAGTGAATAACCAAACAAAATATTTTGTAAATAAATGGGTGATTAAATGAGTGATTATACATGTACCATGTTTTCTTAATATCTATATGTGGGAGATAGCAGTTTTCTAAAAACAAATAGGAACCTTCCAGATATAAATTCTCACTAATTTTCATAGTGTTTTAAAAGTATCTAAAATTTCATTCTAAAACATACAATGTTTAAATTTGTCGTATTTTTTGAGTAAGGGTCTCACTATGTTGTCCATGCTGCCTCTCCTCAAGGTGTCTCTGCCTCAGCCTCCCCTCCCATATGCTGAGATTATAGTCACATGTCACCAAGCCCAGGTGTCTTTCAAAACAGGATTGCAATTTTGTGACAGCTGTTGGGTTTTAGGATGAAATCATTTCCACTTTTGAGACTTCTGGCAAGACTTGAAAGGAGATATGTTTAGCTAAAGAACCTTTTTTTTTAATAAAAACCACCTTTCTATTAGTAAAAAAGGATTGCCTACAGTGTCTGTTTTACAGTAATGATGTCCAGTATAGTAATAAACATAATTGAGTGGGTGTTCTGCCAAAGATTACCACGACTACAAACCACAGAGTTGTAAAAGTCATAAGTAAAGTGTGTGGTAAATCGTGAGGAAATGAAAAGAAAGAAGAGAATAACAATTACTGCACATCAATGAAAGAGCTGCTCTTATTCATTCCATTTATTAAACAAAGCAAAGCAACCCAATGAAGCAGTATTACTTTCCTTTGTGTGAACATTATGCTTTGAAGGTCTTTCCTGTATAAAATTTGAGCAATCCCTTTTAAGTGAAAATGTTTCTTTCTTTTAAAGATGAAGCAAAAAGGATAATAGGAAATATAACACATGGCCAATATATATCTAAACAGCATTCCAGTCAGGATGATAATTCAACAAACAAGCTATTGGATCAACTCCCATGGAAGGGGAGACACCTTACAAAATAAAAACATACATGGCAATCTTAGAATTTCAGAATTAAGTGCTATTGAGATGATTTATTCCTCCATAAAAGTATTAAAGAACACAGAACAAAACATCAGGATAGGCTCATAGGGATTTACAAATTAACATATCCCAAGGAAAAAAAAACAGAAGTTCAATAGCCAAAAATTAGTCGTTTGAAATTAAACTTAAATATCTTGGACAACAAAGAAAATCATTTAATTACGGAAGTTTAGAGTTCCCTAACTCTTTTCCCAATAACTTCAAATGTAACAGCATAACTATAGCACACTTCCATTGCATTATATCCCCCTTTATCTTGTGGTCAAAACTATCATGTTTGGATTTATCTAAACTACCAATTCCAGCCCTCTATATAAACTACGTATTTGGTGATTCATTATTTCACTTATAGCTACTCCTTATCCACACTCCATCAACTTTTCATTAAGCCTTAAATCTCTCTGATGTTGGATCACCTATGTTAAAATTCCAAGGTTTTGGAGCCCCAAGATTGGATTTTTGTTTTCTTTTTTGTTCTGTTTATATGATGAGACACACTGCTGTCTTTTAAACATGAATTTGATCCAGGAGCTGGTGCATCAGTCTCATAAATACATGTAACAAAGTTAAGTGCTAGAACAGTACAGTTATCATCCATATAAAGGAATTTTTATGAGGTACTGGAATTTCAGTTTTAAAACCATATCTAGTAATGACTACGCTATTTTTAAAACAAAGAGAGCATTGTGCTCATTATTGTTTCCCAGCGGACTTATTAAAATAAAATATTTGTTAAATTAATAAACAAATAGAAGTCTCAAAATACCTACTCCCTGATCTCATTATCAATAAATATTTTTAAAATTATATTTATTTCCATCTTCCATATATTTTTTTAAAACTATTGCTATTGTCTTCAAATGTCTTTTTTTTTTCAGATTGGTTTAGGGTTTTTTGTTAATGTTTTGGGGAGATTTTTGTTTTTATTTTTGTTTTTGTTTTGCTATGCTTCTACAAAAACATAGACCTTTCCTGCACATAATTCCATGATAAAACTTTATTTTTTTTTTATTTATTCAGTCAAAATTTCATACAGGTATACAATGTGCTTTGATGTTATTCACCCATCATTCTCCCCCTCCAATCCTTCCTATACATCTCCCCTTAATTCCTTCCCAGCTTCAAATCTTTTACAACCTACTTAGTGATGCTCATATGCACATTGATGTGAAGCCATCCACTGCAGCGTGGCCATCTACCAGGGGCCACATTCCTAAAGAAAATTCCCACCCACCTAGTAACTATCAACTGTCAACAGCTCCTCCCCAGCTAAGAATGGGGTCTCATGTGCCCCTCCCTTCCATGTTGGAATGTTGGCTGGCCTGATCTTGCACAGATCTTGTGTTAGCAACTACAGCAGCTGTGGGCACATGAGTATGACTGTACTGCCATGCCCAGGAGACAGTTTTGTCCTTCCTGGTCCTCCTCAAACTCTGGTTCTTACCATTTTTAACCATTTTAATCCTCTCTCCCAAGTTGATCTCTAAGCCTTCCCAGGGGTGTTTGTGGCACTGATGTGATGCATTTATGACTGCACACTCCAGACACTTATTCTCTGTTTGACCAGTTATGAGTCTCTGTATTTAACTACCACACACTACAAAAAAAAGCTTTCTCTGATGAAGACCAAGAAGTGCTATGTCTAGTACAACTACATATTTTCTATTAATTCATTTTTCTATGGCTAGCTCTTTAATTATCAAACTAATGGAGTTAACTTACAATAACCCTTCAACAGTACTGAATGACTTTTTTTCTCTCATGTATTACATTCCAAATGCAGTTCCCCCTTCCTCATCCCCTTTTAGTCCCTACCCTATCCCTGATCCCTCATCCATTCTTCCTCCCATTTCTCTTCAAAAGAGGGAATTCTTCCCATGGATATCAACCAAACACGGTGGTTTGAGTAGGTACCATCAAGTTGCAGTTAAGACTAGGTACCATCCCTCATATTAAGGCTGGACGAGAAAACCCAGTAGGAGAAAAAGGGTCCCAAAAGCTGCCAAATGAGTCAGAGATGGCTCCCTGCTCCCTCTGTTAGGAGTCCCACAAGAAGACCAAACTACACAACCATAACATATATGCAGAGGGCCTAGATCAGACCCATGCAGGCTCCTTGTCGTTTCAGTTTCTGTGAGCCACTATGTGCCCAGGTTAGTTGCTTCTGTGGGTTTTCTCTGATGTCCTTGACTCTGGTTCCTACAGTTCTTCCTCCCTTTCCTTGGCAGGATTCCTCAAGCTCCACCTAATGTTTGGCTATGGGTCTTTGCATCTGTTTCCATTAGTGGCTGGATGAAGCCTCTCTGATGATGATTATACTAGGCTCCTGTCCTGTTTGTCTTTCTGGGTCTGGATTACCTTACTCACTCAGGATGATTATTTTTTCTAGTTTCATCAATTTGCCTTGAAATGTTGTCATGGTTTAAAAGTTGAGCAATACTCCATTGTATAAATATACCATACTATATCTATTCTTCGGTTGAGGGACATATAAGTTGTTTCCAATTTCTGGCAATTATGAATAAAGCTGCTATGAACATAGTGGATCAAGTATCCTAGTGGTAGGATGAAGCATCCATTGGGTATATGCCCAGGAGTGGTATAGCTGGGTCTTGAGGTAGATCGATTCCAAATTTTCTGAGAAACTGTCATATTGATTTCCATAGTGACTGTACAAGTTTACACTCCCATCAGCAATAAGGGAGTGTTCCCCTTGCTCTACATCCTCACCAACATGAGCTGTCACTTGTGTTTTTGATCTTAGCCATTCTGACAGATGTAAGATGAAATTTCAGTGTCATTTTAATTTGCATTTCTCTGATGGCTAAGAATGTTGAACATTTATTTCTTCAAGTGCTTCTCAGCCATTTGAGATTCCTCTGTTGAGAATTCTCTGTTTAGATCTGTACTCCATTTTTTAATTGGACTATTTTGTTTGGTGATGTCTAGTTTCTTGAGTTCTTTATATGTTTTGGAAATTAGCCCTCTGTCAGATAGATGTGGAGTTGGTGAAAATATTTTCCCATTCTGTGGGCTGCTATTTTGTCCTATTGACAGTGTTCTTTACCTTACAGGAGGCAAATTGCCTTCAGTTTCATGAGGTGCCATTTATTAATTGTTTATCTTAGGGCCTGCACTATTGGTGTTCTGTTCAGGAAACTGTCTCCTGTACCAATGCGTTCAAGGCCATTCCACTATAATCAGGAACAAGACAGGGCTGTCCACTCTCTCCATATCTATTCAATATAGTACTTGAAGTTCTATTCAAAGCAATAAGACAATTAAAGGAGATCAAGGGAATACAAATTGGAAAGGAAGTTAAAGTATCACTATTTGCAGATGTTATGATAGTATACATAAGCAACCCCAAAGTTCTACCAGAAAAAATCCTAAAGCTGATAAACACCTTCAGCAAACTGGCTGGATATAAGATTAACTCAAAAAAACACCAGTAGCCATCCTGTATACAAACAATAAAAGCACTGAGAAAGAAATTAGGAAAACAATATCCTTTACAATAGCCACAAATAATATAAAATATCTTGGCATAACTCTAATCAAGCAGGTGAAAGACCTATATGACAAGAACTTCAAGTCTTTGAAGAAAGAAATTAGAGAAGATATCAAAAGATAGAAAGGTCTCCCATGCTCATGGATCAGTGAGACTAACAGAGTAAAAATAGCCCTCTTACCAAAAGCAAACTACAGATTCAATGCATCAAAATTCCAACACAATTCTTTACAAACTTTGAAAAAACAATCCTCAACTTCATATGAAAAAAAAAACAAAAAACACAGGATAACTAAAGTAATTCTGTACAATAAAAGAACTTCCAGAGGTATCACCATCCCTGATTTCAAACTGTACTACAGAGCTATAGTTTTAGCACAAATCTTAAAAGTTCTTACTAATAAAAACAAACCTGGAGCCAGGTACTGGGGTCAATGCTGGAAGATCAGAGAAGCAGAACAAGCCACAGCCACCTCACCTTGCCAATTCCTCAGCTAATCCTGTTTCTTTAGACTGGAAGCCTCCAAGTCCTCATCCAAATAGATCTCAGCTGAACTGCTGCTCAAAGGCCTAAAATCTTAACCAGCTCTAGTTCCTGGTTTTCATGCTTTATATACCTTTCTGCTTTCTGCCATCACTTCCTGGGATTAAAGGCTCTTGTTACCATGCCTAGCTGTTTCCAGTGTGACTTTGAACTCACAGAGATCCAGATGGATCTCTGCTTCTGGAATACTAGGATTAAAGGCGTGTGTATCACCATTTTCTGGCCTCTATATCTAGTGGATGCTATGTTCTCTGACCCCAGATAAGTTTATTAGGGTGCACAATATTTTGTGGAACACAATATCACCACACTATAGTAATAAAAACTGCATGGTATTGGCATAAAAACAGATAGGTTGATCAATGGAATCAAATTGAAAACTCAGATGTAAATCACAGGTTTATAGATACTTGATTTTTTTATAATCAAATGGAATCTTAAAGGGGAGACATAATGTATTTTATTTTCGATAACATAATTCTTTATTGATTCTTTGGCAATTTTACATCATGCACCTCAATTACACTCACTTCCCAGTCCCTCCATATCTGCCCCTCACTCTTACAGTGTTCACCTAAAAGAAACACCTCCAAAATTATTTTAAAAAACAAACAAAAAACCACCTCACCTCTCTGTCTTTCCAACACCTCTTCATTCATCCTAGTGTCATTGGGAGATGAAGTATATCATACAGTATACCCTTTCATCCAATCAGTTCCACCTGCAAAATGTTCATTACATGAATCACTGGTCTGGTTCAAGGCCTCTGGCACACCATCGTCACTGAACACTCGACAGAACTCCTCACAGATATCCTACTGTTGCACTGAGTCATGGAGATCCCGAGGTCATCGCTCCACAGGACCACTCCCTTCACACACTACAGCAAGTCATAGATGGGGTAGATGTTAGGGTGGGCCAGCCCTCAGCCAAGGATGTGGGTCTGGGTAGTAGCTGAGGTGGTCAATCCAAGCCACTGAGACCGCTCCCCTCAGGAGAGGGGTAGAGCCAGCTCTCCTAGGCCCATGCCATCGGGGCCAGCTTGCCCAAGGCCAGTGAGGGACCAGCCAGCTCAACCCAGCCCTCCGATTTCAACATGCACAGTTCCCATGACCCTCTGTGGTAACATGGACCATGGACATCATGACAGACCCCAACTGTAGTAAGAACACAGAACAGACATGGCCCTAGGCAGCAGCTCAACCCAAACATCACCATGGCGCCAGTGATAGCACAGGCCATCCAGATCACTATAGCTCTGGCAGCAGTAAGGCCCTCAGACACCAATATGGTCTCAGGTAGCTGTCCTACCCTGGGCATCTGTACAGCCCTTGGAGCCATAGACATCAACTCAGACCCTGGCTGCTGCTGGGCCACAGACCCAATCATGGCCCTTGGCAGCACCCTGGACCCGGACAACACCATGGCCCCGGGTGGCAGCACATGTTGTCCATATTAGCATGGCCCTGGTGGCAGCATGGTCCTCAAACACCAACATGGACTCAGGTGTCATTCACACCATCTGCAGTAGTTACTGAAGCCATGGATGTCAACACAGACCCTGGCTGCACTAGGACCATGGATCCAGACATGGCCTTAGGCAGCACCCCAGGCCTGAACATCACCAAGGTCCCAGGTGGCAAGCAGGCTGCCAACATCAGCATATTCCTCACCATCCTCACTTCTTCAGATCTGCCTACAGCACATGAATATTCCATCTCTCTCTCCCATTTCTCTACCATATACTTATTCATTGTAATGGCACCCACTCACCTAGTGCCTTGAGGCACTGGGCAGGCCTGTGGATGCCTTCAGACAACCTAGACCATAAGGACCTAGGCTGCTCCATGAGTAGGCACCTGATTTTTGATAAAGAAGCCAAAATCATACAATGGAAAAAAAAGAATGTATCTTCAACAAATGGTGCTGGTATAACTGGATGTCAGCATGTAGAAGAACACAAATATATCTCTATATCTATCACCCTGCACAAAATTCAAGTCCAAGTGGATCAAAGAATCAACATAAAACCAGACACACTTAATCTGATAGGATGAATTTTTTAATAATTATTCAACAGACTGAAAGGCATGCTCTCTCTTCTTTGAAGATACACCTTCCAGGATTTCCACTGGAGGAATAGGCAGGAAAAATTCTTTACTCATTAGGTCACCATTTAAATTCCCCCAAATATTACACTTTTGGTGTTTTCTTAAGTTGGAATATTTTTATATAGTCAAATAGTGAAATATATTATACTAAATAATATAACAAAGAATTTCTGCCTCACTCCTGAGATGTCATAGCTACTATGATGTAGCTATGATGATAGCTACTATCAACTCTAGATAGCATCTCAGCTACTTCTTCAGTAGCCCTGTGTAATCTTAGAGAGTAAAATCTGTCTGTATAAGTTTGGTAACTTGACTAAATTTGCAATGAGCTTCATTGTTTGACAATTAGGGAGAGTAACTTTCTCTACCAGTATGAAACACAGAAATATCTAGGATGTGCTTAATAAAATGTAACTATTAATTCTAGTTCTAAATTAATGATATATAATGATTTGCATTCAATTTTCTCAAGAACAATACAGCTTTATGCCTCTAACAGTGAGAACAGAACAATTGCCTTTCTGTAGTGGTAATTTATTCATGTAGATTGCATTCTCTTTGAAAACATACAATTTTAGGTATTTTATGTATTTGCTCATTTTTCACTTTTTAAAATCCATTCAGATATGCCTATCTATATGCAGAGACTATGTCCAACACTTCCAGTTATAAATGTTACTTCATTCTTCAAGTCAGATATACTCATAGGGGATTGAACTTCTAACTCAGGTACACTTAAGCATTTATACTGCTGGCTTAGATCACAGCAGGTGAAAGTGGTCCTAAACTCACAGGAATAACATTGAATTTGTAAGGGGTAACTCTTGTGGGTAATAAATTTGCACAGTGGCTTTGAGATCATTCCCCAAAGCTTATCCTAACATGTGTTCAGCCTTTTGGTAACTCCTTAAGTCATCCATTAATGTATATGATGTAATTTTATACTTAACCATGAGGAATGAATTCTGTTCTCTAAAATATCATTTGATATTAAAAGTATTCCTAAGAAACAGACCCTTAGATACTAAGAACCTATGGCCAGTTAATCAACTTGTTTGTTATGAAATCATCATTTTATTAGGCAATGAAACACTGATTGTTTGTATTAACATGTTATCAAGACTGAATATATGCAGTACCTCAATTGAGCATACCAACTGATTATTCAATACCAAATGGTCAGCTCTGAAACATATACATATTAATAACATTACATAGACTGAGAAGGTTACATGTATATGTATATGTGTGTGCGTGTGCATGTGCGTGTGTGTGTGTGTAAAACAACAATTTAGGAAAAAGAGACCAGAGATTTAAAAGAGAGCACAGAGGAGTACATGGGAGAATTTGGAGAAAGGAAAGAAAGGATAAATTTTATAATCATATTATGATATGAAATAACTTTAAATAAAAGTATGTGTGTAGGAAGAATGTTATTTGCACTTGACTTGAAGGGACAGATTTCAAAATTATGTCTAATTCTCAGTCTGTTTTATGAAAGTAAAATCCAAATGAGGACTGTCTATTATTTCTGTATGCTAAAAACTAAGGCTAAACTCAAGACGGGGTGGGTTTTCAAAAATAATGACTGAATGAACAAATGGTAGTGATTATAATCACAACTTGGTGAAAGATATAAAATCATAAAGATAAGCCTGATATTTTCTTCATGCAGAATAATGGGCAGGCACATCAGATCATTCTAAAACTCCATAATGAATTATCATTTTCCCCTAAAATAGAAAAACCCTACTCAGTCACAGTTTAATATGCTGCCATTTAGATGCTATTGATCTCTCTTTTTTATGTTTGCTTATTTTATGTTCATAAGAATTTTGCATGCATGTATATATGTGCACCACATATCTGCCTGTTGCCAGTGGAAGTCAGAAGAGTGTGTCAGATCCCCTGGAACTAGAACTATCGATGATGTGAAGCAGCACCATGTGGTACTGAGAACCAAACCCAGGACCTCCTCAAGAGCATCAAGTGCACTTAACTGCTAAGCCATCTCTCCAGCCTCTAATCTCTATTTCTCTAAGTTTTAGTTTCTTCTCTTTATAAAGTTATAGTTAATTATAGAATATAAATCATTTTATATACTTTTATGCTTTTATTTCAGGTCATTTATACCCATTCTAAATTATATACAGTAATTTGGACCACTGCTTACTACTTAGTATCCTGAGGACCTAATCTCCATGGTGTCTTTTGTTTACTCAGCCAGCCAATCCCCTTGAGTCCACAATAGAACAGATAAAATTGGAACTAACCTGAATAGCACTGCTTTGGTACCAATTGTATCACCCCACTCATCAAGCTAGTAAAGAAATTATATTATATATTATATATAGCTTTCATTTATGATGATTTATGTTTTATATATCAAAGTATTATTTCTTAAGATGGCATAGTTAGAATAATCTGGAGTCATAGATCCTTAGTCATATTTGGATTCAGGAGTAGAAATGAGTTGATGTATATCTTTCTAAAGATTGAAAAGTTCTTTGAATTTTATTATTAATATTTTGGAGATTTGGTTACTAGCATAAGATAACAGAAATCAATTACAAAACTCTTTTTAAAAGTCCTAAAACACTTATATTTAGATAAACTAATAATTCATTAGAAATGACAGTGATTATACCAGTAATATTTAGCAAAAAGTAAGTATATTTTTCAGAAATAATTTTTTGCTTTTTAAGTTGCATTTGTGTTCTGTATAAGCAATTTAAATATATACTTTTTATACATATAATTAAACAATACAATTTCAATTAAATCTATAAATTAAAAAATTAGCATTACAAATTAATTTTTCACTGTAGCAAAACTATGTTATAAATCATAGGACTAAATAATCTTTCAGGTTCTTATCATCTTATCAACTTGTGATACTTTTTAGAATTTGGGAAACACAGGATCAGTTTGTACAAAATTTTTAAAAGTTATTTGCTATACTAAGCAAATATACTTTGTTTTGGCTCTGTGCATGAGTCCCAAACTTTGCTATGTATAAAATTCATCATGTAAAACCAGATGACAAGAAGCTGCATGCCATATGACCACAAAGAGCAGATAATAGTGAAAACACCTCACTTCCAAGAAAACTTATAAGTAAAATTGAGGTAAATTCATTCACCTATCAAATTAATCAACTAATGCTGAAGAAATGCCATTCCACTTCATAGCAGTAACACTTGTAAAGATTGCAGAGAACAGATGAGACTGGGCAAGTTTACTGGGTACAGGGACATATCTAAAGCTTTGAAATAACTTCATGCATGAATGAACAAATAAAGAAAACTTTGTATGACATCAAAATTAGTGATGGATGAAAAATATGGAAGAAAGAAAATTATTTTTCTCTCCTGAAAACTTATCTTGAATGTTGAATTGTGTCATTTAATATTCACAAAACAGAATAAGCAATGCTGCATGAAAGTGATTTACAATGCTAGAAACAGAACAGGTAAGCGCGCTTGCAGTTTACAAAGAAGTCCCATCTGTAGTCTCAGTTCATAGGTTTGAGGCAGGAGATTATGAATTTAAGGCAAGTCTGGCTACATAACAAGACTAGTCTCATAACAAATAAAATAAGTCATTTCACACAAGTATTGCTTTATATGAAACAATGTAGACTTAAAATAGGAATGTGGTAAATAAAATATATCCAATAATAGAGTATTTAGATTCCTACAGAAAATCATTATAGCAGACAGGAAATGTATTGCAACACAAATGTTGAGATTAGACTCAAGTTGTCTTTCATCTATCAGAAATGTCCTTGTGTGCATGCCAGGAACACATTACTCTGAACTATAGAGTTGTCTCCAAAAAGTATAAAGGTTTGTAAAGATGAAAAGAATTAAAATAGAGAAATTTTTAAAAATGTAGAGGAAAGCACTATACATGAAAATCTTTTAGAGAGCTACACTACACTGAAAGTAAGTTCTCAAGTATTTCCTTGTTTCAGGGAATATTCAGCAGACAGAGACTCATGATGAAATATAGGAGAACATGATGAAGAAAATGAAGTCATCGTTATGAAATGAGGTAAGAACAGAGGTTTTTTTTACAGTATTTTGTTTGATTTACCACAAAATCAATTTTAAACAATGATAGCAACAATGATATTTAAGTATATATGTCTAGCCAGGTATTTTATTTATTAGATACATAATGTATACCAGTATGTCTTAATATTTATATATAGTAAAATGATTACTACAATAAAGAAATTTATTTTATGTATCATCTTCTATTTGTTGTTTTTCCATTTACTGCAAGAGTACATAAAAATCTCCTCCCAAAGTAAATTTTAGTAAACAATACAACAGAATTAAGTATACTTTAGTTAATATAGACACTCCCCATTAGTTATCTAGACTTATCCTATGTAACTACAAATTTCTACTCTTTGAAAATATTAGGATTACATAGACTATGTTACAAATATAAAATAATGTGTAATATTATTTATGTTTATGTACACATTGTGTAATAATATCCAGCTTTATAAAAGGGACATTGCCACATCGACGTCTATTACATCATAGATGAATTTGAAGAATATTGTGCTAAGTAAAATAAGCTGGGCACAGGTAACAAGTTCATTTTTTTTTTAGCAATATTGATTTCTTATTTCTTCATCTATTTAGAAAATGTCTTTAGAAGCAGAGACTATTATGAGAAATTCCACATCAGTAACAGATTTTATTCTTCTTGGATTGACAAATGACCCACAATGGCAGCTTGTGATTTTCACATTTCTTCTTATTACCTACATGCTAAGTGTGACTGGAAACCTCATCATCATCATCCTCACCCTCTCGGATGCCCATCTGATGACACCCATGTATTTCTTCCTTCGCAATTTCTCATTCCTAGAAATATCATTCACATCTGTCTGCATTCCCAGATTCCTTGTCACTATCGTGACAGGAGACAGAACCATTTCCTACAATGGTTGTGTGGCTCAGCTATTCTTTTTCATTTTCTTGGGAGTAACAGAATTTTACCTTCTGGCTGCCATGTCCTATGATCGTTACGTGGCCATCTGCAAACCCCTGCACTACACAACAATCATGAGCAACCGTGTGTGCATTCTTCTTGTCTTTAGCTCATGGTTTGCAGGATTCCTGATCATCTTTCCACCAATTATCCTTCTGCTACAGTTAGACTTCTGTGCCTCCAATATAATTGACCACTTCATCTGTGACTCTTCTCCAATTTTGCAGCTTTCTTGCTCAAACACTCACTTTCTAGAACTCATGGCATTTTTGTTAGCTGTGGTAACCCTCATGGTCACCTTGACATTAATTATTCTCTCCTACACAAACATCATTCGGACAATTCTGAGAATTCCTTCTACAAATCAAAGGAAAAAGGCCTTTTCCACTTGCTCCTCCCATATGATTGTTGTCTCCCTCTCCTATGGCAGCTGCATCTTCATGTACATTAAGCCTTCTGCAA
Organism: Peromyscus eremicus; assembly: GCF_949786415.1. Taxonomy (NCBI): domain Eukaryota; kingdom Metazoa; phylum Chordata; class Mammalia; order Rodentia; family Cricetidae; genus Peromyscus; species Peromyscus eremicus. The sequence continues at coordinate 865,661 of NC_081434.1, forward strand.
GGGAGAGGGTAACTTTAAGCAAAGGAGTAGCCGTGCTCAACACTTCAGTGGCTCCTCTCCTGAACCCCTTCATCTATACACTGAGGAACCAACAAGTGAAGCAAGCCTTTAAAACCATGGTCCAGAGAGTCCTCTTTTCCTCAAAGAAATGAACATGATCATGAGGAAAAGGGACTTCTGAAGACAGAGCTGGATGAAAATCTCTGTCCCTCTCCACATGGATTCTTTCCCAACAACTATTAAAATGTATTAAACTTACTAATAAGCTGGAGCAAAAATGTGTGTAAAGAATAAATAGAAATACAAGATGAAATGTATTGGGTGTTTTAAATTATTTTTCTAAGGAAAATATAATTAAAGGTATATAAAAATTTATGAAATTTATTTTATTCTTTGGTACCATCTCTTAAATGACAGATTATTCAACTGAAAATGTCTATATTTCTACTAATCATATTTTAAAATGAAAATCATGACTTCTACAGGTCCATTGTTATCCTGACTTTACATTCATATTCTTTCCACTGGTATAATTGTCATTCCCACTGACATGCCACTGAATGAACAGAAAGTGTTGAAGTGTGTACAACAGTGGAATGCTGCCTTTATGTTGATTAGCCTGGAAATCACAAATGCTGACTACTAATGTCTTAGACTTTTTCTATAATTCAACATGCAATAATGTCTTTCTATTTTTTGTTGTCTCCTTTACAGAGGTTTTCTTCCCCATAGGCTCATAGTCAAGACAATGACTTTTAGAAGTAGCCAAGAAATGAAAATAGTGTTCCAAGGTTGGTCCTGTGCCTAATGAGTCCCTCGGGTCCTGTGCTTCACTACGAGTAGTTATCTTGGGACAGAAGCTATGAGTCTGACTAGATACCAGGTACATGATTTGATTTTTAGCTTCTTGATTTTTAGCTTGATCTGAATGACAGGTAAATGTGATGAGCTCCATACATTTCCTATGTGAATTCAAGAATTATTCTCATGAACAAGAGCGATATGAAGCTCTGATTATTTCACTGTACTCCTATGGAATGATGTACACTTCATTCAAGTATATTTTAAATGTGTAATTATAAAACAGTGATTAAGTGATATTTTATTTGATTATAAATTCTTTATTGAGGCAATTTATAAAGAAATGAAACTATGTAGTTAGCTTTAAACGATAAAGGAAGTAAGCAGAAATATAAAATGAAAATCCAAAGTGTTTGGAAAAAAGTATAAAGATTAAGTAAATGAATGTAAACTATAAACAGACAGGAGAGAGAACATGAGATAAGAGGTGAATGGAAAAGGAGAGAGTAAGGGAAAATTTATCCTCTTGATTAGCAAAGCTTATCTGAAGACATCAACTCCAATTTAGGAAAACTGAAAAAAAAACTTACAGACAAACTGCTGTTCTGCATAAGTTCAAACTGCCTGGATCCATTAATACAGAAGTATTTTCACTTTTCTATTATTTTCTACTTAAAGATTTGTAAAAATTTGAAAAGGAATCTTGCAAATAATCTGAGATACTGAAATACTGATAAAATTTTGAGTAATATTACTTGTGTGATTTTTTTTACTTATATTTCATTGTCAGTAAGATCTTATTGATTATAACTGTTTTTCCAGCCAAATACCCTGTTACGATCTCAAGGAATACAATGCTGTAGATCCACAAATATATAAAATATTTAGACACTAATCTATGTTATCATTTTCTGTATTAAATACAAATAAAATTATTAGTGTAAGTTACAGATTACCAGAGTTTATACGTACATGCACTTAGAGGTCACATTGTGGCTCCATCCACAGAGGCGAGAAATACAAGAAAACACAAAGACGCGTAAAGTTGACTGTAGTCAATTCTGTGACTGTGTAATAATTCCAGTCCTGTTGCTACTTCGGTATGCACAAGCATAGACGAGTACCCCTTAGAAGTCTAATTCTCTCTCCACAAGTTATTACAATAATTTATTACCACAGTAAAAAAATGATCTTTAATTTTTACTTCATCTCATTTTCATCACATAGGATATGTACAACAAATAAAATTACATATCAATAATGTGTTTAGAACTGGAAAAATGAGTCAGTTTGTAAAGGGTTTCTCATTCAAATATGAAGAACTGGGTTTGGATCCCCAACATCTATGTAAAAACCAAGGTGTGATGGTATGCACCAGAAAGCCTAGCACAGGAATGTGGGCATAGGAGGAGGATCTCCGGAACTGGTGAGTTCCAAGTTTAGTGAGAAACCCTGTCTTAAACAAGATAGAAAGCAACAGAGGAGGACACCAAACATTAACGTTTGGCCTACACACACACACACACACACACACACACACACACACACACACACGTGCATGTGCCCCCTATGCACATATAAGCATGCACCACACAAACACACATGACCAGGTATACATTTATTAATAACATTTTCACTCAACAGCAAATTTTTAGTAGTTAATCTTTGAAGAGTCAAATGTTATACGAAAGTTTTTTACTGTATGGGTGCTTAATTAAAAAAACACAACAGTCACAGTTTAGAGATGCAAACGTAAAAGACAGATTTTATCATAAAAAAATTAAAAATGCTATCATTAATTAGCTGCCACCATAGGAGGACTACAATATGAAAATAGGTTATACCTGTGAAGGAAAAGCAGACTTCCTTACTTGAGAAAGAGTTCTTACAGAAGGTAAATTGACAAAGACAGAAGAAAGAGCTGGAGTATATGAATCTGTCTGGTACCTTATTCCCCTAAATCATCATAAACACAGTAGCTAATAAAACATGCTCTGATTTCAACAAAACCATTACAAATGTCACAAAAGACATCAGCACCAGAGCCAGACATAACTAGGAACTGGAGCTCTCTGACCAGGAATTTAAAACTATGATTACTAGTTTAATACATTAATTGATTAATATGGCAAGGTGCTCTGATGGGAAAAGTAGATGACATGCAATTATCTGCTAACTAGTATAACTAGAGGAATGAAATGAAAGAATCAAAATGAAATGCTAGAAATCAAAATAAATTAGAAGAATGTCTTTGATAGGTACACTGGTTGATCAGATGTGAAAAAAAAAATGAGTCAGTAATTCCTAAAGGCAGCTCAATGGAGATGTGCCAAACAGTATTTTTTTTTAAAGAAAAAGTAATGTTAAATTAACAAAGCAGGACTTTCCAAATTAAGCTTCCAAATATTAATTTGGAAGGGCATTTCAAACACTGGAATACCAAAAGGGGAAAAGAAAAAACATTTGCAAATATAATGGCATTCAAAAAATTTTTAATTGATGACAAAAAAAAAATGAAACATGGATTCAAGCAAACTAGAGCAGAGTACACACCAAATTGGATATGTTTTGATTGCAACCATGAATGTCAGTTTCAAAATCAGAAAAACAAAGATAAAATATCTAAAACAAAAAAAAATCCAGGTACAAGAATGGCAGGTTAGAAAAACAAAAGTAAACTCACAGAACAGAGAAAATACATAGGAAAGAAAATGTAAAGTGTTGAAAAAGAAAGGACACTAAGTTCTATCAATTTCATTTATTCTTCAAAGGGATAAAAAAATACAGACTTTCTCATACAAACAAAAACTGGGTGGATTTGTTATAAGTAGATCTGACCTATCAGAAATGTAAAATGTTCTTCAAGCACAAGGAAAATTGTACAGATCAGAGACTCCATTCTACATGAAGAAATGTAGCTGAACAATAAATGAGTTTTCTTTTAAAACATGTTTATAATACATGTTCATTTTACTTTATATGTGAAGGTTTTGCCTACATGTATCTATGTTCACTGCATGCATGCCTGTGCCCAAAAAGGTCAGAAGAGGGCATCAGATACCCTGGAACTGGAGTTATAGATGATTGTGAACTACCATGTGTGTACCAGGGCTCAAAACCTGGGCCTCTGCAAGAGCAACAAGTGCTCTTAACCACTGAGCCATATCTCCAGTCAAGTATTCTTAATGAACCAGGAAAACAAATACTGTTCAAATAATATACTAGTAACAATTAATTAATAGCAAAGACATGAGTATACAAAATGCATGACATCAGTGTCATAAAAGTCAGAGTATATTGTTATAAAATGCCACTCTACATGAACAGGTAGAGTATAGTTTGAAATTGGCATAGATTAGTTTTATAATGTATATTGAAACTATCTAGTAACTGTTTAAAAAGTTAAATATACATCTGATATATTAAAATGGGTGATAAAAGAAAATTATATAAATTTATTATTAAGAATGTGAAATATTAGGAATGTAAAATAAGAATTCAAAATAAGTAAAAAAATATAAATATAAAAGATATCTGAATTATAGCAAAAAATACTTTAAATGTGACTAGTTGGACTGTATAAATTAAAAGGCTGAGATTATAAAGGGAATTAAAAACCACACCATCAAAAACTAAATTTAATGAAGACCACATGAGAATAGGAAGAAACAAAGTGCTAGAGAGGCCCACAGAAATCCACAAAGATACCCCCACAACAGACTGCTGGCAATGGTCGAGAGACAGTCCGAATTGACCTACTCTGGTGATGGGATGGCCAAACACCCTAATTGTCGTGCTAGAAACCTCATCCAACTACTGAGGGATCTGGATGCAGAGATCCATGACTAGGCCCCAGGTGGATCTCTGGGAGTCCAATTAGCGAGAATGAGGAGGGTTTATATGAGAGAGAATTGTTGAGACCAAGGTCGGATAAAGCACAGAGACAAATAGCCAAACAAACGGAAACACATGAAATATGAACCAATGGCTGAGGGGTCACCAACTGGATCAGGCCCTCTGAGTGGGTGAGACAGTTGATTGGCCTGATCTGTTTGGGAGGCATCCAGGCAGTGGGACCGGGTCCTGTGCTCATTGCATGAGTCGGCTGTTTGAAACCTGGGGCCTATGCAGGGTCCCTTGGCTCGGCCTGGGAGGAGGGGACTGGACCTACCTGGACTGAGTCCACCAGGTTGATCTCAGTCTGTGGGGAAGGCTTTGCCCTGGAGGAGATTGGAATGGGGGGTGGGCTGGGGGGAAGGTGAGGGGGGCGGGAGGGGGGAGAACAAGGGAATCTGTGGCTGATATGTAGAACTTAATTGTATTGCAAAATAAAAATTTTAAAAAAAAAACTAAATTTAAATATAAAGATACAGCTAGGTTCCAAGTAAAGGGACAGATAGCCCAAAACAGAGCATATAAACCATACCCAGGGACAGAAAAGATGTAAGAGCCTGAGGTGGTGGATGGCTACGAGGGAACGGTGTCTTCCGGACAGAGCAGGGACATGTACAGATGAAGTCACAGTAGCTGTGACACTGTGTTCAAGACTTGAGCGTGTCTAAAACAGATCATATCTCAGTACGGAAAGGAGGATCTACTGAGAACTGAACACTGCTAGGGGAGAAACAGTCAATTTTCTCTAAAACTGTAGGCCCTCATAAGGCTACTACTCCCCAAGAGAAGACCACTCACACGAGAACATTTGCTTAGCATAAATCGGCCTCGAGGGGGAAAAAAATCACAAAGCTGGATGGAAAGATAAAAAGTGGTGAGTCCAGGAAGTGTGGAAAGGACGAATATGATCAAAACATACAGAACAAAATTCTCAAAGAATTATTTTTTAAGTAAAGGAACAGAGGGCCTAGGGATACAGCTCAAAGGGAAAAATGTTTGTCTAACATACAAAAAGCCTTGGGTTTCAGCGCACTGCATAAACTGTGCACTGTGGTATACATCTGTAACCCAAGCCCTTGGGAGACAGAGGCAAGAGAATCAAAAGTTCAAGGTCATTCCCAGCTACATACATAACAAATTGAGACAGAATTTCTCAACAAAATATTAGTAAATCAAGCTGAACAGTACCTAAACTAAACATCTATAGTTAGTCTAGTCAAGAATTTGAAAATTATTTTAAACAATTTGTCACATCACTGACCTCGAAAATAAAAATTATGTGAATAATTAAAAATTATTGTATATCAAGTGAAGCATTCCTTTTAGAAGATTTGTTTAATTTTTTTTCTTTTCTTGTTTAATTTTTCCCTCAGCCCTGAAAAAAATGCATTTGAGTAACATTATACAGACTGATCAGGTTATAGGCAGGAATATATATGTATATATACATGTATGTAATAACAATTAATTAAAAAGAGGCCATAAATTTGAAAGAGAGAAAGGAGGAGTATATGAGAGAGTTTGGATGGAAAAAAGAAAAGGGAGAAGTGATGTAATTATATTCCATCTCAAAATAAAAGAGATAGAAAAGTGGGAAAAGAACTAGTTAAGAAGGAGATTGATGGGAGTTGGAGGGGCAATAAAGGGTTACAGTGGATGAACACGATTGAAACACCGTCCTGTGTAAAAGTGTCACAACAAAGCCCATTATTAAGCATAGTTAAGACACACTAGTTTAAAATACTAAAATTTTTCAACGAGAAAAATAATAAACATTATATAAACTAAATGGAGTTTTATTCATCCACAAATTAAAACGAAATTCTGTCATTTGAAGAAAAATGAAAGATTGTGCCACTCATCTTATTAAATAAAGTGTGTGAGATTCAGAAAGACAAATACTATATATTTTTCCATAAACAGTATCTAGACATGTGTGTGTGCGTATTGCATGAGTGTATGTGTGTATTGTGTTTGTGTGTGTGTGTGTGTGTGTGTGTGTGTGTTAGGAATGTAGAAAGACTGTGACTTGAAAGAGGAAATAGCATAAAGAGAAGGTAGAGAAGGTATTAAGAGCTAAGAAAGATAATGTATCACACTTCTTTTCACAGATCTAGATTTAAATGTATATAATATATATTGTGCATACATGAATATACACATAACTACAGATATACATATCTATACATACATACATATACATGAAAGCATAAGGACTATTTGTAAGGAGGAAGGGATCAGCAAATGTGGGAATTAGGGGAAGTGGGGAGGGTGGGGAGGTGGGTACAAGCAAAATACAATATTTTTGTATGAAAATGTCATATTTAAACCAATTATAAAAATGCTAATGATTAAAATTTCATTACAAAGTAATAAAATAGGGAAAAATCATACAACGTATTTTGATATTGTTGCTCCCTCCAAAAAACACTTTATTTGCATGTGATATGATGTTCTATATGAAAAACGCTGAAGAAATGATTGACATAGTATTTTTAAATATCTATAAAAATAAATTGTTCAGTGAATGAAATACAAGTAATAAAACTAGAGAAAATATTCATAAATAACATAAAGAACATTTCTCCAAAATGTACAAAGAATTCTCAAAGTGAATGAGAAATTCCCTAAGCGTTCCTTTTTGCTTTTTTTTTTTTTTTTTTGTAGTTTGTGAAAATGTTTTAATTGGAGGATTTGTTGATACAGTGGTTCATCTGTTGCTCAAAATTCCTTACCAATGAGGCCTCATGCTGGGATACCCTACTCCCAACTGTTTTAACACAGGATGATCACAGACTAAGTCTCATGTTACAAGATTCACATCTCTAGTAAACTAAGGACTGTGGTACAAAGGAGTAATTTTACAGCTGGAGTCACTACAGTTTGCTAGAAACATCAGTTAATTTAGATTACTTTAATTATAAAATATATTGACTTTCTATATATGAGCAATATGTGTGTGTATCATATCTGTATGAGTTTATTATTAAATGTAGTCAGTTGTAACACGACATTCTGAGACCAGGCTACCTACACACACACACACACACACACACACACACACACACACACACACACCAGCCTGAACTCCCCAGGTGAGGCACTGTGTCACCAACTGCAACTGTCCATCCAAACTCAGCTCTAGACTGTACTCATAGCTAAACACACTCACAGGCCCTGGCAAACCAGTCTATGCAGGTGCCCCTAGCTGTGAGGACACAAGCCCCTCCAATTTCAGAGTGGAGACTCCTGGCTGCAGACCTGGGCATGGGTCCAGCCCTCCCTTTCCTGGTCCATGGAATTGAGCTGTTGGTGACTGTTCCCATGTGTCTTGATTAGGGTTTTTATTGCTAAGATGAGACATCATGACCATGGCAACTCTTATAAAGAAAAACATTTAACTGGGGTGGTTTACAGTTCAGAGGTTCAGTCCATTATCATCATGGGAGAGACATACAGCATGCAAGCAGACATGGTGCTGGAGAAGGAGCTGAGATATCTTTGATCCACAGGCAATAGGAAATGAACTGAGACACTCTGTGTGGCTTCAACATATATAAGATCACAAAGCCCAACCCCACAATGACACACTTCCTCCAACAAGGCCATATCTACTCTAACAAAGCAATATCTCCTAGTAACTCCAATCCCTATGAGTTTATGGAGGCCATTTACATTCAAACTACCACATTCCACTGGCCCCTATATGCTAGCAACAATATCATACTGCAAAATCCATTTAGTACAATTTCAAAAGTCCCCATACTCTATCATAATCTCAACAATGTTTAAAAGTCCAAAGTTCAAAGTCTCTTCTGAGATTCATGCAATCTCTTAACTGCAATCCCTATAAAATCAAAATAAATTTAAAAAATCACATACTTGCAACATATAATGGCACAGTGTTGTTCCAAAATGTAGGGAAGGAAGCATAGCAAAGAAATACTGGACAGAAGCAAGACCAAAAACCAGCTGGGCAAACTCCAAACTCTGCATCTTCATGACTGATATCAAAGCACTCTTCAGATCTCCAACTCCTTTCAGCTTTGTTGACTGCAACACACTTCTCTTAGGTTGGTTCTATTCCCTGTTAGCCACTCTCCTGGGCAGGTATCCCATGGCTCTGGAATCTCCAACATCTTTGGATCTCCAAGGCAATCTAGGCTACACCTTCACAGCTTCATGCAATGGCCTCCCTAGGCCTCCATTCAAGGACACCCCTGACATGTGCCTGGCCTCAGTGGCTTTCCTTAGTTGCAGAGGGTGATTCCATAATACTTTTTTTCTATCCTGTATTCTAACACCAGAACCATGTAGCTGAAGCTGCCAAGTTCTGCTGCTTGCTAGGGCACATAATTGAATGGCCCCCTTGTTCAATTACATGTTCACCAACTTTCTGTTTTCAGTGGCTTCCTTCACTGCCTAAGCTTGCTCTGTAGAACAGGCTGGCCTCAAACTCAGACATCTGCCAGCCTCTGTCTTCCTAGTGCTGGGATTAAAAGTAAGCATGACCACACCCAGCTCTAAGCTTTTCTTTAATTGCTTTTCACAAGTTGGAAACTTACCTGCGTTTTTTATTTTTATTTTTATTTTTCCTTGCTCAGCTTGCTCTTTTTTGTTATATCTCTTCATTAGTGTTAACAATAGTAAACACACAACAGAGTCTATACTAGGCTGTTTTGAGATTTCCTCTGTCAATGGAATTAATCCAGAGCTCTTCACTTAGCCCCAGGAAGACTCTTCAGACAAGAGCAAAAAGCAGCCACATTCTTCACCAAAATAGCATAAAAATTACTTCTAGGCCACATATTAATATTCTTCTCCTCTGAAACCTCTTGAGCCAATCCCCCCACAGTTCAAATCACTCTTAGGACCACTGTCTTCCATGCTCCTACTAGTATGGTCCATTAAGCAGCACTTAAAGCATTCAACTGAATTTCTAATTCACAGTCTCAAGGTCCATATTCCTTCCAACAAAAACATGGTCAGTTCTATCACAGCAATACCTCACTCCCTGGTGCCAACTTCTGTCTCAGAGTTTCTATTGCTGTGAATAGATACCATGACCATGGCAACCCAAAAGGAAAAGATTTAATTGAGTGACTTACAGTTCAGATATTCACTCCATTATCATCATGGTTGGACATGCAGCATGCAGGTAGACGTTCTGGAGAAGGAGCTGAGAATTTTACATTTTTGATCTGCAGGCAACAAGAAGTGAACTGAGAAACTGGGCATGGTTTGAGCATATATGAGACCTCAAAGTCCACCCCACTTCTTTGAAAAACACCATACCTACTCCAACGAAGTCACACTTCCTAATAATGCCACTCTCTATGAGTTTATGTTGGCTAATTGCATTCAAACTACTATACCATGACAAAGATCTTCCAAGGAGACTCAGGAAGAAGCCTGGTGGTGAAGATTATAATCACTGGCTATATCCACTACACATCTCTGTCCTCTCTAAGCACCAAGATCACAGACTCAGCCTGGCAGCAGGCATGGGCTACAGGCCACTGCCAGATAGCAGATTTACCTCAGACTAGGTCCAGCATGCTCAGAGTATATAGACAGTGGTACCTGAGGAGATCCTATGCTGAGGCCACACCCGGGCTGGTCCTCTAGACTGTAGAGTAGGGTTGAATGCAGGCCAAGAGGTACAAGAAAGAGCTATGGGCTCAGGTGCTCTAGAGAAGTTAGAGCCTGCTATTTGCTAGGGCCACTGGCAGAGTTGACTCCTCTAGGGTACAAGTACAGGCCATCAAGAGTCCTGAAGGGAGATATCAGGGACCAGTGGAATTCAGAGTGCAGATAACAAGCAGGGAGAGTAGTGCAGGCCACTATGTCATTGGCCTTCTCTTGGCCTCAGCCTTGGTCTGAATCAGCCAGTATTTCACCCTACTGGATTTACAATGGCTAAATGTAGATTCCAAGTTCGTGAGAGCTGCACGCTGCCTGGTATCTTAAGGCTCAAAGACCCAGATAGAGAGAACAGAATACACTTCTATACACAGTCCTATCTACAAAGAACCAGATGAAGATGGAGATGCATGGGGCCTGGGCATATCCCCAGCAGAAACTATGAGAACTCCTAGACCTGGTCCTGGGGCTTAGCCTTGGTGCCTGGAAAGAACTGCAGCCACATAAGGAGGGCTAGACATACTGATGTACCTCCTCATACTTTAACGATGACAAAGCAACAATAATTTTTATAAACAAGTTTATTTACTTTAAACAGCAATACAGACAAAATGCCACATAAATGCCATATTCACAAAGGAAGTGGTGCAGAATGGAGACACTGGCCAACTTTGGATCTGAGGGTCTTAAGCAACAACAGCCCAGGTTTCCGAGGAAAATGAAGGGAGGGAGGGAAGGACAGTGTGGTTCTGCCACACAGCCAGCTGGAAGCCGGAGCTCTGAACAGTGAGAAGTGTGCCTGCAAAGAAACTAGCTCCTAGGGGCTTACCAAGTACAAAAGTTTATCATTTTATAGCAGTTAAGATGCTGACATCAATATTAAAATAAAAACAAGTTTTACATAACAATTAAAAATGCAAAAGACTGAAGGAAGAAATCCTGTATGAAAAACTGGGGCAATTAAGCAAAACAAGAATTGCAGATATCAACGACAGAAAACGAAGAGGGCACCTGTCCAACCTTCCAGGTGACTGGCAACTCTAAGGAATGACTTAAATCTACAAAAGTTTAAAACAAGTTCTTGGCAAGCCTTCTCATCATGGAGCCAGAGGGCCGCTGTTTATGAAGGGGCAAACTTCTTCGCTCGTGCTCAAACCCTTTTCTCATATTTTACTGTTTGAGCAGTAAATTATATAAGCCTCTACTTGAGCTATGTCTTGAATATTTAGTTCATTTAGAAGTTCTTGTATTCCTAATAAGATCTGTTTGATCGTGATAGCTGACTTCCAGTCCTTGTCTTCCTCCAGGACAAACAGGCACACTGTGTCAGAGGATACATGTTTGGGTGAAACAGTGATGTCTCAAATTTACATTTTGGTGATGAAGACAAACAGTCATCTTTGAACAATCTCTCTTTCCAGGGATAACATGCTCTCAGTTCATCAACGTCATTGGAACAGCCTCCAAGACAAAGGGAGAGTCAGTCATTCATTCCTCTATGCCTTCTTTTCCTGAGCAAGTCAGCTGAGGACAATCCCTAACATATCCAAAGTTCCTGGGCAACCAAGGCACTGACTTAGTTCCTTTGACAGTGGTCCTTTGTCCTAGTGTTTTCTTAATGATTAAAACACCTGGGGGAAAAAACAAAACTCAGAGAATATTCAAACCTGACCTTGGGTATGCCAAGGACAGGTTTTTGTTGTTGTTTGAGATTATATCATTTCTCCTTTTTAAAATAATTTTTGAAATTAAAATGTAGTTACATCATTTCTTTCCTTTTCTCTTTCCAACACCCCCTTTCCTTTCTTCCTTTCTCAAATTCATGACGTGTGTGTGTGTGTGTGTGTGTGTGTGTGTGTGTGTGTGTGTGTGTATGTTTTGCTAAATATATAAATGTAACCTGTTCAGTCCGCATAATGTTACCTTATGCTGTGATTTCAGGGAAGGCCACTTGGTATTGGATAACCAATCAGTGGATTCTTCTCCAGAGAAGACTATTTCTCCTGCTCTCAGTATTCTTTATTTGCCTGTAGTTTTTTGTCCAGGGTTGGGGCCCATGAGATTTCCCACTTCCATAGTATAACTATTAGTATTGTCCTTGTTTTGAGTATTGTTAACATAACCATGTTAGACTTCATGGGCGTAACTTCTCTGGCATTTCTACAAGACAAAAACTTCCAGAAAACTTGTCATTGCCCTTTTGCAATCTTTCTGTCCTCTCTTCTAAAATGTTCCCTGAGTTATTTTGTAAAGCTGGTCACATACGATCATTTGTTCTCTGAATTTTGACCAGCTGTGGTTTTCTGTAATGGTCTCCCCATCTATTTACAGAGAAAAAAAAATTTTGATGAGTTAAAACTACACTTATCTGTGGGCATAAGCATAAATGTTTATAATGTTGTCTTAGTTAGGCTTTCTACTACTGTGAAGAGACACCATGACCATGACAATTCTTATAAAGGAAAACATTTAATTGGGGCTATTTTACAGTTCAGAGGTTTAGTTCATTATCTTCATGGTGGGTGACTGTGGGAGCCCGTTCTCGGGTTCCTCGTGGCTTTACCCAGCAGGTCCACATAGAGGATGATTAGGACCACTGGCCTGAGTGCAGGTGTCTGAGATGGTCTGCACTTGGCTGTGCTGGGGGAGGAGGTCTTTTGCTCCACCCCTTGGTGTCTCTATAAAAACCCTGGGGCAGAGACAGTCGGGGCCCATTGGAAAAGGTTCCAGGCCCTCTCGAGGCTATCCTTTATTTTCTATCTGTTTATCTCCGCGATATTCTCCGCAATAAATCCTTCTATCTAATATTTCCTGCTGCTCGCACTCAAGAAAACTCTGGGGAACTGTGGGGGTGGTTGGGTAAACACCCCACAGGTGACATGGCTGCATGCAGGCAGACATGGTACTGGAGAAGGAGCTGAGAATTCTATATCTTGATTCACAGGCAACAGAGGAGTCTGTGTGCCACATGAGGCATAACCTGAGCATATATGAGACCTCAATGCCCACCACCACAGTGACACACTTCCTCCAACAAGGCTATACTTACACCAAAAAGGCCACACCTCCTAATAGTGTCACTCCCTATGGGCCAAACTTTCAAACACATGAGTCTATGGGGACCATACCTATTCCAACCACCACAAATGTGGTTATAAATTATTCTGGTTTGGTAAAGTGGTGGTTGTAAGTTATCTTTTAAGAACCATGCCTTCACTAGCCCCAGGTAATTGGTTGGATATCCAATACCAAGCATGATTTCCTCTTGTTGAGTAGACCTTGAGTTCAATTAGAGAGCTGTTGTTTGCCACCAAGGCATTCTCACCACTACTGCACTGTTAGGGTTGTCATACCATACTGCTGGAATTCATAGGTATCACAGTTGGGGAGGCTGATTGATTGCTTCCCTCCTTTGGAAGCTTGTTTGACACATTCTGATAAGATGAAAGCTAGTTCTCAGGGAGGTGAGAGGAAACATGTGATGTTTGGTTTTCTAGTCTAGGTTACCACACTCAATATATCTTTTTCAGATCCATCCATTTTCCCAGATATTCCCTAAGGGAGGAAGAAAAAGAAATTTTTGATAAAATAGTAAGGGAAGAAGGCCTTCCATGACACACCTTTTAGCCATTACTATTAGTCTACCTCTACTACCATTAGCCTCCTGTGTGGCTCCTTGCTGACTCATAGAACCATGTTCTACCAGGGACCTATAGCCCCTACCATTGGCTGGGACTCAGGGACCTGACAGCTACCACATTAAACTGGGAATCAAATCAGGGCAATAACAACCAAAGAGTTGTTACAACCTACACCAAAAAAATACCATAAATATCATAACTCCAGATGCCTATATCCCAGCATAAACATGTATACATGAACAATCAAGACAATATGCCTTCTCCAGAATCCATAAACCACAATATAATAATAGGCCCTGAGAAAAACAATTTAGCTGAAACACAAGACAAAAATTTCAAAATACCAACTATGAATATGTTCAAGGACCTTAAAGAGGATATGAATAAATGCATTAATAAAGACTATGAAAATACAGTTGAATGAAATAAAGAATTTCAGAATATGAAAGTAGAACTAAACAAAGAAATAGAATCACTAAAAGAAGTTCAAACTGAAATAAAACTTAAAAACCACAGGAGTAATCTTTACCAACAGTCTAAAAAATATAGAAGAGAGAATTTCAGGTCTTGAATACTAGGTTGAAGAACTAAACAACCCAGTCAAAGAAAATGGTATATAAATAAAAAACAATCCAGGCACAGAACACCTAGGAAATCTGAGAGACTATGAAAAGACAAAACCTCTGAATAACAGGTATAGAGTCAGGAGAAAAAAAAACCCAGATCAAAGGTACAGGAAATATTTTTAACAAAATCTTTGTAATCTAAAGAAAAGGTGCCTGTCAAGGCACAAGAGGCACACAGAACACAAAACAGGCAGAATCAGAAAAGCTCTCCATGAAATATACTAATCAAAAATACTAAAAATACAAAAAGAAAAAAAAAGGATATTAAAAGCCCAAGAAGAAGAAAAAAAAAAAAAAGACCATGTCACATACAAAGATCACATACAAAGTCACATACAAAATTGGCCCATTAGAATAACACCTAACTTTACAATGTAAATTACTTTATAATGTAAATCCAGGACACGGATGAATTTTCTATAGGCTTTGAAAGGCTGCAGGTGCCAGCTCAGGCTACTTATACCCAGCAATCTATCCATCACAATCAAAGGAGAAAGAAAAACATTTCAGGACAAAACCAAATTTAAGCAATCTGTCTACTGACTCATCTTCACAGAAGGCACTAAAAGGAAAACTTCAGTCTGAGCAGGCTAACTACATACACAGAGGACACAAGTAATAAAAAATCCAATAATAGTTCATCAAAACATACCATAACAACAAAATTATAGGAATTAATAAATGCTGTTCAATAATAATTCAATATTAATAGTCTCAACTACCCAATAAAAAGACACGGACTAACAGATTAGATTAGAAAATGGAGTCCTTCTATCTGCTGTATCCAAGAAAGATACTTCACCATCAAGGACAGCATCATCTTAGGCTAAAAAAAAATGGAAAAGGTATTTCAAGGAAACAGAACCAAGAAGCAAATAGGTGCAGCTATTTTAGCACCTGAACAAAAAGACTTCAAACAAAGCTAATCAGAAGACATAGGGGAGGATATTACATACTCATTAAAGGAAAAATCCACCAATAGGATATTAAAATTCTAAACATTTATGCACCAAAAACAAGGGTACCCAAGCTCCTAAAAGAAACATTACCTCAGCTAACATCACATATTGACCCTCATGTGGTGATAGGGAATGATGTCAATACCCTACTCCTGCCAATAGACAAATAATCCAGAAAAAAACTAAACAAATGCTGGAATAAATAATGTCATAAGTTAAATGTACCTAACGGATATCTACAGGACATTCTACCAAAACACAAGAAGAAATTCTCAGCAACCTATAGAACTTTTTTCAGAAATAAGCACATACTAGGACACAAAGCAAGCATAACTTATGCAGAAGAGGATGCAGAAAGATTATAAGAGGGAGAGTGGTGGATGTCTCCAAGGAAACAGTGTATTCCTGGCACAAAGGAGCTGATACACACATGAACTCACAGAGACCATGACAGCATGCACAAGATCTGCAGAATTTCAAACCAAACAAAATCTGATCATGAAGAAAGGGAAGTGAACTCAAAGTACCACCAATAACTAAGAATCTATTTCCAATTGATACCTTCTGAGAAAAGGGAAATTAGTTTTCTTCAATGGAGTGATGCTAGGTTTAGCAACTATACTCTAGGGCAGGGCCCATAAACAGGAGTAGTCGACAAATTCAAAATGGATTCCTTGGGTTTTATGTGCTTTTTGTTTATGTTTTGTTTGGTATTTTTTGTCATTGGGGTTTTTTTTGTTTGTTTTGATTTGTTTTTTTTTATTTGTTTGTTTTTCTTGGGGGGAGGGAGGGTGGAGAACATGAAATTGAGTAGTTAGGGATATGGGGAGGACCTGAGATCTGAGGGAGATCAGAAAAATTCTAAAATAATAATGAATGTATATTTTCATACAAACAATAGTAAAGACATAGTCAATGGAGAAAATAATGGAGGAGTAAAACATCACTGTGATTAAATCTACTCTTATGTAAAATCCTCTGTCACAAGGGACATGATGAGCAAACTGAAAAAACTATTGGCAAAACATATGCAATAAAGAACGTTTATCTAAAGGAAATCCAAAACTTGAACTAAAAAAGGAGCAATCTAATTTAAAAATGGAAAAACTCTGCAGACAAATTATCAAAGGTATTAAAAATCACAATACAAATAAATGAAACATGTTTAATATCATTTTCATTAGATAATTGCGTATGGAAGCTAAAAGATACCACTAAACACATTCTAAAAAGACTAAAGTCCAAAATAATGACCATACCAACTGCTGGTGAAAATGAGAATGAAATTCTCACACTTTCCCTTCTTGATAATGAAATGTAAACAGTAGTCATTTTTCAAGATAAATTAGCACTTTACTTAAAATCTAAATGTATATTTATTGTACCATCTAGCAGTTACAATTCAGCTTCTGTCTCAACTAAATTCAAAACTCAGGAAGATAAGTCCTTACTGCTGAAGACTCCACACACTTTATAGGACTTAGAGTAACTGAAATGGTAATATCCAAACTCTTGTCCCAGAATGCTATCTTTCCTAGTATGGGAAGGTTCTATGCAAGATGCCAAGGGAAGAGATCAATCAATAGTCATATCAATCAATATCAAGATCAATCAATAGTCATATCCAACTGCGACATCTATGAGCAACAACAATGAGTAGTGTGGCAAGTTCTCTAAAGGTGGAATAGCAGCAGGCCCACTCAGTAGGATGGCAATCACACAATACTATAAACTTAGCCAACTTCCTCTGGGATGTTGTTGATGAATTTGTTGGTGAGGTGAACCTACAATTGCCACTTCCATAAATGAGTTTACTTCCTAACTGCATTCTAAATATTTAACTTGAATATCCACAGGTAAGTGTAGACTATATGCTACTTATAAGAAGCTTCTTTTTAAGAAAGACACTGTTACGGACAGTCACAATGGTCAAAATACAGAGAACAACTGATTATGGTTGCCCAACCCAAAAGGATACATCTACAGAAACACTCCCACACCTGAGAGTCAGGGAATATGTTGGGAGAGGAGAGGAAAGATTATATGAGTCAAAGGACCAGGAAATTTGCCATTAGATTGTATCTTCTAGATATGACAGGGATGTGACACCCATGAACTCTCAATATGGCTGTCTAAACAAGACCTGAACAGTAACAGCAATTGACATGCCAACAGGGATGGGGAAATGTAATAGAGAACTTCAGGCAATTAACAACTGCTAGGAGGGGATGACTCCTTCCCAGGATAAGCTCCCTAACTGCTTATCCAATACCAAGTAGTAGTCCTAAAAGCATATACATACAAGCAACACTAAAGGTGTTCAACAGAATACATTGACATATTTTTCACATGTACATATATGTATGTGTGTGTATAAAGAATATATATAAAGAATAATCGAGTGTGAATTTGAGAGGGAGTAGGGGGAAAAGTGGAAGGATTTCTAAGAAAAGAAATAGTTATATTTTAATTTTAAAATTATTTAAAAAATAAAACCTTTGTCTACTCAAAAACTACATGCCCAGGTTTATAACAGATTTATTTATACCTACCCCACCTGAAAGTATTCAGCATGCTCATTAATAGATGAATGGATAAAAAAATGTATTAGAGGCATACAAAGCTATTTTTCAGTAAGTAAAGCAAATGAGAAATTAAATAAAAATACATAAGTTACCCTTGAATGAAAACTGCTAAGTGATGAAAGCATGCTTGAAAAGACAGCATAACACATGGTTCAAGTTAAATAATATTCTGGAAAAGGCTATTCAGAATGTAAAGATGTCAGTGGCTACCAGCGCCTGGTGAGGAAAAGATAACCAAAGTGTAGTTTTAGCAAGTACAATTTAACACAAGGAAATTTTAACTAATAATGGCAAAATGCAATTGTCAAAAATGATGGAGAATGGTTTGCAGAGAGGGTAAAAATAAAACCAGTCTATGAGAACTGTTATCCAAAATAATAACTTGTATTTTCTGGATTTCTCAAAGCCCTTGGGAGATGCACCAGGAATTCAGTGCATGTGGCAGGCTGCAGCAGCCTGTAGCTCTGTGACACTGGTTGGTCTGCTCTGCCAGCATCTCAGTACAAGTTCTACCAGGTCAACAACATTCCCCTAAGTTTTCCGTGAAATTGTCCACTTTCCTGTGACGATTGTTTGAAAAGGAACCAAGCTCTGCTATATGCACCCTGTGGGATTTATAAGACTCATATCCCTAAGAAGGAAGAATTTGTTTTTCCACACCCAGAGGGCTCATGTTATTTGCAGAAATATTTTTAAGAGTACAGAAAGTAAAACATCATTTGTACAACATACTAATTGTTATCTCCTGGGGGACATGATCACTCCATTCAACGATGAAGAAATAGGAAGAACCCTGGAGACTGTGCTTGCAGGGGATGTAAATGTTCATTGCTATGCTATAAATAATTAATGCTGGATGAGGAATCGGGGTATATAGCATTCCATGATCAGAAGTCCAGCCTTTTCTTTTGCTGAAAATTATCCAGATGAGTCAGAAATGACATCAACAAAGTGAGAAATTTAATGCAGGTAAGAGAAGCAACAAATAATAGCCCTTCATTTGTATCTCAGTTTTAAGGCATATATATGAATTATGTGACTTCTTATGATACAGGATGCAGTGATGGAGGACATGGATGATAATGCCAAAGTTGAACAGCAAACATTTTCTTGCCTAAGTGATTCTCATATGTTGCTATTTTTGTGGTACTCTTGAGCATCGTACTTCAAATATTCTATTTTCTAATTTTGTGCTACTTTCAAAACTTACTCTTTTATTTCCTGGTGAAAATGTGGAAGTGCTGACTAACTCTGGAATCAATATCTGTGAGGAATATTTTGATAGCACTATTTGCAGAGTTAGTCAGCTGCAGGCACTTCTGGAAGCTAATGGTAAAGCATTAAATAAAATTACTGACAAATCTTTAGTACAAATTAAATGAGTTTTAAGACATGGAGCCTAAACAACTCCTAAGCACGTAACAGACACCAGAGAAGATAATTTCACTTGAAATTATTTCATATTTTCCAACAGTTAAAGGGAAGCAGACAACATAAAATTAAGCAATAACCTCTAATATAAGAAGGACAGCAAGTTCTTCACTCCTGGGGAAGATGAGAGCCAAGAGGGTATCGGGTTGAAGCACTCCATGTAACAAATGTACACCAGCACTATGCCTCAGGAGCCAGGCAAAAGGAGGCTTGGAGTTCAGGGGAAAGACCATGGAGAACCAAGATTATAAAGTAAGCATGACCGTTATCACAACCTTCCCTACTCTGTACTTACAAAAAGATCCTGAGAAGATACAATTCATATAAAAGAGGAAAATTGAGAGTCTCTCTTCCAATGTAAGAGCAATGTACTGGCTCATATAATAAAACACAAATACTAAAAGGAATTGTTTCAAAGGAAAAAATAGAAAGCTTGTTAAATTTGAAGTTTATGAAAAGATCAAGTATAAAGGGGGAAACATCTTAAGTAAAGAGTCAAATCTAGTTTGGGGAAAATTCAGAATAAGCATCATACAAGTTTTCTAAATAGTTCTGGTAACAACAGATAGGATTGAATAACAGTTTATTCACAAGGGACTGAGAACAGTGTCTGTAGGAACTGATGCCACTGTGCAGAATCTGTCTCAACCTGTAAATAATTAAGGAAGTTACAGTCTATTTAAATAGTGCCATGGTTTGAGATATATACATTTCTTTTTGTACAGTTTTATTGAAGAGCTATAGGTATATAGACAGATAATTATATAGATGGATATGACTCAATTTAATGAACTTGGACATTTATATATTCTCATGAAACCACCACAATAATGAAGACAAAGGACATACACATCTTTTTAAAGTTTTATTATTTCTTCATACATTTTGCTTTCCTTTGTCTAGTATTTGATAAAACAGCTTAACACATTAGCATTGCTCTTAATATTTTTCAGTATACAGTAAGGAAGTATAAATCATGGCACAGTATAGTCAGCAGATCCTAGACTTACTCATCCCTGTACTGGTATTTTAAAGATGTTTAACAACATCCCATTTGTCCCCAGAACCTGGCCACTGCCATTCAAGTGCTTTCTCTCTCCTCTCTCTCTCTCTCTCTCTCTCTCTCTCTCTCTCTCTCTCTCTCTCTCTCTCTCTCTCTCCCTCCCTCTCTCTCTCTCATATACAAAGATACACACACACACTTTGAATATTTCAGATACTTCAGAAATATTATTATTCATTCTTCTCTAATTGGATAATTCACTTGTAAATGTCTTTCAGGTTCATCCTTGTTGCATATCATAGGATTTCCAGATCTTCGGCACAGTCTTCCATTGTAGGTATATGCCACTTTTTTAAAACTATCTATTGGGGCATATTTGGTCATTTCTATATCATTCCTTTTATGAATTACACTAAAATGAACACAGAAATTAGATGTTTTCTTGATAACTAATTCACTCTTTTGGGTTATTTGGCAAGAAATTATATTGCTAGACTGTATCATAGCTTGGATTTTTAAGGAGGTTTTTATTAATTACATTTTATTTATTTTACATCCCGGACCACAGTTTTCCCTACCCCTGCCTCCCCTCAACTCACGCCCCCTCCAATCCACTCCTTCTCCATCTCCATTCAGAAAGGGGCAGACCTCCCATGGGTGTCAACAAAGCATAGCATTTCAAGTTGAGGCAAGAGCAAGCTCCTCCCCCTGCATCAAGGCTGGGCGAGGCAACCCAGCATGGGGAATAGGTTCCCAAAAGTCAGCTCAAGCACCAGGGACAGATCCTGATCCCACTGCTAGGAACCCCACAAACAGACCAAGCTACACAACTATCACAGACATCAAGCTACACAACTGTCACAAATATGCAGTTCTTATAACATTTCCTGTAGTTGATTCCCATAACATTGTATAAGATTCCAAAATCTGCATATCTACAAAATAATATATATTTGTACTGCTAATAATACCCTAGTCATATGAAGTAACATCTCATCATGGTTTGACTTGTGTTTTTCTGATGGTTACTAACAGTAATCATTTCAACGTGTGTTAGGCCATTTTTATGTCCCTTTAGTGATCTATTTGTGGTTTTTGCCCACTGGCAAAATGAATTGCTTAGTTTTGACTACTATATTGTGTGAGATCAAAATATGTTTTTGAGACCTGTTCTTTTCAATATTTGTTCTGCAAGTATTTTCTCCCATTTCACAGGTTGCATCTTCAAACACAATTCTGATAATTATTCCTAGTTAATTTCTTCATTTAAGATGATTAAACTCTACACTTCTAACATTAATTGATAGAAATCTAAATAGAATATTTTTTTACTATCTGATATTTGTATCTAAGATACCTTGGATAGCTACATATTTAAGTATGCTCACACTTCTCAAGTGGTAGCAGGTTCACAAAAAAAACCAAAAAAAAAATGTAATACACCATATAAACAAACTCAAAGAAAAAAACCACATGATCATCTCACTAGATGCAGAAAAGGCATTTGACAAAATCCAACACCCCTTCATGATAAAGGTCTTGGAGCGATCAGGAATACAGGGAACATACCTAAACATATTGAAGGCAATTTACAGCAAGCCAACAGCCAACATCAAATTAAATGGAGAGAAACTCAAACCAATTCCACTAAAATCAGGAACGAGGCAAGGCTGTCCGCTCTCCCCATACTTATTCAATATAGTACTTGATGTTCTAGCCAGAGCAATAAGACAACATAAGGAGATTAAGGGGATACAAATTGGAAAGGAAGAAGTTTAGCTTTCCCTATTTGCAGATGACATGATAGTATACTTGAGTGACCCCAAAGATTCCACCAAGGAAGTGATACAGCTTATAAACACCTTCAGGAACATAGCAGGATACAAGATCAACTCAAAAAATTCAGTAGCCCTCCTAAATACAATGGACCCTGGGAACAGCTTGCCAAGACACAAGTGTGGATATACATGGTGAGCAAGACTTCATAAGATGAATAGATCTGACTTTTGGAATACACTATGTAAATACTAAATTTGACTAAGTGGAAATTTCACTTGTGGAAAATATAGAATTTTAATAAATGGAAAATTAAATCAAGAGGTCTGATATTAATGATCATATTAATATGATGAAATATTAATAAAGGATAACAAAACAAAAACAGTAAAAAAAAATAAAGATCCAAAGCTACAAGAAAATTCAGAATGATGACATGGGACCAACTTAAAGAACTATAGAACTTTATCTTTTAATGTTGTGCCAATGGCAGGCAGGAGAAAGATTTAGATGTGTCATTGGGCTTCAGCAGAAATTAAGATTTTGTGGGTCTTAAAAACACTACAGAGGTGGAATTAAAGTTACAACACCAATAGTGAAATCCTAAACTAAACAGGAGATGACATGACACTAATATCTTTTGGGGTTTCATTGTTTATTTTGGATATTTTAATTTTTATTTTAATATTTGTATTTTAATTACAGAATTTCTTCTCTCTTCCCTTTCCTCCATCCAAACCCTCTCATTTTATCCCTCTCTGCTCTACTTCAGACCACTGCCTATTTTTTCAAGGGTTATTGAACATACATATGTATTTATGTGTACATATATATTCCTAAATATAACCTGTTAAGTCCATATAATGTTACTTGTATTATGTTTTCAGGGCTGAGCACTTGGCACTGGACAATCAATTAGTGTGCTCTTCCTTGGGAATTACCACCTCTGCCACTCCCAGCTTTACCCAGTTGTCTGTAGTTATTTGTGTAGGGTTGAAGTCTCATGAGTTATCATGAGCTTTCCTCCATGTTTGTTGACGTCATCCTTGTTTAGCTTATGTTTGGGAAGTCATGTTGGGGAGATATTACAGGTGTAGCAGATTATGAGGAGACACAATCTTACAGCAAAGTGCCTGGTATTCTGGTTCTTATCATCTTTTCACCCACTCTTCTGCAATGTTCTCTCAGCCTTAAATGTGGGAACACTTTGTAGATATAGCCATTGGGACTGGGTGCCACAGTTCTATATGGTGATTGGTTGTAGTTTTCTTTAGTGGTCTCCATCTGTTGCAAAAAAAGTTTCCTTGGTGAGGGGTGAATACTGCATTTATCTGTAAACATTTGGGCAGATGTTTACAGATTGTTGTTGAAGATTTTGCAGATTCAGTAAGGTGGTGGTTAGAGATTCCCCTCCAAAACACATAATTTCACTAGCACTGAGTAGTCAGCTAGGTTTCTAGTAGCATGTATGGTATCCCTCTTATTGAGTAGTCCTAAAGTCCAATTAGAAAGCAGTTGGTCACTGCCAAGGTATGTGTGCCATTACTGCACCCATAGGGTTATTGTGCCATGCTGGTCGTTGGTGTGGTTCATAGGCATCATAGTTGAGTAGAACTATTACTTTACTCCTTCCGTTGGAAGGTTGCATGATGCCTTCTGGTACCCTGAATGCTAGTCCTCATGGATGATGCATTTAGACCAGTTTCAGCTCAGGGCTTCTGGGCCCTGTTTCTGAAGTTCATGATGTCTTCAGCAATAGGGACTCACCTTCCACCTCTGGGGACAGGGGTATCCAAGGCAACAGCAATAAGCTGTATGTTTTGAGATTACCTTAGACAGCCCTTGCCAACAACACTAAAGAAGGCTTTTCATGACTGGCTTAGGATTTTTGTGATGTGATCCTTAACTCTTGGAGAATACCATCAGCCCAGATGAGAAAATTTTCTTTAAACTATATATGTATATTTATAAACTGAATTACATGCATTATAGGTTTTTTAGGTAAATAGTTAATAGTATTACTCCTTGTGGATTTTTTAGCCATCCATATTGCTATTTTATCTACCTCCTTCTCCTGTATTTATCTATCTCCCCCTCTCTAAAGAACTCCCTGTCTTCCTTTTCCCCCGTCAGATCACATGTATTTACAAAAGAAATTTGAAAAAACGCTGAAAAAAGGCATAGCCTATAAATATCTAATTAATAATAGCAAAATGTACTGTGACTTTTAGTTATTTGAGAAGCAAATGACCACAATCAACTAATAAAAATACATAAAAAATTTAAAAAGCATATTAGTATATTCCTTCCATCAGTATGTTGAACATGGCATTTTGCACCACTATAGATAAGATAGATGTACCCTAACCATCTTTCAAGTGCAAATAACTCTGCCATCATCTCTGTTGCTTGTTTTCCAGGAGAAAAACATCTTATGCTTAAAGCAATGTCCAGGAAATAGTACTGAAGAAAATTTATGTTCTTAGATATCTACACACATCCAATATCCAGAATTTGTCTGAGACAATGTTTCTCTAGACACATTTGTAACTTCTATCTACATAATGAATTAAAATCAACTACATCTGGAAATCCTTAAGGACAACAGATAATTCTTTACTTTGCTCTTTTTACAATAACATGAGTCCTTAAGAAAATCTCCACTGCTCATTTGCAAAATCCAGGAAATGGCAACACTTGTTATGATATAAACTTAAAAAGTAAATACAGGCTCATTTGTTGGTATCTGTATCCATAGTCCTTTGCTAGACTTTCATAGCTGTGACTTTATAAAGCCTTAACTTCCCACAGGCAGGAATGAGAAACCACTCAGCAATAACAACTTTCATCCTTCTGGGACTAACAGATGACCCACAACTTCAAGTTCTGCTTTTTGTCTTCCTATTTCTCACATACATGCTGAGTGTAACAGGAAACCTGACTATCATCATCCTCACCTTGGTGGATCCCCATCTTAAAACACCTATGTACTTTTTCCTTAGAAATTTTTCTTTCCTAGAAGTTTCCTTTACCACAGTCTGTATCCCTAGATTCCTATACAGTATATCAAGTGGAGACAATACCATAACCTATAATGCTTGTGCAAGTCAAATATTCTTTGTTATTCTCTTTGGAGCAACTGAGTTTTTTCTCTTAGCAGCTATGTCCTATGATCGCTATGTGGCTATTTGTAAACCCCTTCATTATATGACCATCATGAACCCCAAGGTGTGTACCTTACTAGTTGTCTCATGTTGGGTGTCTGGCTTAATGATTATCGTCCCACCCCTTAGCTTGGGCCTCCAACTCGACTTCTGTGACTCCAATGCCATTGATCATTTCAGCTGTGATGCAGGTCCCCTTCTAAAGATCTCATGCTCAGACACATGGGTAATAGAACAGATGGTTATATTTGTGGCTGTCTTTGCACTCATTATTACCCTAATCTGTGTGATTCTATCCTACACATACATCATCAGAACAATTCTGAGATTCCCCTCTGCACAGCAAAGGAAAAAGGCCTTTTCCACCTGCTCATCTCACATGATTGTGGTTTCCATCACCTATGGAAGTTGCATCTTCATCTACATCAAGCCATCAGCTAAGGATGAAGTGGCTATAAATAAAGGTGTTTCAGTTCTCACTACTTCTGTTGCACCTCTACTAAACCCTTTCATTTATACCTTAAGGAACAAGCAAGTGAAACAAGCTTTCAGTGACTCTGTAAAGAGGATTGCATTTATATCAAAGAGCTAGAAGTCATGATAAATCAGATTCTCTATTATCTCCTTTCAGAATTAACCTTTGCAATGACAACTAATATTTCACCCAGATATTACCCTTATGAAACTCATTCTTTAAAATCATATGTGATGTTACCATCATTAATGCTGAAACTATAAAATGTACATCCAAGAAACTAAGGTTTTCTCTACTTTAGTCTGGTCTTTTCATTACTCTAGAGAAGAAATAAGAGTAATTGATATTTAAAAGTATATTAGTAATAGTGGCACTTTCTTTCTATAGTAAAAAGTTATCAAAATATCACAAAACCAAAAATCAGAGCAACAGATATAGAAAGTAACATCAGCAGAGATTTATTAAAAGTAAAGAAGATAAGGCATCACAATTAAAATGTTGGGAAAGAGAAATAACACCCTGTGGTTAGTCAATATTGAAAAAAAAGTGTCCAAAATCACTGATGTGTTTATTATTTCTTTATGTTAAATAAGAGAAGTTCTGAGGCTGGAGAGATAACTCAGTGGTTAAGAGAACGCACTGCTCTTCCAGAGGACCAGATTTCACTTCAGCACCTCTATTGTGTAGTTCTCAACCACCTATAACTCCAGCTCCAGTTAATTTGACAGATACACAAATCCTAACAAAATAGTAGTAATTAAAAATATCCCAACCAAAAAGAAGCCCAGAGACAAAAGGTTTCAGGGAAGAAGTCCACCAGACTGTCAGAGTGAATAACTGTGATACTAAAATTATTGTGCAAAACAGAAGCTGAAGATATAGTTTCTAACTCTTTTTATTAAGTCACTGTTACCTTGATACTAACACCACATAAAGGCACATATAAAAAAGAAAAATTTAGACCAATATCCCTTGTGAACATAAGTACAAAAATTCTCAATAAAATATTTACAAACCAAATTCAAGAGCATACCAAAAAAGATTATCCACCACAATCTAGTTGGCTTCATGCCAGAAATGCAGGGCTCATTCACCAGACATAAATCAATAAAGTAATCTACCATATAAACAGGCTTAAAGACCCCCCAATTACATGTATTATCTCATTAGATGCAGAAAATGCCTTTGACAAAATCCAACATTGCTTCATGATAAAAGTCCTAGAGAGATGAAAAATATGACAGTCATACCTTGACATAATAAAGGCAAATCACAGACATTTCACAGCCAACATCATCCTATACAGAAAGAATCTCAAAGCATTTCCACTAAAATCAGGAATAAGACAAGGTTGTCTACTCTCTCTACACCTATTCAATGTAATACTTGTAGTCTTAGCAAAAACAATAAGATAACTGAAGGGGATCAAGGGGATACAAACAGGAAAGAAAGCAGTCAAAGTGTCCTTATCTGCAGATGATTATTATTTTTAACATAAAATACCCTAAGGAAAGACTCAACCAGGAGAGTTAAGCACCTGATAAACACTTTCATCAGTGTTGCAGGATACAAAATTAATACATAAAAAAGCACCTATCCTACATACAAATGGCAAATGGACCAAGAAAGAAATCAGTGAAACAACACCTTTCACAATACTCTCAAAAAAAAAGTACCCTGAGGTAACCCTAATTAAACAAGTGAAAGACTTGTATAATAAAAACCTTAAGACATTGAATAAAGGAATAAAAGAATATACCAAATGATGGAAATATCTCCCATGATCATAGATCTGTAGGATTAATATTTTGAAAATGGCCATCCTACCAAAAGGAATCTAAAAATTTAATGCAATCTCCATCAAAATTCCAATACAATTTTTTACATAAATTTAAAGTAACAATTTTCAACATCATATGGAAACACACACAAAAAAAATAGGATAGCTAAAATAATTCTCAGTAATAAAAGAACTCCTGGAGGTATCACCATCCCAGATTTTAAACTGTGTTACAGAGACATAGCAATAAAACCTGTGGGGGACCAGCCCCCACATTTATTTACCCCAGGAACTCTGGAGGAATGAGGGATAAAAGTTAATTAGAAATAGAGAGTAAAGAAACAGAGAGAACACAGGATAGACTTGGGTGGACCTGGATCCTTATCCATTAGCTTTATTCCAAAGATCTATTTATAACAGTGCTAAGGGGTGGAGCAAAAGACCTCTCCCTTGCTAATTACAGTCACCTGGTACCCAGGTCCATGGTCCAATCAATCCCTTATGCAGTCCTGCTGGGTACAGCCACTATGAAATCTAGTGGGCTCCAACAAAAAAACAACATGGTATCAGCATTAAAAACAGACACATTGATCAATAGGATCAAATTGAAATTCCAGATATAATTTCACATACTTATGGACAACTAAATATTGACAAAAAGGTAGTGAAAAAAAACAACAAATAGTGCTGATCAAACTGAGTGAGTAAATCTAAGAATGAAAATAGATCAAAGTCGACCACCCTGCCCAAAACTCATTTCCAAATGAATCGAGGACACCAACATAAAGCCAAATACACTGAATCTTGAAGAGAAAGTCATATTGAATAGGACACTAATAACATAGGTATTAAGACCACCTATTAATAAATGGGGCCTCGTGGAGCTAATAAAAACTTCTGTACAGCAACATACACCATCATTCAAGCAAAGCCGAAGCCTACATAATGAGAAAAATCTTTATTAATTATTACATATGATAGAGTACTTAGTATCTAGAATACATAAAGAACTAAAAATTACTAAACATTGAAGAAGCTAATAATCCAACTTAAAATGAGATATAGAACTAAACAGATGTTTTTCAAAAGATGAAACACAATTTGATGAGAAACACTTAAAAACAACTTCCAACATCCTCAGGCATCAGGCAAATGCAAACTACAACTACTTCAAGATTCTGTCTTAATTCGATCAGAATGGCCAAGATCAAGAAAACAAATAACAGCACAAGTTGGCAAGAATGTGGGGGAAGGGAAACACTCATTGCTTGTGGGAGTGTCAGTATGGAAAACAGTGTGGAAGTTCCTCAAAAAGCTAAGAATCCATCTACCACAAGCTCCAGCTGTACCACTCTTGAATACACCCAAATGAATCTACATCTTACTACAGATACTTGATTGTCCATGTTCATTGCTGCTCTATTCATAACTGTCAGATATTGGAAACACATTGTAAAGTCCACCAACACATGAATGGATAATGAAAATGTGGTATATTTATATAATAGTTTATCATTACCTTATAAATATTCAGCTACAAAGAAAAATGAAATTATGATTTTTAGGAAATTAATGGAGCTAGAAACAATCATCATAAGTAAGGTAACCCAGACCCAAAAGGACTAATATTTCATGTTCTCTCTCATTTGTGGATATTAGTTTTTAACCTTTATATATGTGTGTTTCAGAGGTTAGGTAGCTAGTAAGGATCTGCCAAGGAAGCTAAATAGACTATAGTGTTATAAAGAGATAAGTGGGAAATAAGAATAGGAGGAATAAATAGGGAAGGGGAGAGGAAAGCAGGGTAAAGAAGAGAATATGGAGAAAGACAGTTAACACTAAAGGTCTTTTGACAAACCATATGGAAACCTAACACTGTAGAAGCTTCCTAAATTATATTATATATATATATGAATTATATGTATGAATATATGTGAATAATATATATACATAAAAGGAATTCAAATGGAGTTACCAAATAATGAGGGAGACAATGCCCCAGCTAGACATTTTATGCTACTAAATGAAACCTCCAGTGCCAGGAATAGGTTATATCTTGTTGAATCTTCTCCAAAGGGGTCCCATAGACACCCCCTACATCATACACTATTGGCAAATCTATTGGTTACCCACACACACAACCTGATAAGGCCCTATTGCTGAAGACAAAACTTACTTATGTCACTGAACATGTTGAAATCAAGCTGATTCCAAAAAAAAGTTTCACTCCTACTTCCTAACAGGGGAAGTACTTTGCATGCTACCAGAGCAGAAAACTAATTGTCAATATCTACAAATCTTGTGACCTATAACAGCAACCTGCCTCAAGATACTGTGCAATAGTAGCACCAATGTTATGGGAATAATGAACCACTTCTTTAAATTGGATTTAAGGCACACTCCATGAGATGGGACCCATTCCTGACACATCTAAAGGGTCCACAAACCTGAGACTAGATAGGTCATGGGCCCTAGAGGAAACCTACCACTATTATTCTACTAAGGAACATAGCACTATGACTTCTAATGATATATTGCTAGACCCTTAGATCAGAACATCACTCAACCTTCATCAGAGATGCTTCTACTTCCAATAAATGGCAATTAACATAGAGATCCACAATTGGACTATGTACAGAAAGTGAGAGACCTTGGAGTACTCAGCCCTAAATGGATGTTTTATCAAATTCCTCCCCAAAAGGTTCAGCCATCTATTTGTAAGAGGGGATGGAAAGATTACAAGAGAACAATGCCTTCCAGATGAAATATATCTAATACATTTATTCACAAGAGACTGTTGTAGCAGGAGTCTTAAAAGTTCTTATTAATAAAATCAAACCTGAGCCACGTATTGGGTTAAACACTGGAAGATCAGAGAGACAGAACAATCCACAGCTAACCTCACCTGGCCAACTTCTCAGCTGGTCTTGTTTCCTCAAACTGGAAGCTTCTGTGTCCTCATCCCAATGGCTCTCAGCTAAACTGCTGCTCGAAATCCTGAACGCTTAACCAGCCAAAATGCTTCTAGTTCCTGGTCTTCATGCCTTATATATCTTGCCTTTCTGCCATCACTCCCTGGGATTAAAGGCTCACTTCTTGGGATTAATGGCATGTGTCACCATGCCTGGCTGTTTCCAATGTGGCCTTGAACTCACAGAAATCCAGAGGGATTTCTGTCTCTGGAATGCTAGGATTAAAGATGTGAGTGCCACCATTTTCTAGCCTTTGTATCTAGTGGTTGTCTGTTCTCTGACCCCAGATAAATTTATTAGGGTGCACAATATTTTGGGGGAACACAATACCACCACAGACTGTGATAAAATGCATAACATAAGACCTGTGCAGGTTCCAAACATACAAAATCCCAGCACAGAGAAGGGAAAGTAAACACAAAATGCCACCCCTAATCAAGAAGCTATTCTCAATTGATACCTCCTGGGAAAGGGAAAATTAGTTTGCTTCAATGGAGTATTACTGTTTCTATTAACAACATTCCAGTGCAGGCCCCATGCCTAGGAGTGTTAGCCAACACAAAATGGACCCCATGTTTGTGTGTGTGTGCTTTTTATTTTGTTTTGATTTTTTTGTGTTATTGGGTTTGTGAGGGTTTTTTTTGATGATTTTTTTATTTGGAGGAGCTAAGGAAGGAATAGAGGGAAGAAGAACCTGAAGTTTGTAGGTAAGAGGTGGGGAGGACCTGGGAGTAGTTGGAGGGAAAGAATATGATCATATATACCATATATTAAGAAATCCAAATCTTAAATGTCAATGAAATAGGACAAATTACATCAACACAGAGATACATGAGTGATTTCAAAGATACCCAAACTGCACAATTTTTTTTTAAAAAAAGGACTTAAAAATGTCAATAAATTGGGATTGCAGTCAAGAGAACAATTGAAGAAAATATTTAAAGGCTTAAATCTTATAATTTTGATGCTTCTCAAGGGCCTAGTCAGGTGAATCCTTACAACCCTCCCCTTCATGGACCCTCCCCAAATCCTTAGATCCAGGCAAGGTCCCACATCCAGTGGCCTAGTCAGGCTACTCATGCCTGTGTTGCAAAAAAAACCTCTAGGGCTCTGAACCGAGTAAGATTCTGCACATTCTCCTTCAGAGTCTAACAGGTTAATCCTGATGAATCCTCCCTCCCACAACCCCTCCCAAGACCCAGATCAACCACAACACTCCACGTTTGGACCACAATACACAACCTGCTCATTAGAGCAGTCCATGGTGTCCACCTGATTTCATTCTATCTAGAATATATTCAGCAACTGTCTTGGTCCAAACTGGTTCACACCTCCTCACTTCTACTCCAACATACTCTGTCCATTTTAAACACAAAACTAAAAAAAGAAATCTACATGGTGAGAACTCATTGGAAAAATACAAAAAATAAATAAATATGAAATATCAAGCCAGTATCCTGCCTCAAAAAAAAAGTTCCATAGAAATGTTTGGGAATTACCTAGATGAACGACGGAGCACGGAATTTTAAGGAATGATCGTAATTTACATCAAAGAATTCAAGGAGTTTAAAGAAGACACTAAGAAACAGCTCAGCAATATTAAGGAGAAAGAACTTAAGGAAATAAACAACTGAGTGATGCCCAAGAAACACAAATGTAAGGCTAATGGAAATGATGAAGATAATCCAAGGCTTGAAAAAAATAATTCAGTAAAGAGATAAAAACATTGGAGATAACTCAAGCTGGAATGAAATTATAAAAAATTCAGTAACCCAACTAGACTATTCAATAGAGAATGAAGTAAAATGAATTTGCTTACAAGCAAAATGAACCAAGCAGGAGATAGGATATCAGGACTCTAAGATAAAGTAGAGGATCTAAACCAAATAAGCAAGGAATATTAAAAAATCAAACACACAGGAATGGAACATACAGTAAATGTGGAACATCATGAGAGAAAAAAAACTTTTAAATTATGTGCATAGATGAGGGAGAAGGATCCCAAGTCAGTTGCATGGATTAGATCCTCAACAAGATCATAGAATAAAACATCTTTAAAGAAAGAAAAGATACACTAAACAGATATAAATAGCATATAAAACACCAAGCAGACAAGACCAGAGAAGAATCCCCATAGCATATCATAACTGAAGCACTAGGTATATATAACAAGAACATGTTTGAAATCTGCAAGAGAAAAAAATGCAAGTCACATATAAAAGAAAACCCATCAGAATAACAGCTGATTTCTCAATGAACTTTGAAAGCCAGAAGAGGAATGAATTCCAAGTTCTAAAAGATTATGATGGCCAGTCTATACCAAGCATAACTATCTGTCATGATTGAAAGATGAAGGAAAACTTTCCATGGCATAAACATCCTTTAAAAAATTTATATCCAACAAACCACACACAAAAAAGCATTACCAAGACTCTTAGGGTTTCTATTGCTGCGATGAAACACCATGACCAAAAAGCAAGATGGGGAGGAAAGGGTTTATTTGGCTTACCCTTCAGCATTGCTGTTCATCAATGAAGGAAGTCAGGACAGGAACTCAAACAGGGCAGGATCCTGGAGGCAGCAGCTGACTCAGAGGCCATGAAAGGGTACTGTTCACCAGCTTGCTTCCTCAGGCTTGTTCAGCCACCTTCTTATAGAACCCAGGACCAGCAGCCCAGGGATGGCACCACCCACCATGGGCTGAGCCCTCCCCTGTTGATCACTAAATGAGAAAATACCTTACAGCTGGATCTCAAGGAGGCATTTCCCCAGCTGAGGCTCCTTCCTTTGATGACTCTAGCTTGTGTCAAGTTGACATACAAAACCACCCAGTACATGAAGGCAATACTTCCTTCATAAAAATAGTTTGAAGGATTCTATGCTTTTCTATTGCATAGAATAATTTGAGTATCAAGGTCTTAATTTTGGTTTGCTTTTCTAGAAGAATTCTGCAGTGAATCTATCTGGTCCCTGAACTTTTTTGTGGGGATGGTCAAGATAAGCTATTACTGCTTCAATCTCACTGTAGGATATGGAACTGTTTAAGATATTTATTTCATTCTGGTATAAATTTCATAGGTTTTATGCATCTAAGAACTCATCTATTTCCTTTAGTTCTTCCAATTAAGTGGAATGTAGCTTTTTAAAGTATTTCCTTATGATTTTCTGAATTTTATTGATATCTATTCTAATGTCTTTTTATTTCTAACTTAATTTCTTTTTCTTTTGGTTAATTTAACTAAGAATTTGTTGATCTTGCTTATCTTTTCAAAAAAAAAAACCAACTCTTCATCTCTTGATCCTTTGTATTGTATTTTTTTCATTTCTATTTCAGTAAATTCAGTCCATTTTTTATTATATCTTCCTATCTATTCTTTTGGGGTTTGGTTTGTTCTTCTTTTTACATGGACTTTAGGTGTATTATTAAATTGTTAATTTGAGATTTCTCAATGTTTTATGCAGGTATTTAATAGTGTAAACTTGCCTCAAGACTACTCTCATTGTGTTCCATAGCTTTAGACCAACTGCTTCAGAAAAAAAATCAGAGAAACAACATCTTTCACAATAGCCTCAAATAATATATTTGGGAGCGGGGATAACTTTAAGAAAGTGAAAGACTTGCGTGATAAAACTTTAAGTCATTGAAGAAATAAATTGAAAAATATATCAGACTATATAAAAAGATAGAAATATCTCCCGTGCTCATGGATCAGTAGGATTAATATAGTTAAAATGAAATGTCCATTCTACCAAAAGCAATCAACAAATCCAAGGTAATCAGCATCAAAAGTCCAACACAATTCTTCACAGATATTGAAATGACAGTTTTCAGCTTCATATGGAAACACCAAAAACCACAATAGCTAAAATAATTCTAAATAATAAAAGAACTTCTGGAGATATCATCATTCCTCAAACTGAACTGCAGAGCTATAATAATAAAAACCACGTGGTATTGGCACAAAGACAGACACATTGATCAATGGAATCAAACTGAAGACTCAGATATAAATCCATACATCTATGGATACTTGAATTTTGACAAAGAAGGAAGATACACACTGGAATAAACAGCATCTTCAACAAATGGTGCTGCTCAAAGCAGATGCTGCGCATAGAAGAATCCAAATAGATCCATACTCATCACCCTGCACAAAACTCAAGTCCAAATGGGTCAATGACCTCAACATAAAACCAGATGCACTGAGCCTGATAGAAGAGAAAATGGGTAATAGCCTTGAATTTATTGGCACAGGAAAAGAACTTTTTAACAGAAAACTGCCAGCACAGGCCCAAAGACAAAATTAATAAATGAGACCCCATAAAACAGAAATGCTTCTGCATGACAAAGGACACCATCATTCAAAGTGAGACAATGGGAAAGTAGTTTTACCAACTACACATCTGAGAGAGCTTGTGTCCACAATATACTTTAAAAAAATCAAGAACTAGGCATCAAGAAAACAAGTCAATTAATAAATGGGGTACAAATTTAAAAAGTAGAATTCCCAGAAGAGAAAATTCAAATAGCTGAGAAATGCTTAAAGAAATGTTCAACATCTTTAGTCATCAGGGAAATGCAAATCAAAGCTTTTTTGAGATTTCATCTTATACCTGTTAGAATGACTAAGATCAATAAAACAAGTGACAGCTCATGCTGGCAAGGGTGTGGAGTAAGGAAAATACTCATCAATTGCTGATGGGGATACAAACTCATATAGCACTATGGAAAACAGTGTGGGGGCTCCTCAGGGAGATGAGAATAGATCTGACTCAAGATTCAGTTATACCACTCTTGGGCATATACCCAAAAGATGCATTATCCTACCACAAGACATGCTCAACCATGTTTGTTGCTTCTCTATTCATAAAAGTCATAAATTGGAAACAACCTAGATGTCCCTTGACAGGAAAATGTGGTACATTTACAAAATAGAGTATTACTGTACTGTTGGGGAAAAAAAGAAATTTGCATATAAATGGATGGAATTAGGAAAAAAAACATCCTGAGTGAAGTTACCCAGGCCCAGAAAGAGAAATATGGTATGTATTCACTTGTATGTGGATATCAGCTACTAAGTCAATGATAACCAAGCTACAATCCACAGAACCACACAGGTTAGGTATAGAGTAAGGAACTGTAAAGTACAGGTAGATCTCCCTAGTAAAGAAACTATGGATGGATGGAGGGGGGAGTGGAATTGGAGGATGAATTGGAGTTAGGAAGAGGGGTACAAGGTATCAAATATGTGAAAAGACAGCTAAAATTAAGGGCCATTTGAGGGTTTGTATGGAAACCTAATACAGTAGAATTTTCCATATGAAGGCAAGCTAAATGAAATCATCAAGTAATAGGGGACACAGACCTCCAGCTGGACATCTCTCGTCAATGAAGGAAGCTTCAAGTACCAGGACTAGGTTATAGTTTCAGATCTTTATTCTATTGTCATCATGGTGGGTAGCATGGCAGCAAACAGCAGACACAGTGCTGGAGAAGAAGCTGAGGTTCTACATCTAGTTCCACAGACAGCAGGAAGAGAGAGAACCACTGGCTTGAACCTTAAAGCCTACCTCCAGTGACACACTTTCTCCAATGATGCCATACCTCCTAATCCTTTTAAATAGTACCACTTCCTGGTGACCAAGTATTCAAATTATGCGCATATGGAGCCATTCTTATTTAGACCACTATACCATCTAATCTATTCCTTCATGGTTCAGGGAGCCCAGCAGAAGAAGAGGCAGAAAGTGTAAGAGCCAGAGGGGGTGTAAGACACACACACACACACACACACACACACACACACACACACACACACACAAAATGTCCTCTAAATCAACATAATTAATGGACATATGAACTCACAGAGACTGAAGCAGAATGCCCAGGGCCTGCAAGGGTCTGCACTAGATGGGGTCCTAGAGCTAAAAGGAGAATTGGACACATGCCCCATCTCTAACCCAGAATCAATCTCCAATTGGTAACCAATTGCAAATAAAAATTTAGTTTCCTCCATGAGAGTCTCAATGCGGGTGGGGGTGGGGGGAACCACACTTAAGGGCAGGCTACATGTCCTGCAGTAGATTGCCAGCAGAGATTGAACTCAATGACATCTTTGGAAGTTTGTAGTCTCATAATGTCACGTCAGGGCTTTACCTTTTTTTCTTTTTCTTTTTTTATCTTATTTTTTATTTTTATTTTTATTTTTCGTATTTTAATTTTCCTTACAGATCCTTTGTGTGGATAGTACAGCTCCCAGTTTAGCGTTTTTGTGGGATTCTTAAGTATGGGAACAAGTGGGTCTCTGTACTGGCTGGTTTTACGTCAACTTGACACAAGCTAGAGTCGTCAAAGAGGAAGGAGCCTCAATTGATAAAATGCCTCCATAAGATCCAGCTGTAAGGCATTTTCTCAATTAGTGATTAATGAGGGAGAGCCCAGCAAATGGTGGGTAGTGCTATCCCTGGACTGGTGGTCCTGGGTTCTATAAGAAAGCAAGCTGAGCAAGACATGAGGAGCAAGCCAGTAAGCAGCACCCATCTGCAGCCTCGGCATTAGTTCCTGCCTCCAGGTTCCAGCCCTGCTTGAGTTCCTGTTCTGACTTCCTGTGATGGTAAACAGTAATGTGGAAATGTAAGCCAAATAAACCCTTTCCTCCCCAACTTGCTCTTTGGTCATGATGGTTCACTGCAGCAGTGGAAACCCTGTTAAGACAGTCTCTGTTTCTTTTCCTTCTGTTTGTTTGTTTTGTCCAATTCTGATGTATTAGTTTGTCTTATTTTATTATTTTATTTTATTATTCCTTAAAAGCCTGTTTGTTTTCTAATGAGAGACAGAAAGGGAATCTATCCAGATGGAAGGGGAGGTGGGAAGAAACTAGGAGGAGCAGATGGAGGAGAAACCGTAATCAGAATATATTATGTGAGGAAAATATCTATTTTCATTAAAATGAAAAATAAGTATATGAAAAAACATGATATATGGCAATTCATGTCAATTTCACAAAGATATCACACATGTATATAATATTAAGAGGAAGAAGACAGTTGTTAAATATACATCACATGGATTATTCTATCTATTGTTTTCTTTAGTTCATAAGGTAAAATTTATAAAGAGGGAATATAAGAATAGGTATAATAAATAATAATTAGTTAATTATAAATTATAATTAATCATTTTAATTAATTAAAGGAAACAATTAATTAATTATAAAATTAAGAAATAAGGAGTACTAAATTTTGTCACACAAAATTTAATAATTTGAGTTGCATGCAATATTTGTTATAAGCATGTACCTCCCTATATTTGGCTTAAGAAAAATAACACAGAAGAAATATTTAAATATCAAAAATAATCTATGAAAACTTAGAAGAATGAAGAGTAACTGTTCATCAAGAAAGAGAAAGAAAGGGAGGGAGGGAGAGAAAAGATTGGCCATAGTGTCATAGAGTTTTTTCGGTTTTTTGGGTTTTTTTGTTGTTTCTGTTGTTGTTGTTGTTTTGCTGTGAAGAGACACCATGACCTCCACCACTCTTATAAAGGAAAACATTTAATTGAGACTGGCTTACAGTTTCAGAGGTTTAGTCCATTATCATCGTGGCAGGAAGCATGGCAGCATGTAGATAGACGTGCTGTAGAAGGAGCTGAGAGTTCTACATCTGGATCCACAGGCAGCAGGAGACTGTGTGCCACACTGGGTGTAGTTTGAGCGTATATATCCTCAAAGTCCACCTCCATAGTGACACACTTCCTCCAGCAAAGCCACACCTCCTAACACCTGACAGTGCCACTGGCTACGGATCAAGCATTGATCTGTGGGGGCCATTCCTACCCAAACCACTGCACACAGCAAAGTAAAAGCTTCCAACTGCTTTCAAAAGATGGCATAGTGAGACCACTCCAGCACAGAGATAATGATGTGACACCCAATGGAAGAAAGGGTTGGGAGAGATCAGTGAAAAGAATGGAATGCATGAAATGATGGAGGAAATGGATCCAAAGCTAAAAATATTGTAGAGCATTGAGTGTTTCTATTATACAGACACACATACACACATACAGAGAGAGAGAGAGAGACAGAGACAGAGACAGAGATCTACATATGCAAATAGGGATTCTGTTTTGTTTTAAAACGTGAGAACTCAAGAGAATCAAAGAAGCTGGTAAAAACCACATTATCTTGGGGAAGAGGGGACCCTCCCAGACATTCCCCGAGGAGATGATACCTATGAAAGTATAGACATACAGGCGCACACACATACATCCACACACAACCATGTAGACTGTCACATACTACAGAAAGGCTTAGCAGTGAATAGGCCCTCTGTCTCCTCTCTAATAGACAATGAGTAAACAACGTTAGGTTACGAAGTACACACTAACCCTACTCAGTAGACTAATCTGCTTCTCTCTCAGTATTTTGCATTAACTCATTATAGCTCAGTATGCCTTCTGTGGTTTTGCAGATCTTTATATTTAATATTTTTCAAAGAGGGGCAGAATTTCCATGAGTAGCTTCTGTTAGGATTTCCGTATGAAGAAAAGGGACAACAGTCTCTACATTGTACCAGAAAATTCAGCTGAAGCTGTGGTTAAATACTTCCCTGCATTGAATGTGTTCATAAAATAGGATGAGCTAAGTCACCATATTTCTCTCTGTGGAGTCAGCTGCTACTAGTGCACATAAATGCAAATGGAATTTTGTGGACAAAAAAGTTTCAAATTCAGCATCCATAACAAGCATACTGCATTTAAAACTTTAGTGCCTCACAGCAATAAAGCAGACCCCAAATTGTCTAACAGAGAAAAAATCAGAGGACTATAATAGAAAAAAAAGTAAACTTGTTTTTTTAACATGATTTTGATAATCAGCAAGAAAATATTTTTAATACTAATTTTGTGAGTTGTAAAAATATTGTCTCTCTATTTTTATTGTATCTTGATGATATGCCTATCTATTAACTATAACTTGCCTAAATTATCCAGTATGTTTTTATTATCAAATAAAATAATTACATGGAACATTCTATTGTCCCATGAGATATTTCCTCTTGCTATTTTCTGCTTCATTACATGTTTACACAAAACAGGATTGTGTTACCCTTTGCAAATTCTTTGTATTAAAAATATTGACTAGAAGACACAAAACCAGTTGATGTTGTTTCTTCACTGCTGTTTGTACATTTCTCCAACACTGGATATTTCAAAAGCTAATTTCTGTAATTCACCTAATTACTCAGCTTAGCTTTAGGGCACACTCATCAACACCATCTCTCTCCAGAGACATTTTAACTCTGCTTTGCTGGAAGAATCCCTTGTGTTTGTTTTAAGGGGGTAAAAACATAAAATGGAAATGCTTCTTCTGGAAAGAATACTTAGAAAAACCATTTTCTAACAGTGGTGTAAAAAGCAAAAATTTTAAATTGCAAGCCATCTTTCTTTCCCAAGAGTTACTAGAGGCCAAAGTGAAAAATGGTATTTGTCCATTTTCATAGTTCCCATGGTAAGGACTTTGTTCTTTCTTGGAATTTTAGAAAACGGGTATTTGCTGTTAGGCCTACAACTGGGAATTTCAAGTCATGTTCCGTCTCAACAATTTCTACTCATAGGTCATATAGCTCTCCATCTTCCACACTCACACTTCGTGTCTTTTCCTCTTTTACCAGCTAAGAGCTTCACCTAGGGAGCAAAAAATACATATATACAGCTTTATTGCCTCTTAGCTGTAAGTATTGCTTCAAACAACTTGACTTTGTGCCTGCTTTCTTCCCATTTGTTTTCTTTGTTTTGTTCCTTTCTTCCCCTTCTCTCTTCCCTATCCTCCTCCTTCCCTATCCTTCTCTCTCCATCTATCTTCTTGAGAGTCTTGGCTACAATCCAAGATACTATGGCTTCTGGTTCTGAATCCCTGTTGTGTGTGAGCTTCTCTGTTGTTTCCACAGCCTTTAGATTTACTACTCAATAGAGGGTTGCAGCCAGAGACACTTTTACTCAATTAAAAAAATACTTCTTCAGTTTGGGACTGTCATGCACAGTGTGCAGTGACCTGAGAGTGCCTCCTGAGCTTTTTGCTGCTGGGACCCAAGGGTTTCTCAGCTTTCTTTGGCCATAAATTGTAGAACACATTACTTTGGGAGTTTAGCTTTTAGTAGTTTCTACCAACACCCAAGACCATATCACCTATCAGACCTCTTCTACTTTAGAATTTTCCTTATATTCATCCCCATAGTATGCTCCTGTTACTGTGTATAGCCCAATTATCTTTCCAAATTTCAGCTACATGCTGTATAAGCTTGTTATGTATGAAAATCACAATAGACATAAATGAGAAGTGTGAGCAATTGTCCAAAAGCAAGGCATCAAACAATGACAGTCAGTTAAATAAATGCACTGAGTATTTGGGTTTGAGCTCTTCAGCTGTGACCACATGGCATTATATGATTTTAAGTCTATGTTCTGTTCCATACTTCATTTATTCTTTTTCCGTTTTCTAATTATACTGTGCCCTTGGTTCTTTATCTGGCTGTTAGAATATCATCTGTAAAGTGAAAAAATATTATTTAATTCAATAAAGAAACACTAAAAAGGCTTTTAAACTTTGGAAATTTCTTAATTTGTTTCTTTAGGGTTATATAAATATTGGTTTTGATGGTCCTGACTCATTGGCTAAATTATTAATTCTTCAGACAGTCAAGAACAGTTTTAAATATTTTCTAAAATTGAAAAATAACATTTGTAATGTTTCATTCACAAAAGTAATACATTCCTTTGTTGAGATAGTTTTGAGAATAAATTAATATTTTTCACATTTTAAGTATTTTTATCTAGTTTTCAGATATATCTGCTCATATACTACAACAAAAGACCTGTAGTGGCATTATTTTCATCTGTCAATGTGCTTGCTGGATCTATCAAGTGATTCTTCGGCACTAAATAGCTCTAGACTCAAGACAATCACCAGACGTGTACTAGCTTTGTAGTAATAAATATTCACTTTTAAAACTCAGTGTAATTTGGTGGATAATTTAATGTTTCAGGTTGTATATTGTTACAAATCTTCAATGATGTGATGAAACAAACACATATCACAACAAATATAATTCAAACTTATCCTGACTCTCTAATTCATTCCATAATTACAGACCTGGCAGAATACAAGAAGAAATGAAAAATCGGACATCTGTGAAGGAGTTTATTCTTTTGGGATTAACAAATGACCCAAAGCTAAACATATTGGTTTTTATATTTTTATTTATCACTTATATTTTGAGCATTACTGGAAATCTGACCATTATTACCCTCACTCTGGTAGATTCACACCTCAAGACACCCATGTATTTCTTCCTTCGGAATTTCTCTTTCCTAGAAATCTCATTTACCACAGTGTGCATTCCTCGGTTCCTTGTGAGCATTGTGACAGGGGATAAGACCATCTCCTATAATTCTTGCATGGCCCAAGTGTTCTTCTTCATACTCCTGGGTTCAACTGAATTTTTCCTTCTGGCTGCCATGTCCTATGATCGCTATGTGGCTATCTGTAAGCCCCTGCACTACACCACAATAATGAACAGCAAGGTCTGCATCCAGCTTATACTTAGCTCTTGGCTGGCTGGATTTCTCATCATCTTTCCACCTGTGATCATGGGGCTTCAACTGGACTTCTGTGACTCCAACATCATTGACCATTTTTCCTGCGACTCCTCTCCCATGCTGCTCATCTCCTGCACAGACACAGCCTTCCTAGAGCTCTTGGCATTCTTCCTGGCAGTATTCACTCTCATGGCAACCTTAACATTGGTGATTCTCTCCTATCTATTCATCCTTAAGACAATTCTAAGACTTCCTTCTGCTGAGCAAAGGAAAAAGGCCTTCTCTACCTGTTCCTCACACATGATCGTTGTCTCCATTTCCTATGGAAGCTGCATCTTCATGTATGTCAAAACTTCAGCAAAGGAAGGGGTGGCTTTGACTAAGGGGATAGCAGTACTCAATACCTCTGTTGCCCCAATGCTGAACCCTTTTATTTATTCCCTTAGAAACAAACAGGTGAAAGAATCCTTTAAGAACTTGGTCAAAAAAATGTGTGTCAAATAAAATTTAAAGGTAAAGAAATTCACTGCTTCCGTTTTTAAAAAATTATATGCAATGTGTATTCACATTATTTTATTTCCTCATACACTGCTGTATTCAACTTAGCTGAATGTTTTTACCTTTTCCATTTCAGCTTTACTTGACAAAGTTATCATTTTAAATTTTAGATGCCCCCTTAAAATTTTCTGAGTGTGACTGATTTGATGTCACCAAAATGGGAATGGTATTTTAAAAGAATGAATTTATTTTCAAAGAATTTATTCTTTGAGCAACAAGCAAAAGCTAAGAAAAGAGCAAAAGTAACTGAAAAATCATATTCCCACCATATAAGCATTGAATAAAACAAGATCTTCCACGGGGCAATGTCTCTTACCTATGCTTCTCATTGTATCTCCAAAGATCTAGACATATTAAATATTGCCCTATGTGATTCAGTGCATTGGTATTATTTCTTTGTTGTTTATTCCACCATTTATTATTATAATGTATGGTACTTGTTGCTTTTTTTACTCAAATTCCAAAAGTTGCTGTAAGAATTACTGGGAGCTGGAGAGATGGCTCAGTAGTTAAGAGTACACAGTGGCTCACAACCATCAGTAGTGGGACTGATGCCCTCTTCTAGCGCAAAGTCATACATGCAAATAGAACACTCATATACATAAAATAAGTAAATAAATCTTTAAAAAAAAAGAATTACTATGGCTCCCAAACCCTGACCGTAAAGCATACTTAGGTCGATTTGCTAATTCTGAACTTAAAGCTCTCCTAAAGCTTCCTTGGAAAGAGCCTCTATCTATCTGTTTCTTGATGTATGGATTTCTCTGGCAGTAGAAGCTAATACTTG
This sequence comes from Peromyscus eremicus, assembly GCF_949786415.1. Taxonomy (NCBI): domain Eukaryota; kingdom Metazoa; phylum Chordata; class Mammalia; order Rodentia; family Cricetidae; genus Peromyscus; species Peromyscus eremicus. The sequence continues at coordinate 909,349 of NC_081434.1, forward strand.
TTCTATGCCCCAGATAGTTCTCAAAATTCCTGGCATACTCATAATATCTTAAGTTGTTTTCTAATATTTATATGGTTTAATCTTTTTTTTAAGTATTGACTTTTTGTTGACTTTGAAGGATGTGGGGCTAAGAATATTTGCTATATATACTGATATGCACTTTTCCTATGAAAAGTTGTTAGGGGTGTGTGTGTGTGTGTGTGTGTGTGTGTAATTTCCAGAGGCCATGGGAGTATACAGCAGGTGACAACTAGTATTCAAGAAGTTTGACCCACCAGACAAATAACTCTCTGATGGGAAGCCCCACTTGTTAAGGACCATGGGGTCACTGACTGTAAATGACTGGTGTTTCTGTCTGTAGCTTTTCTTATGTGCCACTAGATTTCTTCCCAAAAAAACAGCTATGGGTATTTTCCCATTGCTTGTGTGTTTATCTCATGAAAATATTCCATCTTTGAGCACACATATTGCTGTGGATGGTCAGGAAGATGATTTCTACTTAAGCTGTATAATTTTGGTGAATAGAAATAACATTAGGATATTATATTATATTATTCTAACTGACAAAGAAAAATAACTGTATTCTCAGTTACAAAGAAAACTTTTCACATATTTAGCTAAGACCTCAGAACAAATCCAAAACAGACTAATTACCTCTGGAGACTAACTACACAAGGGCAAGTTCCCAAGTGTCTGTTTGTTGAACCAAAGTCAGGCTGATAACATTAAGACATAAACTCCCCAGAACAATTGACTTTTTGCACGTACTCCTAGCTTCAAGGTCCAGCCAACTAATCGTTTATTATTTAAATCCTGAATTTCAATGTTACTCTCTGTCTGGGAACACTAACCATTCAGAGCTACATACTCATTTTATTCATCATGCCCGGTCAGCACAACCTCCCTAGCCTGAGAGAAACCATGTGATTCCTTATGTATATCAGAATGGCTTTCTCTTATTGTTTACTCAAGAAAATGCTTTGTGACCCTGAAAATGTAACTCAAATTTGTCCAGAGTTTTTGCTGTGTAGTCAGAGATGTGTATATAGAGCAGAAAATATATGTGTAGAGGACAGTGAATGAATGAGAGAATGAATGAGTAAAGAGTGAATGAATGATGTAGCAATGTGTGAAGGAATATAGCAGAGTAGAGAGAAGTAGAATGTGTATAGAAGAGAGCTGTGGAGCTATGTAAAAAGGGATGTAACTATGTATAGAGATGTATGGCTGTGCAGGAGAGAGATGTAGCTGGGGAGAGATATATAACTATGTGAAAAGAGATATAACTGTATGTAGAGATGTATGACTGTGCAGGAGAGAGAGGTATGTATATAAAGAGAGAGATGTAGCTGTATATAAAGAATGTAGCCATATGGAGACAGAGAGATTTTCAGAAAGAGAATTTTTAAGATGATGTAAAAGAGAAAGTTACTATCAGAAAATGTGTTTCCTTATTTACCCCTCAGATAGAAAAGTCTAGCCTTCACAGCATTCATGGATTTTTTTTTCATACCCTGGAGGCAGTCTTAAAGCAGGTTTCCTAAAGGCTGTCGATATGTCACCAAGCTGCTCAGTCTGTATAATTCACTTGTATGTATACATTTTCAAGGTAAACTACATAAAACTTAGCTGAAATGGCTTATGTTAATAACCAATAAGTGAAAATAAGTATAACTTTCTCCAGGTAACTTTATTGAGAAATGTGTTCAATGACAATTGAATGGGGATGAGGTAAGAAACCCACAAGTAAATAGTTTCATAATAAAATTTAGCTGCTTTTTCAGATTGTTTCTAGACTTTTTTAAAATTAGATTCTAGACTTTAGAAAATTGATTTGGAGCCAGGCATAGTGGCTTAGACCTTTAATCTCAGCACTCAGGAAGCAGAGAAAGGTAGATCTTTAACAGTTGGAGACCAGCCTGCTCTACATAGTGAGTTCCAGGACTACCAGGACTACATAATAGAGCTACTCCATCTCAAAACCGCTTGATTCAGTCAACCTTTCTAGCTTAACCATTTGTTCAGTTTGGTGACTGATCTTTTGAGTTCCCTCATCTAGTATTATTTTATTTACCTAAAGTATAAATATTTAGTTTGATAATAAACAAAGATATCATTTTATGAATTTTTGCTGAAGCAATGGTCTTAACAAGGTGGATAAGACGTTCTCCAAGTGAACATTTTGGGTTTTTTTATTTTAAATTTCTTTTCATTTTACATACCAACCACAGTTCCCCCTCCCCTCCTCCTATTCCCTCCCCCAACTTCCCCCACTGCAAACCCCCATCCATTCCTCAGAGAGAAGTCAAGAAAGTCTGGCACATCAAGTTGAGGTAGGACAAAGCTCCTCCCCCTGCATCAAAGCTGAGCAAAGTATCACACCATAGGAAATGAGCTCCAAAAAGCTAGTTCATGCACCAGGGATAAATCCTGGTCCCATTGCCAGGGACCCCACAAACAGACCAAGTCACACAACTGTCACCCACATTCAGAGGGCCTAGTTTACTCTCATGCAGACTCCCCAGCCCTCAGTCCAAAGTCCGTGAGCTCCCACTAGCTCAGGTTAGCTGTCTCTGTGATTTTTGCCATCATGATCTTGACCCCCTCCCTGCACATACAATCGCTCCTCCCTCTCTTCAACTGGACTCCAGGAGCTTGGCACAGTGCCTAGCTGTGGATCTCTGCATCTCTTCTATCAGTTACTAGATGAAGGCTCTATGATGACACTTAGGGTAGTAAGGAATCTGATTACAGAGGAAGGCCAGTTCAGGCACCCTCTCCACTATTGATAGTAGTCTAAGCTGGGGTCATCCTTATGGATTCCTGTGAATTTCCCTAGCACCAAGTTTCTCCCTAATCCCGTGATGGCTCCCTCTATCAAGATATCTCTTTCCTTGCCCTCACTCTCTATCCCTCCCCCTGCTTGACCACCCTTGTTTTCTTAGAGTATCAGTTCAATCTACTTTCTTTAAGGTTTATCTTCACATAAAAGAAGGCTGTAATCAAGAAAATAAAAAGCAGAAAATAGTGACAAGGATATAGGAGGAAGAATCCTTATATATTCTTATGGGAATATAAATTAGTCCTGCTATTATAGACACACAGAAATTTGAGCTAATATGTGATTCAGCTATAAAATCCCTGGGTCCCCAGCTGAAGGAACCTAAGCTAACACACAACAGAGGCACCTGCATATCTGTGGACTCTTCACATTTGCAGAGTCACAGATTCAACCTAGATGTCCTTCAACAGATAAAGAAAGAAAGAAAACGTGGCGTATATACATGATGGAGTATTATTTAGCCATAAATAATCATAAAAATATATCATTTTCAGGAAAATGGATAGAACTGGATATCATCAAATTCAGTGAAATGAGCCAGTTCAAAAAGACATGAGTCCCACACTTCTTCTATTACACAGAATCTAGTTTTTTGTTTTAGCTGAGACTTGAAAGTAGAAAGACTATTTAGGAAAGGGGAGAGGGACAATGGGGAAACCAAAGGAGACAAAAGAGAATAATGAGAAATAAAAGTGATCAAATTACATTGTACACCTGCATGGAAATGACATAGTGAAATTCATTATTTTGGACAAATACTATACACTTAAATTTTTTTAAGAAACAAAGAAAAGAAAAAAATGTTTGGATGCTAATAAGTGCATCCATCATCCAAAGTTCAGGATTCTTTGACTAATATCAATATATGCATGAGATGGCCTCCCCAGACAAACACAGCCTCATGTGATGTATGTGCCTGATACTATGACTTCAGCCCCACAAACACTCCATGTTGTCCCAACTGTTAAGTACTATTATATCTTTATCATTCCGAAGTATGAACCACAGATTTGCATTCCCATGAGTTGGATGCCTGTATTCACTGGAATCCTGGAATGCATGATGCTAGTGAATTGTCCAAATGTAGCTATGAAATAACTAGTCTTATATCTGAATTCTCACTGTGTTCTTTCTAAATCTTCAACGGCTCTTGGTTTATTTGAGAAGTTTTTGCTACTTCTCAAACTCACTCAACTAGAACTCGTTGTCTTTCCCAAGACTCTTCACATCTGTACTGAAAATATTATCTCTTCATTTTGATTTGTGGTATGGTTTCTCCAGCTGGAATTTGTTTTATGACACAGCTATATTCCAACCCTGAAATTCATGTTTTCTTACTAAAAACTACTTAACAACCAAAGTGAGTGTCTTTTCACTAACAATATTAATTGAGAGGATAATTTGTGGCAATTTCTCAGCAAGCAATCTGTCCATCAGCAGTCTTTTTCTTTGCTTCATGTGAAGCCTACCATCACAGGTGACATTCTACATTCCTACAATGCATAATAGCTCCCTAGGGAACCAGACTAAAGGGTTGACAAAATTAATTAGTCAGACACGCACTCATTTTTCTATCTCTGGGGATGATTATTGCTATGTTTCCCTTTTACAGATTCCTCTAGTATTATACTCCAAAATAGGCAAAATGTGTCTGTGGCTTTTAGGGAGACTTTTGAAAAGCAATATGACTAAAATATATCAGAAAATCAAAATATATACAACATTTGTATGACATGACAGAAATTTTGGAAGTATGGTGACTCAATTTTTCTCATCCTTACTAATTGGTATTTAAATTAGAAAGAGATGATTCATTACAATGAAGAACCTTTTAAAGTGCTTAAATTTTAATAATTAAATGATTTTACAAAAGTGACAGTCTGATAAAAGGGATAAGAGTGAAGTAACATTTCCTTGCCTAAAACAGTTTATTTCCTTGATTACAGATAATCAGCAAAGCATATTGGGACTATGCTTGGAAAAAAAGATGAAATCGAGTATGTATGTAGTCTACATCTACACTGCATTTACCTTTATAAATCAAAGAAATCAACTATTATTTTTTATTATGTTGTGGAGACATCTTGTCAATTCTTGCCTTAGCATTTCTGCCTAGATAGTCCTCAATTTGTTGCAGCATGGTTCTAGAATATACAGCACCAGCCTCACAAGAGATATTTTCCTAGCTAGCAAAAAAAAAGAACCTTTACATGGTGCTTCCTGTTATGCTAGAGAGGGTGTGGAGCAAGGGGAACACTCCTCCACTGTTAATGGGAGTGCAAACTTGTACAGCCACTTTGGAAATCAATATGGTGGTTTCTCAGAAAATTGGGAAATCAATCTACCTCAAGACTCAACTATATCACTCTTGGACATATACCCAAAGGAAGCTCAATTATATCACAAGGACACTTGCTCAACTATGTTCATAGCAATGTTATTTGTAATAGCCAGAACCTGGAAACAACCTATGCAACCTGAAGCTTTTATGTGTCCCACCTGACCCCACAGCAGCTTATAAAATAATCATTCAGAAGCTTAATTTTAATTACAAACTGTTTGGTCTACGGCTCAGGCTTGTTGCTAGCTACTACATCTTAAATTAACCCATTTCTATTAATCTATGTAATGCCACTTGTCTTATGGCTTTACTTGTGTTCTATTACATCTTGCTCCCCCTAGCAGCTTGCCGTATCTCTTCTACTCTTCCTTTCTTCTCGCATCTTTCTTGTGTTTCCTGCTTGGCTATATCTTGTGTTGCCATAGGCCAAAACAGCTTATTTATTAACCAATAATAGCAACACATATTCATAGCATACAGAAAGAATATCCCACAGCACTTCCCCTTTTCTGTCTAATCAAAAAAGAAAATTTTAATTTTAACATAGTTGTGATGATATATTGTGCACCCTAATAAGCCTTGCCTGAGGATCAGAGGACAGAGCCAGCCATTAGATTAGACATAGAGGCCAGACAGTGGTAGCACACACCTTTAATCCTATCACTCAGGAGGCAGAGATCCATCTGGATCTCTGTGAGTTCAAGGCCACATTGGAAACAGAGCCAGGCAGTGATGGCACACACTTTTAATCTCAGTACTGGAAGCACACACACCTTTAATCCCAGGAAAAGTGTGGAGAAAGGTATACAAGGTGTGAGGAAACAGGAACTAAGGCAGTTCAGCTGAGACCCTTTCGGGTGAAGACTCAGAGGCTTTCAGTCTGAGGATATAGGATCGGCTGAGGAGTTGGCAAGGTGAGGTGGGCTGTGGCTTGCTCTGCTTCTCTGATCTTTCGGCTTTCACCCTGATATCTGGCTCTGGGTTTTTTATTTAAAAGACCATCTAAGATTCTAACAACACATAGTAAAATTATATATAGCAAAACAGTTATCATGCAAGAATTACAGTTATAATGTCTAGTCTATTTGTATTTGGCAAAAATAAAGAAAATATTCTGTCATCTATCCTATTTTGTGAGTCTAAAGTTTTATATCTAATTTACCTTTTATCAAAACCAAGGAAAACAATTATAACTATCTAGTCTTCAACTCCATCAAAGACACTAGAAGGATATAATATTATCTAGGTAAATAGGAAGTGCATTGTAAGCAACTTCTGAAATTCTAGAAATGACAGAGACATCTGGCTGCCTGGACAGTCACCCAAATTTCCTCTGTAATGTTGGGGCATCTAGGTCTACAAGCCTAGAGAATCTGGAAGACTTTTCAGTGGACCAAGAAACTTGAAGGACTGTTCCACCTAATGGCAAAGTTTGTCAGTCACTTTCCTCTGTGTCCTGCAGAATGTCTGAGCTATTAGTAAGCTTGGAAGATGTATTGTTTAGCTTTCAAAACTCCAGAAGATGTAAAGGCAGGCATGCAGTATGAATTGGAATAGAATTAGATGAGGGATCTGCAATTTATGCCAAAGCATTCCTGTAAATGGAAATTTCTGTCCCTCCAGCAATCCCCAAATACCTGGCAGCCACTTCCCAAATAATTGACTTGAAGGCTTAGTATTACTTATAAATGCTCAGCCGGTAGCTCAAGCTTATTACTAACTAGTTCTTACACTTAAATTAACCCATAATTCTTATCTATATTTAGTCACATGGCTTGGTACCTTTTCTCAGTATGGTATTCTCATCTTGCTTCCTCTGTGTCTGGCTGGTGACTCCTGAATCTGCCCTTCCTCTTCCCAAAATTCTCCTAGTCTGATTGTCCCGCCTATACTTCCTGCCTGGCTTCTGGTCAATCAGTGCTTTATTAAACCAATTCGAGTGACAAATCTTTACAGTGTACAAGAGCATTATTCCACAGCACTCCCCCTTTTTCATCTAATCAAAAAGGAAGATTTTAACTTTAACACAGTAAAATTGCATAAAACAGTTATCAAGCAAGAATTACTGTTACAATATTTAGTCTATTTGTATTTGACAAAATCAGAGACATTCAATTATCTATCTTATCTTGATGAGTTCAAAGTTTCATACCTTTGAGTTTACCCTTTTTTCATGTACCAGTCTCTTCTAACCCTAAAACAATCACTATAAACAAAGCAAAATCTTCTCTGTCTCTTGTAGTGGACAAGAGCTGAACCAAGCACCCAAATAAAAAGTGATCATTCTCTTGGAGATGTGTGAAAATAACATTGTGAGATTAAGGTGGTCATAGTGTGTTCAAGGTCTTTCTAAATAAGTAAAACTTCAGTTGAGACTTCAGTAATGAAAATTTATATAGGCATGTAATAACAATTAGTAAAAAAAAAGAGAGAGAGAGAGAACATCAATTTGAAGGAGAGTGTGAAGGAGCATATAGGAGGATTTGAACAAAGGAAGTGGAATTGATAGATGCAATTAAATTATAATTAAAAAAATAAACAAAAAATAAGAATTTTAAAAAGAAAAGCCATGTGTGGATAGAGCTGTGGTGGAGTTATAGTGCATGAGAAAAGAATGAATTTTAAAAGTATTTAAAGAAAAGAGAAGAAAAAGAAGATTCACAGTTGGATTAAGCAATGAGGGTTGGTTGGTGATTTCAATAGGAGTAGAGAGGTAAGGACAAATGGAGAAAGTGAGATAAAAGTGAGGATAGTAAGTGTCAACCAGAGGGCATCAGGGGCTGAGGGGGAAGTCCAGGTTGTTTCAGACAACACAGAGGTCATATTTATTCTACCACCAGACTTCTCATTCCCAGACTAATAATACTTAAAAGACTGAACTCTGTTTGGGGTCCTACTCAGTACAGCTGCACTGACATGAGAGAAACAGGTTGGCAGAATCCCAGTCCTTCTTACAGAAACCTCTAAAGTAACCACACAGGCAATGGCCTCACTAGAACACTTCCACTTGCAAAGCAAACCAAGCATGAGGAGCAATATGACTAAGTCAAGATTCAATTATTAACTAAGAGTATCTGCCAGAAGTGTCTTTATTTAACAGGTATATGAGATTTCATACACAGGAAAAATGTCCCAGGGGAGAGTCCACATATGAGGCAGGGAGGCCCTCAAGCTTCATGTCATCTGTGACCAAGAAAATACAAATAGAAGGCCATTGAACCCAGGAGAGGGAGCAAGAAAGATGGAAGCAGGGTCAGCCATTAGTTTATTTTAGGAAAAAGAGGATGGATACAGCCAACATTGGAGACAGACACAATTATCTCACCCAATGACACTACCATAGCTCAGAGCCTCCAAAGTCCCCTGGGGATGAAGTCACTATACCAACCTCAAAATAGTTGTAGGCACCACAGAGGCTGACTTTCAAGGAGGAAGAATGAGAGGGTAGCCTTCCCTATGCTCAGCATCTCTTGCCCTAACTGGGTGACCACTTTTACATATCCTAGGTAAGGACCACACATAATGCAATACACACTTTGGCTTTTGTTTGATAAAACTAGGCTGCCAGAAAGAGAAAGAGAAGGCAAAGGGCAGAGCAGGACCCACTTAGAACCCTGTGTTTGGGGGACCAATACCTGTTCCTGGTCACAGGAGAAAAGAATCCTGGAGAGTGATTTTGAGTCTTGACTGTTTTCTTTACAGATGTATGATCTAGATGTCACATCTTGGTGAGGAGAAAAATCTCAAAAGGGTATAGGGAACAGTGGGGAATTTCTTCCAGATAAAATTGCACATAACAGAGAAAAGTTGATGTATTTACAAACAGACAATGCAAACATTTGATGTGTAAGGTAAGCAAATACACTGTTGTCGGGAAGACATGCCATGTGATGTGTTGTGATTATATGCTGTGTATTTCATGCTGTGTAGGGTGAAACAATGGGTTGCATGTGGGTCTGAGAATTTCCATGTGGCCTGCCAGGTGGTAATCATAGCTTCCATATGTCTATGACCAACATCTTTTAGGGTCCTCCTAATGGTCTCCTTCTCAGGGTTTACAGACAGAGCTACCTGCATTCTACTTTTCTGTCCTACACTTGCCTGATGAATGTTCACTCTCTCTGTCTCTGTCTCTGTCTCTCTCTCTCTCTCTCTCTCTCTCTCTCTCTCTCTCTCTCTCTCTCTCTCTCTATCACACACACACACACACACACACACACACACACACACACACACAGTGCAGGGATGAGGTGTTGAGGATCTCGTATCCACCTCTTAGATGGCATATTGAGGCAAAATTTAGTCAGAGAATTGAGTGAAGAAATGATCACAATGTGTCAAAGGTAACATGGAAATGGAAGGGAGGACAGACTGGCTTCCTCAGCTTTCGTTCAGAAGGAAGATTGGGATTGCTTTCAGCAAATCTTAAGGAGATTTTTAATAAATACATAATGCAGCAGGACACACAGACACACAAAAATGTCTACACAACCAATACTTCCATTTCTGGAAATTAACCCTAGAAAAATGTTAACAAAAGTAAATGGAGATACTCACAAAGATGTTGTTTACATCACATATAATCCCCACAAAATGGAACAATTTAAGCTGCAAAAGTATGCATTGAGTTTATTAAGTGTTATTGGAGAAAATCAATAGATTAATACAAGAACTGGTATTTTTATTGTTATTGTTTGGGGTTTTGTTTTGTTTTGTTTTTTATTTTATTTTCAAGGACCATTTGGATCACTATGTGATTTTGTGGTAAAATGCCTATAGGAAATATTGAAATGATTGGAAGAAGGCAAAATAATGTGCATACTATAGTTATAAGCATAACACTCTAAGTGTTCAGCAGAACAAAGGCTTGAGAGTGTTTACAGGAAAGATTCAGCAAAGGTGATCAAAATCACAAATTTCTTCATGCTAAATATTTCTTAAATATTTTAATTGAAAAAATAACACTTGAAATCTTTTAAAACAGAGGCTCTATTACATGTTATCTAAGTGGATGTGGGCACTGGGAAGATCCATGATCACTGAGGTTAGATACTTCTGTTCAAACTTGCTCCATGCAAGTTCGTTTTTCTAAAGTAAATGGCTTAAATACACAATTCTGGCTCTGCTACCCCACTATCTGATCTTAGGCTGGGAGTTTAAACCTAGGGCTCTAGTTCCTTTTCTACAATGACAATTAGATTAGTACTCATGTTTGTATACAGACAACTGAGAAACCACAGAACTCCCAGCATGTAGCAATCTCTAAATGTAACCTTTAGGCAAGCTAAATGGTGAAAGGACAAAGGGCAATGAAGGTTAGGTCCATGAGCAACGGCACAAACTACAACCCTCTTTCCCGAGTTAGAAAGTAAGTAAGCAAATGGTTAGACTGAACTCATATAGGATATGGCCACAGAGAATCAATGGTTGATAAACCTTAGGACCCATGGTTTCTGGAAACTGAAGACACAATGTTCTGTCTTTTCTTAACTAGTTACCTAACTTTAAATTAGTCATTTAATCTTTCTGTTCATTTAATCTGTCCCCATCTGTATAACTGGGATTCATTAAGCCATCTTGCATATATCTGGGGAAGACTTCACATTTCTAGTACTGTGCTAGTTAAATTAACCTCTGTGATACTTGATAACTTAGTGGCTATGAACACAGACTCTAGAGTTGGAAAGACTTAGACTTGAGCCCAATCTTACTTACTATGTAAATGGCTTGGGCAAAGTTACTGAGGCTGTCTACGATTTCATTCCCTCATCTTCAAAAAGGAGAAAAAAGAGTCCGGCAGTGGTGGCACACACCTTTAATTCCAGTACTCAGGAGGCAGAGGCAAATGAATCTCTGTGAGTTCAAGCCCAGCCTGGTTTACAGAATGAGTTCCAAGACAAGCTCCAAAGCAACACAGAGAAACCCTGCCTCCAAAGAAAGAAAGAAAGAAAGAAAGAAAGAAAGAAAGAAAGAAAGAAAGAAAGAGGAAAAAACAAGAGAAAAGGAAGGTTTTATACTGCATTGTATCAGTGATTTGATGAATATTAAGCCTTAGGCAAAGTACACTGTAGCAATGAGGCACCTTGGAAACATTAGCAACTTCTCCCCACCATGTCCTGCAGGATCTCACACTGGAAGAAACACTAGGAAGTCCTGGGTCTGTGTATGTATCTCATGAGAGAATGAATAAAAAAAAGATCTCTTCAAAAAATATTTTTTTCAAGTAGTTTGGGACTGTCTGATAAAAGAGAGGTTAGAATGTCAATAAGCCACTATATATGTGTCCAAACACACTGTAGTTAAGACTTTTCCTATAGCCAGAAGAGGCCAATGCGGGAAAGAACTGCCTCAGCCCACTACTGTTCAAACACACCAAAAAAAAAAAAAAAAAAAAAAAACCTTTCTAAAATGTTTTACATAAAATGTTAATGTTGTTCATAGAAATACTTAACCCTAAATGTCTTTTTTAATCCTGAAATGCCATGGATAAATATTTCTAAGTATAAGGAACACACATGCTGCCACGGGGATTAAACTGAAGCCTCAAGGATAAGTGGGATTTTAACCCATACTGAGTGTGCTAGGACAGTATAAAGTGTTTAGCTGATCACAAGGACTTAGATGAAAAGAAAGGAATAGGGGCAGGTGCCAGAATCCCTAATTATGATGTGTCTATGCTGTGATGTAACAAATATTCACATTATTATAGATCATCTTCAATCCTAGGCACATTGTGATGATCATTAGACACTACCTTGGGACCGTCCCTTTCGTGGCCATTTGAGTTTCAGTGTGTTGAGTACAAACGGCAAAACAACTGCTTCACTTAAAGCACAAAGCTGGGTATCTCCATGTGGAAGGCGAGACAGAGAAAGTGAACATGGATGAATATACAGGCTTTGGAGTACAGGCAGGGATCAAATCACAGCCGTGCTGTTTCCTCATTATTAGTTCAGACGAGTTTAATCTCTGAGATCCAAGGCCCATCTGAAAATGAAGACACCAGCTGTCTTGGATTTGAGAAGGAGTTGTGTGGAAAGTATTTTACTGCATTACAGAAATGTTATTTCTCTTTCTTAGCTGTGCAAAGCTCATGCTCTGTCTGGAGCAATGGCTGAGGAAAACCAAACTGCAACTCCTGAGTTCCTCCTGTTGGGGTTCTCTGACCTCAGAGCCCTTCAAGGACCACTGTTCTGGTTGGTGCTTCTGGTCTACCTGATAACTTTGCTGGGCAACTCACTGATCATCTTTCTTACGCAAGCCAGCCCTGTGCTACACTCCCCCATGTACTTCTTCCTACGCCATCTCTCCGTAGTAGAGCTCCTCTACACCACCGACATTGTGCCCAGAATCCTGGCTGATCTGACCTCCTCTCACCCCCAGACCATTTCCTTCTGGAGCTGTGCAGCCCAGATGTATTTCTTCATTGTCCTGGGCATCTCAGAGTGCTGCCTACTCACAGCCATGGCCTACGACCGTTATGCAGCCATCTGTCAGCCCCTGCACTACTCCACCCTAATGAACCAGCGGGCCTGTGCAGCCATGGTGGGAACCTCATGGATCATGGGCATCATCACAGCTACTACTCATTCTTCCCTCATCTTCACTCTGCCTTTCCCCAGACGCCCCATCATTCCACACTTCCTCTGTGACATCCTCCCAGTACTGAGGCTGGCAAGTGCTGGGAAGCGCAGGAGCGAAATCTCCGTGATGACAGCCACTGTGGTGTTCATCATGATCCCCTTCTCTCTGATAGTCACTTCTTATGCCCGCATCCTGGGAGCCATCCTGGCCATGGCTTCCACCCAGAGCCGCCGCAAGGTCTTCTCTACCTGCTCCTCCCACTTGCTTGTCGTCTCCCTCTTCTTTGGAACGGCCAGTATCACATACATCCGGCCCCGAGCAGGCTCTTCTGTCACCGCAGACCGCATCCTTAGTCTCTTCTACACAGTTGTCACACCCATGCTCAACCCCATCATCTACACCCTCCGTAACAAAGAGGTAACAGGAGCCCTGAAACACATGATGAGGAGATAGGTTCCCTAACCCTGAGGGGAACTGGAGGGTTCCTCTCATTCACTGTTCCTCCTCCCAGCATTCAGGTGTTCAACTTAAACTTCAGCCTAATAGAATCCTTAAAGAAACCTCAAATAAGTAAGTTCTCTTGGTAGAAAGTGCTGGAATTGAGACACAGATATATATCTTACTTCCTACTCCATACCCCAGATACTCTCTCAGACCAGGTGTTACTAGGAAACAGCAGAATGGAAGAGATCCTTGACTTGGGAAAAGAACACCCTCTAGATTGTCCCGTACCCTGGGCAAGGTGCCAGAGAATTGTGTAAGTCATGAAGGCAGGTTTCTATGAACTTGACCTCCAATGGACCCCTAGAACCTGGAGGAATTAACCTGCTTTGGGTTACATTTCTTCTACTTGTGTGAGCCTTTGTCTGCTTAGTGATACATTTGCTCTAGGGTCTCCTTCAAGAGGGTGTCTGAGGGTACTAGTCACACAATTCCGCTCCCAAGATAACACTGTGAAGGAAGTCAGGTTAGTCTAATACGAGGCTCTGGAGTTGGAGAAACCTTTTTCCAGGAGACCCTTCCAACAGCCCTTCTGCTTCACAGACATTCCTCCTCTGGAGGAATAACAACCACAGGAATCCTCTGTATTCCCACCTGTCTCCTCATCTAAGTCTATTTCCATAGAGCCTCCTGTTCCCACAAAGTCTTCTTATATCTCTGTGTCTTTTCAAAAGCAATTATTTCAGAAATTTTTCATACATATCTTACCCATCATGTCCACCTAGCAAGTTCCCATTCATCCTGTAATGCTCAACTCAATTAATTCATCCTTGAAATCTGCTGCCTAAACACATCTCGTTACTACATTATGCCACAACTATTATAAACCTTTTGCAAAAATTGTAATTATTTTTAGAGTTTTTCATTTACTGTATATAGCAAGTGCTAATATATGAATGGCACTTAAAGGAAAACTGAAATGGCTTTTAATTTAGTAAATTTAGTACATTCTTTTACTTTATAGTTATAAGAAAATAAAATACACAACAATAGAGAAGTCTTTTGATGTTGATTTTATATAAGACTTCCCAAAAACTTGCTTTTATGAACATAAATTTTGTTCTTGAAATTTTTAAAACATTGCTTCTTTGGTATATCTCTTGGTATATATCTAAAGGATTAGGTCAGCATACCCCAAAGAGATACATGTACACATGTTTATTGTGATACTATTCATAATAGATAAGAATCAATTGAGGAATCCATCAACAGATGAATAGATAAAGAAAATGTGGTGTATATACACAATGGAGCTTTACTCAAACATAAAGAATAAAATTAAGCTATTTGGAGGATAATGGATATTACTGGGGATCATTATGTTAAGGAAGATAAGCAAAATTCAGATAAATATACTTTCACTCACATACAGAATATATGTACTTTAGATGTAAGACACTAAAATAGAGGTAGGACCATTTGGAAGGAGAAAATGTACCATCAGGTGGGGGAGAGAACAGACAGTAATGGGAGGAGTAAATATGATCAAAGTACATTATATTCACGTATAAAAATGTGATAGTAAAAACCCACTGTTTCATACAAAAATATGGTAATTAAAAAGAAGTAAAACATGTTAAGAGAAAAGTTTAAATGCATTTAAAATATAAGAAAGACTTGCAAGGTCTAGGAAGCAGAAGCTTACTTCAGAAACTGCAAAAAATATTCACGAGTATCATGAATCACTACCATCATTTGCTCTTGCATTCTGGATGCTTCTCTTGATTCATATATATTTTTAATATACCAGAATTTTTGTTTCCCTCTTTCCATAAAAGATTATCTTCTGGCACATAAATGGTACAGTTCCCTACAGACTCCAACTCATTTTTAAAGAGTTCTTGCTTTTAATTTTAAATTTGATGGTAGCTATTGAGACATAGTTGATATATAAGAAGCTGCATTTTAAGGCACATAATCATCCATGAACCCATCATCACAATCAAGTTGATTAAAAAAAATCCAACAGCTCCAAACCACTGCCTTTCTCCCAATTATCTTTGTTCTGTAATTTAAAAAGAAGGTTTAGCACGAAATCTACACTTACAAAACATTAAGTGAACCACATACTATTGCCAACTATGAGGATACTGTTTTTGTTTTGGGTTTTTTTTTTGGTTTTGTTGTTGTTGTTGTTGTTGTTGTTGTTGTTTTTCTTTTTCCAAGACAGGGTTTCTCTGTGTAGTTTTGCGCCTTTCCTGGAACTTACTCTGTAGCCCAGGCTGGTCTCGAACTCACAAAGATCCACCTGGCTCTGCCTCCAGAGTGCTGGGATTAAAGGTGTGCACCACCACCACCCGGTGAGGATACTGTTATGCTGTAGATCTTTAGGATTTATTCAACTTGATAACTAAAATGATGCAATCATTGGCCAAAAACTTCCAATTTCTCTAATTCCTCACATCTGACAATTAGCATTCTACCCTCTGTTCTGAGCTGGATTACAGTGACTCCTACATTATTTATCATTCTATGACCTAATATTTTGGTTTAGAAGTGTCTTCCAAATTCATTTGTGTGTTGCATATGTCAAGATTTCCTGATAACTTAAAGTTGAATAATATTACATTTTATATATTTCATGCATTTTCTTTTAAATTATTTCTTTATTCACTAATCTTCAGATAGACATTTAGATAATTTATGTCTTCCAGTATAAATGATGAAAATATGTGAATATAAAAATGCTTAGTGAAGGTCATTTTTTGTAAATATATCCAAAGTGGGATTTCTGGGTCATATAGTTATTCTGTTTTCAGTGTTTTCAGGAACTGTTGTCTTGTTCTCTGTAATGATGGAACCACTTAACCTTCCCATTAGCCATGTATTTGTTGTTATTGTTGTTGTTTGTTGTTATCATTATTGTCACAGAGACAAAGTCGAACTGTACCTTCAGACTGGCTTATGATCCTTCAGCATCAGCCTCCTCAGAGCTGAGATTACAGGCCTGAGCACTGTACCCCCTGTGTATTTGGTTTGCATTTTCCCAATGATAAGAGACGTTGAGAAACTGTCCCCAAGCAAAGTGACTCTCTGAGTATATTCAGGTCCACTGCCTGCTTTATCAATTGAGATATTTTATCCTTTTAAATTGGTAGGGTCCCTTGAATATTTTGTAAATTAACTGCTCACCTACTATGTTTATGAGTATTTTCTTGATCCCATGAGTTGACTTACTCACTATTGTTTCCTTCGCTACACAGAATCTTTTCAGTTTGTGGCTTTGTCTATTGTCTATTTTTGCTGAGCTTATATATAAAACCAGCAAAACACTAGACGCTTCATTTTATGAAGATTTCTGTGTCTATTTTTCCCTAGGAATTTCTGTTTGTGTGCTAGGTTTAAGTCTTTAATCTATTTTACTTGCTTCCACAGAAAGGGACTGTATAGAGATAGGCTTTGCACCCTGACTCAATGCTCTTTTCTTCACATTTATACATCCCTTGTTTTGTACCTAATTTTAATAGATTATATTATTTATTGATTCTGCTTATATATATTTATTAGTTTTATTTTTGTGTAAAATGTAAGGTAAATTGCTGTGGAACAACTTTCATACACTTATGTATTACTCTCATTGCTTAATAAAGAGTTGACTGGCCTATAGCTGGGCAGGAAGAGACTGGGCAGTAGAATCAGACTTGGAAGACACTGGGAAGAAGGAGGGTGGAGTCTAAAGACACAGAGGAAGCAGGATGTATAGAGGAAGCAGGATGTATAGAAACTGAAGTTACAAGCCATGAGCCATGTGGTAAAACCTGGATAAGAAATATGGATTAATTTAAGTTGTAAGAGCTAGTTAGTAACAAGCCTAAGCAATTGGCCAAATATTTATAATTAATATTAAGTCTCTGTGTGGTTATTTGGGAGCTGGCCAGCAGTCCCAACAAAAATTCTTCCTACAGTAAATATCCAATTTGATTTCTTTGAATGTGAATATCCAGTTTTCTCAATTCTACTTATCATAGAAACTAACCCTTCTCATTGTGGATTTTTGGTAACTTGTGAAAGATCAGTTTCCTGTGCATTCATAAACTTATTTATGTGTTCTCCAGTCTATACAATTGGTTTACATATTGCTCTCTATACTAATACCATACTATAGTAGCTTTCACATATATTTTGAAATCAGGAAGTCTAATATCCCCAACTGTGTTATTCTTTCTCAAGACTGATTTAAATATTCAAATTTTGTAGTCATATTTTGTGTTCTAACAAATAAAACTTATCTGGGGATGAGAACAGAGCTAGTCACTAGATTAGACATAGAGGCCAGACAATGGTGACACGCACCCTTAATCCTATCACTGGGAGGCAGAAATCCATTTGGATCTCTGTGAGTTCAAGGCCACACTGGAAACAGCCAGGCAGTGGTGGCACACACCTTTAATCCCAGGACTTGAGATCTCATATCTTTGCTAGGGAAGGGCATATGCATTTAATTCCAGGAAGTGATAGCAGGAAGCCGAAAGGTACATAAGGTGTGAGGACCAGGAACTAGAAGCTTTTAGCAGCAGTTCAAATGAGACCCTCAGCAGTGAGGACTCAGAGGCTTTCAGTATGAGGATTTGTGGAAACAGGGTCAACTGAGGAGTTGGCGAGGTTGGCTGTGATCTTTCTCTGATCTTTCAGTTTTCACCCAAATATCTGGCTCCAGGTTTTTCATTAATAAGACCATTTAGCAATTCATCTTACAAAACTTTGGCAGTCTATACCATTTTTCCTTCTATGAAAAATATTATTCAAATTTTGGCAGGAATTGCACTTAATCTATAAAATACATTGCATAAAATGGACATTGAAACATTAAGTCAAGTCCATCTATTTCTTTTCTAATTCACTCATGAAAAGTTTAACCAACAAATCTTTCATCTTCTTATTTAAATTCATTTTATTATATTAATATTATTGTAAATGAGATCACGTACTTGATTTTTTACAAAGTGTTTGCTTTTGTACGTTGATTTTATATCTTGATGCTTTATTGAGTTTGTTTATTGATTCTAACAAATTGTGTGTGTGTGTGTGTGTGTGTGTGTGTGTGTGTTAGAGAGAGGGGGGAGAGAGGGAGAGAGAGAGAATCTGCTCATTTGTCCATGTGAGTGACCCTATGAAAACAGACATCCTACCTGAACCTATGTGAAAGCCCACAGAAAGACTATGCACTTGTATATTAGTTCTATTATAAATAATTACCAAATCATCCTACTCCTCTCATTTTTATTCTTAAAATATAACTTTGGTTTTGTTTTTTAACCTTTTATATATTTATTGTGTGTGGGTAGAAAATCTGAATATGTATGCATGTGGGTGTGTGCTGTGGTGTATATGTGAAGGGCTAAAGACTGCTTGTGAGAGGTGGTTCTCTCTTACCACCATATGAATTTTTGTTTTAGTTTGGTTTTGGTTCTTCATACTATTCTGATATGTTTGTTTTTATCTTCTTATATTTTGTTTCATTTTATTATTATCCTTAGAAGCCTGTTTGTTTTCTAAAAGGAGACAGAAAGGGAGTGGATCTGAATGAGAGGAGAGGTGGGAAGGAACTGAGGGGAGTAGAGGAAGGGGAAACTGTAATAATAATATATTGTATAAAAATCTATTTTCATTTAAAAAACATTATACACATCTTTCATTTGCTCAGTTAGAGCTATCCCGAGATATTTTTGAGGCTATTGTGAAAGGTGCTCTTTTCCTGATTTCATTCTCAGTGTATTTGCCATTTGTACATAGGAAAGTTACTGATTTTGTATTTTAATTTTGTATCCTGCTACTTTGTTGAAAGTGTTTATCAGCTCTAGAAGTTTCCTGGTAGAATATTTAGGATGTCTTATTTATGAAAAGATGGTGATCTATGAATAAAAATACTTTGAATTCTTCCTTTCCTATTTGTATATCCTTGATATCCTTCAGTTGTCTTATTATTCTAGCTAAGAATTCAGATATTGTCCTGACTGGGTGTAGAAAAAGTGAACATCCTTTTCTTGTTCCTGATTTTAGTGTAATTCATTTAAGTTTCTCTCTGTTTGAGGTGATATTGGCTGTGGGCTTATTGTCAATTCCCTTTATTATGTTGAGATATGTGTCTTGCGTCCCTAGTCTCTCTAGGACTTTTATCATGAAAGGATGTTAGATTTTTGTCAAAGAGGTTTTTCAAAACTAATGAGATGATCCTATGGTTTTTGTCTTTCAGTCTGTTTATGAGGTGAATTTCATTTACTGATTTGTGTATATTGAACCATTCCTGCATCTCTGGTATGAAGATAACTTGATCATGGTGGATAATCTTTTTATATATTCTTGAATTCAGTTTGCAAACAATTAAGAATTCTTGCATCTATATTCATAAAGGTTATTTTTTTACTTAGTCTTTATGTGTTTGGGGTATCAGTGTAATTGTAGTTTCATAAAAATAATTTGAAAATTCTCCTTCAGTTTCCAGTTTGGGAAATAAACCGAGGAGTATTAGCATTAATTCTTTGATGGTATGTTAGAATTGTGTGCTGAATCCATCTGTCCCTGGGCTCTTTCTTTTTCTTTTTGGTTGGGAGATTATTTAATTATTACTCCTTTTTGACTGGTGGCTATGAGCTTGTTTAAATTGCTTGTATGATCTTGATTTCACTTTGAAAAGTCATATGTATCAAAAAGTTTATCCATTTCTTTTATGTTTTCCAGTTTGGTAAAATACAGATTTTCTTTAAGTATGTTCTTATGATTCTCAAGATTTCTTTGGTGTCTGCTATACTGTCCCCTTTTTATCTCTAATTTTATTAATTTGGATATCTTTCTCCATCTTTTGACTAATTCAGCTTGGGATTTTGTCAATGTTCTTGATTTTTCTCAAAGAACTAACTCTTCATTTCATTGTTTTGTTTGTTTGTTTTATTCATCTCAACCCTAAGTTTTTTTATTTATTTTATATACCAACAAGTTTCCCCTCACTCCTCTCCTCCAATTCCCTCCTCCCATCTCCTTTTTATCTCTCCCTACCCCAGGCTTGCTCATATAATCCCTCCTCCCTCTCTTCAACTGGACTCCCAGGGCCCAGCCCAGTGCTTGACTGTGGATGTCTGCATCTGCTCCCATCAATTACTGGATGAAGGTTCTATGATGACAGTTAGGGTAGTCACCAATCTGATTACAAGAGAAGGCCAGTTCAGGCACCCTCTCCACTATTGCTAGGAGTCTTAGCTGGAGTCATCCTTGTGTATTCTTGGGAGTTTCCCTGACACCATGTTTCTCCCTAACCCCATTATGGCCCCCTCTATCAAGATATCTCTTTCATTGCTCTCTCTCTCCATCCCTCCCCCATCCCAATTCCCCATGTTCCCATCCCCCATTCCCTACCCTTTACCCTCCCACCCCCAGTTTACCCAGGAGATCTCATCTATTTCCCCTTCCCAGGGCAATCCATGCATCCTTCTTAGGGTCCTCCTTGTTACCTAGCTTCTCTGGGGCTGTGGATTATAGCCTGGTTATCATTTGCTTTACATCTAATATCCACTTATGAGTGAGTACATACCATGTTTGTCTTCCTGGGTCTGGGTTACCTCACTCAGGATGGATTTTTTTTCTAGTTCCATTTATTTGCCTGAAAATTTCATGATGTCATTATTTTTTACTGCTGAATAATACTCCATTGTGTAAATGTACCACATTTTCTTTATCCATTCTTCAACAACCCTAAATTTGATTATTTCTTCCCATCTACTCTTTTGGATATTACTTCTTGTTTTAGAGTTTTCAAATGTGTTATTAGGATACTAATAAGAGATCTCTCCAATTTTTATAGAGGCACTTAGTTCTATGAATTTGCCTCTTAGAACTCCTTCACTGTGTCTCTTAGGCTTGGGTATGCCGTGTTTTTATTTGAATTTAATTATAAAATATTTTTAGCTTCCTCATGATTTCTGGCTTGACTAAATTTTCATTCAGTATTGAGTTGTTCAGTATTTCCATGAGTTTGTATACCTTTGCTGTTTCTGTTGTTATTGATATCCAGTTTTAATCCATGGTGGTCAAATAGAACATAGGATACAATTTCAATTTTCTTGTATTGTTGAGACTTGTTTTGTGTCCATGACCACTTGTATATGGTCAATTTTGGAAAAAGTTCCATGAGCTGATGATAAGAAAGTATATTCTTTATTGTTTGAGTGGAATGTTTATAGATGTCTACTGGGTCATTTTGATCTGTGGCATCTTTTAACTCTAGAATTTCTCCATTTAGTTTTTGTCCAGACAACCTATCTATTGATAAAAATGAGGTATTGAAGCCATCCACTATCACCACGTGAGGATCAGTATGTGATTTCAGCTGTAATGGTGTTTACGAACTTAGGTGCCTTGTGTTAGGTGCACAGATGTTTAGAATTGCAATATCCACTTGGTAAATTTTTTCCTTAATAGTATTTAGTGTCTTTCCCTAGCCTTTCTGATTATGTTTTGTTTGAAGTCTATTTTGTCTCATATAAAGTGGCTACACCTGTTTGCTTTTGGCTACATTTGCTAAGAATGCCTTTTTTCATCCTTTTATACTATGCTGTATGCTTCTTGTGCCATGATAGGCATCTCTGTCTTTAGAGTGGTGAAGTCAGCTTTTATAATTTTGTTGAAAATATTTTCTGGGCCTTTGGCCTGGTTTTCTTCTCTTTCCTCTATAGTTTTTAGTCATAGGTTTGGGTCTTTTCATAGTATCCCAGATTTCCTGAATGTTTTGTGACTTGATTTTTTTTTCTTTTTTAAATTTAACATTTTCATTGTTCGGGTTATCGATTTCTTCTACTGGTCCAGATTGACAAGTTAATAGAGTTACACAAAAGAAAATGTCTGCAAAATCAGATCCCCCTAAACATACTTTAATCAACACAGGATTTAGCACATTGTTTATAAAAACATTTATTGTATGAACACAGAGTCTTACATTTTCAAATGACTTTTTTTTACTAAATTAAAATGATCACCTTTAAAAATGTGCAGATTGGCAATAGAGAGATGGCTCGGCAGTTGAGAGCACTTAACTGCTCTTGCAGAGGACCTGGGTTCAATCTGCAGAACCCACATGGAAGCTCACAACAACCTGTAACTCTGACATCCTCTTTTGGCCTCTGTAGGCATTGCACACTCATGGTACAAAGACACACATGCAGGTAAAACACTCATACATATAAAATGAAATAAATAATTTTTTAAAGAAGAAAAACATGGCTTAAAATGAACAGAATATCAACTAATAAAGATTCAGAAATGATACATCCTGTAAGCATTAAGCAAATTTCAATAGTTTAATTATTACAAAATTAATGTTGGCAGAGAACTCATTGGTTGAAATGATCTGCATTGAATTCTTTGCTTTATTTTGTTGGTTTGGATACAAGGTCTCAGCTAGCCTCAAAATTGTGATCCTCCTGCCTCAGCCTCCCAAACACTAAGCATTCACCACTACTTCTAGTTAAACTTTTGATATATTTTCTATTCTTTCTCCAGTGTTACATATTTATTATTCCCTAAACATTAAGTAAAAATTTCTTTTGCTCAACTTAGAAAAACATTAGGAATTGGGGTTATTTTACATAAAAGGTTGTTAGTTTGTAGTTTTCTATGAAAAACATCTGTTTTTCATGATTTGTTTCTTCTTAAATATTATTAATTACATATTCAAAAGTTATTTTTGAGACCAAATCTTGATATGTAGTCCAAGCTGGCCTTATCCTTTATGGTTCCTGAGTGCTGGGATTATAGCCATGCACCACTATGCCTGATCCATACCATATTCTTTTTTTATGTGTGTGAGTGTTCTACTTGCACATATGTCTGTGCACCATGTACATACAGTTCCCACAGGGGCCAGAAAGAGATATAAGATCCTTAGGAGTGGAGTTTCAGACAGTTGTGAGCTATAATGTAGGTACTAAGAATCAATTGCCGGTCCTCTAAAAGAACAGCCAGTGCTCCTAACCACTCAGCCATCTCTCTAGCTTACCCATCCCCATTATATTCCTAATATACTGCAGCCCCTTACTTTTAAGCCAAATTTGAGAATTGTTGTTTTTGCTGGGGGATAGTTGGTGTTTGTTTCCAGTATTAGATATCTCCTCAGTGAGAGCTTGCCTCTAGAGTACTATATAAAATGTCCCTCGCAATAGTATTATTTTTCTCACACTATGATGTTTTCAGGTGAAACCATTACCCATTAATACAGTGGTATTACTCACAAATTTACTTTATTTTCTACCTTCCTAAAATTATGATATAAGGCCTAGCCATTATTTTTGTCTGCTTTGTTGACTGCTGTAAGACTTCTACCCTGAATACTTCCTGAAGTACATACTAAGTTCTTAGTAAATGTTTGCTGAATAAATGAGGACTTGTGTTTTAGAGAATGGAAGGAAGTGATGGTAGATGGGTTATACAAAAGAAGGCAGAACTTCATCCATTATAAAATAGTGTACACATATTTATCTGGAATTGTGCCAGATATCTAAGTGTTCTTTGTTCCTGTTTCATCCATCCTCACCCTCTCAACTGTCCAATGGTGGTGGTTGTGAATGAGGTTTGTTCACTCATGAGTCTCAGAGATCTCTACTTGTTATTAACAGTCCCTCCCAAGACCTAACAGCGATGTCATTTAGAATGAGGAAAGCAGAACCATATGTTCTTAACACTACCAACTTCTATCCTTGTGCATTTTCAAATGTCTTTCCAGTACAAAGAAAAATCCTATCTTGTATCAAGGCAACATATTAAGATTCTTCCAAAGTACATCATACCCACTCTAATTCCTTTTTTTCCACATTGAGGCCTCACATATTTGTTAACATATCTGATAAAAACAACCACACAAACATGAAATGTTTCCTCCTAAAACTAAGAACGCCTTATGAATGGTATGGTAACTAGTAACCAACATGCAAAAAATGGTCACATAAAACCTTGAGACAGTGTGCAAAGAAGCAATGCTTACAAGTGTCTAAACTGACAATGGGCATTACAAATGTGATAATAAAATATAAATTCTGTCACACAGAATGATATCCAACAGGTTTTTCAGGTTTCCTCACTTGATTGTTGAGTTTATCACTGTTTTGTTCTGTATTTTTTTCCTTTGATTATAGAATTTCCATAGTGTCCATGAGTTACTTTGTAAAGATAAAGTGAACTTATGCCAGTTTCATTATCATGGACAATACAGGAAAACTTTAAGTAGTATTGTTTGACTCCTGCTATCCAGCACCAACAGTGTGTCTAATGTAGTTAGATGTTCTCATCCCCTGGGCTTTTCCCTGTTGTTGCCTGTGAAGAGCTGATTGCCAAAAAATTATTATCTTGATTCCTAAGTGACTTTTAAACATGATGCTCCAAGGATTCCACTGTCTTCTATTATGGGTGGAATATATAAAATAATAGAAACAGTCTGTAGTGCTAAATATATCCAGAAACTCAACTATCCTTAATTAATCAACTGCCTGTCACCAAACCAGCAATTTATGCTGTGCATTAGTGTATTGTATCTAACAAGGAAGCAAGAACAAGCTTAAATGTCAGATGCTCTGTCACGGAAAAAGTCTGTGCCAGGGGCTCAGGTACATCAGGGCCTTTTCAGGATGAGTGTGTTTCCCTGAGAACACTTAGCGTTTACATCTCTGACACAGTGTCACTATTCAACCTGGACCTCGCTGTCAGCACGGACAGATAAACTGACAACAGATGTCATGCAATGACCTCCAGCCGAAGGGTAAGTATGAATATGTTTTTACTCTACTTATGTTTATATGTATACTTGTATGTTTTGTATACACACTTGCAGGAAAAGATGAGTGGGGAAATATAGTGGTATGTTTTTTCCCTTTAATAAAGTTGTAGACTTAGACAATCAATGTTGAATACTTGCCTTAGCATTTCATGGAACAAACCTAGAATCATTTATGAAATTTTTGCTGGAATGATGACCCTAGAAATTATGACCATGCCTGATTTGAAAGATGCAAAATAAAATCCCTCAAAAACAGACATATATCCATATTTTTTTAACTTTTAAAATTAAATATATCAACCCAATATCTCAGTGAAATAACAGTTTACTTAGATTTTTATTATGCATTTTTGGTGTCTAGAAAATATATTCAAAACATCATTTAATCAAGATGAATATTATGAGATCATTAATTTAAATATTTGTTCAGTTCTGAATTCAGGAAAAGTCATATATTTATGACTAAAACTTAAAGGTAGTCTTGATACCTAAGCAAAGCTGAATTCAATACCCAAGGAGCTGGGTGGTGAGTTGAGACTGTGAAAAGAGGAAGATGTGGCCTGATGTGGGGACTGTAATCCCCATCACTTGGGATGTAGTGACAAGAGGATAGCAAGCTTGAGGCTAGACAATGAATGCCTATATAATATACAAAAGTGTTATATATATATATTATAAATATTATATATATATATGAGAGGAAGCCCAGTGAGAGGTTCTCAGAATGTGAGCTGCAGTCACCTTCTGATGACCATGAATTTATCAAGTAGATATAAGCTCTCTATCACACTTTTTTTATATTTATGTTTTATTATTTTATTTATTTATGTATTTTGCTGGGGTGATTGCTCAGTATAGGTGGGGCCAGTAGTAGCTGAAGGCAGTGCTCACTCAGACCAAAAGAAAAAGAAAAGAAAAGTAGAAAGACATTATTCAAAGGTCTACAAGTACATGAATCAAGACTTTCTGAAGTTAATAGATTCAGCAATGCAGTTAGATGGAGGAATAATCTCTAATGTTCTATAGACTGCAGTGCATTGAGATTCTGTGAAAACTCATACAAACTTTTGAAGGTTCCTAAAAGAAATAAATGGTCCTTGAAGTGATAGATATGACACATATTACATGTAGCTAAAAATGTTCCACCAAGGCCCATAAATATGTTAGTTACTATGATTCAGGTGAATATGCCACTATATTTTTAAAATAACTCTCTGATGGAAATGTTCCAAAACCATAATAAAACAACATAGAGGAATCAAATTACTAAACAGTCTAAGGATTGAAACAGGAAAATCAGTTATATTTGGCATTTTAATCTCTCTCAGCCCTATTGTTAAACATGAAATAAACAAATAATTGCACAGAAGTGGGCATGTAGGTTTTGTCCATAACTATTCTATTACACCAGTTGTACCAAGATGACTTCTAACTGTGCCTCCCTTTATTTCTCAACCATTTTGGTTTAGACAACAAATCAGACTAACTCTTCCCTTGTCTTGATGACCAATACAAAACTGTGTTTTTGAAAATGAAGCCTTCAGTCAAGTATATTCCAATAATGAGAGGACAGTAACTAAGACTCTGAAGACTGGCTTGCCACTGATCTAGGAAAGAGTGGGCACATACTTTACCTATTGGTGCCTCAGATTTCCCATTTTCAAGCAAATATAGGGCCAATAAGATGCCTGTATACGTTTATTGTACTTTTCTCTTTGTCTCTTTTTTTCTGTTTGCTTTTTTTCTTGTTTGTTTTATCCTATTCTGGATTTTTTTATTTTATCTTATTATGTTATTATTATTACTGTTTATTATTATGAATAATCATCATTTTAGATGTTTGTTTCTATTGAGAGAGAGGGGGAGGAAGAGAAAGTGTGTGATTTGGGTGGGTGAGGAAATGAGAAGGATCTGGGAGGAGTTGGGGATGGAAAACTGTAAACAGAATACATTGTATGAAAAAAATCTATGCTCAATTTTAAAACCTAAACAATAGAATCAGTGGGTTAAAGGTTCTTGTCTCCAAGCCTAAAATCCTGACTTTAATACTTTGGGCTCACATGGTAGAAGTAGAGACTCAAGTACCAAAAGTTGTCCTCTGACCTCCATATACATATACTATAGCATGTGCATACACACACACACACACACACACACACACACACACACAAATGAACACATATATAAATTTAAAAATAAATAAATAACCTAGAGATAAGATACATCCACACTTTGCAGGTTGTTGAAAGGTAATACATATATGGTACAGCTAGAATACAGCTTGGTGTATAGCAAAACATTATATTTGTTTAATTGTTTATAATGAGTTAAATCACAGGAAGACATGCAAGGGCACATTGTAAGTGAATAAGATTAGAAGCTGGATAGTAACAATGTGAGAACTAAATAACTGATATAGAATGTAGATCTGAAATAAAGAAGGGAGGAATGCAGTTTTGTGGTAAGGATATTTTGCATCTTTGTTTTAATTTTCTCCATAATACGTTTTATAAATAGGCACTCACTTGTATGCCTAACAAAAACCACAAATATATATAGTAGCAGTATTGTATTATTATAATAATACAATAAGCATATGTGTAAGTATATATCTTCTCACTCTCAAATTCTTCACATTAATAAAAGTAGCACATAGACATTAGATGAATTGAATAAATATTTATGAAAATGCTCATCATTGTTGATTTTTGTCATTGAATTCTACAGGCCAAGTCTCCCTGACATTAGCATTTAGGTTTGGAAAATTCCTGGTGTGGATAATGAGAAACCACACATCAATTACAACATTCATCCTCCTGGGACTCACGGACGACCCTCAGTTGCAGATCTTGCTTTTTATTTTTCTATTTATCACCTACCTACTGAGTGTAACTGGTAACTTAACCATCATTACCCTCACCACAGTGGATCCCAACCTTAAAACTCCCATGTATTTCTTCCTCCAAAATTTCTCTTTCCTAGAAATCTCATTTACAAGTGCCTGTGTCCCAAGATTCTTATACAGTATTTCAACTGGAGATAGAACAATTACTTACAATGCATGTGCAACTCAATTATTTTTTACAGATCTCTTTGGGGTAGCTGAATTTTTTCTTCTGGCTACCATGTCATATGATCGCTATGTGGCCATCTGTAAACCTTTGCATTATATGACCATCATGAACAACAAGTTGTGCAGAACAATGGTTATTTCTTGTTGGATGGCAGCATTCCTGATTATCCTCCCACCACTTAGTTTAGGTCTTCATCTGGAATTCTGTGACTCTAATATTATTGATCATTTTGGATGTGATGCAAATCCTATTCTGAAAATATCATGCTCAGACACATGGCTAATTGAGCAGATGGTAATATTCTCCGCAGTATTGACCTTCATCATCACTCTTATATGTGTAGTCTTTTCCTATGTGTACATCATAAGGACAATTCTAAAATTCCCTTCTGCTCAACAAAAGAGAAAAGCCTTTTCAACCTGTTCTTCACACATGATTGTGGTTTCCATCACCTATGGCAGCTGCATCTTCATCTATATCAAACCATCTGCAAAAGATGAGGTAACCATCAATAAAGGTGTGTCGGTGCTCATTTCTTCCATATCGCCCATGCTGAATCCTTTCATATATACTCTGAGAAATAAGCAAGTCAAACAAGCTTCTCATGACCTACTCAAGAAAATTGCATTTCTTTTAAAGAAGTGAAGTATGCCCAAGCTGACAAATCAAAGTGTCCTCTCTCATTATTTTTCATTATAAATAACAAGCTTTGTACTTTCTTGGACTACAGGCAATCATGTGACCTCTTATGGTTTTGGTTTTTTGTTTGTTTGTTTGGTTGGTTGGTTGGTTGGTTGTTTTTGTTTTTGTTTTTGTTTTTTTGATGTGGTGTTTCTGTTGGTGGTAGAATATCTATAGAAATCATGAAACTGATAAAGGGCCATGGGGGCCATGGGCTTTTAAGAAAGAAGAGATACAATTCACATGGTATGAAGGGAGAATTAGGGAAAAAATAAAGGTTAAGTGTGGTAGGAGATGGAGCAACAAGACAGAAGAGGGAAATTGGGAAGCCATAATTAACACTAAAAGTCTTCTGGAAAGAAAAAATGGCAACCTATTATTTAGAAGCTTCTTAAAATACATATGTACACATATATAAAAAGAACTTAAATAGAATCACTCTATAATGGGGCAACAATGTTCCTCCTACACACCACAGGCTAACAAATAAACAACCCAATGGCAGGTATGGAATACCTCTTTTGTCTTTGTTGGTTGCTGAGGTCTCATTGACCTCCACACATTACAGACTACTGTCAGTTTTTTGGGCTGCCCTCCATAAGTAACATCCTATTGCTGAACATACCACATACCTGAGTCACAGAACATGAAAAAATCAAACTGGTGCTCACCTGGAATTTTCAAGCCTTTTGGCTAGCTGTCATAGTTCAGGAAGGTGTTTTGTATATTTGGGGACAAACATAATCATCCTTCTTATCCAGCTGTGAACCTTGAAAACTACAGCAACTTGAAAAGATATAACCACTAGTGTAGCAGTGGCATGAATGTTATGTGAATAACCAACCATTTTCTAGCTGGATTTAAGACCATTCCACAAAATGGAACTCATGCCCAGTACTGTTAATGAGTCTGGGTAGGTCATAAACCCTGAGAAAATCAATTACTATTCTGCTAAATAGACCTAGTATTAAACCAACTACTAAAGATATAGTATTAAACTGATTCCTAAAGATTTATAGTTATACCCATAGATAGGTTTGTCACACAGTCCTCATCTGAGAATCTTCTTCTGTGGTAGATGATGAATAACAGACACCCGCAATTGGCCAACATGCCAGACTACAAAATGTTCAATCCTAAATGGGGCATCTACATCATGCTTCCTTATCCCAAAGTTCAAGGATCATCATTGAAGAGCATATAGAAAGATTACAATTCAGTGGATGGTTATAACAAAACAGTGTTTCTTGACATATCAGGGCAGTTGCACAGATTAACTGACAATGTCTGTGGCTGCATGCACTAGACCTGCACAAGATCAAGCCAGACAGAAGTCACAGCATGGAAGGCAGAAGTGGTCCAGAAGTCTCTGCCTGAGTTGGGAAGCTATTGGCAACTGGTGGTATTAGGAAAGAGTCAGGATTTTTCAGGGATGTGATCCCTGAAAGGCTACTCATGCTCCAATAGATGCCCCTACATCCATGCACATTCTGTTAGCACTAAGTCATATAAATGAATTTAAAGTCAGAAATCATATGATTATCTCAATATATTCAGAAAGGGCTATGCACAAAAATCAGCATACCTTCATGACAAAAACTTTTGGAGCCTGGGGTAGAGGGAACATATCTCAACATGGTAAAGGCTATATATGATAAACCTTTAACTAACATGCTACATGTAGAAAATCTCTAAACACAGTAACATCAGTAACAAGAAAACTGTGTCCTTTCTTGCCATTTCTTTTCAATACTTGAAGTCTTAGCTAGAGCAATATTTGTGAAGCCCAGTCCAAATGGATAAATCTACAAAACACTCCCACACCTAAGGACCAGGAAACATTGTGAAAAAGAGGCTGGAAAAAGTGTAAAATCCAAAGGGTCAGGGAGTTTTCTGTGAGATGGTGTACAGTAGCATCAGAAGCTATACCCATGAAGTCACAACAACAGCACTGCCTAAACATGAGCTGAACAAGGATGACACTAATGAACATGTCATACTGCACAGGGAAGAGTCCACAAGGTCTCAGTCCTACACAGAGAACTACAGACAGCTCAGCAAAGCTGGGAGAGGTGGCCCTCCCCAGGAAGGAACACATCATTGGTTGCCAAAACGTCAGCCCTGAATACACACATACAGGTAACACACATACACTCAACAGGTTATGTGTGGAGATATATATGTTTATATATAAGAAATACATATACATATTCAATAACAATTGATGAAAAAGAACTTGCAGAGTGGAGAAGGGTGTGAAGGGAGGAAAGGGATGAGAGAAATGTATTTAAAATATAATCGCTTCTTCCTATTCCCATGGGGTCTTCATTTATCATGGTATATCTTTCCTTGTTATCCCACTCTGTTCCTGATCCATCTGGGACCTCCCACTTCCCTAAGTTCTCTTTCCCTGACCCTTGCCCTCCATTACCCTCCCTCACCCTCAGTTTGCTTGAGAGGTTCCCAGAAATCCACAATGATGACTCTACTATAGACTACTGGCAATGGTCGAGAGGGTGCCTGAGCTGACCTACTCTGGTGATTGGATGGCCAAACACCCTAACTGTCATGATAGAACTCTCATCCAGTGACTGGTGGAAGCAGATGCAGAGATCCATGGCCAAACCCCCAGGGGGAGCTCCAGGAGTCCATCCAGCGAGAGAGAGGAGGGATTATATGAGCAAGAGATATTGAGACCATGATTGGAAGAAGCACAGGGACAAATAGCCAAACTAGCGGAAACACATGAACTGTGAACCAATAGCTGAGGAGCCCCCCATGGAACTATACCAGGCCTTCTTGGATAAGTGAGACAGTTGATGAGCTTGAACTGTTTAGGAGGTCCCCAGGCAGTGGGACTGAGACCTGTCCTTGGTGCATGAGCTGGCTTTTTGGAATTTAGGGCCTATGCTGAGACATTTTGCTCAGGTTTGGTGTAGGGAGAAGGGGACTGGACCTGCCTCAACTGAATCTTCCAGGCTGGGCTGAATCCCCAGGGGAGACCTTGCTTTGGAGGAGGTGGGAATGGGGGGTGGATTGGGGAGGAAGGCTGGGTGTGAGAGGAGGGAGGACAGGGGAATCTGTGACTGATAGGTAAAATTAAGTTAATTATAAAATTAAAATATTTTAAATAAATAAATAATTTCAAAAATTAAAAATAAGAATGAATAGAATTAAGTTTTTGAAGGATGAAGCTGTATTTTTATTTCATTTAGAATGAAGAAGGGCACAGTATTTTATTTTATTTTATAATTTGTTGCAATGACTTATTTCTAAAAAACTATATAAAGGACGATGACATCTCTAATAGAAAAAAAATACCTGTTTAATTTGAGATTTCTCTACATTGTTGAATTTCATTATTGTTAATGTTGTTTGATATCAAATTATCTGTTATGCCACATCCAGGTAAATCAGCATTGGAAAAATATTAGGTCAACAGGAAGGGTTTAGAAATGGCCAGATACCATGCTACCCACAGATTTAATACAGTTTGTTTAAAAAAAAAGATTCTGGCAAATATTACTAAGAAATACATATTTTCTACTCTTCTTTCTACATGGACATACATTCTATTAAAGTATAATTTTCAAATATTTTAATGTAGTTCATACAAATAGAATATACATTTGACAAAAATAGAATATTTTGTTCAAATAATTTATCAGTGACACGAGGTGGCAAAGTTCTTTCAAAGAAGAATTCAGGGAAAAATGCTATCTGATTGTATGTCTGTCCACATAATTTTCTAACAGATGTTAAACTGGTTAATGACCTACACAGTTTTGGTGATTATCTTTTCAATTATAAACTATCTGTAAGATCATCTATTCTATACCCTAAGCAAAAAAAAAAAGCATCATTAAGCATGCACACATTTTTCTGTAAATTTCAATATCTTTCAGATGATCCTGTAAAACAGTGGCTTTATAAAGACATAAAGTTGAATTCCTTCTTTATTTCTAAGATTTCAAAAACTTTTCATCAATTGATTTGAGCAGTTATCCTGGATATCTCCTTTTAATCAAATCTGTTCTTTGACAATTTCATATGTATATATAACGCATTCTGATTACTCTCGTCCTCACCCTCTCGTATCTCATTCTGCCCACCCCAGTCAACTCCTTGGCCTCTCCCAATGCTTTTCCATTGTTCATGTCTTGGTTTTGTGCAGGGATAGCACTGAGAGGAAAGGGGGAGAGGAAAGATCCAATAAGGAGGGTAGTTTAGTATAGAATATGATACAATTATGTATTTGTAACATAGAAAAGTATTTACACTTAGATACTAACTTCCTTTGAATACATTTATACTTTCTCAATCAAAACAGATATCAAGCAACTTTTTTATCTTTTATTACCTATAATTTAAGTTGAACACTGAATTTTCTGAAAATTCTGAATTGTCCTTTTGTCAAACAGTCATTGATTTGTACTTAGAATGTGTCTAATAAAACTGTTGCATATTTTTGTCTCTAAGGACACAAATCCCACTGTTGCCACTGTTTGATATTCTGCCAATTAGTGACTATTACATTCATTACCCATGTTTGTGTTTGGCCACAAAGGACTCTCTTCTTTATCCTCTACTTATCCATAAAAGACTAGCATAATAAAATAATCACCTTTCTTTACAATTTGAAATTCTTTTTGTCCAGAGAAATTGGAAATCAGCTACCAAAATACTCTGAAAATCATTTATATGTCTTAATTTCAGTTTTGAGACATAATAATTTGGTTACTGAGTTTAGAATAGAATACAATCTTTAATGTGAATCTGTTAACCAAAAAGAGCGTTAACCAAAAAATTCTGTAACAGAATTCTCTATATCTGTGAACATCTTCATAAGGTTTGAGCACAAATTTAATCACACTTACACTTTCAGCTTTACTTTTAGGAAAACCAAGATTATAGATCAACTAAAGTCATGATTGCCTTCCAGAAGAGTAAGTATGCTTTTCTCTTTCATTTGTTCTGAAGTTTGATTACTTCATTTTCTTTCTTTGTCCACCATTCTATTTTCCTAGCCTCTTTAGTAACCACACTTATCCATTTAAAAATCAGAAGTAGCCCATGGGAGGCCTTAACATCTTGTAAGAGGGAATTGGGGGGTGGGTTATGGGTCGAAGGCTGGAGAGGGGGCGGAGGGAAGAGGGGGATCTGTGATTAGTACATAAAATGAATTAAAAAAACTCTTATTAAAAAAAAAACAAAATCAACCAAACAAAAAAAAGCAAAACAAAGTAAAAAATTAAAATAATAAAATTTTAAAAATAAAAGAAAAATCAGAGGTAGCAAAAAATCAATATTGGTGTTGCTAGACAAGGAAATATATTTATGGTGTCATTTCTGTTCTATAAAAATTAAATATATTAAATAATAAGATTCATTGGAAATAATTTATACATGCATCCTCAGGAAGAATATGATCATAACTTGTTCACTCTTTCTATCCTAATTATTTAATCTGTACCAATCATATATTTCTAAGAAATATACTCTAATAAATTCATGAGTACTCTCAGAGACAAGGTAATTTTGAAGGCAAACAGAATGGACCCACAATGCCATTTTCACCAATATGTATACAAATGAAAACTGTAACACCCTTCATGAAATCTCCAAAATATTTGCAATGTTGTTACTCGTGACTACTGACTTCACATCAAATGAACTTGAAATCCTCAACATTGAAAGTGTACCTAAACTGAATTGATTGATCAGACATTCACTTCATATTGAGGTTCAAAGGGAAAAAGACATTACTGTTCAGACAAGAACGGTTTTCAAATCTGCAATTCTACTATAAGTTATGATACAACATGAAAAGCTAAGGGCAGAACTTTCATACTGGGCTCAAATGATCTTGTCTGAAAGGATACTATACCAATCCTAATGAAACCTGTCTGATTTCAATTAACTATTTCTTTTCCATGCTTAAATTATTTCCCTTGTTCTGTAGAGATGCTTACAAACCAAATATATTTGTCTGATTATGATTATCTAATGCCTTCACTTGTAACTGTCTTAGTAGATACAGCATGACTCAATCCACCAACTTTAAGAAAATACAACTCTAGATTTCTTCTAGAGGTTATTCATAAGAAATAAGAGTGGCCATTGTTTTAGGGGCTACTATTTTCATAAGAAACCTTTTCTAGCTTGAAGTACAGAAAAAATAAAACTCTTTATTTACAAAATAGACTTAATAGACCAAAATTTTTCATAACACATTTGGAAAGATTAATCATATCTGGATTTGGGGAAAATATTCTGATTGTTTTGATAAAGGAATGAATAAAATTGAAAACAGTAATGTCTTAAAAAATAAATTCAGAATGGAACTGATGCATTCTCCAATTTGCAGAAGCCTCACTCCTCTTCCTGTAAATTCACTAGAAGCTCACAGAAGGTTATCAAAGGCACCAAAAATTCTCATCTTACCAGGCTAAGCTGAATCCCCAAGGGAGTCCATGCCCTGGAGGAGATGGGAATGGGGGGTGGGCTGTGGGGAGGGCGGGGGGGGGGGGACGGGAGGAGGGAGGACAAGGGAATCCATGGCTGATATGTAAAATTAAATTAAATTATAAAATTGAAAAAAGAATACAAGAACAAAAATATAGTATTCACAATGGCCATTGATTAATAAAAAAAATAAATTAGCAAAAATGTGAGAGCAAGTTAAGGAGCAAAGGAACAAAAGCAGAATGAAGACATAAATGAACAAAAGAATCTGAGACACTGGCCCTAACTTACTATTTACCAAGAATTCTTGGGGAATTATCCAACCAATGATCACAATAACTCCATAGACTAGATACTGTTGAGGGAGCTGAGGCCAAGAAATCAATAGGAATAGAAAGCTCATAGATAGTTTCTAAAGATTATAAATGCACAGGAAATATACTCCCTCATTGGACATCAGCTGGTAGGAAGGAATTATAGAGAGTCAGACCAATTACTACAATATTAAAGATAGTCTCAAAACATCAATGAATTTTTGCTATAAGGTTCATATAAAAAGAAAATTCTTAGAAGTCATTCTATGATTTGATTTGTGTAGGTCAAGCAAATATTATGTTCGTTTCAGCATCACTTCCACAAACTTTTATACAACACTTGCTAGATCCATGGAAACACATATTCAAAGGGTTGTATTGACATCAAAGATGATATACTGAAGATATTTCCGTATTCCCATGTTCATTTTGTCATCATTAACAATATCCAATGTATAAAACTAAGTGCCCATCAATAGATGAATAAATAAAGAAAGTGAGGTATAGATGCCAAATAAAGTACTATACAACTTAAATAAAAAGGAAATTCTGGCATTTGTAATAACACATATGGAACAAAATGACATTATTCTAGCTGAATAAGTCAAGCCCAAAATATGGTAATTTAATTTTCAATCTTATTATGATGGAGAAAATCATACATAACAAGATATGGGACTTTGGGACCACACTGAAATTTTATTTTTACTTTTTTAAAACCTTTATATCGTTTTCTAATATATCTGTACTACTTTGCATTCCTAATAGCTAAATGGAGGGTTGCCTTCTATCCACATACTTGCAGCATGTGTTGTCATTCACTTTTGATATATCAATAAAAGGCTTAAATGTAAGACCTAAAACAACAAAATAACTAGAAGAAAACATAACAAAAGCAGATACATGAGATGTCGTCAAGCTAAAAAGTTTCTGCACACCAAAGGAAAATACTTAGAGAGTGAGAAGATAATCCACAGATAGGGAGAGAATATTTGCCAACTAAACATCACACAATAGAGCTAATATTTAAAATATTTAAGGAACTCAATAGCAAAAAATACAATTTTAAAATGGGCAAAATATATTAACATATACATGTAAAAAGATAGGGGTGGCCAAGACAGTCATATATTACAGTTCAACATCTCTAATCATAACAAAAATACATATTAAAACCACATTATCTAGAGTTAAGGCCTCATGAGCTTTCCCTCTTTCATGTTAGCATATTTATTGGTGTGGTTATTGTTTGCATCTTGTTTATACATCCATGTTGATGAGATTTCATGGATGTAGATTCTCTGACATTTCTAGACGAAATGATCTCACAGCAAACAGCCTGTTCCTCTGGCTCTTACAATCTTTCTGCTCTCTCTTCCACAATAATGTCTGAGCTTTAAGTATAGTAGTTGTGTTTTAGATGTATCCAACAGGGCTAGGTTTCACAACTCTGCATTTTGATTGGTTGTGGTTTCCTATAACAGTTTTTGTTTATTTTTGCAAAGAGAAATTTCCTTGATGAGGAGTAGGAACTATACTCATCTGTGAGTATAAGGATAAATATTTAGATTGTAGTTAGTGATTTGCTGGTTTAGTAAATTGAAAGTTATATCTTCTCTAAAATCCATGACTTCTCTAGCTCTAGACAACTAGTTAGGTTTTCAGTATCAGGCGTGATTTCCTTTGATTGCCAAGCAGAATGTAAGTGCAATTGGAGAGCTGTTGGTTGACACCAAGGTGTGCATTCCACTATTGTACCCTAGACTTATCATGTTGAAATAGTCTTCCCCAGGAAACAAACCCCACAGTTGATTATCAAATACCAAGTGATCAGCCCCCAAATCATATACATACAAGCAACATTATACAGAGGGAACAGGTTGTACCTAGTATTTAGAAATATATACACATATATGTAACAACAATTGAAGAAGAAGCCATGAATTTGGGAGAGAGCAAGAGGACTCAGAAGAGGAGTTGGAGGAAGGAAAAGAAAGATGGAAACAGAATTATTATCATTTTAAAATTTAAAATATATTTAAAATAAATTTTAAAAATACAATTTTCCTTCATAGAGACTCTTATGAAAAGATGAGTAACGAGTATACAAAGCATTTTATTTGAATTTTTCGCTTGTACATAATGCAAAATAAATGAATTAAGCAATTTGTTCAAGGGCATTCAGATACAAAAAGTAAATCATGAATTCAGAACCTCTATGTTGATTTAGAAGTTCTTAGATAAGTTCAATGGTAAAGTTGAAAAACTGTACTATATTTTTCCCACAGATATGAAACTGAGGATCATTTCCTTACTTCAAGTCACTGCATTTAAAATAAAAAAAAAACCCTCCTCTGCTAACTCCCCAATGGAGGCTTTACTTTGGAGAAGGTGGGAATGGGGGCGTGGGAAAACTGGGGGATGGGAAGAGAGAGGAGAGGGGGATCTGTGGTTGTATGTAAAATAAACAGAAAAATTCTTAGTAATAAAAAAAAGAAAAGAAAAAAAGCCCTGCTAAGTAAGAATCAGAAGCAATTTCTTGAAAAGTGATTTACTCTACCCCAATCATAAAGATTAGATAAGGTAAAAGAGCCATGAGGGAAAATGGGAATGTAGTAAGAAATTCAGGGAAAATGTGAGATTATGGAATTAAGCTAAAAAGTCTTTCATGAGGCAAACAGGTCACAGCCTTATATGCAGCAGGAATTGTGAATTAAATAAGGACTGAGTTGTGCTTAATTAATGAGCAAACAGTGACAACTTTGGCCAAAACAGTTTAAAATGTACTAAGATCAAATGAGTTCATGTATAAGTGGAAAGTAGAAAAGCAGAGACAATTTTGAACAGATAGAATGCTAAAGGAAAGGGAATGAAAAAATAAACTTATTCTCTACTCTCTTGATGTGGTTTTACTAGGTGGCACTGTCATTTATAATAAAGGATTAAAGCCATCTCAAACTAAAACAAAGTTAATCCACAACAGAATAACAAGGATGTGGCTCTTTGATCATGTCAGCATATTGTGATTCCCTGACTTCACACAGTGAACTGAATCAAAATTATCACAAAAGAATGCATACAGAGAGTAAATATGCTGCTATTCAATGTATTTAAAAATAAACACAGGAAACTTCATTTTTAGAATTTTATATAAAAAATATACCTTTATTGAAACCCCTTCTGACAGAAATCAAAGGAAAGAATCTTCACTATCTAGAGAATATGAAACTTGCAGCTAGTTTGAGGGTACCAGAGTTTTCATCAAGAAAGTCAAATAACCCGGTGATTTGTTTCCACACTTCCACTTGCAGCTGGGAAAACAATTCTTTGTATGAGCCTGTCTTATAAATCACAAAATTGTACTACATAGACATCCTATGTTGACATTCAGAGGAAAATACAACACTAACTGTCACATATAAAAAATATATATTAGTATGTATGAAAATACAAATATATCGGGCAAAAATCTAAAAACATTTGAACTGCAACACATCTAAATGAATATTTTTTGTGAGGGGTCTGCCTATAGAGCCCTAGCTCTCCTGGAACTCACTATGTATACTAGGCTAGCCTCTAAATCACAGAGATCCACCAGCCTCTGCCTCCCAAGTGCCAGGATGGTGAGTGCCTATATACCCAGTGGCCTAAATGAATCTTTTAGAAAAAAATACACAGTAAAAAAAAATATTTTAAACATAGAAACTAGATTGCAACTGTGTCATAAGTATCTGCCAGTTTAATAAATAATATTAAATATGAACATAATGTTAAGATTATCTTAACAGAGAACACTCTTCCTTTATTTCAGTGATTCTCCTCCAAAATCTTGTCTAGGAAATGCAGTTAGAAGAAGGCAGAAGTGTTGGACCAAAAGCAATTAATGTAAAGGGAATTTTTATGAAATGATGCTGATAAGATTATGTGCTAAACTGGTATAGATTACAGCTAGACTGTAGACACTTGAGAATATCAGTATGAAATACATGATTCAAATATGAGCTGTCATGTGACACAAAGAGAAGACAGAGATCAGCATGCACTATGTGCTTGCTTCTTCACTAGCCAATGGTTAGAATGACACTCAAGCTAGCTTGTCTTGAGGTTAGCACCTGACTGAAGTTTTATCAGTAAAGTCTTTCTTATTTTTCAACCAGGCTGGACAACAGACAACAATCAAGAATGAGAAACCGAACAGTAACAACCTTCATCTTGCTGGGTCTGACAGATGACATTAGGCTGAAGATTCTGCTTTTTATCTTCCTGCTCCTCTCTTACGTGTTGAGTTTATCTGGAAACATAACCATCATCACCCTCACTCTGACTGACCCTCGCCTTAAAACGCCTATGTATATTTTCCTCA
Source organism: Peromyscus eremicus (assembly GCF_949786415.1). Classification (NCBI taxonomy): domain Eukaryota; kingdom Metazoa; phylum Chordata; class Mammalia; order Rodentia; family Cricetidae; genus Peromyscus; species Peromyscus eremicus. Next base: position 949,269 of record NC_081434.1, read on the forward strand.
AAAATTTCTCCTTCTTAGAAGTTTCACTCACAAGTGCTTGTATCCCCAGATTTCTATATAGCATATCATCTGGGGACAAGTCCATTACCTATATTGCTTGTGTTGCTCAACTGCTGTTTATAGATCTCTTTGCAGTAACAGAATTTTTCCTGCTGGCTATCATGTCCTATGATCGCTATGTGGCCATCTGTAAACCTCTGCATTACATGACCATCATGAACAGCAGAGTCTGCAGGAACTTCATCTTCTTCTGTTGGGTAGCAGCACTGATCATCATTCTCCCACCTATTAGTCTAGGCTTGGGCCTGGAGTTCTGTGACTCAAATATCATTGACCATTTTTGTTGTGATGCAGCTCCTCTTCTAAAAATCTCCTGCTCAGATACATGGTTGATAGAACAGATGGTAGTAGTTGGTGCGGTGTTGACATTCATCATCACCTTTGTGTGTGTTATCTTTTCCTATGTTTATATCATCAAGACCATTCTGAGATTTCCCTCTGCCAAGCAAAGGAAAAAGGCCTTTTCCACCTGTTCTTCCCACATGATTGTTGTTTCCATTACTTACGGCAGCTGCATCTTCATTTATGTCAAACCTTCATCCAAGAGTGATGTAGCTATCAATAAAGGGATTTCACTTCTTATCATATCAATTTCACCAATGTTAAATCCCTTTATTTATGCACTGAGAAACAAGCAAGTGAAGCAAGCTTTCAATTACTCAATTAAAAAAATTGCATTCCTCTCAAAGATGTAATATAAATTGAAGAGGACTAAACTAAAAGATGAGTGAATGAACACAACATCTGAAGCTTTACTATATTTTTCTATATACTTGATCTGTTTGTACTCACACTTTCTCTTTAAACTTGAATATTATGAACCCGACATTCTTTATCTCCATTAAAACTCAACTTTTTGAATATGTTTAGTATTGCAGTGAACCTGAAATTGTTGTCTGTTATCCCTGGAAACACAATAGTTTGTGATTTTCTATCATTTTCCCACACTTTTAGGTGCTCCTTTTTATTTTACATTGAAGCTAATCAAATGAGTGTGGAAGTAATATGTACCATTGACAGATGTGGCCTTTAGAACTCATTATCTATTTTGCCACTTAGAAAAAAAGGATGGCACTTCTTAAATGACTTTCTATGCTTCCTTCTGGTTATGAATAATCTTATTAATATTTCCTCTCAAAAACTCTCTAGGAAGACCTCCCTAGTCACCATCAGTTTGAAACCTACATAAACCATTTAGGTGAACAAGAAACTGATTTAAGTTCTTGTTAAACAACTTTTCCTGGGATTTCTCGGGGGGGGGGCAAGTATTAGCTGTTAGAGGAAAACCCTAAGACATCTGGCATTAGTATATTTTAAGAAAATGAATGGAAGACTGAAATCATGAAAATTTATGCAAAGCAGTAGGAAACAATTTGATAAGGTAGTTACTCGACTCCCTCTTCAGGGAGCCATGATAGCCAACGAATCAGGTAGGTAATCTTCCCTCTCCCTCCTGTCCTCCAAATCCAATCCCCCAAAGTCATCCCCAGCTCTGTAGCAGACCATTTGCTGTGGCCACTCCTCCTCCTCTGCCCCAATTCCCAGAGGTCTATGCAGATCCTGGTGTTACATACTGCTTTACTCCCTCCTGTGAACACTCTCAAAATCCCCCTTTTGCTCATTCTCCTTCCTAAGTGTCAGCTCCAAATACCTAGGAACACATTCTGCCAAGCACCTTCAAGGGTCACAACTGGTAGAAATCACAAAAGCATTCCTTACCACACAACCCACAGCCACCACATTCTCTTAAGAACCAGAGAGGGCAACAGAAACCTACCCAACAAACACAACCAGATATCAGAACCTAGAATGACAATCAGCCTAACCCAGATACCTAAATGACAGCATAAAAACACAATCAATAACAGCTAGGATAATATGGCTCCAATAAAACTCGGCAACTTCACTACAGTAGGCCCTGAGAAAAGCAATATGGTTGAGGAATAAGACAAGGACTTCAAAATAGGTTCTAAAAAAAGGTAGAGGTCATTAAAGAGTATATGAATGAATCCATTGATGAAATCTATGAAAACACAAACAGTAGAATAAAACAAAGAAAAAAATCAAGGCATGAAAGTGGGAATAGAACCAACACAGAAAACTCAAACTGAGGAAAAGCTGGAAGTGAAAAATTAGAAACTCAAGCAAGAAACTCAGAGGCAAGCCTCACCATAGAATACAAAAGATGGAAGAGAGACTCTCAGACATTGAAGACAAGATAGAACGATTGAATGCCTCGGTCCAAAATTAAGTTAAACCTGAAAAGAAAAAATATCAAGGCACAAAACATCCAGGACATTTGGGACTCTCTGAAAAGACGACTCTATACAAAAATTAATTCAAATAGGTTAAGACTATAATGTAAGACCTGAAGTTTTAAAATAACCACAGAAAATCTTATTGAAAACACAGATAAAGACTTCTGAAAATGATTCCAATACATCTGGAAAAATTCTAAGAGTGGAGAATGAAATTTCAAAGCTCCATCATAGAAAGGAAACAACTATGAAAGTGAAGATATGGCCCTCAGAATGTGAGAACATCTTTGACAGCTGTAGATCTGACTAACGTTTTGAATATATAAAGAACTCTGAACTTAAGCATCAGAAATACCAAACAATCAATAAAAAGACAAGCTAATTACACTGTACATTCTCAACAGAAGAAATACAAATGATCAATAAGCATATGTTTTAAATGTTCAATATCATCATCAACAATTGGGGAAAAGCAAATTTGAGCCATGAGACCATGAAGAGTATCTTCGAAAAACAAATCTGAACTACACTGAGATGCCACCTCATCCTAGTCACAATTGTTAATCCAAAACACAACTAATCCAGGCATAGATACAGGGGAGGAGGACAAAAAACTCTTATTCACTCCTACTGGAAATGGAAGTAAACATGAAATGTCCCGAAACAATTTTTGAACTACCATACAATCTGTCGACTATAGGATTCTACCAGCAAACCACAAAGGATCTAAGCAAACCACAAAGACAACTTGGTACATCGATGCTTATAGTGGCAAAGAACAAGTTTCAAATTGTGTGACCACTCAATGGATTCGGAGCCATAGAGACTCTTAGATAGTAAAATATTGCATGACCTCAAATATTAGATATGTTACTCCATAAAAAGAAATTTATATTTCTGCTTTCTTTGAGAATACTTACAGTTGTTAAATCTACAAATGTTTAATATTTATTTTGACTGAAGAAGTTTTACAATTTGTATTGGGGACAGCACATATAGCACATGCCACGACACCCTTGTGGAGTTCAGACAACAACTTCTAGTGTTGTTCTTAGCATTCTACATTATTTGTAACAATGTCACCCATTTTGTTGTCTGCCAGGATGTCAAGCCCATACTCTTCTGTGGATTCTCCTCTCTCCACTTCTCACCTTCCTTAGGAGCCCTGTGATTAGAGACTCACGCTACCATAACCAGCTTCACATGGGTTTAGGGGATCAGAATTCAGGTCTTCATATTTTCACATCAAGTACTTTACTCTTGGCACTGAGCCATCTCCTCAGCCCCATAATGTGACTTGCAAAAATAATACTCTGGAGCCATCGAGATGCTTCATTGAGTAGAGAAACTTGTATAGGCCTGGAAACCTGAATTTGATCCCCTGAATCCATGTAAAGAGTGAAACAGCTCCACAGACTTATCCTCTGATATTCACACATTGTTGTGGCACACACACCCATATATAAACACACAAATCATGTACACATATAAAGATTGATATTTAATTAATTAATTAATTAACTTTTAAAAATGAAATTTAAACATTATTTTTGTAGAATAAAACTGAGTGATATTTCAAACCTATGTAATTTATCCACTGTATAACAAATTGATAATACAGAAAGTGACACACAAATATTTTACACCTGGTATAATGAGAATTAATTATAAGAAACTGGACTAGGTTTTCTTTTAATTAGATTCTACATTTTCCTTACAGTTCCTTTTAAGTGACTTTGATGCTTCATTGAGTCTCCAAAGGCCCTGTTCCCACAAATGATTCATTAGTTATTTCTGAGACTGGGTCACTGAGGACTCTTGTGTTTATTTGCTGTAGATGTGGCAAATTAATAATAAGTATCAAGCTTAATATTAGAAAACCCTCTCTCTGAGAAAAAGAGTGCAGAACATCAGCTCTTCACAAACTACCAGGTATTCCTTTGAAAATATTTTTCAGAGATAGAAAAAGTAAGAAAGTTATTTTCTTATGATAATATTGCATCATCAATGAGAAAATTAATGCAATTGACTAAAAACAGAAAATTTAAACTCTTATGCATTCCCAGACTACTATTTTTGTAGACATGAATAGATTTAATCAGTGATTGCCAGAAATAGTCATTTTCAAATCATATTTACAAGAATCATTGTGGTTAAGTAACTAATAGAGAGAGGCTGTGAACAAGTGTGAACATAATGAATTCTATTCTTTCAACTACTGGCTCTTTTTTGAGACTCAGATCCCATGTTCCTTTAGTGTAAGGTCTTCATGGCTGTATTAAAATTAGGAATGGGAACTCTAATATAGTACTAATTTAAATGCCATTTCAGAGTGTTTGATGTTGGATAGGGTATAGCCATTAATAAAGTTATATTATACAACAATGAGAACTGAGGCTGTATCTCCATGCTAAGTGTTTGTCTAGCTTGTCCAAGCCCTGGATTAACAAAAAAAAAAAGCAACAAGGAATAGGAAATCATCTAAAGATGGGGTACTTTGACAGCTGTGGAAAAATATCTACATGCAGTTCTCTAGAAATTTGTGAACTGGAGACTCAGGGACAAGGATGGAACTGGAAACAAAGAGCACTGAAGGAAAATTATTCCTGGTAAGTAAGCTGCTGGTGGCCATGTCAGAGGAGCAGCAGATAGCAATTAACTTCAGGGGATCAGCCCACCAGGAAACAAAATCCTCATGGGTGAATCTCAGGAAGGCAAGGCCCTAAGAAAACAGACTCCAGAATGTCTTTTCCTTCTGCTGTGCCTTTACATATTTGCCACTGCCGTCTTTCTCCAGTATCTGGCATGGTGTGAATGGCTGTGGGGAGATCCCCACTGCCTATAATGTAGTGTGTTTATCTCATGGAAACATCCTGCTCTACTGGGCATTTTTACCGGTGGATTATTATGAAGATGATTTCTTCTTCAGCTGTACTGTCTAATTGATAAAAATAAAGTTAGTTTAAGTAGAGTTTTTAAGATTAAAAATATATACAAGGAAATGCCACACAGCTAGGGCCTATGAGTTTCACCTAAGGAGCCAGATAGATCACAGTTCAGGTTAATGATTAAGGAAAACAATTGAGTTCCAGGAGCCAGGCTGGCTCAAATTCTTTTAATCTTAATGTTGGGAGATGTGTTCACAGGTTTCTGGGTGCCTCACAGCTGAAACAAAGCTTTGAAAATAGCTTAAAGTTAGACTAAGATGTTTTTGTTAAATAGCTTTGAGGTGAAAAACCCAAGAAGACAATCTAAAGTTTTAGAAAGGCACATAGTTGGGGGCTCTTCAGCTATTGGTTCATAGTTCATGTGTTTCCATTAGTTTTGGGTCTGGATCAGGCTCTCTGGATAAGTGAGACAGTTGATTAGCTTGAATTGTTTGGGAGGCATCCAGGCAGTGGGACCGGGACCTGTCCTCAGTGTATGAGCTGGCTGTTTGGAACCTGGGGCTTATGCAGGGACACTTTGCTCAGAGGAGGGTACTGGACCTGCCTGGACTGAATCTACCAGGTTGAACTCAATCCCCAAGGGAGTCTTTGCCCTGGAGGAGATGGGAATAGGGGGTGGGCTGGGGAGAAGGCGGGGGGAGGGGGCGCGGAAGGGAGGAGGACAAGGGAATCCGTGGCTGATATGTAAAATCAAATTAAATTATAAAAAAACAAAATAACATAAAAGACTTAAGCAGTCAAAAAAAAGAAAGAAAGGCACATAGTTGAGTGAGAAACTCTTTAAGGTCAGGGAACACGAACTAAGCAGCCCAATTATCATTAGCCTTTCTTGCTAGGATTGGTTGATGACCAAAGGTGATGATACCCATCTCTGCCCTCAACCTCCTGATATAAAAAACTATTGATGAGGGAGTATGCATCCTAAAGATTTAAAGTAGACCTGACTGGTTGTTTTTCATGTATAAAAATTAAGGTTTGTGATTCCTTTAAGATTCCTTATAAGATTACCTTTCAAGGTTAAGTAATAAAGTGATTGGTCCTTTTTTTGTAACTGCAAAATGCAGCCTTCCAGTAAATGACCTGGCTGAGAAAAATAATTTGCTTGCTTACACTCTGCTAAACTATAACAAGTTGTTTGAGTATGAATGTACATAGGTTCTTGGGGGTAGTTTTTTTTTTCACCTGTAATACATAAAATGTTTAATAATGTAAGTGATATGGATCACATGCTGTTTTTTACTTGTATTCATTGTAATCATTCACTTGAAAAACAGAATGTAACCATATTGTATTTTTTTTTAATTTCTTAAAAGATTTTGCTAGGGTATATAAGCTGTAAAGAAAAAAAACAAAGAGTTAAATGGAAAACAACAGTAATGAGAGAATAAGAAAGGATAAAGATAGAATTAGAAGAAAAACATCAAGAATAAAGATAGAGTTAGAAGAAAAACATCAAGAATAAGAGAATAAAGAAGAAAAGAGATGAGTTAGAAGGAAAAGATCAAGAATGAGAGAAGGAAATCACAAGGAAAACAAAGAATAGAGAATACAGAAGAAGAATAAAGAAGGAAACCATCAAGAAAGTGTGTATCTTTCCCCTTACCCCCTCAGATAAAAAAGTCATAGTATACCACATAGGATGGATTCCCTTTGAGCCCTGTGCTGCTGGAGGCTGGTCCCCACAGGCAATGAAAGTAAGCCAAGTGCCTACTTCAGTGTGCAACCTATTGCAAAGGTTTAGTAACCATAACATACTGGTTTGATTTAAAGATACAAAATGAAATAGAATATAGGTATAGACATTAAGTATTTCATTTTGGACTTGTGTTCCAGGTAAACTCAGTTATACGACTGATATAAGGAGCAATCATTTTTAGAGATTAAAAGTTGAAGGAAATAAAAAGAGTTATGTTAACAAATAATAAAACACAACAGGCTACATAAAGACATCAGCAAGAAAAACAAATGTCTCAAAATTACAAAGAAGAAAGGTGACAGATAAACACATATGAGGCCACAAAGGTAAGCTATGAAAGAATGCTATGAGTATTGTGTGGTTAAAAATACATATTCTACTCACAAAGTCCCTCAATTGAAACAAATTTCATAGTGTTTGATTAATTTTGCTATGAATTGTTCAATATAAATAATGGACAAAATGTGACTTTGGTACATTAACTGAACATGTTCACAGAAAAAAAAGCATCATGGATCAGGATGTGAAATAGTTCAAGTGTGTCTGCAACTCACAAATACTGCATTTTTAGTGTTTGAGCATGGAATGTGTGTAAATAATAACATTATTTCCATGTTAAGACAAGGCTAAGTGACAGTGAAGCTAAAATATCTTTGGAGACAGGCTTAACAGTTTAATATAGCATATAACAGTTTATATTTACTTAATATATTGATAGTGATATTATCAGTGCATTCCAAAATTAAACAGTAATACCAATTGTGTTGATCTTGTCAAGTATATTTTATATATAACTTATCATACTGTACAACAAACCTGCCCTCAAGACATTTCCTTTCTTTTGTCCTGTGAGAGGGTAATGATGTAATTTTGAACTGAAAATTAAGAGGAAGAGATGGGGTAATAACTAAGGAAGGGGTTGTTTAAAGAAAATACAAATGTTCATAGTTATAATACTAGACTCCAGTATATTAGACAGCAAATAAAAATCCTATAACAATGAACTTGAAACTATGTATGATTTTTATAAATAACAAAACCTCAAGAAACACATGAACAGGCCAAAGAGAGCATAAGATTTGACTTCAGGATTCTTCCTCTAGGGAGGAACTCAGTCTCATGGAGCATTAGCAGCCAACTCAAACTGCTTGGAAAAACATGAACCCAAAGAGCAATTAAATAAAAAAAATAACAAATTAAGAATCAAATGCAAAGAGAAGGAAGCACACATAACATTTTTGAAATGTGGTGTAGACAAGGCAATTTGATTTTCTAACTCTACCCTGAAAAGATCAAACTACCTCCTTGTAGGACCTAAGCAACCAGTGTGTTTGTGATTGTAAACAGAATGTGTGAGTGCTTGTGAGTTGGATTCCATAATATTTCTCCTGTTTTTGCTACTCTTGAACAGATATCTCTGAATTTTAAGTGCAGACTAGAGGTAACAATTCAATTATGAGAAACCACACTTTCACAACATTCATTCTCCTGGGACTAACTGACGACCCACAACTGAAAACTCTGATCTTCATCTTTCTGTTTCTCACCTACGTGCTGAGTATAACTGGGAACCTCACAATCATCTCCCTCATCTTTATGGATTCACACCTAAAAACTGCCATGTACTTTTTCCTACAAAATTTCTCCTTCTTAGAAATCTCATTTACAACCGCTTGCATTCCCAGATACTTATACAACATCTCAACAGGTGACAAGACAATCACATATAACAACTGTGCCACTCAAATATTTTTTACTGATCTTTTTGGTGTGACAGAGTTTTTTCTCCTGGCCACCATGTCCTATGACAGATATGTAGCCATCTGCAAACCCTTGCATTATGTCACCATCATGAACAGCAAGATCTGTCAAAGGCTTATCTTCTGTTGCTGGGCAGCTGGCTTGTTGGTGGTCCTGCCACCACTTAGCCTGGGCCTCAATCTGGAATTCTGTGACTCTAATGTTATTGATCACTTTGTCTGTGATGCATCCCCCCTCCTGAAGATCTCATGCACAGATACATGGCTCATAGAGCAGATGGTGATAGTTTGTGTGGTGCTGACATTTATCATGACCCTTGTGTGTGTAGTTCTTTCCTATGTATATATAATCAGGACCATTATCAGATTCCCTTCTGCACAGCAAAGGAAAAAGGCCTTTTCTACCTGTTCTTCCCACATGATTGTGGTTTCCATCACTTATGGCAGCTGCATCTTCATCTATGTCAAGCCATCAGCAAAGGATTCAGTGGCCATCAACAAGGTTGTGGCAGTTCTCACCACTTCCATTGCTCCCATGCTGAACCCCTTCATTTACACCTTGAGAAACAAACAAGTCAAACAGGCCTTCAATGACTCAGTTAAAAGAATTGCACTGTTCTTCAAGAAGTAGAAACATTTACTACTGTAGAGAGTCAACTTTTCATTAAAAAAATATATATTGTATATAGTTATTGTACTTATTGTATATAGTTATTTCTCATATTACTTATAACTTTTATTTTTATTAGAATAGAAGGGGGAAATATGGTGACATTTTATTTTGCTGAAATGGGATTTTATTTGTATGTTAATAAATAAAGTTGCCTGGAGATCAGAGGTCATAGCCATTAAGCAGAAGTCTGGCAGTGGTAGCACACGCCTTTAATCCAATCACATGGCAGGCAGAGGCTCTGTGTGTTCAAGGACACAGCCAAGCATGGTGACACACACCTTTAATCCCAGTACCAACCATAGAGACCTGGAGGTCTGTATAGACAGGCAGTGATGAGGAAGTCATGTGGTTGGGTTTAGAGCCAATGAGAAGGCAGAACAGAAAGGCAAGTAAAAGACAGGACACAGAAAGAAGATCTTTCTCTCTAAGGGGAAGGACGACAGCGACTGGTAAGCTATTCGCTCTGATCTCTTGGGCTTTTAACTCGGGGAAAAAAATTTTATATATATATATATATATATGTGTGTGTGTGTGTGTGTGTGTGTGTGTGTGTATGTATGTGTATATATATATATGTATGTATGTATGTATATATATGCCATCCTTAACCTATAACTTTAAAATCTTTATCTTTAGCTTTCTCACTGAGAAACTTTAAATTTAAATTTAAATTTCTTAATAATTATGTATGAAACACTTCCAGGAAATAAAAATATGCCTTCACACAAAAAAAAAAGAAAAAGAAAACAATGATGAGGCAATCTCAATGAATAATTGTGTTTATTGTCTATTCTAAGTCCAGCTTTCAAGAGGATCTTGGCCCCAGGCACCACGTTAAGTTCTATCTATTCCTCAGTATCCTCAGGGAATTGGTTCAGGAACCCCGATGAGGGTGGTAAAATGTGTACACAAATGCCTTATATTAAATGGCTCAGTATTTCCATATTCCTATGTACATCCTATTGTATATTTTAAATCATCTCAATTACTGAAAGTGTTGAACACAGGGTAAATTCTATGTAAATAGCTACAATGTTTGGGAAATTCTGACTATAGGTTAAGCATGTTCACTATATATACAATTTTTTGTTCAACTGTTTCCCACATTTTAGTTGACTCCTGCATAACCTATGAGTATGGAGGAACCCCTGGTACTTTATTGTTTACCCTAAACAATAAACTAAGAAAAAAGAATGGGTTTAGAACGATTTATATTTAATATTACAGACAATATTTAAATCTTTATTTCATTTTTCTTTATTAAGAAATTTTCTACTCACTCTACATACCACCCACAGATCCAATTCCCTCCCTTCTCCCATCCCCCCAGCCCTTTTTCCCAAGCCACACCACATCCTCACATACCCCAAACCAAGGTCTCCCATGGGGAGTCAGCAGAGCCCAGCACACTGAGCCTAAGCAGGTCCAAGCCCCTCCCCACTGCACCAAGGCTGTGCAAGGCCTTACACCACAGGCATTGGATTCCCAGAAGCCTGCCCGTGCACCAAGGACGGATCCTGATCCCCCTGCCTGGATGCTCCCCAAACAGTTCAAGCCATACAACCGACTTCCGTATCCAGAGGGCCTAGTCCAGTCCCATGGAGGCTCCACAGCCACTAGTCTACAGTTCATGGGCTTCCACTAGTGTGGCCGGTCATCTCTGCATGTCCTCCCATAATGATCTCGACATCCCTCGCCTGCAGAATCCCTCCTCTCTCTCATCAATTGGATTCCCAGAGCTCAGCCTGGTGCCTGGCCGTGCATCTCTGCATCTGCCTCCAGTCACTGGACAAAGGCTCTGTGATGGCGGGTAGGGTCAGCAGGTGCCTCGTTAGCGCCGTAGGTAGCACATCAGTCTCATAAAATTTAAATCTTGATTAAGTAATAGTGTTAATGGTTTCATCTTTACACTATGGTGATAGTGGTTATTATATAATCCTATTACTTTCATGATTTGCAATAATATATACAAATGATGTGTTATCTTTTGTTTAATACAGTATTTGATGCCTTACTAAAATATATCTAGCATAAAGATATCCTAAAGTATAGCTTAAGAAAACTATTGATGTCTAATAGGAATTTTGATCCATCAATGAAAACAAAAACAAAAAAAGAAAATGAGTTTAAAAGAAAAATGTGGTGGCTAAGGAGATGACTCAGCAGTTAAGAGCATCGGCTGCTCTTCCAGAAGACCCAGGTTTGATTCTCAGCACCAACATAACAGCGCAAAAACATGATGCACAGACATACACTTAGGCAAAATACCCATACATATAAAATAATTTTTAAAATTTTCATTTTAATTATAATACAATTACATCATTTCCCCTCTTCCCCTTTCCTCCCTCTAATCCATCCCATGATCCCTTCCTCCAATTCTTCCATGCTCATGTCTTGTTCACTCAGCCAAATTGTTGAGGTATCATGGCTGCAATTTTCCTGTCATTTCTGAGACACAGTCTCATAGCAGACTTCTCTTACAATCTTTCTGTCCCTTCTTCCTCAATGTTTCCTGAGCCTTGGGTGCAGGAGTTGTATTATAAATGTATCCACTGATGCTGGGTACCTCACAATAAATCTCTGCACTTTGACCAGTTGTGGTTTTCTGTAATGGTCTCCATATGTTGCAAAGAGAAGTTTCCTTGATAAGTGATAAAGCTATACTTACCTGTGAGTATAGGGAAAGTTTATAAAAAGAAGTTAGGAATTACACTGGCCTAGTAAACTGGTGATAGTAGGTTCTCCTCTAATACCCATAATCTTACTAACCCTAGCCAGTTGGCTAGGTTTCCAGCAACAGGCATGATTTCACTCAAGCTGAGCAGGCCCTAAGTCCAATTAGAGAGTTCTTGGTTACAGCCAAGGCGTAAGTTCTACTACTGCTTGCTCTTTTAGGAATATCTGGCCACACTGGTCATTGTTGTGGTTTCTAGGTGTTACGTCTATGGAGGACTATTCAGTGCTGATAAATTTATTGATCATTCATTAAATAAACAAATAAAATGTATAAAATATACTATGGTATTTTATCCTGAGGATTTTGTGTCATATTTTTATTATAACATCCCCTCCCTCAACTGCTGTGGGATGGTCTGTATGTCAAGTGTGTTGCTGATTGGTCAATAAATAAATCACTGATTGGCCGGTGGCCAGGCAGGAAGTATAGGCAGGACAAGGAGGAGAATAAAGCTGGGAAGAGGAAGGCTGAGTCAGAGAGACACTGCCAGCTGCCACAATGACAAACAGCATGTGAAGATGCTGGTAAGCCACGAGCCATGTGGCAAGGTATAGATTTATAGAAATGGATTAATTTAAGCTATAAGGACAGTTAGCAAGAAGCCTGCCACGGCCATACAGTCTGTAACCAATATAAGTCTCTGTGTTTACTTGGTCGGGTCTGAGCGGCTGTGGGACTGGCAGGTGAGAGAGATTTGCCCTGACTGTGAGCCAGGCAGGAAAACTCTAGCTACACCTCAACTCCTCCATAATTCATACCCTCTTCCTTACCCATCCAATTTTGTGTTCTCTTTTTTAAAAAAACATCAACTACAGTTTGTGCTACCCATATACTCCTGGATATGTGTCCTTCCACTGGAGTAAGGTCCACCTCCCAGGGGCCATATTCTTAAAGAAAATGAACTCAAGCATATAAATTTACAGATTCTTTTTCAGCATTTACATACATACTTATATTAATTGATCCACAGCTAACACATCTTGAGGTACCCCTGCTCATTCTTCTCATTTATTATTTTTTTAGATTGGAATATTAAGCTATCATAAAGAAGGCAATAGATCTTCTGTTTTACAGAGAGCTTCAGAAATGTTTACAAGCAATAAATAAACATTTCCTATCTTAAGTCAACAGAATTATATAGCTGTATTGTGATTACTGTCTATATTAAAGATATGATGGAAATCTTTATAATATGAGCACTGAAGAATTAAAAGCAGGATGATAGGATGCATAGAAAGACTATATCATGGAAAGCCAAGCAGACAGAAAAAAGAACCAAACAAAACTATTTCTGATTTTTGTTGATTATAGAAGTTACTATGTAGTGAGAAGTCCTACAAAATTCTCCAGACTTTAGATGACTCATATTCAACATTGTTAGTTATTTAGGAAATACAAATTTAAACCATAGTGAGGTATCATTTCAAACCCATTAGACCATTTTTAACTAAAAAGAGGGGTAAAATGAAGGTTTGGAGAAAACATAGGATTGTTTTTTAATCAAATGTAAGAGTAAAAATGAAAATGATGTAGCCATTTCTGAAAGTTCATAGAATAAATTTTTAAAAATTAAAAAAAAGAAAATGAACTCTCCCTCTCCTAACAGTCATGAATCATAAATAGCTACTCAGATAGGGTTAAACATCATGTCTACCTCCCATTTCCATGCTGACCATGGCTTGACCTTGCACAGATCTTGTACATGTTGTCACAATCACAATCACTGTGAATTTATATGTACAACTGCTCTGCTGTGTTTTAAATATCCTATTTCCTTTTGTCATCCCACCACCTCTTGCTCTTACAATCTTTCCTCTCCATTTCCACAATGATACCTAAGCCTTGAAGGAGGAGGCTGTTGTCAAGTATAGACAGGGAAAATAACCAGTGTTGTGTCTTATCATCTTTGATCATGTGAAAAGAGCCAATAATATTCCTCCTAGGTCTTTGCCTTTTCCACAGAGATGAGGTAGAACATGCCAGTCCATTCTGTTCATGTCCTTCCTTTCAAATGCATTCGCTTATCATAGTTTATGCAATTCTTTCTAGAAGGCCATCTTGAGGGATGAGCGTTCTGAACTCTGCCCCATCCAGAGTTGACAGTGAGTCCACAGCTTTTCCACACAGGCCACACAGGCTGTGATACAGGTGCCAGTTATAGCCTAACATTCTGAAGTCTCTTGTCCCCTGCTTCTTGACCAATTGTGTGTTTGTTTATTGCCACCAACTGATGAGACTTTTCTGATGATGGTAGATTGTTACATTCATCTATGAGTACAGCAATAAGTCACTGGGAGTCAGCTTCATACTATGTCAAGTCAAAACAGTAATAGTAGTAGATTCTCCATGAGGGCCTATACCTGTCTGGCTACAGGTGTTTGGGCCTTATAACAGAGGCCAACTATCTAATTGGGTTTAAGACCCACTCCACAAAATGGAACCCATGCCTAACACTGTCCAGGTGGCCAAGAACCTAGGACTAGATGGGCCATGGACATAGGAAAAACCAATACTATTCTTCTGCTTAATGGCTGTACCAATGTAATGACTCATAACAACATTTTGCTATACCCAGAGATAAGTGTCTTGCTCAGTAATCATCAAAGAAGCTTCCCTCTGCAGTAGATGGGAACAAATACAGAGATACACAGCTGAACAATGTGCAGACAGTGAGAAACTTTGGAGCACTTAGTCCTAAACAAGATTTCTCCATCAAACTACTTCCTTGAGAGCTTAGAGCAGAAGAGGGAGCAGAAAGATTACAAGAGCCAGTGAGGATGAAAGACACAAAGGAAACAATGTCCTTCACACACAACAGACTGACATACATATCAACTCACACACACTGTGGAACCATGCACAGGGCCTGCACACAGCAAAGCCAGATTGGGGGATGGTGGGATCAGCACTGAGAGGGGGATGTGGAGATAATCTCCCATTCCTAACAAAGAAGCTATCTCCAATTGACAACAGATCACAAAGGAAAAATTAGTTTTCTCCAAAGAGTCTCATTGGGTATAAAAACCACATGTAAGGGCAAGGCCCATGCCCTGCAGTAGACAGCCAACACCAAATGAACTCAGGCCAGGCGGTGGTGGCACATGCTTTTGATCCCAGCACATGGGAGGCAGAGCCAGGCGGGTCTCCCTGAGTTCAAGGCCAGCCTGGTCTACAGAGTGAGATCCAGGACAGGCACCAAAACTACACAGAGAAACCCTGTCTCGAAAAACCAAGAAAAAAAACAACTCAGTGGTATTTTGTCGTCTCATCATTCTTCGTCTAGTTTTTTTGGTTTTTTGTTTGTTTGTTTGTTTGTTTGTTTGTTTGTTTGTTTTTAACATCACTGCTTTTTTTGCTCAAACATTATGATTTCCAATTTTGGGTTTTCATGGAGGGAGAGGTGTCTCTGTGTGTGTCTGTGTGTTATGTATGTTTGTGTTATATATGAGTGTGTGTCTATGTGTGTGTTATGTATGTATGTGTGTCATGTATGTATGTGTATGTGTGTTACGTATGTATGTGTGTGTTATGTATGTGGTTGTCTATGTGTGTGTGTGTTATGTATATATGTGTGTGTATGTCTGTGTGTGTATTTCTTCTGCCATTTTTCTTTTCTTGTTTGTTTGTTTGCCAGTTTGTTTTCTAAACAGAGAGAAAAAGAAGTCTCAGAGTCAAATAAAAAAGAAGATAGGGAGGAACTGGGAAGAGTTAAGGCAGGGGAAACTGTGATCAGAATATATTATATAGGAAAAAAATCTATTTTAATTAAAAGTAAATAAATAAGTATGTGGGCTTTGCATTAGGAAGATCAAGAATAAAACCACAAATAGGCACTAATAGGATTTCTGGTGTCAAGTGAGTCACTTAATTTCCTTAATCTTCAGTCCTTTTATTTAAAATGAAATTATAATTTCTAGAGAGTTTTTGAAAAGTCCAATGAAATTACTTTAAAAATTGTTTTTTATAGGTATGATGCATTCAGACTCCAAAAATAGCTGTAGTAATTGCATCATTTTTCTTTCAAATGGAATTAATTCTTCTCTTGGAAAGGAATAGTCACAGTAGTTGTAATTTTAAATGGTAACATTTGTGCGAATCACTGTGAACTTTTACCTTTAATCTCAGTTGGCCTTTTATTAATATTCACAAATGAAGCACTATGGCTCAGAGAGCTTGTGTAATACAGAGTAATTCATGTAGCTAGCAAATGTCAAATACAACGTCAAATACAATCATAGGTGTAGAAATACATCTATGAACAAGTGTATTTCCTTAAACATAGTCCTATATAGCCTGGATTTGAAATAAATACAAATACAGAAAGAGTAATTTCTATCTTTTAATCAGTACAAAATTGGTTTTATATACTAAAACAAAATATATAATTTAAAATAATTTTAATATATCATTTCAAACTACAGCCTCATGTGATCTGCTTTAGTTTGACTAAAGTTGAGCTGTTACTTTTGAAATACAGCTTTAAAAATGAGAACTCAAACGGAATTATGATCCATAGATGGACAACATCACTCCCAGAAGACATTGGTTGTTAACTGAAAAATGAAGTACCAGGCATCAGATATCTCCCCATGATTTATTCGCAGGGTGAGCCTTGAGATCTGCAAGAATACACAGTCTATTACTGTTGGGAGCTGTGTGGCCTAGTTTCAGATCAGAATATGAGTGCTTGTCCAATAGGTCTCTGCAAGGCAAAAATCCACAGAGACAGTCTCTCACTGGGCAAAATCCACTGGACTTTGGGACAGTGCAGAATACTGCTGGGACCACACGGCCTCCACGCTCTCTTCTCTCTCATAATGTTGATGATTCTCTTGGTAGTTTATAGTTTCACTTTATCAGTCACACATGGGACAGATGTGATCATTCTCAGAAACCCCATTTTTTTCTGCAATATTTTGCCCTAAAATTCTTTGGGAACTGATGCTTCTCAGATTTTTTATCTGGAAATACCAGCTGTCACTCCAGACACTGGGAACTGTTCTGATTCAGGGCTGACTGGATAGGAGGCAATAAAAGTTAATAGGCAGTTAAAGAAGTACAAGCTAACTATATGCAAGCTCATGGCAAATCACTCCTATTTCCATAAATATAATTTGTTAAGTTTTGAATGATAATGTAGTTTTTGAAAATGTGTGCCTATCTTTATCACCTTTTAGCTTTGTGAGAACAAATTTGTGTCTGACTTGATATTTAGCCAAGCTAGCAAAATGCTGAACATTATTTTTGGTTTAGAGGTTGTTTTGATATAAAAGTTGGGGGGGGGACATATTTCACATCTTTGTTTTTGCCAGAGGTCAACACTAGAGGATGGGAAAAACATGTTTGTTTTTGAAGTATAAGTAAAGGTGCCTTGAACTATTAGGGGCTGGCCACTTGCGTGAAACTCATCTATGGTCAGACTATTCTTCCTGCACCAACACTCCTTCCCCATCTCAGGACCTGAATCTGGGCTGCAGTGGGACAATGGTATACTACCATTGCCTGTGGTTATCCAACATAACACATAGTAAGAACACCAGTCCTGAAGACACCACACATCTTGACTGCAAGAAATAGAGAAATCAGTCTCAAATCACTCAGGGAACTTTCTCCCTGCTACAAGCTTTCATAGTGCTGAAAAGTCCCAGATAGGCTGCTGGGGAGCAAAGACATCAACAATCAAACCCAACACATACACTGGGTGCTGTGACACTGTCCTGCTAGACAAGATTCGTCTATTGGTGCAATAGGGACAAGACCGTTCTGGATAACTAACCACTTTCTGACCAGATATGAGGCCTGTTCCACAGGACAGAATTCCATATTTTGTGCTGTAATCCTGGTCAAAGGCCCATGGAAGGGGAGTTCATAGGTCTAAGTTATTTAAAATGGTGACATTGTCAAATACCTTCTAAGTGTTTATGTTTATATCCACAGACCTAGGCAGCTCTCAATCATTGCCAGAAGAGCTTCTTTTGCAAGTGAGCAGCAGTCAGTGGAGGTGTGCATAACTGGTCAAAGGACACAGGATGACTGAGTGCTCGGCCAGGATGGGACATCTATTATAGTCGCCCTCCCCAAAAGGCTCTGAGAGCATCAAGAGAGAGGAGGTGGAATAAACATCAGAATCAGAAGATGGGGAGGATTGTTATGGACATCTGGACATGACATGTCCACCACACTCATGGTGTCACAGCAGCTGTGGTTCCCTGCACAAGACCTATACAAGATCAAGCCAATCAAAATCCCAGCACAGAGAGGGCAGGTCTCCAGACCCCACCCCTTGGCAGTGTACAGTTGGTGGAAGAGATTCATTCTTTTTTGAGGGTGTGGCCTCTGGTAGGTAGCCTCATATCCGTAAACATATGGGCAGCACTAAGTGGCTTATGAATGAAGAAAGAGCAGGAAAAAAGCATGAGGTTGGGAGGGGGTGAGCTGGAAGGGAGAGACTAGGGACAAATGTAGTTCATTGTGAACATGTATGAAATTCTAAAGCATGAAAAAAATAAATTAAGCTATTAGCTAAAGAATCAATGCAAAATCAGAATCTTCCAACATCTTCTATATTGATACAAGAATATATATTACTGCCAATTTTCATAGAATTTTATAACATCCAGAATGGCTGGAATAGTGACAATATCAGCTTATGAATATGATCTGATACACAGAAATTATTAGCATTTATAAAAAAAAACATTCCCCTTCTCACTGAAATGACTTTGGGTCTTTGTTTTACCATTTTATAGATAATGAATGTATTACTTTGACTGAAAAGTTGGAAGAGAACAGCTTATAAAAGGAAGAGTATCAGGCAGAAGACATTTTTTAAATATTTGACATATTTTTACATACATTTCTGTAGCTTAATGTGTGATCTCTTCTCTGCCACCAGCTCAAGGGACTAATTTATATTAATGAACTGCAGTAGACTGGACAAGCAGAGATGGCTCAGTGGTTAAGAGTGCTTGATGCACAATCAGGAGGAGCAAAGTTTGGGTATCAGTAGCCACATAAAATCTGAGCACAGCCCCATGAATGCTTGTAACCCAGGAACAGAAGAGAACAGAAACAAGTGGGCCACTGTGCCTTGTTTGTGGTGAGCCTAGTGAACTCCAGGTTTAGTGAGAGATTCTGCCTCAAGGGAACAAGGCAAGAGTGATAGACAGGGATGCTTGATACTGTCCTCTGAACTCCATATACACAAGCAGGGACATTCACACATAAGTACACAAACTCCTACACATGCACACCACTCCAAATATAAGCACAAAAAGGAATAGCCATGATAGACGACACACACAATCTAAAGAAATATACAGTATAATGCACATCTGTAACAAGGTTAGAAAAGAAAGATTGAAAAACTGTACCCAATAAAATGGAGAAGAAAACAAGAACAAGCAAATGCATTTTACCATTAGCATCATATTTTTTGAGACAAAGATCATAACCAAACACAGGTTAATATTGCACAGTATGAATGTCTATCAACTGTCCCATAACATTTTACACTAATTCCCCCAAGTCCTCTAGGATGGAATGTTTAAATGCAGAGAAAATGTTAAATAATACCTACACAGGTTTAATAAAAAACATAAAATAGTAATTTTCAAATTAAAATGAAAATTGAGGGAATAAAGAAATGGGACAGACGTTAAAAGAGCTAGCTGTTCTTTCCAAGTACACCAGTGCAATTCCCAGTATCCACTTCCAAGGAACCCAGTGACTCCTCTGGTCTCTGTGGGTACGAGCTTTGCAATACACACACAGCAGTGTACACTGGTATACATGAGACAAAACACGCATACACCCAAAATACTTTTTTAAAAAGCTGAAACCAATGAGCTCATAATATAAAATTCCAATCTTCCTTTTTGAGGGGTATAATGACATTCAGGTTAACCTGTGCTTTCATTTGTTCCTATGAAATATTACTTTATTAATCAAATCCTTGAAGGCTTGTTTTACTTGTTGATTTCTCAATGTGTAAATAAAAGGGTTCAACATGGGAGCAATTGAAGTGTTGAGAACAGCCACACCTTTGGTCAGTGATGCCCTTTCATTGGCAGAAGGTTTGACATACATGAAAATGCAGCTTCCATAAGAGATGGAGATGACAATCATGTGAGAGGAACAGGTGGAGAAAGCCTTTTTCCTCTGACTGGCAGATGGGAACCTCAGAATGGTGCTGATGATGCAGATGTATGACAGGATAACAAGAGCCAGTGTGAACAGCAGAGTGATGGAGGCAACATAAAGGCCAAATGCCTCTAAAAGCCTTGTATCTGAGCAAGACAGTTGTAAGATGGGGAAGTAGTCACAGGAGAAATGATCAATGACATTTGAAGCACAAAAATCTAACTTGAGGACCAGTATGACTAATGGGAAGATGAACAGAAATCCTCCCAGCCATGCTGTGAGAACAAGAAGGGTGCAGACTTTCTGGTTCATGATGATGGTGTAATGCAGTGGTTTGCAGATGGCGACATAGCGATCATAAGACATAGCAGTTAGAAGAAAGAACTCAGACACCCCCATGGAGATGAAGAAAAATAACTGAGCCAAACAGTTGTTATAGGAAATGGTCTTGACTTTAGTAATTATTGACCCCAAAAATCTAGGGATAGAAACGCTGGTGAACATAATTTCTAAGAAGGAGAAGTTCTGGAGGAAGAAATACATAGGAGTCTTTAACTGAGCATGTAGCAAGGTAAGTGTGATGATGCTTAGGTTTCCACAGACACTTAATATGTAAGCAATGAATAAAAAGAAAAATATTACAACCTGAAGTTCTGGTGAGTCTGATATGCCCAAGAGCACAAACTCAGTAATCATAGAGTAGTTTCTCATACTGATTTTAGTCCATAGAATCTATTGATAAAAAAAGAAATTAAAGCGTAAATTCAATGTAAAATAAACAAATGTTTAAATATTGATATTACTATATCCAGTGAAATAAAGCCATAGAGCACTTCCACTAAGGTTTTCTAATATCCGCTCATTCCTCTTAAACAAAAACATCTTCTTGAAAGGAAATATTTTTGTAAATGGGAGTTTAAAGCCTTTCTATACACAAAAATATTGCATAGTCATAATTTCTATGTATAAGTTCTAGATATAATTCTAAGTATAAGATACCTTTGAACTTCAGATTTGTGTAGCAAAATTTTAATAGTATCTTCATTATTTTCTGGTTTCACATATTGTATGCTTTCAGGATTGAATATATAACATTTAATTTCAATTCTAATACTATCTCCAAACTCCTATAGTATATAGGTACAATCGGATCATATTTACTAAACCTAAAAGCTGTCATGGTTATTTTCAAACTTAATACATGTGTAGTTTAAAATGGCCAGGAATAAATGTATTTGCCAAGAGAGAAATAAGGTGAGACTTTCTTTAGTTATAAAACAAGTAAATTCTTAATTTGTGGGAATTTAAAAAAGACCAGAGAAAACAATTTAAACAGAGCCAGGGATCAATAACTACTTTCTATGAAGTCTAAGGTACTTGTAGTATTTTAATATTTTCTTTTTACTAAGCTCACTTTGTAATTTTTATCTTTAAACTTTCTTGAGGACAAAAAAAATAACTCTTGCAAACGATTTTTTATCTCAAAGTATAACAGTGCCTTCCTTCTCAAGGAATCAACAGAATAAATAAAATTTCTATAGAATTTACGTTTTCAAACCACGAGATTCTACACTGTAATCTTCTATCAGCCCTATTCTCTTCTGATATTTAACAGAAACACAGAGTCTGTGCATAAGTTACCACCAAATGTGATGTACTACTTTCTAGGCAGAGAGTTCAGCAAGGGATAAGTACTGAAACTGATAATGGGCATTATCCACCTTTGCCTACTCTAGTATTCTGAGTCTCAGTGTTTTTTCTCTTTAGGAGTAAACATCTTTTTCATCAAAACTGAGAGGTACTGTTTTGTAGTTCACATGATAATTAAAACATACTAAAATGTAAAATTAATAGTAATAAATGAATTTAAGTGATAAATTGGGGATCCTTGTATTTTCCCAGTAAAGTAAATCTTTCAATGACAGATAAAAATTCTTTTCTTCACAAATATGAAACACACTATTTGTTGTTTATGCTAATACCAATCAGATATAAAATCCTACAGTCTACAGCATAACTTAAATGTTGCTACTTGAAATACAAAATTAATAACACATATTAACAATATTCTCTAGAAGTTTTCTCATTCAGGCCACTCTTGGCTCTGTTTATTACACTGAAGCTTGTCACATTAAAAAGTTCATGCTGAATTGCTTGTAAGATTGCTGACAGCCTCACTTAGAAATGAAAATATATGTATCTTTAGTCTCTTTTATTGCTTTACTAAAACTGTGTACGCTATAAAACACACCATTGTCATCCTTGAAATTATTTAAGAAAATGAAGCAACTGATAAGATTTTAAGACAATAGAAGGTGAAACCTTTTGAAGGTCTCTGGATATGATAAAGATTGAAATCTACACAAGCATAAACACAACTATACCTTCTCTGGCCAGTGTATAAGTCCCTGATACACTCAGCTAAAGAGCAGAAGATGCGAACAGAAATTCAAGACATGTATGTAGTGGTGTCATGACCCATCTTCCTTGAAAACCAAACAATATAGAGAGACAGAGGAAAAAATATACCAATCAACTGATAACATTCAACCTGGCTTCCCTTTGGTCAAGCAATTTTCCTAATAAGAGCATGGACTCAGTATATGCTCAGGAGATAATTCATTCTCAATTCATCTGGGATTAGTTAAACACAGGACTAAACTGCCCTACAATGGGCTCTCTTTGACATTCTGCTGGTATTTTTTAATTAGTAAATTCTGCCAGCACAAAACAGAATAGATAACTTAAAACTTAATCTTTAAAATCTTCAAAAGTTAGGGTTGTACTTAGCCTTTGTTTTTTATTTTCAATTTCAAAATTGATATGTGCTCCACAATATGAGATCCAGAGCCACAACAGTATACAGAGACCTACTCTTAAACTACCCAACCAGCCATGCATTTATTTCAAATCTCTTGATTATTCAAATAAAATATACTATATTATACCAAATTGGTTTTATGTATTATACAAACAAAATCACACATTCAGTTATTGTTTATATGTACTTTATTATATTCTATACATTATATTATATACATTTTATAAGTGCAGATATTATGAAATTTTATTACACAAAATATTGTTCAACATTCCTATCTTATTTTTCAATTAACACTGAGTAATGGATCTCATTCCTGGAGTTTTCTATTAAAAAAAAAAAACCTTTTCCTTTTGTAACATTTGCATGGAATATCCAAGGAGATTTAGTCATAATTTATTAATTTTATTGTTGGTTAAGGTTAGGGCTAGATCCACATTTCATTCACTAGTAGAATTCATTCTGTGCTAGCACACAACAGCATAACTTTAAATCATTTAAATATCTTTAAAAATTAGGATTGTATTTTAGCTTTGCAAAAATGCATTCATGAAATCACAGCAGCTGTGGTTGACTACTCAAGACATTCACATGATGATGGTTGGGAATCCTTGCTGTACCTGAGGAGCCACAGGCTGATAATTTTTCTGGTTTTAACACTCTCACTACTCCATTTTATGGAAGAGGTGCTCACATCTTGTTTGATTTTATCTTTAAAATTTGGTATCACTCAACTGTGACACTATCTGAACCTAGAGTTTTCTTTTTCTGAGGTCTTCTTTAGTAGATGTAGTGATATGCAGATAACTATTTTCACCACTGAATTTTTTGGATGTGTCATAAGAAATTTGTTCATTTCACCAAGTTTTGAATTTTAAAAAATTATAGCTGTGAGCTATTACCTATATCTGACATACAATAGCACAAAGTTAACATCCTCAGTCAAACATGGAAGATTTCACAACTATTTAAACACATATACATTGTATACAAATAATAAATAAATAAATAAAAATGGAAGAATGGAGATAGAAAGCAAGATTAAAACCCAAAAGAACACATTTAATCTTGTAATTAATATCTCAGTATCTAGAGCATATAGTGACATGATATAAGACCTAAAGATTTTAGACACTCTTTCACTACAGCATCACCATCTGGATCCCACCTAGACTTTCTCTTGGGTTAACACAACTCATTGCCTGTGAATTTCTTGGCAGACATCATATGTTCCTATCCTCTCTATGCTAAGAGACTCCAACACTACCACCAACTACCTGGTTATTGATGACCACTCTTAAACAGAGCTACAGTGAGAAAGAAAAAAATGGGCAGAAGTAAATACAAATGTACACTTTAAAGAGAAAAAGAGCACCAGGAAACAATATGGCAGCCAAAGCTTGAGATGAGAGAGAGAAAGAGATTAAGAGGATGTTTGATCTGCTCTGGAATAAAGACCACACTACCTAAGTTTCCAACCTGTATAAGAAATATGCTTGGGAATTTACTGACCCTAGAAAGGAAGACAATCAAAAATGCTGCAAATGTGATACAAGGAGCCCAGGCTCCTCACCAAGCTAACTACAGAGAGCCAATGTGGCCAGGCAATATGCATGTAGCAAAAGTCATTGTGAGAGAACTTCGTGTGAAACTGTGGAAGTAAAACATGTATTGCTCTGGAGACCCTAAGAGGTTGGCAAGTCCAGAACCTTGAGATATCTGCTGAGGAAAGATGCATACAAGCTTTCCTTGTGAGACCAGTCTAACAGAAAAATGTGTGTCTGGCAACAAGGCTGAAAGTGTATTCTGTGCCATCATAAGTTAAAAGAATGTGACTTGCTTTTACCTTACATGGGGTTACAGTTAGAGAATTCCCTTGAGTTTCAGAACAGACTTTAAACTTAGGACATTTAAATAGTGTTGAGGCTTTGAAAGACTACAGACACTTTTGAAGCTAGACTAAATATATTTTGCACTGTAATATGGCCAGAAGCCTATAGGGGTCAAGGAGTAGAATGCAGTAGTTTACATCAGATGCCCCCATATTTTTAGGCATTTGAATATTTGGTTCTCAGTTGGTACATTGTCTAGGTAATTTAGGAAGTGTGGCCTTACTAGAGGTAGTGTGTTACTGGAGGTAGGATTCAAGGTTTCAAACTCTACAAGCCATCCCCCTGTTCACTTTCTGCAACTTCGCTTGTGGCTTAAAATGCGTTTTCTTAGCTAGCTGCTTCAGTTACCATGATTATCCACTGTGATCCTAATGGACTCCTATCTCTCTGAGACCAGGTCTTAGTTAGGGTTTTTATTGCTGTGAAGAGACACCATGGGCATGGCAACTCTTAAAAAGATAAACATTTAATTCAGGTGGTGGCTTATAATCAGAGATTTAGTTCATTATGATCATGACAGGAGCATGGTTGTTGGGAGTATGGTGGCATGCAGGCAGACATGGTGCTGGAGAATTCTACATCTTGATCCAACGGCAACAGGGAATGAACTGTCTCACTGAGCATGGCTTGAGCTTATATGAGATCTCAAAGCCCACCCCTACAGTGACACTCTTCCTCCAACAAGGACACACCAACCTATAGTGTCACTCCCTTTGGGGGCCATTTTCTTTCAAACTACCACATTCCACTCCCTGTCCCCCAAAGGCTTGTAGCCATATCATAGTGTGAAAATGCATTCAGTCCAACTTCGAAAGTCCCCATAGTCTATCACTATATCAACAATGTTTAAAAGTCCAAAGTTCAAAGTCTCTTCTGAGATTCATGCAATCTCTTAACTGTAATCTCCTATAAAATCAAAATCAAAAAGCAGATCACATACTTTCAACATGTAATGGCACAGGATATACATTGCTGTTCCAAAACATAGGGAAGAGAGCACAGTGAGGAAATACTGAATGAGAGCAAGACTGAAAACTAGCTGGGCAAACTCCAAACTCTGCATCTCCATGCCTGATGTCAAAATACTCTTCAGATCTCCAACCCCTTTCATCTTTGTCGACTGCAACATACTTCTTTCTTTTGGGCTGGATCCACTACCTGTTAGCAGCTCTTCTCAGCAGGTATCCTATGGCTCTGGCATCTCTAACATCTTGGGGTCTCCAAGGCAATCCAGGCTTCAACTTCACAGGTTCATGCAATGGCCTCTCTAGGCTTCCATTCAGGGACACCCCTGACACACACCTGGTCTTATCAGCTTTCCTTAGTCATGGAGGCAAATTCCATAGCCCCTTTCTTCCATCCTTAGAGCCAGAACTATGTGGCCAAAGCTTCCCAATTCTGCTGCTTTCTGGGGCTGAAACATAGCCCCTTGTTCAATCACATCTACACCAGCTTTCTGTTCTCAGTGGTTTCCTTTACCGCCTAAGCTTAGCTGTCCTGAAACTGGATCTATAGACCAGACCAGACTCAAACTCAGATATTTGCTAGCCTCTGCCTTCCAAGTCCTGGAATTAAAGGTGTGTACCACCACACCGGCTCTAAGCTTTACTTCAATTCCTTTTCACAAATTGGAAACTTAGCTGGGGGGTATCTTGTCCTGGGGTCACCACTCTCTTTATTCTATTACTTTCATCTGTTTATCTCCTTGAACATAGAATATAGCTCCATTCCACTTTTTGGTTCTCCTTTTCTCCTCAAGTATTTTTCCTTGCTATTTTCATTATATATCTTCATTAGAGTTAATACTAGTAACCACACAACAGAGTCTATACTAGGCTGTTTTGAGATTTCCCCTGCCAAGGTAATTAATCCAAAACTCTTCACTTTAGCCTCAGGCAAACTTTTTGGATAAGAGCAAAAGTCAGCTATATTCTTCACCAAAATATCACAAGAATGATCTCTAGGCAACATACTAAAAGTCTTCTCCCCTAAAACATCTTGAGCCAGACCCACACAGTTCATCAATTCACACTCAGCTCCACTATCTTCCATGCTCCTACTAGTCTGGCCATTGAACAGCACTTAAAGCATTTAACTGCTTTTCTAATCCACAGTCCCAAGGTCTATATTTCTTCTAATAAAAGTATATTATTTTACCCAGCATAATATGTTTTTAATTATTTGGGAATTTCATACAGGGTACAACAATCACACTCACTTCCTATTCCTCTCAGGTCTACCCTCCCATCCTTGTGCCCCCCAAAGAAAACTCCCACCAAGTACAATATGTGTTGCCTATAAACTCACTGGAGCATGGTCAAACTCCCAGTGGCCAGCTTCTTAAAGAAAGCTGAGTCCTTCGCCTCCCACCCCCACCAGAAGCTATCAACTGTGAAGAGCCACATTTCAGCACCTTTATCACAGTTTTTAAGGACTCTCTTCAATACCTTCCTGTCTGGACTATTTCCTCTTTTTTGAGAGGAAGTAGGTGTTACAGAAGCCTTCAATGTCTCTCATTCTCAGTTATAAGTCTGCAGTCTCAGATACCACTACAAAAGAAGCTTCCTACCCATAGCAGCCAGCAGCATCACAGATCATGGACTTCTAATTCCAGTGTCAATAGCCTTTATGATTTGGGGTATCAGAGGCTTCTGTGGGCAACAACTCACAGAAAGATGGCCCACCTCTCTAGCAGTAAAATCTTCATTTTAAAATCTATGACTTCTGGGAGAGCCTTTCCCACTCACATAGGATATGAGTTTCACTATTTTGAAACTCTTACTGCTGTTTTTGCTGTTAGTTGGATGCTTTTCCAAATCTATAAAACACTCAAGGTTAGCATTATGCCCTCCACATAATCAAATCTTTTTACATGGAGTGGGTAGGGTCTCTAGACATCCACTTCCATCCATCCCAAGCAACTGATAGTTAAGTCTCACATATCAGCAGCTAAGGAGTGCTTCCTAATGAAAAACATTAGGAAGGTTGAAAACAGCATGAAAAGATTTCTTCACTTCTAGCAGATGTTTCCCCAAGAAAGTAAAGTTGGATATAGTAATGGATGAGAGACATCACCTCAGTTATCTGTCTATACTCCCTGGATACTTGTCATTCGACATTTTCCTTTCTCACCCTGAGATGCAGCCATGAGGCAACCATATATCTACCAATATCCAATGAGCTCAAGCCTGAAACTCCTACAATAACACAGTAACACTGAGAACTCATATTTTTTATTGATTCTTTGAGAATTTCACATCATGCATCCCAATCCAATTCATCTCCCAGTTCCTCTGTAT
This sequence comes from Peromyscus eremicus, assembly GCF_949786415.1. Taxonomy (NCBI): domain Eukaryota; kingdom Metazoa; phylum Chordata; class Mammalia; order Rodentia; family Cricetidae; genus Peromyscus; species Peromyscus eremicus. The sequence continues at coordinate 977,558 of NC_081434.1, forward strand.
TCACTCCCCACTCTTGTAGAGCCCCCCAAAAGAAATGTAAAAAAAAATAAAATAAAATAATAATAAAAAAGAAAAAAAAGAAAAACACTTTGTTCCTCCATCTTTCCTACCTCTCCATTGCCTCTTCATTCATCTTAGTGGTATTGGGATATGCTGTGTATCAGGCAGCATACCCTTTTGTCCAAACACCTTTACTTGCAAATGTTCATTGTTTAATGAGTTGTTGGTCAGGTTCAAGGCCTCTAGCTTTGGTATACTATCAACACTGTACCCCACCGACATTGCTCTCATATATCCTGCTGTTGCTGAGTCATGGAGATCCTGCGGCTATGGTTCCTCAGGATCAGTCCCTTCACACACTCCAGCAGACCTTAGATGGGGTAGATGTTGGGGTGTGCCAACTCCAAGCCCTAGATGTGTGCCTGGGTGGCAGCTGAGTTGGTCAGCACAGGTTTCTAGGACCACTCCTCTCAGATGAGGAATGGAGCCTGCTCTCCCAGGCTCATCATGAGTGGTGGGTTATGGTGAGCTTTCCCAAGTATGGGAGCCAGCTCTCCTATTAGGGGCGAGGCCAGCTTTCTCATGCCAAAGTCATCAGGTTCTGTTATCCTAGGGCTGGGGAGGCTCAGGGTCAGCTCTCCTGGGGTGGGAGAGTCACTCTCCTGGAGGAGGGGGTTATTCCAGGACAGTGAGGGTTGGGGCCAACTCAGCAGAGCCCTCATATTCAATAAATGGTTCAATACATGGTTTGCATGGGACCCTGAGGTAACACAGGCAACTGACATAGACCCCAGCTGCTTCAGGACCACAGTACCAGAAGTAGTCAGCAGCAGCAGCAGCTTGGAGCCAGATGTCACCATGGCCTCAGGAGAGGAGGGGCAGCATGGGAACTCTGGCTTAAAGGAAATGCAGGTTTAAACATCAAAGGCTATTTCTCTGAGAGACTGAGACAAAAGACTTGAACATCTCAATTTTATTCTGTGTGTGTGTGTGTGTGTGTGTGTGTGTGTGTGATGTTAATGGTTTTTTATGTTTATCATTGAAATCTCCCATAGTAATGCAATTATCTTTTTAAATATCTAGGTTTTTTTTTCAACTTTGCTTTTGTATACTCAATTGTCTTGTATGCCATTAAACAAAACTCAAAGTCACAAAAAAAATTTTATGTCCAAATATTTACTTTATTTATTATGTTATACTTTTCTATTTTAGAAATTTAAAGTTATTCAAAATTTAAGTTAATACATCAAAATACCATTCATGGTATAGATAATATCTGTATCGGCTCATAATCACTTTAAGACATCCCATAATACATACCTAATGTTCAGGATAAGCAGTTTGGGGGGGTTGTTTTTTGGAGACATGGTTTCTCCATGCAGCCCTGGCTGCCTGGAACTTACTCTGTAGACCAGGCTGGCCTTGAGTTCATAGAGATCTATCTGCCTCTGTCTCCCAGGTGCTGAGATTAAAGGCATGTGCCAGTACTGCCTGGTCAGGATACGCAATTTTTGTTAGGGCCTCACATTTAACTCTAGATGGCCAGGAACTCACTATGTAAACCAGGCTAGCCCCAAACAAAGAAATCCGCATGTCTCTACCTCCCAAGTAATGGGATTAAAATCATGTGCCAATATACCCTACACAGGATAAATATTTTGTTCCTGATTTAAAGAAATATACATATATATATGTATATGTATATATTTATATACATATATATAATAAAGAAATCTGTAACTTTTTAAAAATATAACAATATTCAAATATTCCAGAGTCTGGCTCATCATGCAATGGTTCTTTTCAGAATTTCTACTGACCAGATTGAAAGAAAGACTCCTCAGAAGCTAATGAATAATTAAAGGATTTATTTTATTAGAATTTCTATTCCCTATTTCTCATGATTATTTACACAAAATCTCCTAGTAAATACAAGTGTTAATTAATTTTAATAATGATTTAATAATGGTGATAATAATAACAATAATAATACCAGTGTGTATAGAAACAAATGTTAGAGGACAGACCACTACATCTAACTTCATAAGAAATTAATATATAATAACAGTCAAGAAATATATGGGCTTTGATATTGGTTGCTCTGCACAAATTGATTGTAAGGCCCTATTGCTGAAGAAAACACCTGAATAACTCATTGAACACAGAGAAGTCAAATTGGTACCTAACTAGAGCCTTCACCCCTACTGACTACTGCTCATGGGACTGGAAAGTACTCTGCATGCAACCAGAAGAAAAGGTAAACAGATATGAACCCTTTGATCTACACTGGTGACCTCCTGGATGATGTGCCAGTGCAATGGTGGTACAATAATACAGGAGTAACCAACCACTACCTGATTAGATTTAAGGCCCACTCCACAAAACGGAACTCATGACTGACAGTGTCCAGGTGGCCAAGAACCTGGACTAGATAGGCCTTGGACCTAGGGGAAGGCCAATACTATTGCTCTGCTAAATGAATACAGCAATGTAATATTCTATTCCCATAGATCAGGGACTTGTTCAGCCATCATCACAGAAGTTTCCACCTTCAGTATAAGGGAACAAATACAGAGACAAACAACTGGAGAATGGACAGAAAGTGAGAGACCTTGGGACATTCAATCGCAAATGAAATGTCTCCAACAAACTTCCTTCCTCTGGCTCAGAGAACCCTGCAGAAGAGGGGGTAGAAGGATTATAAGAGCCAGTGAGGATGGAAGACACCAGTGAAACAATGCCTTCCAGACACAACAGAACTGACACATAAATAAACTCACAGAGACAGTGGCAGCATGCACAGGGCCTGCACAAGGCTGAGCCAGATAGAGTCTCAGCACTGAGAGGGGGAAGTGAACATGATGTCTCATACCCAAACAAGAAGTTATCACTACTTGAAAACCACACACATAAGAAAAGTTCATTTTTTCCAGGGAGTCTCTTTGGGTATACAAACCCAATTAAGAGGAAGCCAAATGACCTGCAGTTAAGGACCAACACAAAACGAACTCCATGATATTTTTTGAGATATTTTGTCTCCTAATGCTTTGTCTGTGCACCATTTATCTCACTGTGCTTTTGTTGAAGTTGTATGGTTTCCAATTTTGTGTTGTTATGGGTGTGTATGTATGTGTGTGTGTGTGTATGTCTCTGTGTGTGTTTGTATATCTGTGTGTCCCTGTGTGTATATTTTGTGCTATTTCTTTGTAATTTTTTTCTGTTTGTTTTATTCTATTCTGATTTGTTTATTTACTTGCCTGCTTGCTTCTAAACAGAGAAAAAGAAGGCCTGAAGTTACAAGGATGGGTGAGAGGAGATGATCTGGGAGGAGACAAGAGAGGAAAAACACTTACCAGAATATAATTTATTAATTAATCAATTTTCATTAAATAATAAAATAAATATGTATATGAGCTTTGATTTTTAAAACATTTTTTATTTTGATGATAGTCTTTCCTTCCCCCAAGTCCTTTCAGTTCCTCTCCCCCTCCATACCCACCCAACTTTAAGTTCTTTCTTAAAAACAAACAAAAACTCAGTATAACAACAGAAAAAAAAGCCAATAAAACCACATACACAAAAAAAAAACACCAAACTGTAACCAAATAAATTCACACAAAAAATAAATAAATAAATAAAGTGGAGTCCATCATATGTTAGTCAACTACTCCTGAATACAAAGACTGTCCTAGATTGGTTAATATACCCAGGGTCACTAGTGGAGAAAACTGATTTTCCCTATCCAGCAGGTATAAAGGACAATTTAGTGGTTAATCTTTACCATAGTAGCTAGGTTTTCATTCATTCTTTTTTAATATAATAAGATAAAAATTATCACATTGAAGTTTGACAAGACAAACCAACAGAAGGAAAACAGCCCAAGAGAAGGAATCAGAGGCCCACTCATTCACACACTCAGGAATCTCATAAAAACACTAAAGCAGAAGCCATAAAATGTACTCAGAGGACCTGGTGCAAAGTGTGAAGGCCCTGTGTGTGGTGCTTCAGTCTCTGTGGGTTCATAGGACTTTGTTCACGTTGATTTAGAGGGACTTTTTCCTTGGCGTCCTCCATTTCCCCTGGTTTGTACACTCTTTCCACTTCCTCCTCCTCCAGTTGCCTGTACTCTAAGGAAAGAGATTGATGGAGACATCCCATATAGGGAATGCATGTTCCAAGGTCTCTCACTGTCTGGGAAAGTCTGGCTGTGGATCTCGGTGTTTGTTCCCATTTGCTGTAGAAGGAGGCTTTTCTGATGATAGTTGAACAAGATAGTATTAGTCTAAAAGTACAGCAAAATATCACATAAGTCATTTTATCATTTTTTAATTTTTCAGACAAGGATTATGGACTTTTACCTCTATTCTCATTTGGCCTTAAAAATTTTTATTGTTTACAAATGAAGCATTATGGTTCAGAGAGATTGTATAATATGCATTAAATCTCATAGCTAACAAATGTTAAATATAATCTAAGACCACCTATAAATAAGTGTACTCCCTTAAAAAAACAGTCCTATACAGCCCCTATTTGAAATAAACACAAACACGGAAAGAGTAATTTCTACCTTTTAATCAGTACAAAATTAGTTTTGTGTACTATAACAAAATATAGCATGTAATATAATTTTAATACAACACTTCAAACTACAGTCTGGTATAATCTACTTAGTTAGACTAAAGTTGAGCTGTTAACTTCAAAAATATAACTTTAAAAATAAGAACTAAAGTGAAATTACACTCCAAAGACGGACATTGTCACATCCCACAGCACCAAAAGATGTTGGTTGTTAAATGAAAACTCCAGTACCAGGCATCAGATATCTCCCTGTGATTTGTTGGCAAGGGTGAGCCCCAAGGTCTCCAAAACAACAAATGGTATTACCATTTCCCTTGGTTATCATACTAAACATGGTTAATATTCCAGTCCTGAAGACACCACACACCTTGGATGCAAGAAATAGAGAAATCAGTCTCTGACCACCCAGGAAACTTTCTCCTTGCTACAAGCTTTGATCCTGCTGAAAAGTTCTATACAGGCTGCTGGGGAACAAAGAGACCAGTGATCTTTTTGTTGTTGTTGTTGTTGTTTTTTGTTTTTTGAGACAGGGTTTCTCTGTGTAGCTTTGCGCCTTTCCTGGGACTCACTTGGTAGCCCAGGCTGGCCTCAAACTCACAGAGATCTGCCTGGCTCTGCCTCCCAAGTGCTAGGATTAAAGGCGTGTGCCACCACCGCCCGGCTTGAGACCAGTGATCTTACCCAGCACTAGACACTGCATACTGCAATACTGTCCTGCTAGACAAGATGTGTCCGCTGGTACAATAGACAAGACCGCTCTGGATAACTAACCACTTAATGACCAGATTTGAGGCCTGTTCTTCAGGACAGAACACCATATTTTTTGCTGTAATCCTGCTCAAACAACCATGGAGGATGAGGTCATTAGTCCAAGTTATATTAGATGGTCATGCAGTCAAACACCTTCTAAACAGTTATGTTTATACTCAGAAACTCTGGCTCCTCTCAGTCTTTGTCAGGAGAGCTTCTTTTGCAAGTGAGCAGCAGTCAGTGGAGGTGTGCATAACTGGTCAAAGGACACAGGATGACTGAGTGCTCGGCTTGGATGGGACATCTATTATAGTCACCCTCCACAAAAGGCTCTGAGAGCATCAAGAGAGAGGAGGTGGAATAAACATCAGAATCAGAAGATGGGGAGGATTGTTATGGACATCTGGACATGACATGTTCACCACACTCATGGTGCAGTTCCCTGCACAAGACCTGTACAAGATCAAGCCAATCAAAATCCCAGCACAGAGAGGGCAGGTCTCCAGACCCCACCCCTTGGCAGTGTACAGTTGCTGGAAGAGAGAGATTCATTCTTTTTTGAGGGTGTGGCCTCTGGTAGGTTCCTCTGCTCCAGAAGGTGGCCAAACATCCATAAACATATGGGCAGCACTAAGTGGCTTATGAATGAAGAAAGAAGAGGAAAAAAGCATGAGGTTGTGTAGCTAGAGTTTTCCTGCCTGGCCCACAGTCAGGACAAATCTCTCTCACCTGCCAGTCCCACAGCCTCTCAAATCCGACCAAGTAAACACAGAGACTTATATTGCTTACAAACTGTATGGCCGTGGCAGGCTTCTTGCTAACTGTTCTTACAGCTTAAATTAATCCATTTCCATAAATCTATACCTTGCCACATGGCTCGTGGCTTACCAGCATCTTCACATGCTGCTTGTCATCATGGCGGCTGGCAGTGTCTCTCTCACTCAGCCTTCCACTTCCCAGCTTTATTCTCCTCCTTGTCCCACCTACACTTCCTGCCTAGCCAATGGCCAATCAGTGTTTTATTTATTGACTAATTAGCAACACATTTGCCATACAGAACATCTCACAGCAAGGTTGGGAGGGGGTGAGCTGGAAGGGAGAGACTAGGGACAGATGTAGTTCATTGTGAACATGTATGAAATTCAAAAAACATGAAAAATTAAATTAAGCTATTAGCTAAAGAATCAATGCAAAATCAGAATCTTCCAACATCTTCTATATTGATACAAGAATATATATTACTGCCAATTTTCATAGAATTTTGTAACATACAGAATGGCTGGAATAGTGACAATATCAGCTTATGACAATGATCTGATTCACAGATATTATTAGCATTTTTAAAACTATTCCCCTTCTCACTGAAATGACTTTGGGTCATTGTTTTACCATTTTATCAATAGTGTATGTATTAGTGTGACTGAAGAGATGGAAGAGAACAGCTTATAAAAGGAAGAGTATCAGGAAGAAGGCATTTTTTAATTATTTGGCATATTTTTACATACATTTTCTGTAGCATGATATGGTTAATATATGATCTCTTCCACCAGCTCAAGGGACTAATTTATTGTAATGAATTGCAGTAGACTGGACAAGCAGAGATGGCTCAATGGTTAAGAGTGCTTGATGCACAATCAGGAGGAGCAAAGTTTGGGTATCAGTAGCCACATAAAATCTGAGCACAGCCCCATGAATGCTTGTAACCCAGGAACAGAAGAGAACAGAAACAAGTGGGTCACTATGGCTTGTTTGTGGTGAGCCTAGTGAACTCCAAGTTCAGTGAGAGATTCTGCCTCAAGGGAACAAGGCATAAGTGATAGACAGGGACACCTAATACTGTCCTCTGACCTCCACACACACAGGCTTGCACATTACACACATGTACACAAACTCCTACACATGCACACCACTCCAAATATATGCACAAAAAGGAATAGCCATGATAGACTACACATGCAATCTAAAGGAATATAAAATATAATACACATTTGTATCAAAGTTAGAAAAGGAAGATTGAGAGATAGTGCCCAATGAAATGGAGAAGAAAATAATAACAAGCAAATAACACCAATTGTAAATGCATTTTACCATTAGCATCATATTTTTGGAGACAAAGAGCATAACCAAACACAGGTTAATATTCCACAACACGGATATCTATTAAATGTTCCATAATACTTTACAGTGATCCTACCTCCTCCAGGATGGAATATTTCAATGCAGATGAAATGCTAAACAGTACCTACACAGGTTTAATGGGAAACATAACATAGTTACTTTAAAATTAAAGAGAGTTGAGGGTCTGAAGAGATGAGTCAGCAGTTAAGAGGGCTTGCTATTCTTTCCAACTACAATGGTGCAATTCACAGTACCCATATGGTGGCTCACAACCATCTATAACTCTACTTTCAGGGGACCCAATGCCCTCTTCTGGTCTCTGTGGGAACCAGACTTCAAGTTGGTACACAGAAATACATGCAAGCAAAACATCAATACACACAAAATAATTTTTAAGAAAGCTGAAACCGATGAGCTCATAATATAAAGCTTCGTCCCTCCTATTTGAAGGGGTATAATGACATTCAAGCTAACCTGCATTTTCATTTGTCTCTATGAAACATTACTTTATTCATCAAATCCTTGAAGGCTTGTTTTACTTGTTGATTTCTCAGTGTGTAAATAAAAGGGTTCAACATGGGAGCAATTGAAGTGTTGAGAACAGCCACACCTTTGGTCAGTGATGCCCTTTCATTGGCAGAAGGTTTGACATACATGAAAATGCAGCTTCCATAAGAGATGGAGATGACAATCATGTGAGAGGAACAGGTGGAGAAAGCCTTTTTCCTCTGACTGGCAGATGGAGACCTCAGAATGGTGCTGATGATGCAGATGTATGACAGGATAACAAGAGCCAGTGTGAACAGCAGAGTGAAGGAGGCAACATAAAGGCCAAATGCCTCTAAAAGCCTTGTATCTGAGCAGGAGAGCTGTAAGATGGGGAAGTAGTCACAGCAGAAATGATCAATGACATTCGAACCACAGAAATCTAACTTGAGGACCAGCATGACTAATGGGAAGATGAACAGAAATCCTCCCAGCCATGCTGTGAGAACAAGAAGGGTGCAAACTTTCTGGTTCATGATGATGGTGTAATGCAGTGGTTTGCAGATGGCGACATAGCGATCATAAGACATAGCAGTTAGAAGAAAGAACTCAGAAACACCCATGGAGATTAAGAAAAATAACTGAGCCAAACAATTATTATAGGAAATGGTCTTGACTTTAGTAATTATTGACCCCAAAAATCTAGGGATGGAAACACTGGTGAACATAATTTCTAAGAAGGAGAAGTTCTGGAGGAAAAAATACATAGGAGTCTTTAACTGAGCATGTAGCAAGGTAAGTGTGATGATGCTTAGGTTTCCACAGACACTTAATATATAAGCTATGAATAAAAAAATGAAAATCACAACCTGAAGCTCTGGTGAGTCTGATATGCCCAAGAGCACAAACTCAGTAATCATAGAGTAGTTTCTCATACTGATTAATAGTCCTTAGAATCTATTGATAAAAAAGAAATTAAAGTGTAAATTCAATGTAAAAGGAACAAATGTTTAAATATTGATATTACTGTATTCAATGAAATAAGGTCATGGAGCACTTCCACTAAGATTTTCTAATCTCTGCTCGTTCCTCAAACATCTTCTTGAAAGGAAACACTTTTGTAGATGGGAGTTTAAAGCCTTTCTACACACAAAAATTTTACATACAGTCATTATTTCTATATTACAAGATTCTTTTGAACTATGTAAAAATATTTTAATAGTATCTTCATTATTTTCTGGTTTCGCATATTGTATGCTTTCAGGATTGAATATATAACATTTAATTTTAATTCTAATACTATTTCCAAACTTCTATAGTTTATAAGTACAAACTGAGCACCTGACCATATTTACTAAACCTAAAACTGTCATAGTTATTTTCAACCTTAATACATGTGTAGTTTAAAATGGCCAGGAATAATGTATTTCCCAAGAGAGAAGTAAGGCGAGATTTTCTTTAGTTATAAAAACAAGTAAATTCTTAATTTGTGGGAATTAAAACAAAGACCAGAGAAAACAATTTAAACAGAGCCAGGGATCAATAACTACTTTCTATGAAGTCTAAGGTACTTGTAGCATTTTAATATTATCTTTTTAATAAGCTCACTTTGTAATTTTTATCTTTAAACTTTCTTGAGAACAAAAGAAATAACTCTTACAAACGATTTTTTATCTCAAAGTATAACAGTGCCTTCCTTCTCAAGGAATCAACAGAATAAATAAAATTTTCTATAGGATTTTCGTTTTCAAACCACGAGCTCTTCTAATCAGTCCTATTCTCTTCTGATGTTTAACAGACAACATAGAGTCTGTGTACAAGTTATCACCAAATGTGATGTACTACTTTCTAGGCAGGGAGTTCAGCAAGGGATAAGTACTGAAACTGATAATGGGCCTTTATCCACTTTTTCCTATTGTAGTCTTCTGAGTCTCAGTGTTTTTTCTCTTTAGGAATAAACATATCTTTTTCATCAAAACTTCGAGGTACTGTTTTGTTCACATGATAATTAAAACATACTAAAATATAAAAATAATAGTAATAAATATATTTAAGTGATAATTTGGGGATCCTTGCATTTTCCCAGTAAAGTAAATCTTTCAATGACAGATAAAAATTCTTTTCTTCACAAATGTGAAACATGCTATTTGGTATATATGCTAATACCAATCAGATATTAAAATCTACAGTCTACAGCATAATTTAAATGTTGCTACTTAAAACACAAAATTAAACGTATTAATAATATTCTCCAGAAGTTTTTCCCATTCAGGTCACTCTTGGCCCTGTTTACTACACTGAAGCCTGTTACATCAAAAATGTCATGCTAAATTGCTTGTAAGATTGCTGACAGCCTCACTTAGAAATGAAAATATATGTATCTTTAGTCTCTTTTATTGTTTCACTGAAACTGCGTGTGCTGTAAAACACACCATTGTCATCCTTGAAATTATTTAAGAAAATGAAGCAACTGATAAGATTTTAAGACAATAGAAGGTGAAACCTTTTTAAGGTCTCTGGATATGATAAAGATTGAAACCTACACAAACATAAACACAACTTTACCTTCTCTGGACAGTGTACAAATCCCTGATACACTCAACTAAAGAACAGAAGATGCAAACAGAAATTCAAGACATGTATGTAGTGATGTCATGACCCATCTTCCTTGAAAACCAAACAATATAGAGAGACAGAGGGAAAAAGTGTACCAATCAACTGATAACATTCAACCTGGCTTCCCTTTGGTCAAACAATTTTCCTAATAAGAGCACAGACTCTGTCTATTCTCAGGAGATAATTCATTCTCAATTCATTTGGGATTAGTTAAACACAGGACTAAACTGCCCTACAATGGGCTCTCTTTGACATTCTGCTGGTATTTTTTTTAATTAGTAAATTCTGCCAGCACAAAACAGAATAGATAACTTAAAACTTAATCTTTAAAATCTTCAAAAGTTAAGGTTGTACTTAGCCCTTGTTTTTTATTTTCAATTTCAAAATTGATATGTGCTCCACAATATGAGATCCAGAGCCACACCAGTGTACAGAGACCTATCCTTTTTTAATAAATATTTTTATTTTATAATTAATTTAATTTTACATATCAGCCATGGATTCCCCTGTCCTCCCTCCTCCCACCCTTCAGCCTCCTCAACTCCAATTCACCCCCCCCCCATTCCCACCTCCTCCAAGGCAAGATCTCCCCTAGGGATTCAGCTCAGCCTGGTAGATTCAGTTGAGGCAGGTCCAGTCCCCTCCTCCCTGCACCAAGGCTGAGCAAAATGTCTCAGCATAGGCCCTAGGTTCCAAAAAGCCAGCTCATGCAACAAGTACAGGTCCCAGTCCCACTGCCTGGGGACCTCCTAAACAGTTCAAGCTCATCAACTGTCTCACTTATCCAAGAGGGCCTGGTATAGTTCCATGGGAGGCTCCTCAGCTATTGGTTCACAGTTCATGTGTTTCCGCTAGTCCCTGTGCTTTTTCCAGTCATGGTCTCAATACCTCTTGCTCATATAATCCCTTCTCTCTCTCCTTCTCTCTCTCTCTCTCTCTCTCTCTCTCTCTCTCTCTCTCTCTCTCTCTCTCTCTCTCTCTCTCTCTCTCTCTCTCTCTCTCTCTCTCTCTCTCTCTCTCTCTCTCTCTCGCCGATTGAACTCCTGGAGCTCCACCTGGGGCGTGGCCACGGATCTCTGCGTCTGCTTCCACCAGTCACTGCATGAGAGTTCTATCATGACAGTTAGGGTGTTCGGCCATCCAATCACCAAAGTAGGTCAGCTCAGGCACCCTCTCGACCATTGCCAGTAGTCTATAGTGAAGTCATCACTGTGGATTTCTGGGTACCTCTCTAACACTCTGCTTCTTCCTAATCCCATGGGGTCTTCATTTATCATGGTGTCTCTTTCCTTGTTCTCCCACTTTGTTCTTGATCCAGCTGGGACCTCCCACTCCCCTAAGTTCTCTTTCCCCCATCCTTGCCCTCCATTACCCTCCCTCACCCCCAGTTTGCTCATGTAGATCTCATCCATTCAGAGACCTATCCTTAACCTACCCTACCAACCATGCATTTATTTCAAATCTTTTGATTATTCAAAATAAAATATACTATATTATACCAAATTGGTTTTATGTATTATACAACCACAACCACACACTCACTTATTGTTTTATGTACTTTATTATATTATATACACTATGTAAGTACAGATATTTTGAAATTTCATTACACAAAATATTGTTCAACATTCCTATCTTGCTTTTCAGTTAACACTGAGTAATAGATGTCATTTCTGGTTGTGTTATCTAGGGAAAAAAAAGTTTCCTTTTGTAACATTTGCATGGATTATCCAAGGAGATTTATTCATAATTTATTAATTTTATTATTGGTTAAGGTTAGGGCTAGATACACATTTCATTCACTAGTAGCATTCATTCTCTGCTAGCACACAACAGCATAACTTTAAATCATTTAAATATCTTTAAAATTAGGATTGTACTTTAGCTTTGCAAAAATGCATTCATGAAATCACAGCAGCTGTGGTTGACTACTCAAGACATTCACATGATGATGGTTGGGAATCCTTGCTGTACCTGAGGAGCCACAGGCTGATAATTTTTCTGGTTTTAACACTCTCACTACTCCATTTTATGGAAGAGGTGCTCACATCATGAGGGGCGGGGTAAGGTGAGCTTTCCCAAGTATGGGAGCCAGCTCTCCTATAAGGGGTGAGGTCATCAGGTTCTGTTATCCTAGGGCTGGGGAGGCTCAGGGTCAGCTCTCCTGGGGTAGGATGGTCACTCTCCCGGGGGAGGGGGTTATTCCAGAACAGTGAGGGTTGAGGCCAAGTCAGCAGGGCCCTCATATTCAATAAATGGTTCAATACATGGTTTGCATGGGACCCTGAGGTAACACAGGCAACTGATATCCACAGACCCCAGCTGCTTCAGGACCACAGTACCAGAAGTAGTCAGCAGCAGCAGCTTGGAGCCAGATGTCACCATGGCCTCGGGAGAGGGGAGAGCAGCATGGGAACTCTAGCTTAAAGGAAATACAGGTTTAAACATCAAAGGCTATTTCTCTGAGAGACTGAGACAAAAGACTTGAACATCTCAATTTTATTCTGTGTGTATGTGTGTTGTTGTTGTTGTTGTTGTTGTTGTTGCTTTTGTTAATGGTTTTTGATGTTTATTATTGAAATCTCTACAGTAATGCAATTACCTTTTTAAATATCTAGGGTTTTTTTCAACTTTGCTTTTGTATACTCAATTGTCTTGTATGCCATTAAACAAAATTCAAAGTCACAAAAAAAAAATTCTACGTCCAAATATTTACTTTATTTATTATGTTATACTTTTCTATTTTAGAAATTTAAAGTTATTCGAAATTTAAGTTAATACATCAAAAATACTATTCATGGTATAGGTAATATCTATATCAGCTCATAATCACTTTAAGACATCCCATAATACATACCTAATGTTCAGGATAAGCAGTTTGGGGGGCTTGTTTTTTGGAGACATGGTTTCTCCATGCAGCCCTGGCTGCCCTGGAACTTACTCTGTAAACAAGGCTGGCCTTGAACTCATAGAGATCTGTCTGCCTCTGCCTCCCAGTACGGGGATTAAAGGTGAGTGCCAGTACGGCCAGGTCAGGATAGACAACTTTTGTTAAGGCCTCACATTTAACCCTAGATGGCCTAAAACTCACCAGGCTAGCCCCAAACAAGAAATACACATGCCTCTACCTCCCAAGTAATGGAATTAAAATCATATGCCAACATATGCTACACAGGATCAATATTTTGTTCCTGTTTTAAGGAAATATATATATATATATATACATATATATGTATATTTATATATTTATATACACATATATAATTAAAAAACTGTAACTTTTTTAAAATATACCAATATTCAAGTATTCCAGAGTCTGGCTCATCATGCAATGGTTTTTTTCAGAATTTCTACTGACCAGATTGAAAGAAAGACTCCTCAGAAGCTAATGAATAATTAAAGGATTTATTTTATTAAAATTTCTTTTACTTATTTTTCATGATTACTTGCACAAAATCTCCTTGTAAATATGAGTGTTAATTAATTTTAATAATGATAATAATAACAATAATACCAGTGTATATAGAAACAAATCTTAGAAGAGAGACCACTACATACAACTTCTAAAAAATAATAATAATAAATAGTAACAGTCAAGAAATATATGGGCTTTGCTATTGGTTGCTCTGCACAAATTGATTGTAAGGCCCTATTGCTGAAGAAAATGCTCGAATAACTCATTGAACACAGAGAAGTCGAAATGGTACCTAACTAGAGCCTTCACCCCTACTGACTACTGCTCAAGGGACTGGAAAGTACTCTGCACGCAACCAGAAGAGAAACTTAACAGATATAAACCCTTTGATCTACACTGGTGACCTCCTGGATGATGAGCCAGTGCAATGGTGGTACAGTAATGCTGGAGTAACCAACCACTATCTGAATGGATTTAAGGCCCACTCCACAAAATGGAACTCATGACTGACAGTGTCCAGGTGGCCAAGAACCTGGACTAGATAGGCCTTGACCTAGGGGAAAGGCCAATACTATTGCTCTGCTAAATGAATGCAGCAATGTAATGACTCCTAATAAAGTTCTATTCCCATAGATCAGTGACTTGTTCAGCCATCATCAAAGAAGTTTCCACCTTCAATATATGGGAACAAATACAGAGACAAACAACTGGAGAATGGACAGAGAGTGAGAGACCTTGGGACATTCAATCGCAAATGAAATGTCTCCAACAAACTTCCTTCCTCTGGCTCAGAGAACCCTGCAGAAGAGGGGGTAGAAGGATTATAAGAGTCAGTGAGGGGGGGCTGGAGAGATGGCTCAGAGGTTAAGAGCACTGACTGCTCTTCCAGAGGTCCTGAGTTCAATTCCCAGCAACCACATGGTGGCTCACAACCATCTATAATGAGATCTGGTGCCCTCTTCTGGCCTGCAGACATACATGCAGGCAGAACATTGTATACATAATAAATAAATAAATCTTTAAAAAAAAAAAAAAAAAGAGTCAGTGAGGATGGAAGACACCAGTGAAACAATGCCTTCCAGACACAACAGGACTGACACATAAACTCACAGAGACAGTGGCAGCATGCACAGGGCCTGCACAAGGCTGAGCCAGATAGAGTCTCAGCACTGAGAGGGGGAAGTGAACATGACCTCTCATCCCCAAACAAGAAGCTATCGCTACTTGAAAACCACACACATAAGAAAAGTTCATTTTTTCCAGGGAGTCTCTTTGGGTATACAAACCCACTTAAGAGGAAGCCACATGACCTGCAGTTAAGGACCAACACAAAATGAACTCCATGATATTTTTTGAGATATTTTGTCTCCTAATGCTTTGTCTGTGCACCATTTATCTCACTGTGATTTTGTTGAAGTGGTATGGTTTCCAATTTTGTGTTTTTATGGGTGTGTATGTATGTGTGTGTCTCTGTGTGTGTTTGTGTATCTGTGTGTCTGTGTGTGTGTGTATGTGTGTGTATCTTGTGCTATTTCTTTGTGGTTTTTTCTGTTTGTTTGTTTTTCTCTATTGGATTTTTTATTTACTTGCCTGATTGCTTTCTAAACAGAGAAAAAGAAGGCCTGAAGTTAGATGGATGGGTGAGAGGAGATGATCTGGGAGGAGACAAGAGAGGAAAAACACTTATCAGAATATAATTTATTAATTAATCAATTTTCATTAAATAATAAAATAAATATGTATATGAGCTTTGAATTGGGAAGACTAAGAATAAAAGTACAAATAAGAATTAAAGGGATTTCTAGTGTTGGGTGACTCACTTAATTTTGTCAATCTTCAATTCCTTTGTTGAAAATAGGATTATTTCTTGAGAGATTTTGAAAATTAAATAAAATTATATAAAAACAATTGTGCTTTATAAGTATGTTGCATTGAGGCTCCAAAAATGGCTGAAGTATTCTGTCATTATTCATTCAAACAGAATGAATTTTTAACTTGGGGAAGGATGTTCACAGTGGTTGCAATAATACCTTTATTAAAAGTACTATTCTAATCACTGTATTTTTATTATTACATTTTTATTTTTAAAACATTTTTTATTTTGATCATATTCTTTCCTTCACCCAAGTTCTTTCAGCTCCTCTCCCCCTCCATACCCACCCAGCTTTAAGTTCTTTCTTAAAAGCAAACAAAAACTCAGTGTAACAACAGAAAAAAAAGCCAATAAAACCACACACACACACACACACACACACACACACACACACACACACCAAAAAAACCCACCAAACTGTAACCAAATAAATTCATACACACAAAAAAAAAAATTAAAGTGGAGTCCATCACATGGTGGTCAACTACTCCTGAATGCAAAGCCTGTCCTAGATTGGTTAATATACCCAGGGTCACTAGTGGAGAAAACTGATTTTCCCTATCCAGCAGGTATAAAGGACAATTTAGTGGTTAATCTTTATCATAGTAGCTAGGTTTTCATTCATTCTTTTTTAATATAATAAGATAAAAATTATCACATTGAAGTTTGACAAGACAAACCAACAAAAGGAAAACAGCCCAAGAGAAGGAATCAGAGGCCCACTCATTCACACACTCAGGAATCTTATAAACACTAAAGCGGAAGCCATAAAATGTACTCAGAGGACTTGGTGCAGACTGTGAAGGCCCTGTGTGTGGTGCTTCAGTCTCTGTGGGTTCATGGGAGCTTTGTTCACGTTGATTTAGAGGGACTTTTTCCTTGGCGTCCTCCATTCCCCCTGGTTTGTACACTCTTTCCACTTCCTCCTCCTCCAGTTGCCTGTACTCTGAGGAAAGAGATTGATGGAGACATCCCATATAGGGAATGCATGTTCCAAGGTCTCTCACTGTCTGGGAAAGTCTGGCTGTGGATCTCGGTGTTTGTTCCCATCTGCTGTAGAAGGAGGCTTCTCTGATGATATCTGAACAAGATAGCATTAGACTCTAAGTACAGCAAAATACCACATAAGTCATTTTATCATTTTTTTAATTTTTCAGACAAGGATTATGGACTTTTACCTCTATTCTCATTTGGCCTTAAAAATTTTTATTATTGTTTACAAATGAATCATTATGGTTCAGAGAGATTGTATAATATGATTTAAATCACATAGCTAACAAATGTTAAATATAATCTAAGACCACCTATAAATAAGTGTACTCCCTTAAAAAAACAGTCCTATACAGCCCCTATTTAAATAAACACAAATAGAAAGAGTAATTTCTACCTTTTAATCAGTACAAAATTAGTTTTGTGTACTATAACAAAATATAGCATGTAATATAATTTTAATACAACACTTCAAACTACAGTCTGGTATAATCTACTTAGTTAGACTAAAGTTGAGCTGTTGACTTCAAAATATAACTTTAAAAATAATAACTAAAGTGAAATTACACTCCAAAGACGGACATTGTCACATCCCACAGCACCAAAAGATGTTGGTTGTTAAATGAAAACTCCAGTACCAGGCATCAGATATCTCCCTGTGATTTGTTGGCAAGGGTGGGTTCCAAGGTCTCCAAAACTACAAATGGTGTTACCATTTCCCTTGGTTATCATACTAAACGTGTTAATATTCCAGTCCTGAAGACACCACACACCTTGGATGCAAGAAATAGAGAAATCAGTCTCTGACCACCCAGGAAACTTTCTCCTTGCTACAAGCTTTGATCCTGCTGAAAAGTTCTATACAGGCTGCTGGGGAACAAAGAGACCAGTGATCTTACCCAGCACTAGACATTGCATACTGCAATACTGTCCTGCTAGACAAGATGTGTCCGCTGGTACAATAGACAAGACTGCTCTGGATAACTAACCACTTAATGACCAGATTTGAGGCCTGTTCTTCAGGACAGAACACCATATTTTTTGCTGTAATCCTGCTCAAACAACCATGGAGGATGAGGTCATTAGTCCAAGTTATTTTAGATGGTCATGCTGTCAAACACCTTCTAAACAGTTATGTATATACTCAGAAATCCTGGCTCTTCTCAGTCTTTGTCAGGAGAGCTTCTTTTGCAAGTGAGCAGCAGTCAGTGGAGGTGTGCATAACTGGTCAAAGGACACAGGATGACTGAGTGCTCGGCCTGGATGGGACATCTATTATAGTCGCCCTCCCCAAAAGGCTCTGAGAGCATCAAGAGAGAGGAGATGGAATAAACATCAGAATCAGAAAATGGGAAGGATTGTTATGGACATCTGGACATGACACATCCACCACACTCATGGTGTCACAGCAGCTGTGGTTCCCTGCACAAGACCTGTACAAGATCAAACCAATCAAAATCCCAGCACAGAGAAGGCAAGTCTCCACACCCCACCCCTTGGCAGTGTACAGTTGGTGGAAGAGAGAGATTCATTCTTTTTTGAGAGTGTGGCCTCTGGTAGGTTCCTCTGCTCCAGAAGGTGGCCAAACATCCATAAACATATGGGCAGCACTAAGTGGATTATGGATGAAGAAAGAGCAGGAAAAAAAACATGAGGAAGGGGGTGAGCTGGAAGGGAGAGACTAGGGATAGATATAGTTCATTGTGAACATATGAAATTCTAAAGCATGAAAAAAATTAAATTAAGCTATTAGCTAAAGAATCAATGCAAAATCAGAATCTTCCAACATCTTCTATATTGATACAAGAATATATATTACTGCCAATTTTCATAGAATTTTGTAACATCCAGAATGGCTGGAATAGTGACAATATCAGCTTATGAATAAGATCTGATACATAGAAATTATTAGTATTTATAAAAACATTCCCCTTCTCACTGAAATGACTTTGGGACTTTGTTTTACCATTTTGTTGATAGTGTATGTATTATTTTGACTGAAGAGATGGAAGAGAACAGCTTATAAAAGGAAGAGTATCAGGAAGAAGGCATTTTTTAATTATTTGGCATATTTCACATACATTTTCTGTAGCATGATATGGTTAATGTATGATCTCTTCCACCAGCTCAAGGGACTAATTTATATTAATGAATTGCAGTAGACTGGACAAGCAGAGATGGCTCAGTGGTTAAGAGTGCTTGATGCACAATCAGGAGAAGCAAAGTTTAGGTATCAGTAGCCACATAAAATCTGAGCACAGCCCCATGAATGCTTGTAACCCAGGAACAGAAGAGAACAGAAACAAGTGGGTCATTGTGCCTTGTTTGTGGTGAGCCTAGTGAACTCCAAGTTCAATGAGATATTCTGCCTCAAGGGAACAAGGCATAAGTGATAGACAGGGACAGTACTGTCCTCTGACCTCCACTCACACAGGCGTGCACATGCACACACATGTACACAAACTCCTACATATGCACATCACTCCAAATATATGCACAAAAAGGAATAGCCATGATATTAGCATGTAGGAATAGCCTATAGGAATAGCCTACACATGCAATCTAAAGGAATATAAAATATAATACACATTTGTATCAAAGTTAGAAAAGGAAGATTGAGAGATAGTGCCCAATGAAATGGAGAAGAAAATAATAACAAGCAAATAACACCAATTGTAAATGCATTTTACCATTAGCATCATATTTTTGGAGACAAAGAGCATAACCAAACACAGGTTAATATTCCACAACATGGATATCTATTAAATGTTCCATAATACTTTACAGTGATCCCACCTCCTCCAGGATGGAATATTTCAATGCAGATGAAATGCTAAACAGTACCTACACAGGTTTAATGGGAAACATAACATAGTTACTTTAAAATTAAAGAGAGTTGAGGGTCTGAAGAGATGAGTCAGCAGTTAAGAGGGCTTGCTATTCTTTCCAACTACAATGGTGCAATTCACAGTACCCATATGGTGGCTCACAACCATCTATAACTCTACTTTCAGGGGACCCAATGCCCTCTTCTGGTCTCTGTGGGAACCAGACTTCAAGTTGGTACACAGAAATACATGCAAGCAAAACATCAATACACACAAAATAATTTTTAAGAAAGCTGAAACCGATGAGCTCATAATATAAAGCTTCGTCCCTCCTATTTGAAGGGGTATAATGACATTCAAGCTAACCTGCATTTTCATTTGTCTCTATGAAACATTACTTTATTCATCAAATCCTTGAAGGCTTGTTTTACTTGTTGATTTCTCAGTGTGTAAATAAAAGGGTTCAACATGGGAGCAATTGAAGTGTTGAGAACAGCCACACCTTTGGTCAGTGATGCCCTTTCATTGGCAGAAGGTTTGACATACATGAAAATGCAGCTTCCATAAGAGATGGAGATGACAATCATGTGAGAGGAACAGGTGGAGAAAGCCTTTTTCCTCTGACTGGCAGATGGAGACCTCAGAATGGTGCTGATGATGCAGATGTATGACAGGATAACAAGAGCCAGTGTGAACAGCAGAGTGAAGGAGGCAACATAAAGGCCAAATGCCTCTAAAAGCCTTGTATCTGAGCAGGAGAGCTGTAAGATGGGGAAGTAGTCACAGCAGAAATGATCAATGACATTCGAACCACAAAAATCTAACTTGAGGAATAGCATGATTAATGGAAAAATGGTCAGAAATCCTACCAGCCATGAGGCAAGTACAAGAAGGGTGCAAACTTTCTGGTTCATGATGATGGTGTAATGCAGTGGTTTGCAGATGGCGACATAGCGATCATAAGACATAGCAGTTAGAAGAAAGAACTCAGACACTCCCATGGAGATGAAGAAAAATAACTGAGCCAAACAATTATTATAGGAAATGGTCTTGACTTTAGTAATTATTGACCCCAAAAATCTAGGGATGGAAACACTGGTGAACATAATTTCTAAGAAGGAGAAGTTCTGGAGGAAAAAATACATAGGAGTCTTTAACTGAGCATGTAGCAAGGTAAGTGTGATGATGCTTAGGTTTCCACAGACACTTAATATGTAAGCAATGAATAAAAAGGAAAAAATTACAACCTGAAGCTCTGGTGAGTCTGATATGCCCAAGAGCACAAACTCAGTAATCATAGAGTAGTTTCTCATACTGATTTATAGTCCACAAAATCTATTAATAAAAAAAATGAAGCATAAATTTAATGTAAGAGAATTGAAGTTTAAATATTTATACTACTATGTTCAAATAAATGAAGCAATATCTGCTCATTTCTATTAAGTAGAAAACCTCTTGTTAAAAGAAAGCATATAGGTAGGTGTATAAAACCCCCTTCAACCATTTTATGCAAGGCTCTACATAGTCATAATTTCTTTTTTTTTTTTTTTTTTTTTAAAGATTTATTTATTTATTATATATAGAGTGTTCTGCTTGCATGTATGCCTGCATGCCAGAAGAGGGCACCAGATCTCATTATAGATGGTTGTGAGCCATCATGTGGTTGCTGGGAATTGAACTCTGGACCTCTGGAAGAGCAGCCTGTGCTCTTAACCTCTGAGCCATCTCTCCAGCCCTTGTTTTTTTTTTTTTTTTTTGTTTTGTTTTATTTTTGTTTTGTTTGAGCTGAGGACTGAACCCAGGGTCTTGCGCTTGCCTAGCTCTACCACTGAGCTAAATCCCCAAACCTGAGGTTTTAAGATTTTATAGATTATAATAAATCATTTTTAAATAGTGCCACGAGGCAGAACAGACTTATGAAATGGAAAGGTTTCACACTCTTTTTTTTTTTTTTTGGTAAAGATTTATTTATTTATTATGTATACAGTATTCTGTCTGCATGTGTCCCTGCAGGCCAGAAGAGGGCACCAGATCTCATCACAAGTGGTTGTAAGCCACCATGTGGTTGCTGGGAATTGAACTCAGGACCTTTGGAAGAGCAGTTGATGCTCTTAACCACTATGTGTAGGATACCATTGAGTTATAGATTTGTGTAACAATATTTTAATAGTATCTTCATTTTTAACATGAAACACTGTTTTCTAGTTTCACATATTGTATGCTTTCAGGACTGAATATATAACATTTAATTTCAATTCTAATATTGTTTTCAACCTCTATAGTGTTTTGGTAGAAACCGAGCACCAAATTATTTTTACTAAACCCAAATGGTATCAGGGGTTATTTTCAATCTTAATATATGTGTTGTTTAAAATGGCCATTGAAACAAATGTGCTTGCAAACACAGAAATGAGACTAGATTTTCTTTATTATAAAAACAAATAAATTCTTTATTTGTGAGAATTCAAACATGGGCCAGGCACCAGACAGTTCTGGCATACACTTTCAATCCTGGTACTCAGGGGGCATAGGCAGGTGAATCTCTTGAGTTCCAGGCCAGCTTGGTCTACAGAGCGAGTTCCAGGCCAGCCAAGACCTAGTCTCAATAAATCAAAAGCAAAAAAGTCATGGGCCAAGGAAAATAATTTAAATAGAACCAGGGGTCAATAATTTATTTCAATTAATTCTGAGTGACATCATTTTAACGTTTTCTTTTTACTAAGTTCACTTTGTGATTTTATGTTTAAACTTTCTTGAAGACAAAAACTAACTCATACAGAAGTTTTTTATCTCAAAGTGTAATAGTATATTCCTTCTCAAATAATCAACAGAATAAACAAAATTTTCTATAGGATTTACTTTATGAAATCACAGAGCTCTACACTGTAATCTTCTACCAGTTCTATTCTCTCCTGATACATATCAGACAACATAGAGTCTGTGTATAAGTTATCACCAAATGCAATGCACTACTTTCTAGGCAGGGCAGTTCAGCAAAAGATAAGTACTAAACTGATAATGGGCATTATCCACCCTTTTCTATTTTAATCTCCTGAGTCTCAGTTTTTTCTCTTTAGGAATATATATACCTCTTTCATCATTATGTCATCAAAACTGACAGATACCTGTTATGTGGTTTATATGATAGTTAAAATATACCAAAATACAAAATTAATAGTAATAAATATATTTAATTACTTGGTGGCCTTGCTTTTTCCAGTATAGTAAAGTTTTCAATAATAGGTGAGAACGCATTTGTTCACAAATGTGAAACATACTGTTTAGTGCTTATGATAATACCAGTCAAATATAAAACCTTA
The DNA here is from genome assembly GCF_949786415.1 of Peromyscus eremicus. Classification (NCBI taxonomy): domain Eukaryota; kingdom Metazoa; phylum Chordata; class Mammalia; order Rodentia; family Cricetidae; genus Peromyscus; species Peromyscus eremicus. The sequence goes on from NC_081434.1 coordinate 1,000,532, forward strand.
CAATGGTCAGCCATGACTTAAATTCTGCCATTTAAAACACAAATTTAAACATATTAATAATATTCTTCAGAAGGTGTTTTCATCATTCCATTCACTATTACCTCTGTGTATTACATAGAAAACTGCCTTGTAAAAAAAAAACGTATATGACCTGCTTGTGAGATTGCTAAAAGTCTCACTTAGAAATAAAAATAAAACTGTCATTAATTTCTTTTGTCATTTTACAGAAACTGAGTATGTTATGATCTATGTACAAAACATACTATGGTCATCTTTGCAATTATTTAAGAACATGGAGCAACTGATACTGTTTTAAGATACTAGAAGGTGAAATATTTTGAAGGTCTCTGGATATGGTAAAGATTGGAATCTACACAAACATAAATAAAACCTTACCTTCCTGATACACTCAACGAAAGAGCAGAAGGACGCAAACAGAAGTTCAAGACGTGCAAGTGGTGATGTTGTGACTCATCTTTCTTGAAAACCAAACAATATAGAGACAGAGGGGGGAAAATGTACCAATCATCTGATAGCATTCAACCTGGCTTCCCTTTGGTCAAGCAATTTTCCTAATAAATGCATGGACTCAGTGTATGCTCAGGAGATAATTCATTCTCAATTCATTTGGGATTAGTTAAACACAAGACTGAACTGCCCTTCAATGGGCTCCTCTTTAACAGTCTTACTGATATTTTACTAATTAGTAAATTCTGCCAGTGCAGAGCAAAATAGAGAACTAATAAATAAATAAATAATAAATAAATAAATAAATAGACATAATTTTAATATCTTCAAAAGTTAGGATTGTATCTTGTTTTTGTTTTCTATTTTTTAATTCTACAATTAACATGTGCTCAGCAGTATGAGATCCAGAGCCACAAAAGTGTACAAAGATCTATTCTTACCCTATCCTTTCATTTCCTTCAAATCTTTTGATTAGTCAAAAGAAGATATATTATAACAAATAAAATTGTTTCTATGTATTACACAAACACAGAGACTCAGTTATTGTATTTTACATATTCTACAAATACAGACAAGAGTTTACATATTCTACAAATACAGACAAGATTTTACATATTCTACAAATACAGACAAGATTTTACATATTCTACAGATACAGACAAGATTTTAAATATTCTACAAATACAGACAGACAAGATTTTACTGCACAAAATGTTCTACAGCTTTCCTATCTTGTTTTTTTTTCAGTTAACATTGAGAAATGGATGTCATTCCTTGTCAAGTTATCTAGAAAAAAATGTATCCTTCTGTAACAATTGCATTGGATATCAAGGGGACTTATACATAATTTACTAGTTCAATTATTGTTTGAGATTAGAATTAGATCCACATTTCATCACTAGTAACTCTGCCTGCATAGAATAGCGTGAATAACTTAAAATTGCTTAAATATCTCTAACATTTAGGATAGTACTTTAGCTTTGTAAAGGGCATTCATGAAATCACAGCAGCTGTGGTTGACTACTCAAGACATACACAAGATCATGGCTTGGGAGGCCTAGCTGTTCCTGAGGATGTTAATGGCTATTGGAGGATAGGGAGTCATTTTCTTCAATGGTGTAGCCCCTAGCATGCTGCCCATATTCTAGCAAATAACCTTTCATCCATGTTTGTATGAGTAGCCCTAATTAAATTCAATAGGTTATAAAAAGAAATATGAAAGTATGGGGACTTATACTGAGAAGAAGAAGTTTGTTGAAAGAGTGAGGGGGATAAGAAAGGATAACAGGAAGAATATGATCAAAATATATTAAACTGTTAGATAATAAATTAAGGGAGTGCACTTCTTTTTCTGGTTTTAAATATTCTTACTACTCCGTTTTATGGAAGAGGTGTTCTCATCTTGTAAAATTTCATCTTTAAAATTTGGTAGCATTAACTATGACACTGAACTTAGAGTTGTATTTTTACAAAGTCTTATCTACATGCTCTAATTCTTCAATAGATGTAGTGATATGCAGATAACTGCTTTCATCAGTGAATTTTGGTGGATGTACCAAATAAACTTGTTCATTTCACCAATGTTTCAAATTTTTTTTTTTTAGTTAAAAGGAGATTTATTTAATGGCATAACTTACAAATTAAGGGATAGGTAGGTTGCGGGGTCTGGGAAAGGTGTATCACAGTCCAGCGGTGTTCTCTGGAGCTCTGCTTGGTCTACCTCAACCATCCAGCGTCCTGGAACCAAGAGAGTGTCCGCCGATCCAGATCTCGGGTCCCCAGGCGCCTCCCTTGGCCCCGCCTTGTAGGCGTGACAGTTGCCGAAGTCTCAATGGGGGTTGGAACTTCCAGAACAAAGCTGGAATGGCTACCCACTACATCTCCCCCTTTTTGTCTAAATAAGAAAGTTCTAACCTAATACAAGACTATATACAAAGGAATGGTTATCAAATATTGTCCAGGAATAATGAGGGATAATGACCTAGATAAGATGGAACTACAACCAATGCAAACAATATCAAGCAAGAAACACATATTAAAATCCAGAGAAGTATAGAGCATAGATAAATGGCATGTTACAAAGATCATTCCAAAAGGTGTCCTACCCTAAAGAACCTGAATCTAATACTTAATATGTTCTATCTACTAAGTTGTAACTATAACTGCTAGTCTTCAATCCCATCAAAGACCTGAGAAGGAATATAATGGTACCTGAGAAATGGTAGATGGATGCAAGCAACTTTCGGGAATCTTGCGAGAGTAGACCGAGATAGCTGGTAGCCTGGACAATCACCTAATGTTTCTCAGCATTGTTGGTGCATTCAAATTGGCTACAGGCCTAAAGTATCTGACAGACCATTTTCAGAAGCAGGAATTCTGAAAGACCATCTTACCCTGTCTTGGCAGAGTACAGTGGTCGCTTTCCTTGTGTCCCGCTTGTCCAGAAAGGATAGCATTGCATTTGTACTGTCAGCTGTCGAGGCAAGGGCAGTTCTTTGCCCAGTAGGCCATTTTGTGCCAAGAAGACAAACTTCCAAATGGAAATGTCTAGAAGCCCAACATTCTCTCGGGATCAAATTGGTGCAGCCAGGAGCAATTGTGTCTTGCATCAACAGAATTCTAAGTTATTTAAATGCCATATTCTCTAGGTCTATGAAGTGTTTGAAGATTACCTGTCCATCTGACCTATGTATCTGTAAATCTGTATAACCTGACTAACGTAACTATAGAGATGACAAGCATAGGTGACTATAAATCTACAAGTCTTATCTACTGAAATAACCTAAGGACTAAGACTTCACGTAAACAAGGTAGACAGTCTATAAGCAAGTGTATGGTAAAGAACGATGACTTCAAAGTTGTGACAATACACAAGATGTTATAACAGAGGTAGGAGTGTATAGTGTGATATACAATATGACAATAATCTTAAATATATATCAATATTTATAACAGAGGTAGGAGTATGTAGTGGGATATGCAATATGACAATAATCTTAAATATATATCAATATACCGAATATCCTAAACAGAAGTAGAACATACATAAAGTACGACAGATATAAATTTACATTTGTATCAATATACAAACATTTCAAATAAGAGTAGAAATATATGTACATTATACCAAGTATAGTTCTGTATTTGTTTTTTGTTTTTTTTGTTTGTTTGTTTTTTTGTTTTGTTTTTTTTTTGTTTTTGTTTTTTTTTGTTTGTTTTTTTTGTTTTTTTTTTTTAATTTTTATTTTGCAATACAATTTAGTTCTACATATCAGCCACAGATTCCCTTGTTCTCCCGCCTCCCGCCCCCCTCACCTTCCCCCCAGCCCGCCCCCCATTCCAATCTCCTCCAGGGCAAAGCCTTCCCCTCAGACTGAGATCAACCTGGTGGACTCAGTCCAGGTAGGTCCAGTCCCCTCCTCCCATGCCGAGCCAAGGGACCCTGCATAGGCCCCAGGTTTCAAACAGCCGACTCATGCAATGAGCACAGGACCCGGTCCCACTGCCTGGATGCCTCCCAAACAGATCAGGCCAATCAACTGTCTCACCCACTCAGAGGGCCTGATCCAGTTGGTGACCCCTCAGCCATTGGTTCATATTTCATGTGTTTCCGTTTGTTTGGCTATTTGTCTCTGTGCTTTATCCGACCTTGGTCTCAACAATTCTCGCTCATATAAACCCTCCTCATTCTCGCTAATTGGACTCCCAGAGATCCACCCGGGGCCTAGTCATGGATCTCTGCATCCAGATCCCTCAGTAGTTGGATGAGGTTTCTAGCACGACAATTAGGGTGTTTGGCCATCCCATCACCAGAGTAGGTCAGTTCGGACTGTCTCTCGACCATTGCCAGCAGTCTGTTGTGGGGGTATCTTTGTGGATTTCTGTGGGCCTCTCCAGCACTTTGTTTCTTCCTATTCTCATGTGGTCTTCATTTACCATGGTCTCCTATTCCTTGTTCTCCCTCTCTGTTGTTGATCCAGCTGGGATCTCCCACTCACCCAAGCTCTCTTTCCCTCGACCCTCGCCCTTCACTACCCCCACTCATGTCCAGGCTGTTCATGTAGATCTCATTCCATTTCTCTGTCATTGGGCGATCCCTGTGTCTTTCTTGGGGTCCTGTTTTCCAGGTAGCCTGCCTGGTGATGTGAGTAGCAGTCCAGTCATCCTTGTTCCACATCTAGTATCCTGTTATGAGTGAGTACATACCATGTTTGTCTTTCTGAGTCTGGGATACCTCACTCAGGATGATTTTTTCTAGATCCATCCATTTGTCTGCAAACCTCATGATGTCATTGTTTTTCTCTGCTGAGTAGTATTCCATTGTGTATATGTACCACATTTTGTTTATCCATTCTTCAGTTGAAGGGCATCTAGGTTGTTTCCATGTTCTGGCTATTACAAACAACGCTGATATGAACATAGCTGTACAAGTGCTCTTGTGGTGTGGTTGAGCATTCCTTGGGTATATGCCCAAGAGTGGTATAGCTGGATCTTGGGGGAGATGGATTCCCAATTTTCTAAGAAATCGCCATATTGATTTCCAAAGTGGTTGTACAAGCTTGCATTCCCACCAGCAGTGGAGGAGAGTTCCCCTAGCTCCACATCCTCTCCAGCATAAGGTGTCTTCAGTGTTTTTGATCTTAGCCATTCTGACAGGCGTAAGGTGGTATCTCAGAGTTGTTTTGATTTGCATTTCCCTGATGATTAGGGATGTTGAGCAATTCCTTAAATGTCTTTCAGCCATTTGAGTTTCCTCTGTTGAGAATTCTCTGTTTAGTTCTATAGCCCATTTCTTAATTGGACTGTTGGGCATTTTGATGTCTAATTTCTTGAGTTCCTTATATATTCTGGATATCAGTCCTCTGTCAGATGTGGGATTGGTGAAGATCTTTTCCCATTCTGCAGGCTGTCGCTTTGCTTTGTTGACCGTATCCTTTGCCCTACAAAAGCTTCTCAGTTTCAAGAGGTCCCATTGATTGATTGTTTCTCTCAGTGTCTGTGCTACTGGTGTTCTATTTAGAAAGTGGTCTCCTATGCCAATGTGTTCAAGACTACTTCCTACTTTCTCTTCTAGCAGGTTCAGAGTAGCTGGATTTATGTTGAGGTCCTTGATCCACTTGGACTTAAGTTTTGTGCACGGTGATAGATATGGATCTATTTGCAGCCTTCTACATGTTGATATCCAGTTTTGCCAGCACCATTTGTTGAAGATGCTTTCTTTTTTCCATTGTGCACTTTTGGCTTCTTTGTCAAAAATTATTTGTTCATAGGTGTGCGGATTAATGTCAGGGTCTTCAATTCGATTCCATTGGTCCACATGTCGGTTTTTTAATTTTTTTAAAAAAAAAATCTTAGCTGTTATTTATTATGTATAACTGACATACAATAGCAAAGTTAATATTCTCATTCAAATATGCAATATTTCAAAATCAACGTACACATTGTAAACAATAAATAAAATGGAAGAATGAGCATAGAAAATAAGACTAAAACACAAAAGAACAAACATTTAATCTTGTATTTAGTATCTCAGTATCAAGAACATGTGGTGGCATGATGCAAGACCTAAAGATTTTAGCAACTCCATCACTACAGCTGGCCCTCTGGATCCCACATAGACTTTCTCTTGGGTGTCACACCATTCACTGCCCGCAAATTTCTTGACAGACATCATATGTTCCTATCCTCTCTATGTTAAGGGTCTCCAATTACTACTACCAACTACCTGATTACTGATGACCACTCTTAAATAGAGCTAATGAAAAAGAAAAAAACGGGTCAGAAATAAATGCAAATGTACAGTTTAAAGAGAAAAAGAGCACCAGAAATATGGCAGCCAAGCCTTGTGATGAGAGAGATAAAGAGATTAAGGGGATGCTTTATCTGCACAGGAATAAAGACTCCACCCATCTAAGCCTCCAATTTGTATAAGGAAAATGCCTGACAATTTTCTGATCCTAGAAAGGGAAGAAAAACTATAATAAATGTAAGTCAAGGGGCACAAGCTCCATGCCAGGATAGCTGCCAACCAGAGCCAATGAGGCCAGGCTGTGTATAGCAGGAGAGTTCCTAAATAAAGGCCCTGAGAGAGCACTGTGTGGACTGTGGAAATGAAACCTGCATTGCATTGGAGACCCTAAGATGTTGGAGAGACAAGAACCATGAGATATCTGCCAAGGAAAGCTGCATACAGGGAGTGGAACCAGCCTAACAGAAAAATGTATGTTGCAGGTTCCAAAGCTGAAAGGGTAGAACTACTGCAACTTTTTTGTCATTGGAGGTCGAACTACAGAATTTGGCACTTGCCCTGCTAGGTTTTGGTATTGTTTAGGTCCAATATTTCCTCACTGTGCCCCATTGCTCCACTTTGGAATGGTAATGTATATTCTGTGCTGTTGTAAGTTAAAAGAACATAGCTTACTTTTCTTTTTATTTTATATGAGTTACAGTTAGGGAATTCCCCTGAGTTTCAGAACAGACTTTGGACTTGGAATGTTATCAAAAGCTTTTTAGGTGCCTGACCCCAAAAAAAAAACTTTCTTCCAGAGTCCAGGGAAGGTGCTACAAGTGGCAGAAACTATTTATCTATGAATAAATCTACTTATCTGAGGGTATATCAATAAATCTACGCACACCGTGCTCTTTCAGTCCATCCACTTTATTGTTCTAAGTAAGCTTCAACTCTGCCTCTGATCTCTCTACTGCTCTCTCTTTTTTCTACTGCTTCTCTAAATCTACAGCTTCTTTTCAGCTCTTATTCTTAGCTCCTCTCTTGTCTGATTCCTTACATTTCCCTCAGGAGACTTCTTGAAATACTGAGAAAAGTTTCAAAACCCTCAAGGTCATAGCACATTTCTAGAATAGACAACAAGGAGCAGAGCCATTACCATGGTAACACAAGGTCCAAGGTCTCAAGTGTAGGAGGCCAGTTTCCACCTTTTAAACAGTTCCTATGGGGAGGACAGAGGAATAAGAAACTTTTAGATAGAAAGATAGTGGAGAAGAGACAGACAGAAACACAGGATAGCTTCGGGAGGACCTGGATCAAAATCCACTGGCCCCTTCTGTCTCTTCAAAAGGGCTTTTTATAACAATGCCAAGGAGCAGGGCAAAAGACCGCCTTGCTAGATCAAAGCATACCACACAGCCAAGTGCAGACCCTTCCACACACCTGGTAACCACACATGAGGTCAAGTCATCCCCTTATGAAGCCCTGATGGGTAAAGAAAGCTCAGATCTCACTAGGAAACCTCTGTGGGTCTTCACACTCAGGACCAGAGGGAGAAGGCACAGTAACCAGTGCCACAAACTCTGAGACATAGCTTTTTATCAGCAGACTTGGCAAGCGAAGAATTGGCAGGCTTTCTTAGCTTGTGTTAGTAGCCTTGGTGGATACCTGCAACTCTGACCTTGTGCATACTCTAAAGTTTTAAACTTATAATCTATATACAAAGGCCTTTAGTCTAGTTTGAACTTGCTCTGAGGTAAAAATGAGCTAAATGTGTGCAGTTTGTGTTAGACTGAGGAGAAATTATTTTCTGTGTTAGTCTGAGCAAAAGGAACAAAGCAGGCTTTAAGTGTCTACAGTATCATGAGAAAATGGATGTGACTATGAAGCATATCCTAGTATATTTTCTATATATCAAAATTATACAGCTAATATGGAGCCCCCATGGGACTAGACTAGGCCCTCTGGATACAGAAGACGGTTGTTTGGCTCAAACTGTTTGGGGGGCACCCAGGCAGAAGGATCGGGATCTGTCCCTGGTCTATGGACAGGCATCTGGAACCCAATGCCTGTGGTGTAACACCTTGCACAGCCTTGGGGCAGTGGGAAGGGGCTTAGATGTGCCTAGGCTCAGTGTGCTGGGCTCTGCTGACTCCCTATGGGAGACCTCGATTTGGTGGATGTGGGGATGTGAGGTGGCTTGGGAAAGAGGGCTGGGGGTGAGAGGAAGGAGAAGGGGGATCTGTGGATAGTATGTGGAGTGAGTAGAAAATTTCTTAATAAAGAAAAATGAAAGAAAAAAATTATACAGCTAAATGAAAAGTCATCTTCCTGACCACCCACAGATATATGTGCCCATAAGATTGAGATGTAATCATGAACTTACATATATACATTACATGAAGATGCATGGTAATAGGGAGATATCATAGTGTAATTGCATAAGAAGTTTACAAGAAACAGCCAATTCATTCAAAGGCAGTGATTCCAAAATGCCTTGCATGAGGGTTTCTCCACCAGAACCCTTGGTTCTGATAGGTTGACCTTTTGAATGCTAGTTGTCACCGGCTGTATATTCCCATGGCCTTTTGCTACCAGCAGCTTTCAATATGATGTTTTAAGTAGTGTTGAGACCTTGAGAGACTAAAGTGACTTTTGAAGTTGGACTAAATGCATTTTGCATCACAATATGGCCACAGGCTTATGGGTAACAGGGAGTAGACTGTGGTAGTTTGCATGATATGCTCCATACTATTGGGCATTTGAGTATTTGCTTCCCTGTTGATTCACTGTTTATGTAATATAGGAAGTATGGGCTTGCTGGAGGAAGTGTGTTACTGGAGGCAGGTTTTGAGATTTCAAATTCCATGAGCTGTTCCTTTCTGCATCTTGTTTCTGGTTTAAAATGTGTGTCCTCAGCTTGGTACTTTGCCATGCTTCCCCACTCTGATGGTGATGAACTCGTATCCCTCTAGAAACATGAGCCCAAATAAACGCTTCTTTCTTTAAGTTAGTTACCTTGATCATGGTGTTTTATCACAGCAATAGAAAATAACTAAGATAGCTTCCCCACCCTCCACACGATAATGTTGACTGAGTGATCTTGTACAAGTCTTGTGCAGACATAGTACAGGCCAACTCAGATGTTGTGAGTTCAGGAATGCAATGGTTCTATCTTGCCGAAAAGACATCTTTTCAGTCTAATCTTTCCTGACCGAGTTCTGGGTTCATGAATTAACCACAAAGAAACTAATCTCATGAAATTGTGAGTAGTTCTCATCTGGTGGTAGAGAGATACAAATTTATAAGGCAGTTTAATGTCCATTTAGCAGAATAGCAGGGCCTATGAGCTCTGCACCCATGGGCTCTTGGTTAGATTTACAGCATGAGACATGCACTTACTTCTGTGGAGTGGCCCATAAATCCATTAAGAAAGTGCTTGTTTATCCCCAGACCATTCATGCCACTATTGCGTCTATGATCATATCTTGCAACATTGATCATTGTTGTAGTTCACATGGTTTACAGCTTTTTAAAACTTTTTATGACTTTTCCCAAGCATAGTACCTTCTAGTACAATGAAAGCTAGTTTAACTTCTCATTTTATTAATTTTTTATTGAAAATAGATATTTTTCATACAATATATTTAAATTATAGTTTTCCCTCCCCCAACTCTTCTCAGATCCTCCCTACTTCCTCACCAACCCTAATCTACACCCTTTTTCTCTTTCGTTAGCATACAAACATGCATCTAAAAAAATAAATAATAATAAAAATATAAGATAAAATAAAAACAAACAAACCAGAATATGACAAAACAAACAAGCAAATAGAACAAAAAGCTAAAAATAAAAAACCACAAGAAACACATATAGATGGAGGGAGACACATGTTCACACGTAGAGAAATGTTTAACATTCCTGGTTCCCCTAGTACTTATCTGTAGCATGAGTCTTAAAAGTTCTTATTAATAAAATCAAACCTGAGGCCAGTTATTGGGGTCAATGCTGGTAGATCAGAGAGATAGAACAAGCCACAGCTATCTCACCTTGCCAGTTCCTCAGCTGCTCCTGTTTCCTCAGACTGAAAGCCTCTGAGTCCTCATCCAGAATGAATCTCAGCTTTACTGTGTTGCTCCAAAGCCTGAAAGCTTAACCAGCCAAATGCTTAACCAGGCCAAATGCTCAACCAGCCAAATGCTTCTAGTTTCTGGTCCTCAACGCCTTATAAACCTTTCTGCTTTCTACCACCACTCCCTGGGATTAAAGGCTGCTTTCTGGGATTAAAGGCGTGAGTCACCATGCCTGGCTGTTTCCAATGCGGCCTTGAACTCAGAGATCCAGAGGGATTTCTGTCTCTGGAATGCTAGGATTAAAGGTGTGTGCTACCACTGCCTAACCTCTATGTTTAATATTGTGGCTTTTCTGTTCTCTGACCCCAGATAAGTTTATTAGGATACACAATATTTTGGGGAACACAATACCACCACACTTATCTGTGAGTACAAGGACCTCTATAGGGTCTACCTGGTAGTGTAGACAGTGTGAGATCCCAGGAAAGACTATGGACCTAATGATCCTTGATGGGAACCTATTTTCTTATTACTTATTTCATATTACTTATTTTTTCTATGGGGCCTGGGTATCTGGAATTAAGTTATTGATTGTGTCTTTTGATAAGCCAAATCAACTGTACTCCCAAGATGAAGCAGCAAACTGGGAACTTTCAGAAACTTCAAAGGTATTGAACCTGAAGAGAGCAGGTCTATCACCAGAACCACATGAGCAGCTAGAGAGAGGCCAGAGGCTATCTAGTGGTCTGGGCAGTTTGGATAAGTCCCAAGGGGGTAGGGCAGGGTAAAGTAAGCCTCTTATCGACCACACATACAGCTGCAGATAGTTCCAAGGTAGAGTAGTGGGCTGAGTAGCTTGGGTAGGTTCCCCAGGGGCAATAGCTGTGGGAAGCAGTTCTCTCACTGGGGTGAGCTATGTGGACAGGGTGCACAGAAAATATCCTGAGTCAAAGAGGGGGTGCATAGAAAATATCCTGAGTCAAAGAGGGCTAGAGCTAAGAGTAAAGCCATGTCTGGCCTCTTTCTAGGAGCCAACTGTGAGAGCTGGGTACTGCCTAGAAAATCAACAGTATGATAAGCATGGAGTCCTGGTGAAGAAAAATGGGGTCATGCACAGCCTAGGGAAAAGAAACGAGAGGACCCTAACCAGAAGTACATCATGGTCAGCACCAGATCTGGGAAAGGCAAGCAGAATCATCCTCAGCCTAGGGAGGAGAAAAGAGAGGCTCCTACCAGTCTTTGAAGGATCACTGAAAGACAGGCTAGTTCTCAGTGGCCTAGGTAGGAGAATAAAGAGGGACCAACCTGATACTGTGGGTAGTGTGGGATCCCAGAAAATACGGGTGGGGTCTTAGGTAGATGAGGGAGAAAAAGGTGAGGACCCTACCTGAAAGCATGGTTAGTTAGCATGGTATAGTAATTTGAACAAGAAATGTCCAAAGGATTGGGTATTTAAACATGGGTTCTCTAGTTGGTAGCACTGTCTGGAAGGTTTTGGAGGTGCAGCCTTACTAGAGGAAGTATGTCACTGTGGGCAGGTTTTGAGAGTATATGGCTTTGTCCTTCTTCCAGTTTGTACCCTGCTTCATGCATCTGGTAGAATATGTGAGCTCTCAGCTAACTGCTTAGGCCACAATGCCTGCCTGCTGTCATGCCTCCCAGCCATGCTGTACTCTTTACCATCTGGAACTAAGTTACTTTGGGTCATGGTGTTTTATGACAGCAACAAGAAAAGAAATTAATATGCATCAGTCTGAGGAAGGATACACAAGATGTAGGGAGGTCCGAGGAGAGGAAAGAAGAATCTCTAAAGAGGTCAATATGGAGTCCTGTTAAGAGTAGATCTTAGAAGTCTAAAGGGGAGAAAGATGATGACTCTACCTGGGAAAGAAGCACAGTAGGTACACAATCCTAGGAAAGTAAGATGGGATCTTGAGTATACCCTAGGGAGGTTAGGAGATAGGGTCCTATCCAGTAACATTGTCTGCACAAAGCTCTGGGGATGCCAGGTCTAGTCTTGGGCAGCCTAGGGAGCAGAAAGGAAAGTCACTTTGTCACTTTGATGTTTTCCCAGGTAGAGGTAGCTATCTATAATGGCTTCCATTTAAACATTCTGATCTCAATAACACTCACTCTATAGGTCATGGAACGGAATGTGGTGATTCTTTCAACTTTTGAGTATAGCTATCCCAGTTATGTATTCTAGGACTTGGAAAATAATCACAAGATGAGTTTGGGTACCCACTGCACTATCTGTATTTTGGTCCTTGGATTAAAAATCCAAATAGATCACCTGAGCTTCATAAGCACATACTTTAACTGGAAGGCCACAAGGCTGTCTGTGGTCTCCAAGAATCAATGTCACTCCAGAGACAGAAATGAGCCCTGAAGAGCCTGATTGCTCCCTTTTTCCCAGTATACAGTTACCTAGTAAATGTCTATTAAGAAAGATGGGAGAGCAATTAATATAAAAATACAAGGGAAAGTGACATGACCTGGACAGCTTACTATTGACTGATGGGAGAAGGATAATTAGGATTTTCCCAGGGATGCTCCAATATTGGTGGTCCAATGTAGTTGGTGGTCCAATGCAGATAGATCAGCCTTGAACACATACACACATATACACATAAACAACAAAAATGGATCCATCAGGATATATATATATATATATATATATATATATATATATACACACATAAACACATATATGTAACAAATATAACCAAAGAAAATGAGGCTAAAACTTAAGAGCGGTCATTGGAGTGGTTAGAGAGAGAATAAGTAGGAGTAGCTGGAAGGAAGAAGGTAAGGAGAAGTGATATAGTTCTATTTCAGTTAAAAACATTAAGAAATATTATGCTACATGTGCAGTCAAATATCCTAGTTACTGCAAATTTGCAATGGAGTGGGCATGGAGAGATTGCTCAGTGGTTAAGAATGCTTGATGCACAATCAGGAAAAGAGAGATTGACTATAAGTAGTAACATAAAATCTGAGCATAATTCCATAAATGCATATAACCTAAGAACTGAAGAGTACATTAACAAGTGGGTCATTGAAGCTTGTTGATGGCAAGCCTAGCTGAACTCCAGGTTCAGTGAGAGACTCTGCCTCAAAGGTACAAGGCAAGAGTAATAAGGGGACACCCAGAACTGTCCTCTGGCCTCCATACACACAGGAATGCACACTCACACACAGGAATGCACACTCACACACATGTACACAAACTCCCAAACACGCACACCACCCCAAATAGATACACAAAAATGAATAGCCATAATAGAAGGCACACAAAATCTAAAGAAATATAATATAATACACATTTGTATCAAGGTTAGAAAAGATAGATTGAGAAACTGTGCCCAATGAAATGGAAAAGAAAATAATAACAAATAAATAACAGGTGTAAATGCATTTTACCATTAACATCGTATTTTTGTTGACAGAGACAGCAACAAAAAAACAAGTTTTTATTCCACAATATTGGTATCTATCAAATGTTCTATAACATTTTACACTGATCCCCAACTCTTTTAGGGTGTAATGTTTCAATGCAGATGAAATGCTAAACAATACCTACACAGGCTTAAAAGAAAACATAACATAGTAACTTTCAAATTAAAAAGAAACTTGAGGGACTAGAGAGATGGCTCAGGGTTTAAAAGCTCTTGCTGTCTTTTCCAAGGACACTGGTGCAATTCCAAGTACCCACATGGTGGCCACAACCATCTGCAAATCTACTTCCAAGGGACCCAATGACCTCTTCTGGTCTCTGTGGGAACTAGGCTTGCAAAAGGTACACAGGTATACATACAGGCAAAATACCCATACACACAAAATACTTTGTTAGAAAGCTGAAACCAATGAGCTCATAATATAAAGTTTCATTCCTCTTATTTTGAAGAGGTATAATGACATTTGTGTTAACAAGTACTTTTATTTGTTTCCATAAAACATTACTTTATTAATCAAATCTTTGAAGGCTTGTTTTACTTGTTGATTTCTCAATGTGTAAATAAAAGGGTTCAACATGGGAGCAATTGAAGTATTGAGAAGAGCCACACCTTTGGTCAGTGATGCCCTTTCATTGGCAGAAGGTTTGACATACATGAAAATGCAGCTTCCATAAGAGATGGAGATGACAATCATGTGAGAGGAACAGGTGGAGAAAGCCTTTTTCCTCTGACTGGCAGATGGGAACCTCAGAATAGTGCTGATGATGAAGATGTACGACAGAATCACTAGTGCCAGTGTGAACAGCAGAGTTATAAAGGCAAAATAAAAGCCAATTGTCTCTAAAAACCATGTATCTGAGCATGACAGTTGTAAAATGGGGAAGTAGTCACAGCAGAAATGATCAATGACATTCGAACCACAAAAATCTAACTTGAGGAATAACATAAGCAATGGGAAGATGGTCAGAAATCCTCCCAGCCATGCTGTGAGAACAAGAAGGGTGCAAACTTTCTGATTCATGATGATGGTGTAATGCAGTGGTTTGCAGATGGCGACATAGCGATCATAAGACATAGCAGTTAGAAGAAAGAACTCAGACACCCCCATGGAGATGAAGAAAAATAACTGAGTCAAACAGTTGTTATAAGAGATTGTCTTAACTTTAGTAATTATTGACTCCAAAAATCTGGGGATGGAAACACTGGTGAATATAATTTCTAAGAAGGAGAAATTCCGGAGGAAGAAATACATAGGAGTCTTTAACTGAGCATGTAGCAAGGTAAGTGTGATGATGCTTAGGTTTCCACAGACACTTAATATGTAAGCAATGAATAAAAAGAAAAAAATCACAACCTGAAGCTCTGGTGAGTCTGATATGCCCAAGAGCACAAACTCAGTAATCATAGAGTAGTTTCTCATACTGATTAATAGTCCGTAGAATCTATTGATAAAATCAAAGTGCTTTTATATTTAATGTAAGAGAATTAAAGTTTAAATGCTGATATTACTATATGCAGTGAAATGAAACAATATCTGCTCATTTCTATTAAACAAAAACATCTTGTTGAAAGAAAATATATTTTTAAACAAGTGTATAAAGCCCCCTTCAACAATTATACACAAAAACTCTATATACATTCATAGTTTCTGTATGTGTAGGATACCATTGAATTATAGATTTATGCCACAATATTTTAATAGTGTCTTTATTTTCAATATGAAACACTGGTTTCTGGTTTCACATATCATGTGCTTTCAGGACTGAATGTATAATGTTTAATTTCAATTCTAATACTATTTCCAAACTACTTTATTGGTAGAAACTGAGCACCCAATCATATTTACTAAACCTAAATGATGTCATGGTTATTTTCAAACTTAATATGTATTGTTTTAAAATGGCCAGAGAAACAAATGTGTTTGTGAACACAGAAATGAGACTAGATTTTCTTTTATTAGAAAAACATATAATTCTTAATTTGTGGGAATTCAAACAGGAGCAAGGAAAAATAATTTAAACATAGTCAGAAGTCAATAACTTCTTTCTATGAATTCTGAGGTACCTGTAGCATTTTAACATTTTCTTTTTACTAAGTTCACTTTGTAATTTTACCTTTAAACTTTCTTGAGGACAAAAACTAACTCATACAGAGGATTTTTTTGTCTCAAAGTATAATAGTGCCTTCCTTCTCAAAGAATCAACAGAATAAATAAGATTTTCTACAGGATTTACTTTATCAAACCACAGAGCTCTACACTGTAATCTTCTATCAGTCCTATTCTCTCCTGATACTTATCAGACAACATAGAGTCTGTGTATAAGTTATCACCAAATGCGATGCACTACTTTTTAGGCAGGGTAGTTCAGCAAGGAATTACTACTGAAACTGATAATGGGCTTTATCCACCTTTTTCTATTCTAGTCTTCTGAATCTCAGAGTCTTTTCTCTTTTAGGAATATACATATCTTTTTCATCAATATCTCATCAAAACTGAGAGGTAACTATTTTGTGGTTTACATGATAGCTAAAATATACTAAAATGTAAAATTAATAGTAATAAATATATTTAAGTGATAATTTGGGGATTCTTGCATTTTCCCAGTAAAGTAAATCTTTCAATGTTAGATAAAATTTCATTCCCTCACAAACGTGAAACATATTGTTTTGTGTATATGGTAATACCAATCAGATATAAAACCCTACAGTATACAGTCATGACTTAAATTTTGCCACTTAAAACACAAAATTAAACATATTAATAATATCCTCCAGAAGTTTTCTCATTCAGGTCACTCTTGACTCTGTTTATTACACTGAAGCCTGTTACATCAAAAACTTTATGCTGAATTGCTTGTAAGATTGCTGACAGCATCACCTAGAAGTGAAAATAAATGTATCTTTAGTCTCTTTTATTGCTTCATAGAAACTGAATGTGCTATAAAGCATATTATTGTCATTCTTTCAATTCTTTAAGAAAATGAAGCAACTGATACTCTCTGAAAATACTTAAAGGTGAAACTTTTTGAAGGTCTCTGGATATGGTAAAGACTGGAATCTACACAAACATAAATAAAATCTTACCTTCTCTGGCCAGTGTACAAATCCCTGATACATTCAACTAAAGAAGAGAAGATGCAAACAGAAGTTCAAGACATGTATCTGTTGTAACTCGTCTTTCTTGAAACCAAACAATATAGAGCGAAAAAGAAAAAAAAAAGTGTACCAATCAATTGATAGCATTCAACCCGGCTTCCCTTTGGTCAAGCAATTTTCCTAATAAACGCGTGGACTCAGTGTATGCTCAGGAGATAATTCATTCTCAATTCATTTGGGATTAGTTAAACACAGGACTGAACTGCCCTGCAATGGGCTCCTCTTTAACAGTCTTACTGATATTTCACTAATTAGTAAATTCTGCCAGTGCAGAGCAGAATAGAGAACTAAAAAAATTAATATCTCCAAAAGTTAGGATTCTATCTTGTCTTTGTTTTCTTTTTTTTTTTTAATTTCAAGATTGGTATGTGCTCTGCAATATGAGACCCAGAACCACAACAGTATACAGAGACCTATCTTTACCTTAATCTTGCGTTTCCTTCAAACCTTTTGATTAGTCCAAAGAAGATATACTATATTATACCAAATCAAATAGTTTTAATGTATTACAAAAACACAATCACGCATTCAGATATTGTGTTGTATTTTCTTTATACCTTATTATCTTTTCTACATTTTACAAATACAGACAATTATGAGATTCTAACAAAATGTTCTGCAGCTTTCCTATCTTGTTTTTTCAGTTAACACTGAGTAAAGAATGTCATTTTTTGTCAAGTTGTCTAGAAAAAAATCCATTCTTTTATAACAATTACATGAGATACCAAAGGAGACTTGTACATAACTTATTAATTTGATTGTTAGGTGAGATTATGGTTGGGGCCAGGTGTTGGCAGTGCATACCTTTAAACCCAGTACTTGGGAGACAGAGGCAGATGGCTCTCTGTGAGTTCAAGGCTAGCCTGGTTTAAAGAGCTAGTTCCAGGACAGCTAGGGTTACACAGAGAAACCTCCCTTAAACAAAAAAATAAGGATTAGGGTTGGATCCACACTTTGTTCACTAATAACTCTCTGCCAGCATGAAACAGCATGAATAACTTAAATATTTAAATATCTTTTAAAAATTAGGATTGCATTGCTGGTGGGAGTACAAACTTGTACAGCCACTTTGGAAATCAGTATGGTGGTTTCTTAGAAAATTGGGAATCCATCTACCTCAATACTCAGCTATACCACCCTTGGGCATATATTCAAAGGATGCTCAATCATTCCACAAGGACACTTGCTCAACTATGTTCATAGAAGCTACATTTGTAATAGCCAGCACCTGGGAACAACCTATATGTCCCTCAACTGAAGAATGGATAAAGAAAATGTGGTACATTTATACAATAGAGTATTACTCAGTTGCTAAAAACAATGACATCATGAATTTTTCAGGCAAATGAATGGAACTTAAAAAATCATCCTGAATGAGATAACCTAGAACCAAAAAGACAAACATGGTATGCCAGAGAGGCTAAGTAACAAGGAGGGCTACAGGAGGAATTCAAGGGTCTCCCTGGGAAGGAGTAATAGAATAGATTTTGAGAATGGACTGAGTGCAGATGGGGTTGAGAACAGGAGACATTTCTTTTTTGGTCTTACTGATTTTCTCTATTTTTTAATGTGTGTTTGTTTTGATTCTCCTTTTTGTTTTGAGGGGTTTTGTCATTTGGGGGGTATTTTAGAGACAAAGAGGTGGGGGAGTAAAAGAGAGAACATGAAGTTGGATAGAAAAGGAGATGGGAAGAATGGAAGGAGTTGGGGGAGTGGAAAGAATATGATCAAAATGCATTTTGTGGACTCTTCCTGCTGCCTGTGAATCCAGATATAGAACTCTCAGCCACCTCTCCAGCACCATATCTCCCTGCATGCCACCATGCTTCTTTCCATGTTGACAATGAACTAACCCTCTGAACTAGTAACATTTTTTTCACAGGATAGAGCTTAACTGATTTAGGGGAGGATGGGAAGATGGTACCCAAGTGCACACCCCACCCCCAGCAAGGTCTGGGGCAGCAGATGCCACTATGATGAATAAATACATAATAGAGAAATGGGAAAATAGGGTATGTGGTGGAGAGGTGGGAGAGAAAGAGAAGCGGAGCAGTTTGTGAGCTGTGGAGAGAGCTGGAACTGGAAATGCTATGGCAATGAGGAACATGTTGAAGTCCTGAAGCCCATCGCGGGATGGAGCAACTGATCTTACTGTTCTGTGATGCCACCTAGGGCCACAGTGATGTCTGGGCCAGGGCTGCCACTGAGGGCCATGTCTAGGTCTGTGGTCCTATTGCAGCCAGGGTCTGTGTTGATGTCCTTGGCCTGAGTTATCACCAAAAGCCATACAGTTGTCTGTAGTCTGGCTGCCACCTGAAGCCATATTGCTGTCTGAGGGCCATGCTGCTGCTGGGGGTCATGCTGATCTAAGGCTATGGGGATGTCCAGGCCTGGGCTGCCACTGAGGGCCATGTCTGGGTCCATGATCCTACTGTAGCTGGGGTCATCAGTGTTGATGTCCATGGCCTGTGTTACCACCAAAGGCCAAGTGGATGTCCATGGTCTGGGCTGCTGCCTGTTATACCGCAGTGGTTAGTTGGTCCTGCCCCTCACTGGCCACAGGAGAGCTGCCCTGGCCCCTTACCTGGAAAGCATGGGAGAGCTGGCCCCAAGGGCTTAAGCTCAGGAGAGCTGGTTTTGCCTCTCGTCAGACATACAGTGGCTTGGGCATGGGAGGAATGTCCCCACTGCTCCTTGCGGCCAATGGCAGGTGGGAGAGATAGCCCTGAGAGCAAGAGATCTGGCCCTGCCCCTTACCTGGACAGTGTGGGAGAGCTGGCCCACCAAAGGCAGGCGAGGATAGTGAGCGGTCCCATCCCTCACTGCAGCACTCAGTGGCCCAGCACCTCAGCAACACTCAGTAGCCTCCACCTCAGCAGCACAGTAGAACTGGCCCTGGTGGTGTGGGCGCAGGATAGCTACCCAGAGGGCATGAGTGCAAGAGAGTTGTTCCATCCCTCGCCTGGGCAGTGTGGGAGAGCTGGCCTCGGAGGTGTGAAAGCAGGTGAGCCAGTCCCACCCCTTGCTGGCTGCAGCACTCCAGAGAGCAGCCCGTACCTCGCCTAGGCAGCATAAGAGAGCTCGCCCCAGTGATGTGAGCATGGGAGCTGGCCCTGCCCCTTGCCTGCTGCAGGACTCAGGTGAGCTGGTTCTGCCCATCCCTGGGGCAGTGCTGGACAGCTGGTCCTGGTGACATGGGTGAGGGAGGAGTGCACACAGGAGAGCTGATCCTGCCCCCTGCCTGGGCAAAGCGGGAGAGCAGGCGCTGTGGCGCAAGTGCAGGAGAACGGGAGGACTGACAAACTCAGCTACCACCCAGGCCCAGATCCAGGGCTTTGAGGTGGCCTATCCCAACATCTACCCCATCTAAGAACTACCGGAGCACGTGAAGTGGCTGGTCCTGCAGAACCAAAGCTGAAGGAGCTCCATGACACAGGGCAACAACAGGATATCTGAGAAGAGTCCTGGTGAGGATCCAGTATTGATAGCGTATCAGAAGCCAGAGGCCTCGAACCTGCCCAATGACTCATCGCAGTGAACATTTGCAAGCAAAGCTGTTTGGGCAAAAGGGTGTACTGTGTGACACACCACAGCTTGCATGGTGAGATGTTTGGTTGGTTGGTTGGTTGGTGTTTTCCTTTGAGGGGAGGTTGCAAAGGCAGAGGGTGGATATGGAGGGATGGAAGACAAGTAGGATTTGGGTGCATGATGTGAAATTCACAAAGAATCACTAAAAAATTAAATTTATATTATGAAAAAATTAATAAATATTCAAATAAAACAAATAATAACACACACTGGAGTAGATGTAGTAAAATGGAAACTCTTATTCACTATTCCTGAGAGTGTCAGCTGGTACAGACATTTTGAAAATCACTGTGGAAGTTTCTCAAAAAAAAAAATCTAAAAATACAGCAATAAAACAATAAGAAAAGGCCTAATCAAAGGACTCCATATCCTATGATAAATAAATCTGCACATTTATGTTCACTGATGCTCTGTTCATAATAGCTAGGAAATGTAGTGAGCCTAGATGTTACCAAATGATGAATGAATGATGAAAATGCAGTACACATACACAATAAACTTCTATTAAGAACTAAGGAAAAGTGAAATTTTCAGGAAAACAGATGGAACTAGAAATATAACTGAGTGAAGCAACCCAGGATCAAAAAGACACACATTATATATTTTCTCTCACATATGGATCTTAGCTCTTAATTTTTAGATTTCTGTATTTAAACTGGAGTGAGGGTCTCTATAGGCCATAAAACAAGAAAGGAGTCATAGGATGGAAGGGGAGGGTCTTGTGGGAGAGGACAGCAAAACACAAGTAATATGAGAGTGCATAGGAGTAACACTTGTCCAACTATGTTTCTCGAGACTTTATTTGTAATAGCCACTAACTGGAAACAACCAAGATGTCCCTCAACAAAAGAATGGAAAAAGAAAATGGGGTGCATTTACACAATGAAGTATTGCTCAGCTGTTTAAAAAATGGCATTATGAAATTTGCAGGCAAATACATGCAACTAGAAAAAGATCAACCTGAGTGAGGAAACCCAGATCCAGAAAGACTAACACGGCATGTACTCACTTAGAAGTGGATATTAGCTGTTAAGTAAAAGATAATCAAGAATCGATCTAAAATCCACAGACTCAGAAAGGTTAGGTAAAGAGCAGAGCTCTATGGAGTGGGGGTGAAGGTAGGGGGGGGGGCTCATGGATCTCCCTGGGAACAGGAAATAGAATGTATTTTGCAAGTGGACTAGGGGTGAGTGGGGACAGGAGCAGGAAGGATCAGGTAGGAGATGAGGAAGGGATGGAGGGAGAGAGTGTGGGAAGAGACAGCTGGAATTAGGGGGCAGTCAGGGAAGGGGTATGGAAACCTAGTGCAGTGGAAACTTCCTGGAATCTACAAGGGTGACTCCAGTGAGAACTAGTAATGGAGGATATGGAGTCAGAGCTAGCCATCTTTTGTAGCCAGGCAAGGCTTCCAGTGGTGGGATTGGGTTGTATTCAGTTGAAATGTAAGCCAAGGGGGTCCCAAGGATGATGCTAGGACAGAGGGTTGATTTCTATAAACTGACAGCAGGACTCCATTGCCGAGGACATCCACACAACTCATTGAACATAGAGAGGCTGAGCTGATATCTGCATGGAGTCTTCACCCCAACGTTCTAGTCTCTTTGGCACAGAAGATACTCTGCAAGCGATGGAAAGAGAAACCTGAACACCAACTCAGCCACAAAGCCCTCCACCTACAATCTGTCCTGCCTGCAAGATGTGCTGAGGCAATGGTGTCTCAGAACTTGTGGGTATGCCCAACCAATGTCTGGTTTAACTCAAGACCCCCACTACAAGAGGGGAGCATGGCAGCATACAGACAGATATGGTGCTGGAGGAATAGCTGAGAGTCCTACATCTTGCAGGGAACAGGAAGTCAACTGGGACACTGGGCAGTATCCTGAACATAGGAAACCTCAAAGCCCACCCCCACAGTGACACACTTCCTCCAACAAGGCCATACCCACTCCAACAATGCCATACCTCCTAAAAAGATTAGGAGGTCACTCTCCCTATAAGATTATAGGGGTCAATTACATTCAAACTACCACAGCACTTAATTGTCTTTCAGTAATAGAATACATTGCTCTATATTCTCCTAGCTTTTGCGGTTTCTGTTGAAAAATTTGCTTCTAATTTTGATGAATTTGCCTTTATGTGTGACTTGTTTTTCTCTCTTGTAGCTTTCATTATTTTTTATTATTATCTGTGTTTAGTGTTTTGACTGTAACATGATAAGTTCTTTTCTGACCTTGTCTGTTTGGTGTTTAAATGTTTCCTGAACCTGTATGATTACCTCTTTACATTTAGAGATGTTTCTGCTATGATATTTTTTCAAGTACATTGTTTATGCCTTTAGCATGTTCTTCTCCTTCTATTCCCATGATTGATAATGTTGAACATTTCATGGTGTCCTATAGAATTCATATGTTCTATTTATATTTTCTTATTATCGTATCTTTTTTAATCCTGGTGGAACTTTTTAAGGTCTCCTAGGTATATCATATCTTGACAGGCCCAGTCTTATGCAGGTCTGGTTCATGTGCCTTGGATGGGGTGAAACAGATATCCTCTTTAGAGCTGAGAGTTCAATAATCACTCAGTCTCGATAGTTTGACGGTTATGAGTCTCTGCATTAACTACTGTCCAATTCAAAAGGGTTAAGTGTAGCTACCACTGCCCTTTGAAGAAGCCTCTCTTTGTAGCAAATGGAGACCATCACAGTAAACTGCAACAGGACACAATGCGAGGATAACAGATTGTAGGGAGCCCATCTCCAATGGATACATCCACATCGCAGCTCTTGCGTGTTTGGAACATCAAGGAAGATGGAGCAGAAAGAGTGTAAAAGTCAGAACAGAAGGATGTCAGCTGTCAAACAGTCTCTCCTAAAAATGTCTGCATATCTGTGTACACAAGATTGGAAAAAATGGCACTATCAATGGACATGTTCATGTGGAAGGGGGAAATTTTCATGGGGTCCCACCCATGGAGAAAGAACTGTAGGCAGCTAATGACTGCTGCAAAGAGAATTAGCCTTTTCCAGGGATGAGCCCCCCTTATTGGTTGTCCAATGTAGAGTGATCAGCCCTTAAACCATAAACACAAAAAAGAGACTCAGGAGGTTTATTTATACATATTTGTGCATATGCATGCATACATCTATACATACATAACAATTGTAGCTGGAAGTTTCTCTGTGTCCTGCCCAGCCACGCAGTCCCTCAGCTGCTTATAAAATAATCACTCAGAAGCTTATATTAATTATAACTGCTTGGCCATTAGCTCAGGCTTATTACTGACTAGCTCTTACACTTAAATTAACCCATAATTCTTATTTATGTTTAGCCACTCGGTTTGGTACCTTTTCTCAGTTCACATCTTGCTTCCTCTGTGTCTGGCTGGCAACTCCTGACTCAGCCTTCCTCTTCCCAGAATTCTCCTTATCTGCTTACCCCACCTATACTTCCTGCCTAGCTACTGGCCAATCAGTGTTTTATTTATCAACCAATCAGAGCAACACACATTTACAGCGTACAGAAGGACATTCCCCCATCAAACAATAATCAAAGAAAAAGAGGCTATCAACTTGAAGGGGGACAAGGGAGAGGTTCAAATGAGGGTAGCTGGGATGGACCAGAGGCAAGAAAGGAAAGGGGAAATTATATAATTCCATTTCATAAAAAACTTTATTAAAAATAATTTACAACCATAAAAAAATTTAATTAACAATAAATAAAAATGTAAAATGTAATGAAAGTACATGAGATTTTTTTTTCATCCACATCCATCGATATTTTTTCCTTGGTAGGATGGGTTTTGAACTCTTTCCCTCTTTGTGATGTTTCATGTAGAGAACTGCATTGGTGCGAACAGACACCATTTGAAGTTCTGGTTCAAACCTGTGAAAAAGCAAATCTGGAGTGTGTATTGCTCCAGTGGAGTTTAGACCACCCTTGGGAGTGAGTTTCCCTCACACCTGCACTGAGTTGAGCTGTGCAGTTCAATTTCCTCTTGGATCATCTGTCTGTTTCAGCAGCTTGGTATAAGGAAAAAACAGGGTTGGATCCTTGCTGTAGTTTCCTCCTGACCTTATTAAAGAACTTGGAGGGCAAGGCTGTCTTAGCCCTCAGACTCACATTTCAGTCCCTTCAGTCTTCCCCCCAAGTATACACAGCCATTGGTTCTGCCCAGCTTCAGGCTCTGCAGAACCTCTCTCCATATGGTGTTCAACTGCTCAAGTTGTTGTGGGGGAGACGGGGAGACCCCTTTCTATCTGTCTGTGAGGTGTATAGGGCCATTGATCCAGTGGGCTCCAAACTCTGCTCTAGCTCTTCTCTCAGTGTTGGTATGAACAGGGAGGAGAAAATACAAGCCATTGTCAGACAGTTCCTCCTGACTTTAACAGACTGAGTTCTGTTCCAAAGTCTTTAATTCCCAGGCATTCCCACCATTTATGTATCCAGTCATCCAGCTAACTATCAAGGGAAGCATTTCCTGTAGTTTGCCCTAACCTCCACCAAGCCACTGGTGGCAGCTGGGTACTGTCCGAAGACCCTCCCATCTGTTTTCTAAAAAAAATAAATAAATAAAAAATCTCATCTGGGCTTGATAAATTTACTTACAACTATTGTTTCTTTCAGGAATAAAAATTGCTGTGTATCAACCACCCTGCCTGTTTTTTCTTAACCAAGTCAAATGCGGTTTCTAAATGCCATTTTACCCAGAAGTCTTTCAGTGTTTTTTTTAAGCAGTACTTATAAGCATGTTGATACAATTGTAGAACAAAATCTGAAATTGTCACCAGTTCATGTATTATTCATTTATTTATGTATTATGTCTAAGTCTATAGATTAGTGTATAATCAGATTCTTCTGCAATCTTAATGGACTTCATCTAATAATATATCCTTCTGTCTCCAAAGACACCATCTCTAAAGAAGCAGAACTCGGCATACTTTTTTAAACCTGAAATTAGGTCACTCAGAAGAGTCATTAGTGAACGTATACCACCAGGGACTGTGTTTAATTAGCTAGTTGCATTTTTATTAACTAAGCAAATAGGAAGCTGGATGCAGCAAATGCTCATTGATCTAAGAGTAACAACTATAGTAAGTGGAGATGATTGCTGACATCCCATAGGCTTCATATCATGCAGTTTGTTTCTTTGTTTTTACAGGAAGGAGGCTAAAATTGTACAATAGGAAAGTCCAAGAAACAGGATAAAGATGGATTCTACCGAAGTGTCTATGCAGCCTCAAGTAGTTATAAACTTGACAGTGGCAAGAGTGGCTATTAGTTGATATAAGAATCTTCATCTCAATTATCATTTTAATTTAGAAATTTTAAGACTTCAAATTTCAACAACCAATAAAATCTATGATTGACAGTCACAATGGTAAGCACAATCAACTTTCTTGTTTCTATTATATTTATTTTGTTTAATCTCAGTTTATTTTATACCCTGGAAGAAAAAAATAACTCTTAAAATGGGAAATAAATATGTGATCATTTCTATATTTAAAGCATTCTTTTTATTTATAGAATATGGTTTCTTTGCATACATAAACATAATCTGGAAAGATTTTTATATGCAAGAATATGTTTGCCCTTAAGTGTTAAACTCAGCTGGTGACACATGTAATCTCAGTACTAGGAAGGTTCAAAAGAAGAAATAAATAAATGTTAAAATTTGATGGCTGTTGAGAAATCTATTACCAATATTTTGAGAACCTCACATAAAAAAAATAAGATCTATGTGCATATAATTAGGGAAATACTTGGTCCCTCAAAGAACGACAAATTGGTGAACATTGAACTACCTCATTAGAAATCTCCATCCTCATTTCATTTGGAAAATAAAATAAACAAAAATCAGTTAGCTACATTGATAGCACTGACTAACCGCCAATGACAACAATACTGATTAAGCTTACTCCATGTCACGATCTCTGTGGCACCTCTGAGACTAGAGATAGAGTTGGAAGAAGGAATTTTTTTAGAATATCTGGGGAAAGGAAGGCAATTTCTCTTTTGTGACCTATGAAAGTAAACAGAGCAAAATGTTGGTCTCTTTTAAGAACCAAAGTATCCATTTGTGGTGAAGCATGTCTGCAATCCCAATAGGAGGCTGGGACAGGAGGACTGGGGTTTGAAGTCACCCTGGATTATGTACAAGATCCTGTCTAAAAACAATTTTAACTAAAAAATTATAATCAAAAAATATACTTAACCATCATTTCAAATTCATATAAAATGTAGATAGACCAAGCCAATATGGAAATGCTTTGCATCAGAAGTCCAAATAAAAAGGAAAATATCTTTGTAGACATCTGATTGGAAAACATGCAATAAATAAATACATTTAGAAGCATTTGTTAAACAACCAGTTGCATGTGGGATTTTCTCAGTTGTACCAAGTGGTATAGTGAAAAAAGGTCCACATTCCAAGGTTCTTGAATGAGTGTCCTTCCTTGTGTATTAATAGTAGGAGGTAATGTTCCCACAGGATTGCAGAGATGGGGTTATCAATACTATATTTTAATACATAGGAATTGATGAAATTACTATGATTTTCTTAAGCAAAGGAGGATAAAGAAAACACCAATTTTGATAATTTTGTTAGTGGTCTAAAACAAAAAAAATTCAAATTGACTCTCACAGCCTCATAATTTGTAGAAGAGCCGCTGTTTCTAACTGAATATGTAAATGCTCATTGAAATTTAGTTAACACTGTTTGTTTATGTAAATGTCCTCAACCGTGTCAAAATCTTTATTTTCTCCTAAATCAGAATGGTCATTTTCCTTATTCTTTTATTCAATGTTTTATCTTAAGGTTAAGACTAGTCTATGTAGGAAAAGTAAATTAAAATGTGATATGCACAGGGTAGAGAATCATTACAGGCAGGATCTCTGAAATTTATCAGCGTATTTCATGAAAGAATATATGTGTTCTCTGCATAATTATATCATGCTTTAAAGCCTTCTGTGTCATGTACCACCCTGAGTTGTTAAGTGATCACTAAGGGACAGAGAAACCCAATAAGGAGACAGTATCAAGGGAACAACTAGGGAACTGTCTGTGTGTGTGTGTGTGTGTGTGTGTGTGTGTGTGTGTGTGTACATAGCTGAGTTGATGTGTATGCATGCACTGTACATTCATGATTGCTAAGTCTGGAAGTCTTTGGGGTGAAAACACACACTGCAGTAGACAAAATTTAAATGTTTTAACTATAGACGTGGAACAGAGATCTGAAGTGATTATACTGGGCACAAGGATCCCAAGTTGACTGACTTGTCTCAGCACTTTACAAAGGAACACAAGCTTGGAAAATGCATCATAAAATTCCAGGCAATTCTGATCATTCTTGAGCCAAAAGATATCGTTGCTTCCCATAAAATAAACACGGGAGTTAGAAGTCCTTATGCATTTAAAGGGTAATGGTTTTTAAAGCTATAATCTGGAAGATTTAAAACTGTAAATCTATAACAAAATGTCTCTGAATGTTCTGTGCAGATCTAAGAGAAACCAGAAATCAGTAATGAGGAACCACACTGTCACAACTTTCATTTTACTGGGACTGACAGATGACCAGCAACTGCAAGTTCTTATCTTTATCTTTCTCTTCTTTACCTACTCACTGAGCATAACTGGAAATCTGGCCATCATCTCCCTCATCTTAGTGGATCCCCACCTTAAAACAGCCATGTACTATTTCCTTAAAAACTTTGCCTTCTTGGAGATTTCATTCACATCTGCAAGCATTCCCAGATACTTGTATAACATAGCAACGGGTGACAAAATTATTACCTATAATGCCTGTGTCGGCCAAGTATTTTTTACTGACCTCTTTGGTGTAACTGAATTTTTCCTTCTAGCTGCCATGTCCTACGACCGATATGTGGCCATCTGCAGGCCACTGCACTATGTGACTATCATGAATACCACAGTCTGCAGAAGGCTTGTCTTTTGTTGTTGGGTAGCTGGCTTATTCATTTTAATTCCCCCACTTAGCCTCGGCCTAAACCTGGAGTTCTGTGACTCTAATATCATTGATCATTTTATCTGTGACGCTTCCCCTCTCCTAAAAATCTCTTGTTCGGACACTTGGTTCATGGAGCAGACAGTCCTCATCTGTGCTGTATTGACACTCATTATAACCCTGGTGTGTGTTGTTCTGTCCTACATTTATATCATCAAGACAGTTCTCAGATTTCCTTCTGCCCAACAAAGGAAAAAAGCCTTCTCTACCTGTTCTTCCCACATGATTGTGGTTTCCATCACCTACGGCAGCTGCATCTTCATCTATATCAAGCCTTCAGCTAAGGAGGAGGTGGCCATTAACAAGGGTGTGACAATTCTCACCACTTCCATTGCCCCTATGTTAAACCCCTTTATCTACACACTTAGGAACAGGCAGGTCAAGCAAGCCTTCTGTGACTCAATAAAAAGGATTGTAGTAGTATTTTCTAAGAAATGAGACGGGCTGAAACCTAAAAAACGTGAGTGGTAAACTTCCCAAACTTCTGGGTCAGGTTAACGTTTTCTGGACACTTTTGCTCATTGTGGTCAACTGACATTCCAGCACCCATAAACCCCTTTTAAGATCACATCCTTCCAGGTGTGTTAATAGCTTTTAGAAATCATAACTCCTGTTGCGCTTGAAAATTAAGAATACCCAAAAATAATAAAACAAAACAATAGAGAAGTAATTGTCAAAAGATTTTTACATCTTCAGCAAAAAAAAAAATAATAATAATAAAATAAGTACCAGTTGTTTCTTCTAATCCAAAATTTTTAATTGATTTATTCACTAATTCATTTAATGGATAATAGTGTGTACTCTCTTTAAATGAGGCACTGTTTGGGTCCTAAAAACAGAAGACACAAACCAAAAAAATCTACACCACCCTACATGTACTCTCAGAGATAGAAATGGGAACAAGCTAATGAGTGAATAACCAAAATGTTACAGATGTATAGCAGGGAACACTTTTGACCATACAATAGGATGAGATTCTATCATTTGTAATATAGGTGCAATAGAGATAATTGTGCTAAAATAAATCAGGCACAGAGAGGCAGGTATCTCCCTCATGTGTGGATTATAGGAGGGCTGGTCTAAGAGAAGTTGAGAATAGAACGGTGTTTATCAGGACCAGAGGAGGAAGAGAATGCTGGGGAAAGTTTAACTAAATTACCGATAGGTAGAAGTCAGACGTTCCAGTGAGTTATTGCATATACAATGACTGTATAGATAATGGCAGCATACAATATAATTCAGAAAGCTTGAAAATGAATTTTAAATGATTTTATCATACAGAAATTATTAATGTTTGAAGAAACTAAATTTGTATCCTGATTTGGCTGATACACAGTGTGTTCTTATATCAAGACATCGTGTGACACCTCATGAATGTGCACAGTTGTTGTTTTAATATACATTTAAAATTAATTCGTAATAACTTTAAGAAGAAAAAGGCTTATGCCGAAATAAACATTTGCCATGAAAGAGAATAAGAAGCTTTCTGATTTCATTAAATCTATCAAAAATACCCATATTTTAAATCTATGAAAAATGCTCATATTCAAATTAACAACCAAAATCCTAAATGTTATATTTTTTCAAAAAAAAATGAAGTTAAAAAGAATAAATTGAGCCGGGCGGTGGTGACTCACGCCTTTAATCCCAGCACTTGGGAGGCAGAGCCAGGTGGATCTCTGTGAGTTCGAGGCCAGCCTGGGCTACCAAGTGAATTCCAGGAAAGGCGCAAAGCTGCACAGAGAAACCCTGTCTCGAAAAACCAAAAAAAAAAAAAAAGAAAAAAGAAAAAAGAATAAATTGAAAATGGTTATTCTGAGAAAACTTTTTGGTGTTTTGAGACAGGGTCTCTCTATATAGGCCTGACTGTCCTGGAGCTGGCCTCAAACTCACAGAGATCCACCTGTCTCTGCCTCCTGAGTGCTGTAATTAAAAGAATACACCACCACACCCAGCTAATCTGAGACATTTTTTAATTTGAAACAATACTTCCGTCTGTACATACATATATTGAATTATACAAATGCATGCCAAAAAAAGAAGCAAAGAGTAAAATAAAAATGAATATATGGATGCTGAAAACTTAAGAAAATATCTTAAAGGAATATGCAAAGCTACAAACAATAACATTGCCTTTCTAATACATAATCAGCTATATATAGTTAAAAACACAAAGTGTTCACCACAACTCATCCAAAAACAAAAATGAAGAAAAAAGAAAAAGGCATGCATATGACTCATGAAACTATTTCTCCACCCGTGTGCTCCAGGAATTTCCCATTGGCTTGTACACCTACATAACATGTCCTTGTTTTCTTTTTTTAATATTTTTAGTTTATAATTAATTTAATTTTACATATCAGCCATGGATTCCCCTGTCCTCCCACCCCCCCAGCCTTCCCCCTCCATCCACCCTCCTCCATTCCCACCTCCTCCAAGGCAAGGTCTCCCCTGGGGGGTCAGCCCAGCCTGGTAGATTCAGTTGAGACAGGTCCAGTCCCCTCCTCCCTGCACCAAAGCTGAGCACAGTGTCTCAGCATAGGCCCTAGGTTCCAAAAAGTCAGCTCATGTCCTTGTTTTCAATCTCATAGTTCTTAAACTACAGGTCACTACTACAACGGACTGTTCACCCTGAATGGAAAAACTGCCAATATCTCATTCCTTTCAGTTTGAATAGTACCTGAACTGTCAAGTATTTTGAAAGTATGACTTTTTCAAATATTAAAAAAAAGTTCAAATGTTTCTGAGTCATTATTTATAAAAGAAAATTAACAAGATAAATGCTTTCTACAAAGATGAATGTGTCAAAGAGTTTGAAATCAATGATGAATGCATTTTGTTTATTTTAATGTAAATGTTTTTTACATTGTCTACTGCTCTAGGTGAAAACTTAGCTCAAATTATGTTTGCATGCATTTTATGTGTCATTTTTATTGGTTTTAAAATATATATTTAAAGTAACAACATGATGTTTTTATGTACATAATGAAACAGGTACAACAGTCAAGTAATTTAAACTACCTATAATCTTAAAAGAATCCCCTTTTTTTCTATGTAGTAAAACCACCTAGGATCTCATAAATGTTTCTGTATAAAATACAATAATATAAACCAAGCATGGTGGTACACAACTGTACTCCCAGTACTCTCAGAAGACTAAAGTAGCAAGATCAGGAGTTTGAGGTCACCCAGGCTACAGAGCAATAACCTGTCTCAAAACTCCAACTAAAACTTTTTTAAAAAAAAAAAATTGTTATTACTAGCTGGGCCATGGTGGCACACACCTTTAAGCCCAGCACTTGGAAGGCAGAGGCAGGCAGATCTGAGTTCAAGGCCATCCTGGTCTACAGAGCAAGTTCCAGGACAGCCAGGTCTAAACAGAGAAACCCTATCTTTTTTTCCTTTTTTTTATTATTAAGAAATTTTCTATGCATTTTACATACCAACCACAGATCCCCCCTCTTCTCTCTTCCCACTCCCCAGCCTTCCCTCCAACCCTCCCCCCATTCCCACATCCTCCAAGTCAAGGTCTCCCATGGGGGAGTCAGCAGAGCCTGATACATTCAGTTGAGGCAGGTCCAAGCCCCTACCCATTGCACCAAGGCTGCACAAGGTGTCACACCTCAGGCACTAGGCTCCAAAAAGCCTGCTCATGCACCAGGGATGGATCCCGATTCCCCTGCCTGTGGGTTCCCCAAACAGTTCAAGCTAAACAACTGTCTCGCATATCCAGAGGGCTAGTCTAGTCCCATGGGAGCTCCACAGCTATTGGTCCACAGTTCATGGGAAGAAACCTTATCTTTAAGGGGAAAAAAATATTATTAACTATAGTCTTTGTGGAGGAGAATAGGACAGAAATATTTTTATATTTTCCCTTTATTGAAAATAGATTCTTTTCTAACATACTATATCCTGATTATAGTTTCCCTTTCCCTCTATTCCTCAAAATTCTTCTCCCCTCCCTTCCCCTCCAGATCCACTCCCTTTCGGTATTTCATTAGAAAAGAACATGCTTCTAAGAAACAACAGCCAAATATGACAAAATAAAATATAATAAGACAAAGCAAAAACCATCATATCGAAGTTGGACAAGGCAACCCAAAAGAAGGAAAAGAGATCCCAAGAGCAGGCACAAGAATCAGAGACCCACTCATTCTCACACTCAGGAGTCCCACAAAAATACTAGCTAAAAGCTATAATATATATGCAGAGGGCCTGGTATAGACCCATATTGGCCCTGTGCTTGCTTCTTCAGGCTCTATGAGTTCATAGGAGCTTTACTCAGTTGATTTAGAAGGCCTTGTTCTCTCTCTGCATAATATCTGGCTGTGGGTCTCTGTATTTGTTCCCATCTACTGCAGAAGGAAGCTTATCTGATGATGAGCACAGAAGAACAGGATTAGGAGTCATTTTATCGCTACTTTTCTTTATTTTTTAGGATCAGTAATATTTGGTTTTATCCTAGGACTCTGGACTAACCAGTCTCTAGTTTTTGGTCATCCAAGCAGTGTCAGATATGGGTTTCATCTCATGAAGCGGGTCTTAAGTCAAATCAGACACTGGGTGGTCACTCCCACAACGTTTGTTCTACCATTGCCCTACCATATTTAGCTGACAAAACAGATTGTAAGTCAAAGATTTTGTGGCCTGATTGATGTTTGCATTTCTCTTTTGGTAGCCTACAGAGTACCTTCCTGCACCAAAGAGACTGGAATGTAGAAGTGAAAGCTACATGTAGGCACCAGCTCAACTTATCCATGTTCAATGAGTTGTGTGGGTGTTGTCCTCTGCAATCTCCACCCTCCATCCCCTGCTGTCAGTTTGTGGAGAGCAACCATGGTCTGGATTTCCATATGACTCCCTTGGCCAACCACCCAACTGAATGCAACCTAGGCCTGCTACTGCAAGCTTCATTTGGTAACAAGGGATGGCCAGTTGAAACTCCATATCTCCATTTTTAGGAAGCCTCATTAGGATCACCTTCATATATTTTAGCAAGTTTCCACTGCAGTAGGCTTCCATATTATCCCTCAAATGCACCTCAGTTCCAGCTGTCTCTTCCAGAATTCCTTCCCTCAACCTTATCTTCTCTCCCCATCACCAACTGGTCCTTCTGTTCCCATCTCCACTCACCCCCAATCCACCCATAAAATATTCTGCTTCCCCCTCCCAGAGAGATTCATGTGTCCTCCACAGACACTTCCTTTATACCTAACCTATCTGGGTGTATGGATTATAGCTTGGTTGTCATTGACTTGATGGCTAACATCCACATATAAACAAATGCATACCATATTTGTCTTTCTGGGTCTAGGTTACCTCACTCAGGATGATTTTTTCTAGTCCCATCCATTTGCCTGCAAATTTCACAATGTCATTTTTTTAACAGCTGAGTAATTTACACAAGTACTCCATTGTGTAAATATGACACAATTTTCTTTATCCATTCTTCTGTTGGGAGACATCTAGGTTGTTTCCAGTTTCTGGCTATTATGAATAGAGCAAGAATGAACATGGCTGAGCAAGAGTCTTTGTGGTAGGATGGAGCTCCTTTGGGTATATGCCCAAGAATGGTATAGGGGAATCTTGAGCTAGACCAATTCCCAACTTTCTGAGGAATTGTCATATTGATTTCCACAATGGCTGTACAAGTTTGTACTCCTACCAGCAATAGACAAGCTGGGTGGAGTTTTACACCTGTAATTCCAGTACTCAGGAAGTTAAGACAGAAGAATCAGAAGTTCAGTGTTCTCTTCTGCTACATGGCCAGTTGAAGAACAAACTGAGACACATGTGACCCTATCTCAAAAAATAGGCAGTCATAAATACAAAAGTAAGTGGGGGATATATGTTGAAGAGTGGTATAGCTGGATCATATGGTGGATTTATTTCTAGCTTTTGAGGAACATCCACACTGATTCCCATAATGGCAGCACCAGTCTGCATTCCCACTACCAGTGAATAAGCATTCTATTTTCACCACATTCATGCCAGAATTTCATGAAGTAACCCAGTCCCAGAAAGATGAACTATGTTTTCTTCCATTTGTGGATGGAATCTTCAGATATGCATGTTCCCTTTGGAATACCCTAGAGATCAGGATATTAGTAAGGGGGATATCAAGAGAGAGGAGACATAATAAAGTGGTATAAAGGATTAAAGGGGGCATAATGGTACAGGACAAGCTTAATGGAGAAGGAGAGGTAAGGGGAGGGTAGATATATAGGGAAGGATAACTAATACTAAAGTCATTCAAAGAAAGTCATATGGAAACTTACTACTGTAGAACCTTCCCAAAATACACACACACACACGTGTGTGTGTGTGTGTGTGTGTGTGTGTGTGTGTGTGTGTGTGTGTGTAATTACCCTACAATGACACCACAGGATAACAAATAAAAAGCCCAGTGCCAAGAATGTGTTATCCCTTTGGGGGTTGTTGACAAGTGAGACCCCAAATATTATAGGCTATTGCTCATGTTCTTGGTTACCCTCAAAAATGTGATGGTGAGATCCTGCTGCTGAAGAAACCACACATTTGACTTATAACAGAAAAATCAAGCTGCTATACACGTGGAAGCTTCAGCTCTGCTGGTTAGATTTCATAGTACAGGAATGAGCCATGCACTCTACTAGAGGAGAAATGGAATCACCAATCTTATCAAGCTATGAACTTGGCAAGCTACAACAATGGCCATCCTGTTGACACATGCCCACTGGCACAATGGTGGCACAAACATCAAGGTAGTAACCAACTATTTTCTGATTGGATTAAGGCCCACAAGTCAAACCTATACCTGCCACTGTTGTCAGGACCAAAACATCGGTAGGTAGACAAGTCTTGGGCCATAGAGATCATTCTAATGCTATTATTCTACTAAATTATTTTTCTGGTTGTAACTCTATCATGGCCTGTTCTTTATTTTGGTGGTGGATAAGTACATTAAAAATATATTTGGTAAGGAAGTATAGAGTCCAGCATGAAGCTTTACAGCTTCAGGATGGCTACTGTGACTGCTTAGGTGTTCATTGAGCGGTACAGGCTTTACATCTGGTTAATTTTGATGCATGACTTTCTTATTTGAAAGTTCTTTTAAATAAAGTTTTAATAAATAAGTAACAGAACATAGTATTATGCTGACTCTTAATGACTTGTTGTGATGCTCACAGATTTTAGTGATCCTCATTGCACATGGATGGAAATAAATACAGAAACCCACAACTGATCGAAGTGTACATGATAAGGGGCTATGGAATGCTCAGACCCAAACAGGACACCTGTATCATACCCCCATTTTCCCAAGGCTGGGGATCATTTTGGAGGTAGAGATGGAAATATTAGAAGAGCCTTAGAGAGTGGATGACTACAAGGAAAAGGTGTTTCCTGATGTATGAATTCAAAGCAGCTGATAGAGCACAAGACTTAGACAGGCTCAGGCAGATAGAATTCCAACATGTAAAGTTAGTTTCCTTTAAGGGTTCAGCCCGCAGTGGGTTTACCATCCTCCAGGGAAGGCCACACATCCGAGAGTATATGGGCATCCCAAATTGTGTTTGATGGGTTTCAAAAAAAAGACACAGAGTTGGATGGGGTGGAAGGGGAAGGATAAGGGGTGAATACAACTGAAATACATTGTACAAAATTCTCAGAGAACCAATATAAATGAGACAAACTAAGAGTGGTTTAAAAAAATAAATGGATGTTGAAAAGTACATAGTATGCATTATAATACATCTCCTTGCTCAGTTTTGATAATAGCTTATGCAATTAAGTGAAAAAGGAAGTTATAACTGTAAATAGTGGATGTAATATTTCTGCTTTTTAGATTTTCACAGCCATTAACTTCAAAATATTAAAAGGAAACTCACTTCAAGTTTGCCAACATGTTTATCACCTTAATGCCTGAGAAAAATAGTAGTTGCAATAACTTTAAAATCTTTCACCTTTTATTCATGGCAAGGAGAAAAACACATGAGACGCAGGCTGGTTCTTGACCATCTGAATTTTTTCTCTTGTGTCTCGGCCTGTACCTGTTGCTATGGCTCTTTGTGTCTCTAAGGACACTGCCCCCACTGCAGCATCTTTCAGGATTTTTTGCTCAAGTTCATTACAGAGACTCATTAGTGATGTCTGAGCATAGGTCACTGAGGACTCAGACCTTTATTTAGTTAGTTTCAGGTTTAGGAAATAAATCAGATGCAAATTGTAACCGTGAAAACCTATCCAGAGAAATCATCATGTTAATGCTTTGAGGAAAAAAAAGAGGACAACATTTGTGGTTATATTTTATTTTCAATCAAAAGAAATCCAGAATGTATGTCTAGGATAGGATAAAAGGGAACCAAAGTCCTGATTAGAAGGTCTGTCCAGTGTGTTGGAGATGAAAAAATCTGGAGGGACTACAGAGCCAGGTCTTCCATAGCACGGGAAAGAAAGTGGGGATCAGTTCACTGACACTGGAAAGTGCCACAGGAGCTTTCTGGACTTCTGGACTCTTGCTGAAGAATCAGCTAAACCTACTGTTAGCTCTCAAAAGAGTAAGCACAGTGGCTACTTCATTCAACTTCATATTTGGTGATGATTTTCTCTGGTAAGCATATTCAAGCTGCCATACCAACTGTAATTATTTATATAAATTGTTACATAAAGAGGCACAGACAGTTCTGGGTTGTGTTTTTAAGGGTGCTGTTTTTCATCAGAATATAGATAGACGTGAATTTACAGATGGCTAGTGCTGTGATTCACAGCCTCACTCTCCTGTTTAAAGGGAAAAGATGCATGCATTAAAAATCACCCAGCATAGTAACTTATCCTGGTATGAACAAAATTGGTTCTCTGGAAATTTTTTAAAAAATCTTTGGAAGATGCAATTGTTTTTTTTTTTTTTAAACTCTACCTCTTCAAAGCTAGGATTGTTGTCTTAATGGAATAAATGAAGTTTATTTTGTAGCCAGGGCCCTCACACAGCAGTACAGGAATATGCAAATCACCACAAACTAACTCCAGGAGTAGACACTAGGAGATAAGGTTTGGCAACAGAAGGGAGGCTGAAAAGAGTGCATTCCCTTGATTAAAATCATTCAGTCTCTGTAGTTCCCGGGAATGTCATGGATCTTCAAAACCCACCATTGGCTTTCCTGCCCGTTGGTGGTGACAATAAATCTGCCCTCGTCTCCTCCTGCGGGGATGTAGCCCTCATCTCTTGAGGCAGTGACTATTTCAAAGGCAAAAATGGCAATTGTTCACATAACATGCTATTTCATTAGGAAAATGGAAACAAAATTGTTTTCTCTTCTCTTCTTAAGAGTAACTCAAACACTGGAGATGGTCATTCAAAACTAAACTAAACTTCGTTCAACGTGCTGATGAAACGAAGTGTCACTTGAGAAAAATAATGAAGCAGCTATTACTTTAAATCAAAAATTAGGAAGCCCTTAACTCTTATTTTCATATATCGTTAAATACCCATTGAAGAAGCATAAATGGAAAACATGAGGGAAAAATCTTCATGTGTAGAAAACGGTAGTGAAAGCCTTAAGTGGAAACTAAAAAGCTGAGTGTTCCATGATGTAATTTTATGAATGGAAATCTGATAGGCTGTCAAAAATCTTGAAAAGAAAAAAAAAACAGGCATGGTGGTATACACCATTAATCACAGCACTGGGGAGACAGAAGCAGGGAGATCTCTGTGAGTTCAAGGCCAGCCCAGTCTGTTATATAGTGAGTTCCAGGCCAGTCAGGACTACATAATGAGACTCTGTGTAAAAAAAAAATTAATCTTGAAGAAAGGTATATTGAACATATCGAACTGTGGTGATCTGAGTGCTATTACTGTGACAAGGCCACACTGTACAGTTCAAGGAAAAGTTATGTAAAGTTCATTCATAGACAACATCCTGGTACACAAAGGTTCCAAATAAACGAAGCTTTTGTTCTTGAAGGTTACATATGTAAGAATTATGAAACTGTGCAAAAATGAAAACACACTTTACAGACATTTTAACAGTCTAAGAAAATAAAGAGATATATAACAACACATAGGAAATTGTTTTAAAGTTTAGCATACGTTTGTGTTGTTTTTAACATAGGTGAAACTTTGAAATGATAACAGTTTACAAAACTAGAGAGAGTTCTTAACTTTTAACACAAGTGTAGTGTGGTAAGTTAAATGGACTTAAGTGCATTTATGGAGATGCAAAAGTATTTACTGTATATCACCATGTAGATAACATGTGAAAATTATATATTAAGGTATGTGGATTCCTTGACTTCTTACTTGAATGTATTACTGCCATATGTCTCAAGAAAGCTAAAAAAAAATGCCAATAACAAAGTTATCATCACAGCTAACGCAGGGAGGAGATGCTACTCAGCATTTTGAACACCATGGAAAGTAGTAATGATTTTATTCACTAGTAATGCTCTTGTTTCAAATACAAAAAGAAAATCTCAAAATCAAATAAAGAAAAATACAAAATTTTTAAAGTGACAATCAATGACAGGGCGAGTTAAAGGCTCAGTCAGTAAAGTCTTGCTATGAAAGCATAAGGACCCAAGAGCAGATTCCCAGAAACTACATAAAAAGCTGATGCTGTGGTGTATGCCTGTAATCCTTAGGAAGATCCCTGAAGTTCACTGGCCAGCTAGATTTGCCAAATCAGCAAGCCCCAGGTTCAATGAAAGACCTGGTCTCAGAAAATAAGATGGAGAGCAGTAGAAGAGGCTACCTGATGTGGACCTCTGGCCTCCAAATACATATGCATACAAATAAACACATGAACACATGCAAATGCACACACCTGTACACATGCACACACCATACGCACAAAAAAAGTTCAAGTCAGTCACAAAACTGTTGGAAGATGAAGCCCAAAAAGAATATAATGCCCCTTTCAGTGTGTAAATCAGTGGTGTAGGTATGTATATACTGCTAACGTATTTCTTATACATTGATTACCAATCTAGAGCTGTGTTGGTTTGAGTTGCTATCATGGCTAAGAAAAATAGGACCATCGCTGATTTCAATAAGCTTGCTTTCTCAGAGAAAGTGTCCAAGTGGAATAATAGACATGGGAGTACAAATGAGCAATGTAAAAAATGGAGCATTACGTAACTTTCAGCAAAGCAACATTCAAACTACACGTCAAAAATAAGTAGTTACTCAGAGCCAGTACATAGAAAGCACATGTAGTATTTTGAACTTGACGGTAGTGATAAGTTGTTAAAGTATTTTCCATACTCAACATACTGAAAGTGTAAAGGACATATGTTTTCTTTTCTCAGCTTGGATCAAACATTTTTTAATATGTAGTCAATTTCATATCCCAGTAAACAATGAGTATGAATTGCATGCTAATGGAAGAATATAAAAATGATTAGAGACATTATAGAGGAATGCAGAAATTTCAACTTAAAACAGAAAACATACATCACAAATGTATGGTTAGTCATCACGACAAAATATAAAATACAAGTTACAGTTAAAGCAACAGAGGCTGTCCATGGAATCCAGATGAGTTGTTACATGTGTACATTTTATCAAGGACCAAATATTCTAGGAAAGGCATGATTGCATTTGAATGTGCACCTTTCAAACGCAGAAGAAATAGACATATGAAGACTAATTTTATTGAATCAGAACACATTGTGATTCAAATATAGGAAAATCCAATTAGATATATAGATTACAAACATAAAATGAAGAATATGAATGCCATAACAGTCATTTAAGTTTATCTTTAAAATATATCACAAACTGTCAAACCAATTGACTAAAGTAAATTATTGAATAGCTAAGCTCACGAGAATATCAACAGTATCAGCTACCACTTGCAGAAGAAACTACAGGTGAATAGGTTTACTATAAAAGTCCCTGTTTACTGCTATCTGGCTTTGCTACTTTTCAAGTAAGACATCTCTAAATTTTACATGAAGATTGAATAATTCAGTAATTAGTGATGAAAAACAACACGATAACCACCTTCATTCTGTTGGGACTAACGGATGACCCTCAACTTCAGATTCTAATTTTTGTGCTTCTATTTTTTGCCTACATGTTGAGTATAACTGGGAATCTGACCATCATATGCCTCACTATATTGGATTCCCAACTTAAAACACCCATGTACTTTTTTCTACAAAATTTCTCCATATTAGAAATTTCATTTACATCTGCTTGTATCCCTAGATATTTATATAACATAGCAACAGGAGACAGGTCAATTACTTATAATATTTGTATTGTTCAAGTGTTTTTTACTGATGTTTTTGGAGTAATTGAATTTTTTCTTCTGGCCATTATGTCCTATGATCGCTATGTGGCCATCTGCAAACCTCTGCATTATGTAACCATCATGAGCAGCAAGGTGTGTCAGAAGCTTGTTCTCTGCTGCTGGATGACTGGCTTGTTGATCATACTCCCACCACTCACCTTGTTCCTAAATTTGAGATTCTGTGACTCAAATGTGATTGATTATTTCTTCTGCGATGCATCTCCTATCTTGAAGATTTCATGCTCAGACACTTGGCTCATAGAGCAGCTGGTGATTGTCTGTGCAGTGCTCACCTTCATTCTGACCCTCGTGTGTGTTGCTGTGTCCTACATACACATCATCAAGACCATTCTAAGATTCCCCTCTGCCCAGCAAAGGAAAAAGGCCTTTTCCACTTGTTCTTCTCATATGATTGTAGTTTCAATCACCTATGGAAGCTGTATTTTCATTTACATCAACCCTTCAGCAAAGGAATCTGTGGCTATCAGTAAAGGTGTAGCAGTTTTAATGACATCAATTGCTCCCATGTTGAACCCATTCATTTATACTCTGAGAAATAAGCAAGTGAGACAAGCCTTCAGTGATTCCTTCAAAAAAATTGCCATGGTCTCAATGAAGACAGAGAAAGTTCAAATATAGAAATAAAATATTAATAAGCCTAAACCATTAAAGTCTTTATATGTTTGTCTCTTCTTGATTAGGTCTGTATTTGGGTGAGCCTTTTCAAGAACTGTTGAGAAAGGACCAGCAGAACACATGTGATATGAAAATAGAGGTGATGAGTGGTGTGAAGGAGGCTTAAGTGGGAACAGGGACTGGGGGTCAGGGGAGAGGAACTCTTCAGAGGAGGGTTAATGACATTAATGATATGTAGAAAGCATTATGGAAACCCACTACTTAGTAAGCTAATTAAGAAATATTTTAAATAAGTTTGAACACATGTACTCTAACTGGGTGGATTATGCTGTTCCCAGAAGCTACAGGTTATAAAATGAAAACTCCAGTGCCAGATATGGGATACCTCCCTATGTCTTTTTTATTAGGGAAAACCCAAAGATCTCCAAACAGTATGGGCTATTGCCCTTGCTCTTGGTTATCCAACATAACTAGATGATATAATCTTATTGTTTAAGACACCACATACTTTGGTTATAAGACATAGGATAAATCAACCTGGAACTAAGTTGGAAGCTTCATCCCTGCTGGCTAGCTTTCATTGTACCAGAAAATGCCATGCAGGGAGCTAGGGAATGAGGAAACTATCAATTTCTTAACCAACAGTGAGCTTTCCAAGCTATAATAATATTGATATCCGTACAAGATGTTCTGGCTGATGTAACAGTGCCGTATATGCTACAGGGGTGACCAATCACTTTCTAATTGAACTTGAGACCCTCCCTACTAGAAGAAATTCATTCCTAGTAAAGTAAATGTGATAAGATTATGGCTGAAGAGATCATGGACCCTAGGTGGGGAAACTACTACTATCATTTTGCTAAATGGGCATGTCAAACTAAATAGTGCTATCTTCAAAACTGGTCAGAGTTGCTCTTCAAAGGGTCAAAGACTCATAATTGGTAAAAGTGTTGAGAATAAGTATCTGTTGAGTGATCAACCCTAAAGAAGACATTTATCACCACTATATGAGGCTCAGAAAACATCAAGGAAAAAATAATAGAAAAAAAGCAAGACTAGAATGAAGAAGAGAGCTGTGAAATGCTGTCTTCTGGGCATGACATAGTGGTTGCAACTCATGAACTCACAGCAGCTGTGGTTACTTGCACACAGTAGAGATCATCAACATTCCAGCATGGATGTGGGAAGAATATATGATAACTCACCCCTTATTATTGAAGAGTTATTGATAGCTACTGGCTATTGAGGGAGGAGGAATCATTTTTATTCAGGGGTTGAGCCACTAGTAAATTGTCCATTACCCAGAAAATAATCCCACATCCATGAACATGTAAGCTACCCTAATTAAACTCAGTGAGTTATGAAGAATTAGAAGGAGGGGAAGGAGGAAAAAGGGGAAAGAAAGGAAAGTGAGAAAGCCATGAAAGAAGAAAGGGAACGTATTGGGAAGAAGAAGAGTTCCAGAGGAGTGGAGGGCAGAGGAGAACTGGAAGCTAGGAAGGCTGCTCATTGGTAAAATGCTTATGAGTATCAGAGTTTAGGCCCCAGAACCCACATAAATGCAAGGTGGGCATGGTGGCTTACTTGTAATTCCAGCCTCACAGGGTGAAGACAGAGCAAGCTGCTATGGAGACTATCATATCAGTGAGCTTCTGGCTTTGACTGAGAGACCTAGACTCAATGAATAAGATAGAGGAGCAAACAAGAATGATTCCTAACACTCTGGCCTAAACACATACACACACAAAAGAAAAGAGGAGATTTCAAAGTGAATATGTCCAAAATACATTATACACATACATAAACTTGCCAATAAAATTTTACTTTTAAAAAAGCTTTTTGTGCCCAAACACACTCTGCCACATTAATTTATTCTTTTAATCTCCCTGCAAACATTTTTCAGAACAAATTCCCAATCAGAACAATCATATTTTTCTAATTAATCAAATCCTGATTTTATTTCTAATTTAGCAATCTAAAGTTGAAAACAAAGTAAGAAATAAGACGAATTTAAGCCCAATAATGAAACAAAATAGCTTATGCTAAATTTCTTGGACTTCTGAGAAAATAAATTGGAACTCTGAATATATCTCCCAGCTCAAATGATGCTGAATAATTTAATGGATTAAGTTTAAAATGTTTTTAGTACCTAGGTCATGACAGTCAAACAGAAACAAAATTATAATATCCATAGTATCAATACCTAGATTATGATCATCCCAAACCCAGATGCCTAGATGCCAGCATAAAAATACAATCAATAACAGCCAGAACAATATCTCTCCACTAGAGCCCAGCAACCCTACTGTTCCTGAGAATTGCAATATAGCTGAAGTACAAGAAAAAGACTTCAAAATAGCTATTACGAATAAATTCAAGGACATTAAAAAGAATATCAGTGAATCCATTAATGAAACCTATGAAAACAAATAGTGGAATTAAATTAAGAAAACAGGGCAAGACACAAAAGTAGAAATGGGATAACTAAAGAAAACCCAAACTGAGGTAAATGGAAATGAAAAATTTGGGAAGTGAAACAGGAACCTCAGAGGCAAGCCTCACCAACAGAAGAGTTGGAAGAGAGAATCTCAAGCATTGATGATAAGAAAGAAGAAACAGATACCTCAGCCAAAGAAAAGGTTAAATCTCAGAAAATCCAGGCAAAAAATTCCAAGAAATCAGAGACACTATAAAAAGACCAGAGGAATAGAGAAAGGAAAAGAAACCCAGGTCAAAGGCACAGAAAATATTTTCAACAGAACAATAGAAGAAAATGTCCCTAACCTAAAAAAGAAGATGCCTACCAAGGTACAAAAAGCATACAGAACACCAAATAAACTAAACCAGAAAAGAAATTCCCCATAACATATAATAATCAAAACACTAAACATACAAAACAAAAAAAGAATATGAAACAAGCTAAAAGGGAAAAACATCAAGTAACATATGAACAGACTTA
This sequence comes from Peromyscus eremicus, assembly GCF_949786415.1. Classification (NCBI taxonomy): domain Eukaryota; kingdom Metazoa; phylum Chordata; class Mammalia; order Rodentia; family Cricetidae; genus Peromyscus; species Peromyscus eremicus. The sequence continues at coordinate 1,044,890 of NC_081434.1, forward strand.
TTAGACTAACACCTGGTTTCTCAATGGTGACTCTAAAAGCCAGAAGGGCCTGAATGGATGTTCTTCAAACTCTGCAGCCACAGACACCAGCCCAAACTACTATGCCCAGTAAAAGATAGAGTCACAACAGATGGAGGAGGACATTCCACAATAAAACCAAATTTAGGCAGTATTTATCTACAAGAAGGCACTAGAAGGAAGTTTTCTTCAATGGAGTCTCACTAAGGACACAAACCACTCTTAAAGGCAAACCCCATACCCAGCAGCAGATGGCCAACACAAAATGAACTCAATGGTATTTTTGGAAGTTCCTTTGATTCATAATGCTTTGTCAGGGCTATCTCATCCTAGAAGACAAAGACCATACATTCCATCCCTAGGGCGTCTGAGATTCATCTAAGAGTGAATGAGTCTTTCTAACCTCTGGCCTTCCTATTGAATAAGAATAACAATCATTTAATATGCTGACAGAATATTTGATCCATTCCATTCATTTCCCCATATCCAGTTTCAACCTCAATAATCTTTCTCAAAGTCTTAATTTCTACTACTCATACATTTTTGTCTTTTCTAGGAATCTCCTGTTCAGAGGTGGGACTAGGTTAGGTAACTAAACTAATAAAAAAAATCCCTGGGGTCTCTATTTCCCAGATATGATTCATATATATCCAGCCCATATGTTCCAGTGATGAATAGTTCCTGCTCTGATTCTTTGACTATTAAAAGAATGAGATTATCCATAGACCCAGAGAGGCTAAGTAACAAGAAGGGCTTAAAGGGGGAATGCATGGGTCTCTCTGAGAAGGAGAAATAGAATAGATTTTGTGAGCGGACTGGGGGCAGGTGGGGATTGGAACAGGAGGAACAAGTAGGGACTTGAGGGAGAGAGTAACTGGGAGAGGTGACCGGAACTGGGGGGCATTTGGGAGCTAATGTAGAAACCCAGGTCAAATGAATAAACAAATGAATAATGTAGAAACCTAGAGCAGTGGAAATTCTCTGGAATCTACAAGAGTGACCTACATGAAGACCCCTAGCAATGAGGGATATGAAGCCTGAACTAGGCAACCAAGCAAGGCTCCCAGCAGTAGGACTGTGACACTAACCCAGCCACAAAACTTACAACCTACAACCTCTCCTACCTCTAAGATATGCTGAGGTAATGGTGGCACAGAACTTGTGGGAGTGACCAACCCATGACTGGTCCAGCTGAGGCAGAGGAAATCCATGCCTGACACTGCCTGGATGGCCAGGAATCAGAGTCTAGACATCCCAGAGACTAGGATAGAACCAAACACAACTTGGGGGGGGGGCAGTATTCAATGAAATGATTACTAATGATAGTCTGCTATACTCAAAGATCAGTGCCTAACCCAACAGTCATCAGAGAGGTGTCATCTAGCAACTGATGGGAGCAGATGTAAAGACTCACAACTAAACACTAGGCAAAGCCAGGGGAACCCCATAGAAGTTGGGGGGGGGTACAGAAACCAGAGGAGTCAAAGACACCATGAGAACACAGCCTACAGAATCAACTAATCAAGGCTCATAGGGGATCAAAAAGGGGTCTGAGCTTGGTCTTCTGTATATATGCTACAGTTGTGTAGCTTAGCATTCTTGTGGAACTTCCAACAGTGGGAGCAGGGGTGGGGGCTGTCTCTGACTCTTTTGCCTGTCGGACCCTTTTCTTCCTACTGGGATGCCTCATTCAGCCTTGATATGAGGGTTTGTACCTAGTCCTATCATAATTTGTTATGTGGTATTCAGTTGATTCCCTGGGAGGCCTGCTCTTTTTTTTTTTTAAGGGAAATGCAGGAGAAGTAGATCTGGAGGAAAGGGGAGGTGCCAGTGGAAAGAGGGAAAACTGTGTTTGGGATGTAATGTGTGAGAGAAGAATAAAATAAAAAATAATTATGTTTTCAAAAAGAATGAGATTACATTGGGCATTCCTGGAATTTCCTGGGACATCTCTCTTTACTATTTGGATTTCTGTCTTGGAGATCTCTAAAGAAAATACAGCAGGGTTGTAATATGTCCCTGGGGTGAAGGCTCCTCCAGGATATAGAGTCTTCCACTGTATTTGTTACTGTTTTATGGCTATGATAAAACACCATGGCCAAAATCAACTTATGAAAGAAACAGTTTGTTTTGGCTTATGGTTCCATATGAAGAGTCCCTAATGATGGGCGGGGGGGGGGGGGGGGGGGGGGGGGGGGGGGGACGACGACACACCAGCAGGCTGTCCAAGCAGGAAACTGAGAGATCATATCTTTGACCACAACACAAAGCAGAGAGAGCAAACTGGAAGTATAGCAAGGCTGTAAACTCTCAAAGCCTACCCTTTGCGATGTATCTCCTCCAGCAAGACCACACCTTCCTGTAACCTCTATAAGCTGCACCACCAAGTGGGGACCAAGTGTTCAAATCCATGAGCCTTTAAGAAGAATTTCGCCTTCAAACCACCACATTCCACTCTCTGGACCCATAGGCTCGTAGCCATACTACACAAATGTATTCAGTCCAACTTTAAAAATTCCCATACTCTTTCTCAGTCTCAACACTGTTTAAAAGTTCAGTCTCTTGCTAAGACTCAAGACTTTAAGACTCAAGACTTCAAGACTCTGAGCTGTAGCCCCATGTAAAATCAAAAAGCAAATTATATACTTGCAGCATGCAATGGCATAAAGCATACATTATCATTCCAAAAGAGAGGAATAAATCACTTTGGTACAGTAAGAAAATAACTGTACCAAAGCAAGACACGAAGTCAGCCAGGCAAACATCAAATCCTGTAGCTTCGTGCCTGACATCCGTGTCTTGTGGATTTTCTGCCTTCAACATACATTTCTCTCCACTCCCCTTATACAACTCTCCTGGCATCTCCAAGACATCTTAGAGTCTCCACTGAAACCCAAGGTTCATTTTCAGAGCTTCACACAACGGTCTCTTGTGGCCTCATAGGGACTCAAGTCCTGACAAAAATGCCCGGCCTCAGTGGCTCTCAGAAACTAAGAAGGAAAAAAATATGCGACCCCTCCCCCACTCCTGCATCCTTTACGCCTCTAAAGCCGGGACCACATAGACAACATTACCAATGTTTGGCTGCCAGTTTGGAGTAGATCCTCACCCCTTTCGACCACATTGGCCATGTGTGGAAGCTTTCTAAGAGCAGAAAACCACTCAGGCTCTCTTTCACAAATTGGAAGCATAGCAGGGTGGGGACTTGCCCTCAGGACACCTTTCTTGGTATGCCAGGGCAGAGCAGGAGAAGAGTGTGCTAATCTCCAGATTGTCCATATTCCCTGGTCACTGCTGCCCATTATCTTCTTGATTCAGATGTCATTCCCTCAGTGTTGAATCCTGAAGGAACAAACCTCCTTAAAATCTAAAATCCTAAAGATCACAAAAACAAAATGTTGAAAGCTTGAAATCTTCTATCTCTAAAACTGCACTTCCTGTGTGTGGAGGAAAACTTGTGTAAGAATGCTGGGAGGCTTAATCCTCAGAAAGGGACTGGCTGTGCTACAGAATTAACAATACCTTTACTTTAAAATTCATCATTTTTTCTAAAGGATATGAGCCTTCTCTATTAAGTATTCTCATCTGTTCTTTAGATATATGGAAATCCATTCCATCTGTAGACCATAGACCACACACTTGATGAAAAATTAATACTTGTGATTGAATACCAATGCTATTACACAAGGATCTTCACATACACGTGCACACATTGTAGAAATTTGTGAATATTTATTTTCCCAGCCAAACATATTCATTGTACATAATTACTTGCTTGCTTAAAAGCATAGACTCTAATAAGTACTTTGTCTATTATTATTATTATTATTATTATTATTATTATTATTATTTTGTGAATGGGTATTTTGCCTGCATGAATGTCTGTGCACCACATGCATGCCTGGTGCCAGTGGAGGTCAGAAGAAGGCATCAGATCCCATGGCCCTGGAGTTACAGATGGTTGTGAGCTCCCATGTGGATGCTGGAAATTGAAACCAGATCCTCTAGAAGAACAGCCACTGAGTCATCTCTCCAGCCCCCGTTACACCATTTTAATAAACTTCCCTCCAGTTTTTATGAAACCACTCTCTGGGTGACATAAGGACATTTCTGTAGAAGTTTAATTACTCTGAGCCCATCTGCTATACACACTCTCCTCTTTCTCAACCCTTTCTTCTCCCGTTAGTTTCCTGTGTTCTCCTACATAATTTCATTTCCACTTTTATGTCTTATGTACAAACATGATTTCATGTACCTATATAAAATATGTGAAGCACAAATAAGAGAAAATATATGATATCTGTCTTTCTCAGTCGGACTTAATTCACTTAATATGACTATCTCAAGTTGCTTCCATTTTCCAACAAATGATATTTTAGTTTTTCCTTATGGCTCAAGTAAATCCTTATGCATATCTTCTGCATTTTCCTTATTCATTCCTCTGGTGGCTTCCTTAACTTAGCTACTGTGAAAGGCACTGCAGTGAACACCGATGAGCAGTTATTTCTGTGATACATGGACCTGGAGTCCTTCGGATGAACAGTGATATACCTGGGTCACACAGAAGATGAATGGCTTAGATTGTGAGAAGTCTCCATCCCAGCTAGAATAATTTGCGCTTGTCTACAGGTTTCCTTTTGTCTACAGGTTCCCTTTTGTCTACAGGTTCCCTTTTGTCTACAGGTTCCCTTTTGTCTACAGGTTCCCTTTTGTCTACAGGTTCCCTTTTGTCTACAGGTTCCCTTTTGTCTACAGGTTCCCTTTTGTCTACAGGTTTCCTTTTGTCTACAGGTTCCCTTTTGTCTACAGGTTCCCTTTTGTCTACAGGTTCCCTTTTGTCTACAGGTTCCCTTTTGTCTACAGATTCCCTTTTGTCTACATTCTCACCAGCATTCCTTATTTCTTTTCTTAATAGCTGCCATTCTGTCTGGGGTCAGGTGAAATCTGAATGTAGTTCGAATTTGCGCTTCTGTAGAAGCTAGTCAGGCTGAGTATTTTTTAATATTTTTTTCACTTTTTTTTTTTTTTTTTTTTTTTTTGGTTTTTCAAGACAGGGTTTCTCTGTGTAGCTTTGCGCCTTTCCTGGATCTTGCTCTGCAGACCAGGCTGGCCTTGAACTCACAAAGATCCGCCTGCCTCTGCCTCCTGAGTGCTGGGATTAAAGGCGTGCACCACCACCGCCCGGCTTTTTTCACATGTTTATTGTTCATTTGTATTTTATCTTTTGAGAACCATCCGTTCATTTCGTTAGTCCATTTATTAGTTGTGATGGATATTTTTATTTAATTTTTTAAATATTTCTATACTGCAGATATGCATCATCTGTGAAATACATAGCTAGCAAAGACTTTCTCCCAATCCATAGGGTCTCTCTTTTAGCAATTGTTTTCTTTGATGTGCAAAAAGCCTTTTAACTTCAAACAATCCCATTTGTAAATTGTTGGCATTATTTCCTGGATGGCTGGAGTCCTATTCAGAAAGTCCTTGCCTGTGCCTCTATCTTCGGGTGTTTTGCCGAGGACCACAAAGCTGAGTCTGATAACCTGACTGGGAGATACAGAAGATTAAGATAGACAAACTCAAATCAGAAGTGAAGTTGGGAACAGGTGAGCTGTGTGCTCAGGTGAAGGCTTAGCGCCCCTCAAATACTCATTGCGTCTCTTACATATAGGGAAAACCAGGGGATAGCCAGCCAATCCTAGTCGAGGATCTCAGCAGGGCAGCATGTGACCTTGCATTCCGGCTGAGGAAACTGCTGGGAGCCTTCTGCAAGGGCTGCAGTCTTGTTAAAGTCAGCTGTTTCCAGGAATCCAATCAATGAGAGAGAGGAGGGATTCTGCAGGCGGGGGACGTCGAGACCATGATGGGAAGACGTGCAGAGATGACAGGCCACACTAGTGGAAGCCCATGAACTGTAGACTAGTGGCTGTGGAGCCCAATGGGACTGGACTAGGCCCTCTGGATATGGAAGATGGTTGTTTGGGGGACACCCAGGCAGGGGGATCGGGATCTGTCCCTGGTGCACGGACAGGACTTTGGGAGCCTGGTGCCTGTGGTGTGACGCCTTGCACAGCCTTGGTGCAGTGGGGAGGGGCTTGGACCTGCCTAGGCTCAGTGTGCCAGGCTCTGCTGACTCTCCATGGGAGACCTTGATTTGGGGCATGGGGGGATGTGGGGTGGCTTGGGAGGCAGTGTTGGGGGAGTGGGAGGAGGGAGAAGGGGGGATCTGTTGAGTGGTATGTAGAGTGAGTAGAAAGTTTCTTAATAAAGAAAAACAAAGTCAGCTCTTATTCATGCCCTGCTTCAGCAAACATCCCAGTCTCGGGCATGAAGAAAGCCATGGAGAAGGCAGTGGCATTCCCTTGGCCCTGAGCCCTCTTCGATATGACTTCGCTCATGTACAGAATGTGCAGTCACATGGGGGTGCATTTGCTCCCTACAGTATTTTCAACATTGTTTTTTGTCTAAAAGTTTCAGAAGTCTTCCATTAATAAGGTCCATTTAGAATTGACTTTTGTGCAGAGTGAGAGGTAAAGGAACCTTATATCATTCTTGTACATGTGTGTCATGAGTATCCTATTCCAGAAACATAGGTGAGCATATATGTGTCAGTTCACAAAGTACAATTATTTAAATGGCAGCAGTTTGCCAGATAATTACCCCCTGCCTACCTTGGTAATCTGGTCAAATTGAATGAGGGTTCTTTTGTTCCAATCACACTTATAATTTTAACTCACAGCACATAGTAAATATATCTGTGTGTGTGTGTATGTGTGTATGTGTGTGTGTATGTGTGTGTCTGTGTCTGTGTGTGTGTGTGTGTTCAATAAAATCTGACTGAGTGCTCTGACTTTGCTTTTCTTGCCTTTTGTTTCCTATAAATCAATAGAGGAGGATGGAATAGTGGCTCAGCAGTTAAGAACACTCTCTGTTCTTGAAGAGGATGCAGGTTTTGTTCCCAGCACCCACATGGTGGCTGACAACTGTCTGAAGTTCCAATTCCAGGGAACCAGGAGCCCACTTCTGAACTCAAAGGGCACTAGGTATGTGTGTGGTACTCATACACATAAGCAAGCAGAACACTCATACACATAAAATAAAGGTAAAATTTATATTGACCTTCATGGAGAATGACAGAAGAGGGACAAATAACACCAAGGTTGTTGGATAAAGCCTCAAGAAATCATATTATTTTATATTTGCCCAAAATTATACACAATACATATAAATGTATATATATATATATTTATTTATATAAATACATGCATATACGTATGTATGTATGTATGTATGTATAATTTTGTATAGATATATATATTTAAATATATATATATATATATATACTTAACTTCGTGTATATATAGATAGGCCACTTGAGCTGACAATTCTCCCCATAAGAACTATACACTAACAGAAACCCCAGTACCAGTCATAAGAAACTTTTCAAGGGGTTGGTCAGAGTCATCCAAGTGACTCTCAAAACAATATAAGCTATCGCTGTTGTCACTGGTTGCCTCTCAGATTGTGGAAGTCTTTATTGCTGAAGATACCTCACACTTAGGACACAGGACTTGGATTATTTGAGCTGGGTCTAACATAAAAATCTCCTTTAGTTTCCATAGTACCAGAAAGTACCTCATAAGCTTCCAAGGGAGAGAAGCAATTAGTAGTCTTACCCTACTGTGACACCTAGGAGCCACAACAATGACAAGACAGAATTAAAAGGCGCAATAGTGGCACTCGCATTTGGTGGTGAGCAACACCTGTTGTATAAGTGGACCTAAGGCACATCCAACAGAGGGAAATCATGCCTGGCATTAGAGGCCTAACCAACTTATATGGGCTAGTGGCATCTTAGAAGATCTTAGAAGAGACTCTATACCACACAACTTTGCTAGAAAGCAGAAGCCCTAACTACATACTAAATCTTATCTTTATACCCACACATAAGTGTAGCTATCACCCTTCATCAAAGAAGCTTCTCTCTACAGCAAACAGAAACTGTTATTACACACATACACACACACACACACACACACCTGGACACAATGTGGAAAGATCTCAGCCCCAATGGATACATCTGCAGCACAGCTCCTGCACCTATGGCTTAGGGAACATCGTGGAAGAGGAAACAGAAAGAATACCAGGAGGTCGGCTGTGAGACTGTCTCTCCTAGAAATGGCTGAATACCTAACCAATGATGATACAAAAGACATGCCAATGCAGAGGCAGAAAAAAATCTCACAGGGTCTCACCCCTACACAAAGACTGCAGGCAACTAATGACTACTGAGAGAAGAAAAATTAATTTCTCCCAGGGATGAGCCCCGTAACTGGTTATCCATTGCAAACTTGTCAGCCCTGAAACCATATACACACAAACAACAAAAATGTACTCAACATACTGTATTTATATATTTGAGCATACATACATATATGTATGTATGTGTGTGTGTGTGTGTGTGTGTGTGTGTGGTGTATAACAATAATAATCAAAGAAGAAGCAGCTATCAATTTTAGAGTGATGGGAGACATGAGAGGGATTGGAGAGATAGGACATGGGAGGAACTAGAGGGAGAAAAGGGAAAGTGATGAAATTATATTTTAATTAAAAATTTATTTTAAAATTACTCTTTAATAATATATTTAATATACCAAAAATAAAATTAAGGAAAACAACTTAAAAAATAAAATCTAAAAAAAATAAAATCAGCAGAGAAAAAGAATCCATTCTTAAAACCTTAGATGACATCACACTAAAGGTATCAATAGGAGAAGGAACCAGGCACGTGCCAGGAGGGAGCTGCTACTGTAGTGGCTGGAGTCAAGGACTGACAGCACAGCTGCAGAGTCCAGCCATGAGGCTGAACTGGGGTCCAGGAGCAGCAAACAGCCAGTTCAAAGTACAGGTCCCCGTGAGGCCAACAGGCACCGATGGCAGCAGTCAAGCAGGCCACAGCAGCAGCAAGGTACAGAGCCCAGGCAGAGCTCCAATCATGGAGTCCTCTGTTATTCTTGACCTAGACACCAGGTATCAGGTAATAGGTTGGTACGAGCCCATGCCGCTGCAGTGTTAGGTGTCTGTGACTTTATTGCATCCAAGCAAGGGAGTTATGCTACTTCCCCAGTCTGGTATGTCTGGTAATCTCTTGGGCCTGGTTTCTCTGGTATGATTTTCATATACCAAAGTGTCCCTAAAGTTTCAATCCACCCCCAATAAACTTGTAGAATGGCTCCCTTTCTATTTCCAAGAATAAGTCACTCATCAGGCTGTGCTGTATGCGTGGTACCTAGAAGTGTATGGATCCATAAATGGAGTTAAAAGATGCTTTTAAATGAGTCTCATAGGGCAAAGTACAGCATGAAAAACTGTTTTATACAATATGGAGTGCAGGGGAGTGTATAGCCTGATCTCGTCATGGTGTCTATCCAGTTTGGCCAGCACTATTTGTTGGAGAGGTTATCTTTTCTCCAGTGGATATTTGTGGGAGAGTCCCATGAACCCTTCTCCCACCCTGACTATGGGCAGGGACAGTCTTGTGATGGCCCAGTGCAAGTAACTACTGTGAGCTCATGATTGCAATGATTGTGTGGTGCCTAGAGGGTGACATTTTACAGCCTTTCTCCCTATCTAGTACATTCTTTTCACCCCTTTACCTGGGGTATGTCAGGAGTATTTTGGTCTTGTTAAATGTATTTACAAATGTGGATATGTGTGCATGATCTAAGTTGTGGCATTAACTACAAAATTAGTAGAAGTAATTAGCCCCAAAATTGTGATTAATCACACATTTTCTTGCCATTATATCTGAATTTTTCTTTCTTTCAATTATAATTTTAAGACAAAAGTAAACCAAGTCCTGATGATCTTATACCCACCCCAGGAGATGTGGAACACATGTAGGAAGGGCAGTGTGTCCTTCTGGCCTTCAACACTATGTCGACCTGCAGTCACTGCAACTGTTGTATCTCTCTCTCTGAGGACATTGTCCTCACTGCTACATTTTTTTGGGATTTTTGCCAAGTTCATTACATGGAAAATTCATTAGCAGACCTTAAAATTGAGTCACCAAGGTCCCTTGTGGCTATTTTACTTCAGCTTTGACAAATAAAACAAACCATTACCCTGTTGGCATACAAACCTTCTCACCCGTTCATGAGAATCAAAATATCTGCTCTTCCAAAACCAGAGAAAACTCTTAATATCAAAAAAGAAAAAGAATACCATATTATGTTCAAACCTGGAGCGTTTTAAAGTAGGTGGAATCCCTAAAAAACGTGTCCAGGGCACTATGTTGGAGATGAGACTCCCAGCAGACAAAATCATTGCTGTGTCCTAAGGTGAGTGGAGGTGTCTGAGAAATAGCCAGAAATTCAAACACAAGCCTTTGCTAGCAAGATCTACCCAGAGTCCAGTGTAAGAAATCTGTTGCTAGTATCCAATAAAGCTACGATTGGCTCTCCAAAGAGTGAGTACAACTTCCTAGTCACACTTTTCTTTCTTTATGAAAGATTAGAAAAACAATGTTTCAGAGAAGCACATTTGATATACATTTATCAATCATGTATACACTATTATGAAGTATTGTAAAAAAAAAAAAAGCTTAAATTAGAGTTGTCCATTTGTAGAAATCATAAATTCAGTAAACACCTTAGTCAGTCACATAGTGAATAATGAGCATTCACTTCAAAGTGAAAATGGCATCTGTTCATGTGAAAATCATCTCTGTGATTGGTTACCTAAAAGGTGATATACTGAATACCTCTACAGTTAACAGGTTTTTTAATCTTTCAAATACTTAGAGAGAAAATAATATGGCTCAGCTCCAATAATTTTTTTTCAAACTTTGTCTCTTAGCATTTCAGAGAAAAGGAGAGTCTCCAGGATTGGAAGCAAAGATAGGTATTTTAGAACAAGGGATTCTATTCTGAGTGGCCGGAACTGTGAGTCTATAGACTGAGCTAAATGATAAAGAACAAGAGTGAGGACTTGGTAGAAGGCTGGGTTTGTTGCAGAGACAATCTTCCAGACCCTCCAGACTTTGTCTACTTTTCCCTTCGATCCCTGGGAATGTCGTGGAATACTAGAAATCTCAGGAACTTCCTTCCTCTATGATGCTGACTATAGATTTGAGGCTTTATTGGATGTTATATACACTGGGTAGCTAAACTTGCTCTCAATTCTAAGGGAAAGAAACTTGAAAGTTCTTTTTTTCATTTTTGTTTTTGTTGGTTGGTTGGTTGGTTGGTTGGTTGGTTGGTTTGGGTCTTTTGTTCCATTTTGTTGGTTTGTTTGTTTTTGAGACAAATCTTTCTATGTAGCCTTAGCTGTCCTGGAACTCACTATGTATACCAGGCTAGCCTCAAACTCAGAAAAATTTACCTGTCTCTGCCTCCCAAGCATTGGGATTAAAGACATGCATTACCATGCTCAGCTGGCAAAAAAAATTAAACAAACTGCTCACATTACAGTCTGTTTGAGACTTACAGTGAATGTTCTTTCTACTCATTTATATAAGCAAATCTCAGACATTACACATGCTGGCTCAGGATTATTTCAGATTATAATATAATTGATTGCTGAGAGAATAAACATGAGGTCCTTAAACACAAATTTGTCACTGGAAGAATGATTGAAGAAGTAAAAATGGTAACAGGGAGGAAAAGATGCTGTTATTGGATCATTTGGTTGGGGTGTTACGATTAAGCTAGGCAGTGTCAAATAGATATCAAAAGTATTCATGAGATATTTTGAAGTCAATTGTAGAAGTTCTGTGTATAATACTTATATTTCTATATTATTTATAGTATCTAGTTACATTTTCAGAAAGAAAATGTAGGCATGATATAGAACATTAGCTACTTTGCTATTTCATTTTACATTATTTTTCTATACCAAACCAAATTTTCAGCTGCATAACTTATCCATATGATAAGATAAATGAGAAGTATTATTCTTTCTAGTTGATTTAAGATACATAGAAACAACAGTTGATTGTACTTTAAATTTTTGTTCTAGCAGCCTGTGAGAGAAGACACTGAAGCATGTTCCCCCTCTGAAGACACTATGTAACTGATGAGTGTAAGGTTTAAATATGCAAAAAAAACATTTACTTGTGTGTGTGTGTGTGTGTGTGTGTGTGTGTGTGTGTGTGTGTGTGCAATTTGCCAACTAAACCAGACTATCTGGCCAGCAAGTCCCAGCGATCTGCCTGCCTCTGCCTCCCCAGCACTGGGATAACAAGCATTCACCACCAAGCCTAGAATTTTTTAACATTGGTTCTTAGGATTGAACACAGGCTCTCATGGTACTTTACCAACTGCACCATCTTCCCAGCCTCATTAACTTTAGAACCTGTGTTATAAAAGATCTTCCAGGACTTAATTACAGATTTTTAAAAGTTGCGTCAGTAGTCTAGCTCCTAGAATTACAAACATTAGATTTTCTTACCAAAGAGATTGTTCCTAACATTACACTTCTAAAAATGAAATGATAAGATACAGGAGCACGGTGAAGGAAATATCAACCAGATGTGTAATAACAGAAGAATCTGCTGAGGAGACACTTTATAGTGGTAATAGAAAACACTATAAATTCATAGGGCTGCCTATGGAGACACTTGGCAACGTCTCTCACAAGACTACTTCTCAACTGTACCTTCATGTTCAATTTTGTATGATTACTAATTTTTTATAGTTACACGGTGAACAGAAATCATGGTTAACTTTGAAAAGCATGAGAGCACTACCACTGGATCAAAAGGCCACGTAATCACAGCCATACAATAACATCATTTTTTACACTCTCAAACTAAAGGAATTTGGGTGGTATCATATTATTTGAGACCTTTTGTGTACACTGTAATATAAAATTACATAAAATATTCTCAAAGCAATAGAATTTTTTTAAAAAATCTGTCACACATTAGAGTCACAAAACTTGAAGCTAATGGTACAGAAAAAAATGGTTTTCTTATAGAAAGGTGTCACTTACAATTGCAGTAAAATAAATATATTCCTAGACTCTAATGTTCTCAAATTGTTCAGGGTGAGTTTAACACCTTGAAACATTTGGTGTCTGTGAGCTGACAAGGGTGGGATTCAAAGGAGGTAGGTAGATTCCCGAGGAGGTTGTCACTGTATCTTAAAGTGATCTATTGAGATTATTCCCTGTGTGACTCTACTATCTTTCTTACTTCCAGTTTCCATGAAAACCAAGATCCTGGTTAAAGACACTTCTCCGAGACAGAGACAAATATGAGAATTTGACTTGTGAGTGGAGTTGACTTTGTACTTATCTTAGTAGTAATGGAATTTTAATTAGTTGTATTTATTTTATGTTGGGGGGCACAAATGTGCCACAGTGTATATGTGGGTGTCTGAGCACAACTTGCAGGAGTCAGTTCTCTCCTTGCATCATGTGATTCTGGGATCAAACTCAGGTCATCAGGCTCACACTAGGCACATTTACCAGCTGAACCACCTTGCCAGCCCGAAAAGGAATATTTTCATCAGTCAGTGTGTTAAATCCAGTCTTGCGTCTGTTTCATTAGAGTCTTCCAGGAAAATCTTTCATTCATTGGTGTGTAAGAAAAATAACAAGCCCTAAAAACACTGACCAAAAATGCTTAAATTGTGTATTTTATAACTAAGCTGTGATAAAGGAGAGTATAACACTGCAAAAGAGCTATTGACCCAAACCCAATATTGCAAAGTTGACCTATTAATTTGTGGTATGTGTGTGTTGTTTGTGCATATGAGCGTGTATGAGTGTGGAGGGCTCATGCTCGTATATGCATCTGTGTGTAAAGGCCAGAGGGTGGTGTTAGGTAGCGATCTTCTCCAAACACTCAACATTTTTTCTGAAACCGAGTCTGTCATGGAACCTATCCTTCACTGGTTCACCTAAGCTGGCTGGCCAGTGAGCCTCAAGGATCCTCCTGTCTCCACCTCCCAATCTCTGGGATTACAGGTATGGGCCACCAGACCCAGCCTTTTTCATATGGGTCAAAAGGATTTCTGGAAATAAACAATACTTAAGCTAAACACCAATGAGATGTTGGTATCCTTGGATTCGATTCAATGATTCTTAAAGAAAGATGTAACAGAAAATGGACATGATTGGAGGAGACAGTGCTTCCAACATGTGCCTTCTTTAAAGTGATTACTTGAGACGTGGTATAGCATGTAGCATTCGAGTTCAATGCCTAGCTTTATTAGAAGGAACACATGAGAAGAAGAAAAGAAAACAGAGTCTATGGAACAAAATTTATGTGTGTTGAACATGGGGCATGTGTGTCTGTATATAATCTGAATTTCTAAAGAGAGATCACTGCTAGATATACATAGAAGGATTATCACATACAGATTCTACTTGAAAGGGCTGAGACTTAGCCCAGGGATAGAATGCTTGCCTAGCATGCACAGGGCCCTGGGTCTATTCCCAACACTACAAAAATTAAAAAGTCACAAGTTAAATTCCACTTAAAAATCATAAAACTTGCTGCATATAGTTACCACAAACCACACCAAGTACACCCAAAATAAGCAAATAATTTTTATACAGAGTAGGCTTAAAATTATAATTGGTGGTAGATTTTAGAGATCCTCTAGAGAAACTCAAAGTCATCTGTTATATGGCCGTGTTTTGTTAAGGATAAAGGTGCAAGCAAGATAGGAAGCTTTTATGAACTTTAATTTCAACTTCAAAACAGAAATAAAAAGTGCATGGAAACAAATTAAGTCTTAATGCTGAATGTATCATCAATGAGAACCAGTTCAAAATTAGACAAAAATTTAAAATACGTTTGAATAATGGAACAGAGAGGTAGAGAATCTTAAATTATTATATTGTAACTGTTAAATTGATTTGTAAGAAATATCACTTCAAATATTATAAAACACAAAAACTTATAAGCTTGAGAGAATATTGGAAATATTAATTACCAAAACAAAGAAGATATTTCATATGAACCAGTTACTTGTTTGAGTTTACTTCTCGTGGTTAATAACTATGGAACTGTAGCCTTCATATATTCTGATAGAATACCTCATCTTTTTTTTTTTTCACAAGACCAGATAAAAATCAGGAGTCAGCTATGAGGAACCATACAGTAACAACATTCATTCTCCTGGGACTTACAGAGGACCCACAAATTCAAAGTCTGCTTTTGATTTTTCTACTTTTTACCTACCTGTTGAATGTAACCGGCAATTTGACAATTATTGTACTTACATTAATGGATCCTCACCTTAAAACCCCGATGTACTTTTTCCTCCAAAACTTTTCCCTCTTAGAAATCTTGTTCACATCAGCTTGTATTCCTAGATACTTGTATAGCCTGTCAACGGGTGACAAGATTATTACCTATGGTGCCTGTGCCAGTCAAGCATTTTTCACTGACCTTTTTGGAGTAACTGAATTTTTTCTCCTGGCCACCATGTCCTATGATCGCTATGTGGCCATCTGCAAACCCCTGCACTACACCACCATCATGAGCAACACTGCCTGCAGAAGACTCCTTCTTTGCTGCTGGATGACTGGACTATTCATCATACTCCCACCCTTTAGCCTGAGCCAAAATCTGCAATTCTGTGATTCTAATGTCATTGATAGCTTTCTTTGTGATGTGTCTCCCTTCCTGAAGATTTCTTGCTCAGACACGTGGGTCATTGAGCAGATGGTTATAGGCTGTGCTGTGTTGACCTTCATCACAACCCTTTTTTGTGTAGTTCTTTCCTATGTCTACATAATCAAGACCATTATAAGGTTCCCTTCTGCCCAGCAAAGGAAAAAGGCCTTTTCTACCTGTTCTTCCCACATGATTGTGGTTTCCATCACTTATGGCAGCTGCATCTTCATCTATGTCAAGCCATCAGCAAAGGATTCAGTGGCTACTAACAAGGGTGTAATAGTACTAACTACTTCCATTGCTCCCATGCTGAACCCTTTCATTTACACCTTGAGGAACAAGCAAGTCAAACAGGCCTTCAATGATTCAATCAAAAAAATTGCCTTAGAATGCCGAAATTGATGGTTCAAGCTTTCATAAGATATTGATGGGCCAAGCCCTCTCTAGCCATGGAAACACACTATATTGTACAATGAATATATACTAATAACAAAAAGTATAAACCAAATAAAGATTTTAATTAATAAAATACTACATTTATAAGAAAAAAGTAATAGTAATTTCATTATTCTATCCATAAGTATCCACAGCTAACTCCTTGACTCATTAAACATACATTATCTTATCCATGTTAAAGAATCAAAATAATACACAAAAAAACAATAACCTTGCCCTCAGGTAGCAAGAATTCATAGGATAAATGTATTACTAAAATGTCAAACTATATTATTATCATCATTAAGAGTTATATGACCAACTTTAAGTGAAAAGCAACAAAGCAAGCTGCTTGTGAAAATTAAGATATATATTATTACCTAAGAAGAAACTGCTAAAATCACCCCCAAAAAGACACAGAAGCCTTGTTATACATCAAATAACCAAAAAACACTTAGAGTCAAATTAGTGATATTTAAATACATACATACTATAAGCACAACTAAAATGGCTTTTTACCCAGATTATCAGATTATTGAATAGAAGTTATACTGACATTCAAGAAAATAAAAACATACGTCTGAATGAAATAATAAATTTCAGGATTTAAAAACTAAATTCAATAAAGAGACAGAAACATTGCAGATAACACAAGCTAAAATAAAGATGGATTACAAAACTCAATATCTCAATTAGAGAACTCAGGGGAAACCTTTACAAACCTCTATATTTATAGAACTAATCAAGCAGACAGAATATAAGGACTTAAAGAAAAAATAGAGTATCTATACCAAATAACCCAAGAATATGATTTTTTAAGATCACAGGAAAGGAACATATAAGAAATGTGAGGCACCATCAAAAGACAAAATCTTTAAAGTTTAGGCATAGATGAGGACAAAGAATTCCATGACTGTGGCATAGACCAGATCTTCCACAAAACTATAGAAGAAAATTTCCCCAAACTAAAGACACACCCACACAGACAGATTTTAAAAAATAACAGAACCTCAACTAGACAAAACCAGAAGAGAAATTCTCTAGAGCATATCATAGATAAAACACCAAATACATAGAACAAATAAAAATATTGAAGGCTACAAAAGGAAAAAATCACAGGTCACATAAAAGGGAAAAATCTATCAGAATACCAGTTGATATATCAATGGAAACTCTGAAATCCAGAAGAGCCTGGAGCAATGCACTACAAGTTCTCAAAGACTGTGACTGCCAACCTAGGCTACTGTATCCAGGAAAACTATTTGTCATACTTGAAAGGGAAAAAAAAAACTTTCCATGATACAAACAGACTAAAAATATCCACATCCAAGAAAAAAAATGATAAAGAGAATACTGGAAGCAATACTTTGAACTGAAGAGAAAACTAAATGCAGTCAACAGAGTAAAGAAAAAAAAACAAATGAAGCTATAATTAATTAAATGGAAAGCACAGCAAAGAATACAACCACAAAAAAAGACAGAAATCAACACACATTTTTCACTGATAAATTTAAATATTAATAGCTTCAACTTGCCAATCAAAAGACAGAGACGAACTGAATGGATTAAGAAACAAAACCTATCTTTCTATTGTCTACAAGAAACTCATCTTAACTTTAAAGATAAGCACAACCTTAACACGAAAAGATAGAAAAGCACAGTCCAAGCACTGTATTAGGAAGCAAGCAAGTATTGCCATCCTAATATCTGACAAAATAGAATTCAAACTAAAACTAATCAGTAGAGACAAAAAAGGGCACTTCATTCTAATCAAGAGATAATTAATCAAGAAAATATCATAATATTAATCATACACCAAACTCTGATGTACCAAGTTTCATAAAAAGTGTATAATGGAATTAAAGACACAGATTAACACAAGCTCAATAATAACAGGTGACTTCACCACCCCACTTTTTCCAATAGATAGGTCAGCTGGACAAAAAAATAAACAGAAAGTTCAGAATTAAATGGCATCTTACATCAAATGGACCTAACACATATCTACAGAATATTCCACCAGAACACCAAAGAAAATACATCTACTCAGCAGCTCTTGGAAGCTTCTCTAAAATAGACCACTTGCTGATACACAAACCTTAACAAATAAAGAAAAATTGAAATAATTCCATGTATCCTATCATGGTCATAATGTAACAGAACTTAAAATTGACAGCAAACAAAACCTTACAAAATTATTTGTATTTCCCTGATGACTAAGGATGCTGAACATTTCTTTAAGTGCTTCTCAGTCATTTGAGTTTTCACTTTTGAGAATTATCTGTTTAGATCTGTACCCCACTTTTAAATGGGTTATTTGCTTTCTTGATATCCAATTTTTTGAGTTTTTTATATATTTTGGATATTAGCCCTTTATTGGATATGGGGATAGTAAAAAAAATTTGTCCCATTCTGTATCTTGCCTCTTTGTCTATATAATGGTATTTATCGTCATACAAAAACTTTTTGGTTTCATGAGATCCCATTTATTAATTGTTGTTCTTAGTGTCTGTGCTATTGGTGTTCTGTTCAGAAAGCCTTTTCCTGTGCCAATAAACTCAAGAATATTCCTCACTTTCTCTTCTATCAGATTCTACTTTAAGATTTCATCTTACACCAGTCAGAATGGCCAAGATCAATAAAGTAAATGACAGTTTATGCTGGCAAGAATGTGGAGTAAGGAGTTGTTGGTAGGAACTATCCCCAAAGGCTCATGTATTTGAACATTTATTAGTGCTATCTGGGGAGATTATAAAACTTTTATGTCATGGGGTTTTGCTAGAAGTGCAAAAGACACTGGAGGCCCAGTTTTAAGAATTTACAGCATCACTTCACTTTCAATTCACTCTCTCTGTCTCAGGTTTGTGATCTCTCTGCTTCCTGCTCCAGACTCTCCTTTTGCAACCATAAGTCAAAATGAACTTTCTTCCATAAGTCACAAAGGTCATAGTGTTTTAAAACTCAACAAAAAATAACTTATACACTACTCAAAGCAATCTATTAATTACAATCACTATCAAAACCACCATAGCATTCTTATAAGTCTAAACTTTAAATGGAACCAGGATGTTTACCCTAAGTAATGTGAAAAAAATGAAATCTGAATGTATCTTTATAATCTCATTATAGTACCAAGATGTATCAATCAAAACTAAATGGAACAGGCATAAAAATAGATATATAGATTAGTGCAAAAAAAAATGAAAACTCAAGAGACAAAAGCATATGTACATATATAGTCAATCAAAATTGACCAAAGTACCAGGAATGTATAATGGTGAAAGAATTGTCTCTCCAATAGATGTTTCCCTCAAAACTGGATATCCATATGCAAGAGAATAAAATTAGACCCTCCCTCCTGGTTTGGTTTTTATTGTTCTGATAAAGACCATGATCAAAAGCAATTTGTGGAGGAAAGAATTTATTTGACTTGCACCTCCCTACCATTACCCATCATTGAGTTGAGCCAAGGCAGGAACTCAAGGCAAGACAGAAACCTGGAAGCAGGAACTGAAGTGGAAGCCATGATGAAATGCTGCTTACCGGCTTGCTTTACATGGTTTGCTCAGCTTGTGTTCTTATACAACCCAGGACCATTTCTCCAAGTGGTACCACCCAGTGGGCTGGGCCCTCCCACATCAATCATTAATCAAGGAAATGCCCCTCAGATATGCTCCCAGAATCTGGGGGAGGCAATTTCTCAATTGGGATTCTCTCTTCTCAGATATGACTAGGTTTGTGTCAAGGGCTTCAAAATGGCATAGTGGTTAATGTCCCTAGATGTCAGAGGACCCAGGTTTGATTTCTAAAAACCCACATGGTTGCTTGCACAGTGGGGGACCCGCCCCCACCTTTTTCCCCAGGGTATTCTTGAGGAGAGAGGGATAAGAGATTTAGATAGAAGGATAGAGGGGAGAGAAAAAGACAGAAACACAGGATAGCCTCCGGAGGGCCTGGATCCTTATCCACCAGCCCAGAACTTTATTCAAAAGGGTTTTTTATAACAATGCCAAGGAGTGAGACAAAAGACCTCCACCTTGCTAGATAAAGCCAAGTGCAGACCCTTCCAAACACCTGGTACCCAAGTCCATAGACCACTCATCCTCTTATGCAGCCCTGCTGGTAAAGCAAGCTCAGATCTCACTAGGAAACCTCTGTGGGCTCCCACATCGCACCATCTGTAATTCCAGTCCCAGGGGATCAGACACCCTCTTCTGGCCTTCAGGGACACCTGGTATGCACATGATGCCTAGACATTCATGCAGGAAAGCACATTAAAGAATAAAATAAATTAAAATAACACATTAAAGAATAAAATAAAACTAACCAGCACACCCCATCTTTTATCACTCATGAGAATTAAGTTGGATTAAATATTTAAATAGTTGAGAGCTGAAGCCATAAAACTACTAGAAGAAAGCAGACAAGCCTTAAGCTTTTGATCATGATTTTTTTTTATCTGACAACAAAAGCAAACAGACAAATTGGTTTGTGTTGGACTAAGAAGCTTCACACACCAAGGGAAACAACCAACGTAGTGATAGGTAACCTAAGAAATGGGTTTGCAAACTAGAGCTAGTCATGGTGATGCACAGCTGTGATCCTGATATTTGGGAAGCAGACTGGAGAATCATGAGTTCAAGGCCAGCCTTGATTATATTATTATCCCTCCATCTCAAAAACAACAAAGAATTTTTTAATATTTGAAAAAATTCCAACAAGAGGTTTATATCCAAAATATATAAGGAATGCATACAATCTAATGTCAAAAAAAACTAACAATAAACCTGACTTTTAAAATGGGGAAGGGCTGGGTGGCAGTGGCACATGCCTTTAATCCCAGCACTCAGGAGACAGAGCCAGGTGGATCTGTGAGTTCGAGGCCAGCCTGGTCTACAGAGTGAGACCCAGGACAGGCACCAAAACTACACCAAGAAACCCTGTCTCAAAAAACCAAAAAAGTAAAAAATAAAATAAAATGGGGAAGGGACCTGAATAGATATTTCTCAAAAGAAGGAGAGTAAATTCAAGTGGCTAACAGGTACACAAAATGTACTTATCTTCATGAACTAGCAGGGAAATTCAAACCTAAACAACAATGAAATATCATCTCACAATTATATCTGATAAAACAATAATAGCAATTGGTGAAGGAGATGTAGAAAGAAGGGAACTATTATAAATAGTGGGGAGTGTAAATTTGCTCAAGCTTTATGGGAAATTATATAGAGTTTCTACA
The DNA here is from genome assembly GCF_949786415.1 of Peromyscus eremicus. Taxonomy (NCBI): domain Eukaryota; kingdom Metazoa; phylum Chordata; class Mammalia; order Rodentia; family Cricetidae; genus Peromyscus; species Peromyscus eremicus. Next base: position 1,066,213 of record NC_081434.1, read on the forward strand.
AAAGTTAAAAATAGAACTACCAGCCGGGTGGTGGTGGTGGTGGCGGTGGTGGTGGTGGTGGTGGTGGCGGCGGCGGCGGCGGCGGCGGCGGCGGCGGCGGCGGCGGCGCACACCTTTAATCCCAGCACTCGGGAGGCAGAGCCAGGCGGATCTCTGTGAGTTCAAGGCCAGCCTGGGCTACCAAGTGAGTCCCAGGAAAGGCGCAAAGCTACACAGAGAAACCCTGTCTCGAAAAACCAAAAAAAAAAAAAAAATAGAACTACCCTACACAAATATCCAGAGGTGTTGCTCGAGATCTAAATTGGCCTTATTGTAATTAAAAAAAAAAAAACAGAGCCAGATATTGAGGTAAATGCCAAAAGATCAGAGAGACAAAGGAACAAGCCACTGCCATGTCTTACCTCTAGGATTCCTCAGCCTGAAAAGCCTTCAGTTCCTGTCTCCTCATGCCTTATATACCTTTCTCCACCCAGCCATCACTTCCTTCTTAGTGCTGGGATTAATGGCCTGCATGCTTCCCAAATACTGGGCTTAAAGGTGTGAAATCTCAAGTGCTAATATTAAAGGCGTGTGTGCCCCAAGCAAAGGCATAAGATCTCAAGTGCTGGGATTAAAGGTATGTGTCACCACTGTCTGGCTCTGTTTCTCTCCTGACTGAATCAATCTCATGTAGTCCAGGGTGGCTTTGAACTCACAGAGATCCAGACGGATCTCTGCCTCCCAAGTGCTAGGATTAAAGGTGTGTGCCACCACTGCCTGGCCTCTATGTTTAATCTAGTGGCTTATTCTGTTCTCTGATCTTCAGGCAAATTTTGTTAGGGTACACAATATATCACCACACAGAGGAATAAGATCAGTATCTCAAAGAGATATCTGCACATCCATGTTCCTTCACTATTAGCTATAACAGCCAAGATAAGGAAACAACTTAGTTTATCTGTTAGTGAATGATAAGATATAGGAAAGTCTTAGATTAGAGAGATGACAAATAATTGATAGATACATAGACAAATAATAGATAGATGATAAATGATAATGATAGATAGATGATAGATGATACAGATAGATAGATGATAGGTGATGACATAGATAGATGATGATGAAGATAGATAGATGATGATGATGAAGAAGATAGATAGATATAGATAGATGACAGATATAGATGATAGATAGTAGATAGATATATGACAGATAGACAGAGGATAGATAGATATAGATAGATGATAGATTGATTGGTCAATAGACGATAGATAATATAGATAGATACGGGAGAGCCTGGAAGCCGGCTCACCCTTGCGCCTGTGGTATCTTGAGCTTCGCAATTTGAGCACGAGTTACCACTCTTCTAGCAGGATCATGGTGTTCTACTTCACCAGCAGCAGTGTTAACTCATCTACTTACACTATCTACATGGGGAAGGATAAATATGAAAATGAAGATCTGATAAAGTATGGCTGGCCTGAAGACATTTGGTTTCACGTGGACAAACTCTCTTCGGCTCATGTATACCTTCGATTGCAAAAGGGAGAGAAGATAGAAGACATTCCAAAGGAGGTTCTGATGGACTGTGCCCACCTTGTGAAGGCCAATAGCATTTAAGGTTGCAAGATGAACAACGTTAATGTGGTATACACACCATGGTCTAACCTGAAGAAAACAGCTGACATGGATGTGGGGCAGATAGGCTTTCACAGGCAGAAGGATGTCAAAATTGTGACAGTGGAGAAGAAAGTGAATGAAATCTTGAACCGATTAGAAAAAACCAAATCGGAGAAGTTTCCCGACCTAGCAGCAGAGAAAGAAGGTCGAGACCGTGAAGAGAGGAATGAGAAAAAAGCCCAGATTCAGGAAATGAAAAGGACAGAGAAAGAAGAGATGAAAAAGAAAAGGGAAATGGATGAACTTCGGAGCTACTCGTCACTAATGAAAGTTGAGAATATGTCCTCAAATAAAGATGGTAACGATTCGGATGAGTTCATGTGAGCTGAGCAAAGGACCCTGGGAAGACATGAATGTGCAGACCATTACAGATCTTTTGATTTCATCTATGTTCTGAATTACAGAAACCAACCAACCAAAATCCTACCTTCATTCTACATAGACATCACTCATTTTGGAGCTTTTTGGTTTTTTTAAGTCATTCTTTTTGCTGATGAAAAGAACAGATGTGTAATATAGTTGAACTTGAAGACAACTTACAACTCTAGGAAAAGAAAATTCGTTTTGGCAGAACATATGTCAGTACCTCATGAAGGCTGGCTGCCTCTGTTCCTGAGATAGACGTTTGAGCAGACCAACTCTGGAAAGTATTTCCATGGCTGTGGTCTGTCCTAGAAACAGACATCATCACAAAATGCGTTTCCTATTTCTGAAATATCTCTGTTTCTCATAAGACTGCTGGTGGGTTACTCGGGCCAGGGCCCCGATGACGATTTCCTGATTGGAAGAAGGGTCTGTGAGTTTTGAAGACAGTGGTAGTACTTAAGACTTGGATTTCAATATTGAAGTTCTCTCTTATTGGTTTCAGGGTAGCTAGCCCAGCCCTTAGCTTCTTCCAAGGGTCATGTTCTCATCCTCAAGGTGAGGGACCTTGTCTTAGCATCGTGGTTACACAGTTGATCTTAACCAAGTTTAGGAACTTGTTACCTGAACTACAAGTGACGCAAGCCACAGATGTGACAACTAGGCTCTGAAGTCACTTCTCGGTGTGGAGGGAGACAGGAAGGGGCGTTCTGCCGGTAGTGGGAGTGACACTGCCTCATTTTTGTCTTGACTATATCATGAAACAAAAGTCCACAGTGGTTGTGAGTTTTCAAAAGAATCAAGCATTTTCTTAGTCAGCAAGTCATCTGTTTCCTTACTTTGAAATAATATTTATTTTGAACTGTAACCCCAGAGTTATAGGCTGGGTGACTTCACACAGAGCACTGGTACCAGTCTGTAGGCTCGGTGACGTCACACGGAGCATGGGTACTGGTCTGTAGGCTGGGTGACGTCACATGGAGCACTGGTACCGGTCTGAGCCACCTGCTGTCCAGGAGACACATTTTTATTGCAGTGTTTAAGGGAACCCCTGTAGAGACACAGCAAAACAATGAGAGAGAAGAGAGGGCCAAGCCTGCTGGGAAGTGGCCTGCAGACCCATATTTTCACATACCACCACACAGTGCCCACAGCTCTAGGGTGCTGAGCCAGCAGAAATGATTTCTTCAGCAAATGTACCAGCTGTCATCACTGAAGTATGGGCAAACCCAGAAGACCTATGATGCCTGGTACTTCAAGTTGAGTATGAATTGAACTGGAAAATTCCCTGAGGCATACATTACTCATTAGCCAAACTTGAGGGGGTATGGAAGCTAGCACCAGAGGGTGTATGTATGTATGTATGTGTGTGTGATATTTAGACTGGAGTTCTGTGATTTTAAAAAATTATAATAAAGTATCATTTTTATCAGAAAAAAAAATATAGATAGATACATAGAAGATAGATAGATAGATAGATAGATAGATAGATAGATAGATAGATAGATAGTTGGTAGATGCTGTGGGATGTTCTGTATGGTAAATGTGTTGCTAATTAGTCAATAAATAAAACACTGATTGGCCATTGGCTAGGCAGGAAGTATGGGCGGGACAAGGAGGAGAATAAAGCTGGGAAGTGGAAGGCTGAATCAGAGAGACACTGCCAGCCTCCACGATGACAAACAGCATGTGAAGATACCGGTAAGCCACAAGCCACGTGGCAAGGTACAGACTTATAGAAATGGATTAATTTAAGCTGTAAGAACAGTTAGCAAGAAGCCTGCCACAGCCATATAGTTTGTACCCAATATAAGTCTCTGTGTTTACTTGGTTGGGTGTGAGCGGCTGGGGGACTGACAGGTGATAGAGATTTGTCCTGACTGTGGGCCAGGCAGGAAAACTCTAGCTACAAATGGCGCCCAACATGGGGCAAGAGTTTCCACCTAAAAACTGAGAAAAAAGATTCTAAAACGGAGCTAAAAACAATTCCTAATTGTCTCTCTCAAATGAGCGGCAGCTGCCGGTTTGAGCTACTTGTGGGTTCCTAGCGTGCACGCTCGACCTGCAGTATGGCAGGAATGAGGCCTCTGCAAGTGGCACATTAAGTTGCGTAATGGATTTAGCCTTTGCAGGTACAAAACAAAAAAAGAGGTTTTTGGGCTACATGCTGCTTGGATAAAAGCATAAACCCACAATAGCTCCCAGAGCCAGCGGTAAAGTACCAGGCCATGTTGGGAAGCTGAGGTGGGCAGAGCCAGCAGCCACAGCTGCTGCAGTTTAAAGCAACAGATTCACAATAAGACAGATTCAGATGTAATAGTTTACAATGTGTGTAAAATATACGTAGGCTTGAAAGAGACAAAAAAAAAAGGTGATATATACAGTTATATAAACAAATACATAGTTTGAAAAAATAAAGTCTTTAAAGAGACAGTAAAATTAATATAAAAAATAAGCCACGTAAAGATGAATATTACACAGAGAATCTGGATTGTGTTGTCTTTGGGATTTTTAACTGCAGAAAAACATTTGATTGTAAAAGCTGTTGAGTTATGCCAATATGTATATTTTAAAGATATCTTGACTTCAAAATTTGGATGTAAGGATGTGTTGCTTTGGAAAGGAGACTCTGCTTTTGTTCCCACAGAAAGCAAGAGGCTATGGATTTGTTCCAGATTAAGATACATCAGGTTTGACCAGCCAAGACCCCCTGAAAGGTCTCCAATGACACCATGGCCCAGATGATCCAACATCCAGAACAATTTGAAGGCAACTGCCTCAGACGATACAGCCTCGTGGACTATTCCATAATCATAAAATTTTCTTTGTATCCCCATAAGATACAGCGCCCCCCTCCAGCAGGAAGTAGTAAGAGAAGCTACGCCCAAATTCCCAAATTATATGTAATTTTACTTTGTTAAGGTTAAAACCTTCCTTTTTGAAAAAAAAAGGGGGGGGAAGTGCTGTGGGATGTTCTGTATGGCAAATGTGTTGCTAATTAGTCAATAAATAAAACACTGATTGGCCATTGGCTAGGCAGGAAGTATGGGCGGGACAAGGAGGAGAATAAAGCTGGGAAGTGGAAGGCTGAATCAGAAAGACACTGCCAGCCTCCACGATGACAAACAGCATGTGAAGATACCGGTAAGCCACAAGCCACGTGGCAAGGTACAGACTTATAGAAATGGATTAATTTAAGCTGTAAGAACAGTTAGCAAGAAGCCTGCCACAGCCATACAGTTTGTACCCAATATAAGTCTCTGTGTTTACTTGGTTGGGTGTGAGCAGCTGGGGGACTGGCAGGTGATAGAGATTTGTCCTGACTGTGGGCCAGGCAGGAAAACTCTAGCTACAGGTAGATAGAAATAATATTCTGCCTTTTATAAAAGAAATTTGGATATTTTTTACAGCATGAATTGAACAAACCTGAAAGATAACATACTAAGTTAAATAAGCAAGATATTCTCACCCTTAGATGAAGAGCTATGGGCAATCTTAATGACTGATAAGAGAATGAAAATCAGTTTTCTCAAGGGATAAGCCCCCTGATAGGTTATCCAATCCCAAGTGGTCATCCCTAAACACATGTACATATATGGATTCAGTAGGTCGTGTGTGTGTGTGTGTGTGTGTGTGTGTGTGTGTGTGTGTTCATGTCTACTATTGTTACTTATCTAACAGTAATACAATGTACAGTCTTAAGATCAACATCAGGAATCTTCTTCAATAACCCTCCACCTTATTTTTTGAGACAAATCTCATTGAGCCAGGAACTCATCACTTGATCTGCACAGCAAGCCAGGGCTCCTTCTATCCTCATTTCCCCAACTGAGACAGGCATGTGCCATCGCTCCTGGCTTTTTATGTGAGTGCTGGGTATCTGAACTAGGGTCCTCAGGCTTGTACAACAAGCTCTTTACTGGCTGAGTCATCACCCCATCCCAAGGGCTGTGTTTGTTAAGAAATTAAAACTATCCTAAGGATATGAGTGTAAGAGTTTTGAAATGTATGAAACAAAAACTGATAAAGCCACAAGAATAAGAGGACAAATCCATAACTGTTGTCAGAAATTTCAACACATTTCTGTTAACAATTAATTAAATCAATATCCAAAATTTTGATAAGTAGATAGAATTAAGCAATACCCTCCATCAACAGGATCCAACTGAATAATTTATAGAACACTTCAACCAAATGAGAGCAGCGTTGTTCTAAAGTCCACAGAGAATTACCATGATAAACAATATTTGAGCCTTCTGAAGCACAGGTGAGTGCCCTAGCTTGCCCCCGACCCCATCCCTGGGCACCAGCCACTCCGGGGAAGACCTGCCCAACTTGGCCCCAGGTTCTGGTGACGGGGCAGGTTCCCTTCTAGCCCCACCGGGAAGGATCCCCTTCTCCAAGACCCCTGGCAGACCCTGCAGTCTCCACGCCCTGCCCCCACGCCCATCCGCCTGAGCCCCAAGCCTCTTCCTGAGACTTAGAGGCCGGCCCCCAGCTCCCATCTTGCCCCGGACTTCCCTTCTGAAGCACAGGTGAGTGCTCTAGCTTGCCCCCACCCCATCCCTGGGCACCAGCCACTCCGGGGAAGACCTGCCCAACTTGGCCCCAGGTTCTGGTCACAGGGCAGGTTCCCTTCTAGCCCCACCGGGAAGGATCCCCTTCTCCAAGACCCCTGGCAGACCCTGCAGTCTCCACGCCCTGACCCCACGCCCATCTGCCTGAGCCCCAAGCCTCTTCTTGAGACTTAGAGGCTGGCCCCCAGCTTCCATCTTGCCCCGGATTTCCCATCTGGAGGGGAGAGAGAGAGAGAGAGAGAGAGAGAGAGAGAGAGAGAGAGAGAGGAGAGCACCCATCCTCCCCCGGACTTCCCTTCTGAACAAGAGCTCCCATCCTGCCCCGGACTTCCAATTTGGACAAGAGAGCTCCTATCTGGACAAGAGAGAGAGACTTCCTGAATCTGTCAGCTCTGTCTGAACCAAGTGTGCAGATAAGGCCAAGAACGAACCACAAGGAGATGGGCAGACGTCAAGGCAGAAACACATACAACAAAATGAATAGCAATACACCATCACCAGGCCCTAGCCCTCCTCCAACACCTAGACCTGAACATCAGAAATTGGAAGAAGCAGAAGAAAATAGCCTTATGAATGTCATCATGAAGAAGCTAGAGGCTCGTGTAGAGGAAAAGACAAAAAAAATGTGAAGAACGCTGTAAACAACTAGAGGAAAGGGCAAACAAATTAGAAGAAATCAAAAAAGTCCTGGAAGAGAACAATAAAATACTGAAAGAAAATCAAGAAAAATCAATGAAACAAATGAAGGAAACAGTCCAAGACCTGAAAAGGGAAATAGAAAAAATGAAGAAGACACAAACAGAGGGAATGCTGGAAATAGAAAATCTGAGAAAACGATTGGGAACTTCAGATGCAAGTATAATCAACAGAATGCAAGAGATGGAAGAGAGGCTCTCTAGCGTTGAAGATACAATAGAAGAAATAGATTCATCAGTCAAAGAAAACACTAAAGTCAACAAAGTCATGAACCAAAATGTCCAAGAAATTTGGGACACCATGAAAAGACCAAACCTACAAATAATAGGGGTAGAAGAAGGAGAAGAATACCAACTCAAGGGCACAGAAAATATATTCAACAAGATCATAGAAGAAAACTTTCCCAACTTAAAGAAGGAAATGCCTATGAAGATACAGGAAGCCTATAGAACACCAAACAGACTAGACCCCCAAAAAAAGTCCCCTCGCCACATAATAATTAAACAATTAAACGTACAGAATAAAGAAAGAATATTAAGAGCAGCAAAGGAAAAAGGCCAAGTGACATATAAAGGCAAACCTATCAGAATAACACCCGATTTCTCAATGGAGACTTTGAAAGCCAGAAGGTCCTGGACAGATGTAATGCAGATACTAAGAGACCATGGATGTCAGCCTAGACTAATATACCCAGCAAAACTTTCAATCATCATAGATGGAGTGAACAAGACATTCCATGACAAAGCCAGATTTAAACAATATTTATCCACAAACCCAGCCCTACAGAAAGCACTAGAAGGAAAATTCCAACCTAAGGAAGTCAGATACAACCTCGAAAACACAGGCAATAGATAAAGCCACAGCAGTAGACCCCAACGAAGAAAAGTACACACACATCACCACCAAAAAATAACAGGAATGAACAATCACTGGACATTAATATACCTCAATATCAATGGACTTAATTCACCTATAAAAAGACATAGGCTTACAGAATGGATACGAAAGCAGGACCCATCTTTCTGCTGCATACAAGAAACACATCTCAAATTCAAAGATAGACACTACCTAAAAATAAAAGGCTGGGAAAAGACTTTCCGATCAAACGGTCTTAAGAAACAAGCGGGTGTAGCCATCCTGATATCCAGAAAAATAGACTTCAAACTAAAATCAATCAAAAGAGATCAAGAAGGGCATTACATACTCATCACAGGAAAGATCCACCAAGATGAAGTCTCAATTCTGAACATTTATGCCCCAAACACAAGGGCACCCACATATGTAAAAGAAACATTATTAAAGCTTAAATCACATATAAAACCCCACACATTAATAGTGGGAGACCTCAACACTCCACTTTCACCACTGGACAGATCCCCCAAATCGAAACTTAACAGAGAAATAAAGAACTTAATTGATGTCATGACTCAAATGGACTTAATCGACATCTACAGAACATTCCATCCTAACAAAAAAGAATATACCTTCTTCTCAGCACCCCATGGAACCTTCTCTAAAATCGACCACATACTTGGTCACAAAACAAAACTAAACAGATACAAAACAATTGGAATAACCTCCTGTGTTCTATCAGACCACCATGGTCTAAAGTTGGATTTCAACAACAACAAAAACTACAGAAAACCTACAATCTCATGGAAACTGAACAATACCCAACTGAATCACCAATGGGTTAAGGAAGAAATAAAGAAAGAAATTAAAGACTTCCTAGAGATCAACGAAAATGAAGACACCACATATCCAAACCTATGGGACACTATGAAAGCAGTACTAAGAGGGAAATTCATAGCACTAAACGCCCACATAAATAAGCTGGAGAAATCTCACACTAGTGACTTAACAGCACACCTGAAAGTTCTAGAACAGGAAGAAGCAAAGTCTCCCAGGAAAAATAGATGCCAGGAAATTATCAAAGTGAGAGCTGAAATCAATAAAATAGAAACAAAGAGAACAATACAAAAAAATTAATGAAACAAAGAGTTGGTTCTTTGAGAAAATCAACAAGATAGACAAGCCCTTATCCAAACTAACCAAAAGACAGAGAGAGAGCATCCAAATCAACAAAATCAGAAATGAAAAGGGGGACATAACAACAGACATTGAGGAAATCCAGAGAATCATCAGGTCATACTTCAAAAACCTCTATTCCACAAAACTCGAAAACCTAAAAGAAATGGATAATTTTCTGGATAGGTACCACATACCTAAATTAAATCAAGACCAGATAAACTATTTAAATAGTCCAATAACCCCTAATGAAATAGAAACAGTCATTAAAAGTCTCCCAACCAAAAAAAGCCCAGGACCAGATGGTTTCAGTGCAGAATTCTACCAGATCTTCAAAGAAGAGTTAATACCAATACTCTCTAAATTGTTCCATACAATAGAAACAGAAGGAACATTACCAAACTCCTTCTATGAGGCTACAATTACCCTGATTCCCAAACCAAACAAGGATACAACAAAGAAAGAGAACTACAGACCGATCTCCCTCATGAACATTGATGCAAAAATACTCAATAAAATACTGGCAAACAGACTCCAAGACCACATCAAAACAATTATCCACCATGATCAAGTAGGATTCATTCCAGGGATGCAAGGATGGTTCAACATACGAAAGTCTATCAATGTGATACACCATATAAACAAACTCAAAGAAAAAAACCACATGATCATCTCGCTAGATGCTGAAAAGGCATTTGACAAAATCCAACACCCCTTCATGATAAAGGTCTTGGAGCGATCAGGAATACAGGGAACATACCTAAACATAATAAAGGCAATTTACAGCAAGCCAACAGCCAACATCAAATTAAATGGAGAGAAACTCAAAGCAATTCCACTAAAATCAGGAACGAGGCAAGGCTGTCCGCTCTCCCCATACTTATTCAATATAGTACTTGAAGTTCTAGCCAGAGCAATAAGACAACATAAGGAGATTAAGGGGATACAAATTGGAAAGGAAGAAGTCAAGCTTTCCCTATTTGCAGATGACATGATAGTATACTTGAGCAACCCCAAAGATTCCACCAAGGAACTGATACAGCTTATAAACACCTTCAGCAACATAGCAGGATACAAGATCAACTCAAAAAAATCAGTAGCCCTCCTATATACAATGGACAAAAAAGCGGAGAAGGAAATCAGAGATACATCACCCTTTACTATAGCCACAAATGACATAAAATACCTTGGGGTAATACTAACCAAGCAAGTGAAGGACCTATATGACAAGAACTTTAAGTCCCTGAAAAAAAGAAATTGAAGAAGATGTCAGAAAATGGAAAGATCTCCCATGCTCATGGATAGGCAGAACTAACATAGTAAAAATGGCAATCTTACCAAAAGCAATCTACAGATTCAATGCAATCCCCATCAAAATACCAACACAGTTCTTCACAGACCTGGAAAGAATAATACTCAACTTCATATGGAAAAACAAAAAACCCAGGATAGCCAAAAGAATCCTGTACAATAAAACAACCTCTGGAGGCATCACGATCCCTGACTTCAAGCTGTACTATAGAGCTACAGTAATAAAAACAGCTTGGTACTGGCATAAAAACCGACATGTGGACCAATGAAATCGAATTGAAGACCCTGACATTAATCCGCACACCTATGAACAAATAATTTTTGACAAAGAAGCCAAAAGTGCACAATGGAAAAAAGAAAGCATCTTCAACAAATGGTGCTGGCAAAACTGGATATCAACATGTAGAAGGCTGCAAATAGATCCATATCTATCACCGTGCACAAAACTTAAGTCCAAGTGGATCAAGGACCTCAACATAAATCCAGCTACTCTGAACCTGCTAGAAGAGAAAGTAGGAAGTAGTCTTGAACGCATTGGCATAGGAGACCACTTTCTAAATAGAACACCAGTAGCACAGACACTGAGAGAAACAATCAATCAATGGGACCTCTTGAAACTGAGAAGCTTTTGTAGGACAAAGGATACGGTCAACAAAGCAAAGCGACAGCCTACAGAATGGGAAAAGATCTTCACCAATCCCACATCTGACAGAGGACTGATATCCAGAATATATAAGGAACTCAAGAAATTAGACATCAAAATGCCCAACAGTCCAATTAAGAAATGGGCTATAGAACTAAACAGAGAATTCTCAACGGAGGAAACTCAAATGGCTGAAAGACATTTAAGGAATTGCTCAACATCCCTAATCATCAGGGAAATGCAAATCAAAACAACTCTGAGATACCACCTTACGCCTGTCAGAATGGCTAAGATCAAAAACACTGAAGACACCTTATGCTGGAGAGGATGTGGAGCTAGGGGAACTCTCCTCCACTGCTGGTGGGAATGCAAGCTTGTACAACCACTTTGGAAATCAATATGGCGATTTCTTAGAAAATTGGGAATCCATCTCCCCCAAGATCCAGCTATACCACTCTTGGGCATATACCCAAGGAATGCTCAACCACACCACAAGAGCACTTGTTCAGCTATGTTCATATCAGCGTTGTTTGTAATAGCCAGAACATGGAAACAACCTAGATGCCCTTCAACTGAAGAATGGATAAACAAAATGTGGTACATATACACAATGGAATACTACTCAGCAGAGAAAAACAATGACATCATGAGGTTTGCAGACAAATGGATGGATCTAGAAAAAATCATCCTGAGTGAGGTATCCCAGACTCAGAAAGACAAACATGGTATGTACTCACTCATAACAGGATACTAGATGTGGAACAAGGATGACTGGACTGCTACTCACATCACCAGGCAGGCTACCTGGAAAACAGGACCCCAAGAAAGACACAGGGATCGCCCAACGACAGAGAAATGGAATGAGATCTACATGAACAGCCTGGACATGAGTGGGGGTAGTGAAGGGCGAGGGTCGAGGGAAAGAGAGCTTGGGTGAGTGGGAGATCCCAGCTGGATCAAAAACAGAGAGGGAGAACAAGGAATAGGAGACCATGGTAAATGAAGACCACATGAGAATAGGAAGAAACAAAGTGCTAGAGAGGCCCACAGAAATCCACAAAGATACCCCCACAACAGACTGCTGGCAATGGTCGAGAGACAATCCGAACTGACCTACTCTGGTGATGGGATGGCCAAACACCCTAATTGTCGTGCTAGAAACCTCATCCAACTACTGATGGATCTGGAGGCAGAGATCCATGACTAGGCCCCAGGTGGATCTCTGGGAGTCCAATTAGCGAGAATGAGGAGGGTTTATATGAGAGAGAATTGTTGAGACCAAGGTCGGATAAAGCACAGAGACAAATAGCCAAACAAACGGAAACACATGAAATATGAACCAATGACTGAGGGGTCACCAACTGGATCAGGCCCTCTGAGTGGGTGAGACAGTTGATTGGCCTGATCTGTTTGGGAGGCATCCAGGCAGTGGGACCGGGTCCTGTGCTCATTGCATGAGTTGGCTGTTTGAAACCTGGGGCCTATGCAGGGTCCCTTGGCTCAGCATGGGAGGAGGGGACTGGACCTACCTGGACTGAGTCCACCAGGTTGATCTCAGTCTGTGGGGAAGGCTTTGCCCTGGAGGAGATTGGAATGGGGGGCGGGCTGGGGGGAAGGTGAGGGGGGCGGGAGGGGGGAGAACAAGGGAATCTGTGGCTGATATGTAGAACTGAATTGTATTGCAAAATAAAAATTAAAAAAAAAAAAGAAAAAAAAAAAAAGAAAATTGGGAATCCATCTCCCCCAAGATCCAGCTATACCACTCTTGGGCATATACCCAAGGAATGCTCAACCACACCACAAGAGCACTTGTTCAGCTATGTTCATATCAGCGTTGTTTGTAATAGCCAGAACATGGAAACAACCTAGATGCCCTTCAACTGAAGAATGGATAAACAAAATGTGGTACATATACACAATGGAATACTACTCAGCAGAGAAAAACAATGACATCATGAGGTTTGCAGACAAATGGATGGATCTAGAAAAAATCATCCTGAGTGAGGTATCCCAGACTCAGAAAGACAAACATGGTATGTACTCACTCATAACAGGATACTAGATGTGGAACAAGGATGACTGGACTGCTACTCACATCACCAGGCAGGCTACCTGGAAAACAGGACCCCAAGAAAGACACAGGGATCGCCCAATGACAGAGAAATGGAATGAGATCTACATGAACAGCCTGGACATGAGTGGGGGTAGTGAAGGGCGAGGGTCGAGGGAAAGAGAGCTTGGGTGAGTGGGAGATCCCAGCTGGATCAACAACAGAGAGGGAGAACAAGGAATAGGAGACCATGGTAAATGAAGACCACATGAGAATAGGAAGAAACAAAGTGCTAGAGAGGCCCACAGAAATCCACAAAGATACCCCCACAACAGACTGCTGGCAATGGTCGAGAGACAGTCCGAACTGACCTACTCTGGTGATGGGATGGCCAAACACCCTAATTGTCGTGCTAGAAACCTCATCCAACTACTGAGGGATCTGGATTCAGAGATCCATGACTAGGCCCCAGGTGGATCTCTGGGAGTCCAATTAGCGAGAATGAGGAGGGTTTATATGAGAGAGAATTGTTGAGACCAAGGTCGGATAAAGCACAGAGACAAATAGCCAAACAAACGGAAACACATGAAATATGAACCAATGGCTGAGGGGTCACCAACTGGATCAGGCCCTCTGAGTGGGTGAGACAGTTGATTGGCCTGATCTGTTTGGGAGGCATCCAGGCAGTGGCACCGGGTCCTGTGCTCATTGCATGAGTCGGCTGTTTGAAACCTGGGGCCTATGCAGGGTCCCTTGGCTCGGCCTGGGAGGAGGGGACTGGACCTACCTGGACTGAGTCCACCAGGTTGATCTCAGTCTGTGGGGAAGGCTTTGCCCTGGAGGAGATTGGAATGGGGGGTGGGCTGGGGGGAAGGGGAGGGGGGAGGGGGAGAACAAGGGAATCTGTGGCTGATATGTAGAACTGAATTGTATTGCAAAATAAAAATTTTTAAAAAATATTTTAAAAAATCTGAAAAAAAAATATTTGAAGGTCTGTAACAAGCTTTAACAAATTTGGAAGAATTATAATTATACAAAGCATGTTTTCTGATCAAATGGAATTAAACAAGTCAGTCTTAAAAGATTTATGATATGAAATCAGAAGTGGGACTATTTGGAGGAGGAGGAGACCAGTAGGATGAGTGAGGGAGACAAGAGGGAGTGATGAACAGCAAATATCAGCAAAGCACAATGACTCACATGTATGAAACATCATAAAGAAATGCAGTATTTATACTCTTACCAAAACTACTTAATAAGTTTCTAGGAATAAAATGGATTTCTGTAAAGTGTATTTAGAAGATCATCAGAATTTCTAGGGGAAAAATGTGAAATGCAGCTAAAGTAGCCTTTATCAGAGATGTGTATGACTCTACAACATGATGATTAAAATAATTATAGAGATGTTATTAGTCTTGATCTTAGTCACCCAGTCATGCCGTCTATAAGGGAGATGGACAGTGTTCTATTAGAACACTTTACCACAATCAATAAAATTAGCATTCAGTAACTTTGGATCAAATCAGACAAAGAATGTGATTCAGAAAATTGTCAGTCTCAGCCATAGCCCATTAAAATATTCTTCAAGTTTTTGCTCAATAAGGAAGTACTTCATTTTTCTTTTTACAGCCTATCCCTTTCTCCAGAAAAAAAATTCAATCAACATCTTCCAAATGCAGGAAGTCAGGAGTGATGTGACATAGTTTGGTCATGTGAAAACTGTCAGTAGAGCAGTGCCAAGTAAACTGAGGGGACAGTAGAGATGTCTCCTTCATTGAAGGCAGCAGGAGTATGCCTACAGGCAGCTGCTTCATTCTTCAACACAAGGACCAAGGTGAGAAGCAAAGAAACAGTCAAAGAAAATAAACTTTATTCACCTTCACTGTGTAATAATAGATCAGGGCAAATACCCTGATGCTGATCAATTTTAATCTCAGGGCTTGAAGAGAAAAAACTCTCTGTGGCTTCAAATATCTAAAGTCGTTTTGTTGCTTATCTAAAAAATACAAACAGGAAAGGATATTATGAAAATTCAATCCAGATATCATGGAGGAACCACCACGTTTGAAGTCTCAATGTTGATAAGCCTCTGAAGTACTAGGGGAAAGCCAAAACGTGGCTTGCCAAGGAAATGACATCTTGGAATTAAAATAAACTGTCATCCTCCATCAATTCTTACTGGTCAGTTCTCTGCTTTTTAATATTTACATCTATAAAACAAGGATTTTTCTTTACTTTATTTGAGAGTAAATATTTCATTTTGTGTTAGATTTGCGTCAAATATAAATTATATATAATATACACTGGGCATGGTAGAGCATGCCTCTAATCCCAAGCACTCAGAGATGGAGGCAGAATCAGAAGTTTGAGGTCATCCTTAGCTACACAGTAAGAAGATAATCCTAAGAGAAATATGTACTCAATGGAGAAACCCAAACAGAAGTCAGATGACATTAAACCACTCTCAGGGTCTCAGAGGACATTGTCCCTTTGCTCTATGAATTTTCACAGTGTTGATTACATCACCATCAACCTGTTAGTAACTTCTGAAATTGAGTCACTGAGGACTGTTTTGTTGTTCTTGCAGTCACTCTGTGTGTGCTGGTAACAATATAAAACAAACGCTGCTGTTACAGAAATTACAGGGAAGCCTATCTCTGCTCCCTCCCCATCCCGCAGCCCTAGAATGAGCGTCTAGGGTTGCTAAAACATTGGATGAGCATCTCTGACAGGCTAGGACTTTTCCTGTTCCTTAAGACCACTCATTCTTTGAACAGAGAGAGTGCTGAGAAATCTAGTGTAAGATGTAATTTTAGATGTAGCAAGAGGTAAGGGAACTAAGACTGATCTCATTAGAGAAGGAGCAATGAAAATCTAGCTTACAACTGTCCATTGCCAGGAGAGAGAAAGCGTTGCATGCTTATGTGAAAACTGAAGTGAGTGGTGATGTGATGAAATGTGACTGGGGACAGAACACATTCAAGCCTCCTCACCAGCTCCTGCTCCACAGACTGTGCTTCTCTCAAGGACCTCTGATGAACAGCCATCAAAAAGCAAGTATGAGTTGTTGTGATATACTTTTCCATATTCTCAGAAATAAAGGCACAGAGCAAACAGATTTAAAATTTGGAACTCACTTCGTTACAACTGATACTTCAGAAAAGGGGGTGGGGAAGCAGTCGGCAATCATTTCTGATAAAGTGTTAGTCTGAGGGACCGCAAGACTGGAATTTTCCTGCAGTGGCCTCTCTTTCCTTCTCCTAACGATAAGGACCAGTTGATAAGACAGTTGGTACTTAATAGAAATATATAAACTATGGGAAAATACTCACTACCTCCAAAAAAATCTACTATTGTCAAAGAATCCAAACAGTATCCATGTGAAAAATAATATCCAAAGACTCTCATCCCCAGCAGGTATTAATATCATTTTAGCCCTTTTGGGGGGACATGCAGCATTCCAACTATTCTAGAGCCTAAACAATCATACTTATGTTTATAATTAAGATAAAAATACCTCAAATATATTTTAAAACTCAATAAGTAGAGAATCTGTGAGGGAAAGAAACTGAGTCTTAAATGTTCTTAGAACTCCCACACAGACAATGTGGTGTTGCATGGGTTAAACCCCTGGGAAATGTCTTTAATGTTAGTTGAAACAACACTTACAGAGGAGAGGCAAAGGTTGTTATTCGTTGAATGAAACTGTTTCAAGATACATTTGATCCAAACTACAAAAATAAATAACTCTTCATCTCTCAGGAAATTTTTTCTAGCCTAACATAGACCACAGGTGTGCTTGCTAGTATATAAAGTGAGGTCAAAAGATCCACTACCACAATACTTAACAGCACTGTCTTAACAAGCATCGTGCATTAAAACACAAGTCCTGAAATCTGACACATTACTATGCCAAACACAATAAATGTTAAACTAATCATTATAAAATACCTCTGTGGTCATGATCAGAGGCCATTCCTAGGAAATAGAGGAATAAAAGTCCTGATAGGAAGGAAGGTATGCTGTAGGAGAAGGGGCTGGAATGAGTGTGCCAAAGGTCGTTGTAAAGTTTTTAAGCATTGTACAATTAAATGGAGATAAAAGGGGAAGAAGGAAAGGCAACAGGAAAGAAAATTAGAAAGGAATCTGATCTAGCCCTGTGCTCAGTCTGTCAGTCTCCCTTGAGCAAATACGTAGCAAGATGCTCTCTCCCTTAGTCAAGGAGAGGGGTACTCTTCCCTGTCCCAAAATCACGTCTATGAACAGTGAGCACTGTGCCTTGCTAACTCGGATTTTGGTGACAGTGTTGGTTGCCAACTATGGTAGAAGATAACTCTAAATGAATGGAAGAAATTATGAATAGCTACCAGGATAACTAAGAACAAGTGTCAAGACACGCGCATGTAATCACCGTACCCTAAACCCAATGGTGTTTGCTGCAATCTTGTGTTGCTGTGACATGGAAAATAAAATATTATCTGCCACTGTTGTAGCCTGCAAGATCCTTTTGGGAATAACTTGTTCCTAATCTCAGTGTTATGCTCTGTAAATAACGGATGCTTGTTAAGTATTTAGATGAGTGAATAAATGTTGGATATTTATTTGAACAATAAGAAAAATAAGAAATCTACAGAATCTTTGATGCTCAACTGGGAAGGCACACATTTGGTACAACTAGGGTGGATGTTTTAAAACATAAGAAATTAATTTTTCCTCTAATATAGAAGTTTGTAGGGTTTATCAATAAGCCCTTGAATTAACCTAAAAGTGCTCATTGAATATTTAATTCCTACTAATAATACAAAGAAAACCATAAACTAGTGTATTATTTATTATGAACTACTGTTATTCTTATGAGAATAAATTCATCACATTTTCTTGTTGTGGAATAGAATTAACTATGTAAAGATGTGTTGCATTTGTTTATGCTGAATTTGTTTAACTATGTAAAGATGTGTTGCTGTTTCACCTTGCCTACTTAAGGCGCCTGACTGGTCTAATAAAAAGCTGATAATAAAAAGCTGCCAATAGCTAAGCAGTGGAGGAATAGGTGGGGCTGGCCAGCAGAGAGAAGAGGGGAGCCAGCCAGCCAGCCAGCTGGGGGCCAGACAGACAAACATGGAGGAAGCAGGAAAGCAGGATGGACAGTATATAGATGAGATAAACAAGACAGCACATAGATTACTAGAAATGGATCAATTAAGTTAAAGGGGGAAAAAGCTAGCTAGAAACAAGCCTAAAGCTAAGGCAGAGCATTCATAATTAATAATAAATCTCTGTGTCATGATTTGGGGGCTGGCAGTCCAAAAAAACCTGCTACATTTTCTTTTACAGGATGGACATCTGAGAAAAAAGCTGCTTAAAAACAAATTTCAATGAAGGTTAAGTGTTGACATAAAGAAAAGGAGATATGACTGAACCAATATTATACTTACATTACTGAAAAATATAAATTTAAGTAGAGAAACACTTGTACTGCTTGGAAGTGCTAAAATGGACAGTGATGAATGCCAAAAAGAAAGGTATGGTGTTTTTGTCATTTGTTTACAAAGACTGGTTTATATGAGCCCAGGGTTCCTATATGTTTGGTTGATTAAGGTAGGTAGGTAGGTAGACAGGCAGGCAGATAGATGGATGGGAGATTATAGATAGATAGATAGATAGATAGATAGATAGATAGATAGATAGATAGATAGACAGATAGAGATAGAGAGACGATAGAGAGATGATAGATGATGATGGTGATAGATAGATGATAGATAGATAGATATAGATAGATGATAGATAGATAGATAGATAGATAGATAGATAGATAGATAGATAGATAGATGATAGATAGATGATAGATAGATGATAGATGATAGATAGATAGATAGATAGATAGATAGATAGATAGATAGATAGATAGATGGATGATAGATACATAGAGATAGATGATGATGATGATGATGATGATGATGATGAAGATAGATAGATAGATAGATAGATAGATAGATAGACAGACAGACAGATAGATAGATAGATAGATAGATAGATAGATAGATAGATAGATGATAGATACATAGATATATAGATAGAGATACATAGATAGATAGATACATACATACATACATATATACATATATACATACATATATAGATGATAGCTTAACAAAAACCTGAAAATAGCAAAAAAAGATTAGGAAATGGTTGGTGGGGTAGTGGGAAGAATGATCTAAGGAGGAAAACAGAAGAATAGGTATGACTAAGAGGTCAGGGCTATCAGGTGGATAATACTGCAGACCACCCTTCTAGCTCTACCCTTTACCTAAAGCATTACAATAGGACTACATCAGGTTTATGTTCAAATTCTAGAACATGTTGTCTTAGAGTTTCACCACTTCAGAGATCTCAAAAAACTTTCTACCTAAAAAGTCCCAAAACTTACTAAAGAAATGCTTTCTATTGCCAAATACAGAAATGATAAACCAAAGGCATAACATTGTATTTTATACTTTTAATCTCCTTTTTTAGGATTAATCTGAAATTCAAATAACGAAGTTGCCATTTTAAAATGAAATACTACTGTTAAAATTAATGAAAACAACATAAGATGATCGACTTAAAATTCCAATTAGTAGAAGTTTCTTGGTTTGAGAAACAGAGCATTGCAGAGTGGTGGGAATTAAGAAAATTTTAAAAAGATGAAAGAGGAGTAAAGAGCTCCAGAGTTGTCTTTTAGGGGGATTAAGGAACAGTCTACACCTTGAGACAATGGAGCTGAGAAATTGTATGCTGTACATACAAATGATTTATGTTTTGTTTGGTTTTCCGTTGGCATCTTTAGAAATGTTAGAATGTAGAAATGTCAGAGAATTATATACATAAGAGCAATACAGATATTCTCCATGGAAGCCACCAAGTAGGACACCAATGGTATACCTGTATTAACAAATTGATTGTCAAGTGAAAACAATTGTGTGCATATGGGCTCCCTGGCTGGGATGCCTTCACTCAGGTTACACCGCCAGCTTCTTCTAACACTTCTCTCTTCAGGTCCAAACAATGACTTGGCAAAAAACAGGGATGAGAAATCGTACGACAATAACAACATTCATCCTCCTGGGATTGACAGATGACCCAAAACTACAAGTTCTAATTTTTGTATTTTTGTTTCTCACATACATGTTGAGCGTGGCTGGGAACCTCACCATTATCACTCTCACACTTTTAGATCCTCATCTTAAAACACCCATGTATTTTTTTCTCCGAAATTTTTCTTTCTTAGAAGTATCATTCACCACTGTCTGTATCCCCAGATTCCTGTACATGATGGCTACAGGAGATAATACTGTGACTTACAATGCTTGTGCTACTCAGTTGTTTTTCGTTGTCCTCTTTGGAGCAACAGAGTTTTTCCTCCTCGCTGCCATGTCCTATGATCGCTATGTAGCCATCTGCAAGCCCCTGCATTACACCACCATCATGAACAACCGAGTGTGCACAGTTCTTGTCCTATCCTGTTGGTTTGCTGGCTTGTTGATCATCCTCCCGCCCCTTGGCATAGG
This sequence comes from Peromyscus eremicus, assembly GCF_949786415.1. Lineage (NCBI taxonomy): Eukaryota > Metazoa > Chordata > Mammalia > Rodentia > Cricetidae > Peromyscus > Peromyscus eremicus. Next base: position 1,087,087 of record NC_081434.1, read on the forward strand.
CCTCCAGCTGGAGTTCTGTGACTCCAATGTGATTGATCATTTTGGCTGTGATGCCTCTCCCATTCTACAGATAACCTGCTCAGACACAGTGTTCATAGAGAAAATTGTCTTGGCTTTTGCCATACTGACACTCATTATCACTCTAGTGTGTGTTGTTCTGTCCTACACATACATCATCAAGACCATTTTAAAGTTCCCTTCTGCCCAACAAAGGAAAAAAGCCTTTTCCACTTGCTCCTCCCATATGATTGTGGTTTCTATCACCTATGGCAGCTGCATTTTCATCTACATTAAACCTTCAGCTAAGGAAGGGGTGGCTATCAATAAGGTTGTGTCTGTGCTCACAACATCAGTCGCTCCATTGCTTAACCCGTTCATTTATACACTTCGAAACAAGCAAGTGAAAGAGGCTTTCAAAGATACAGTAAAACGAATTGTGTTTCTCACAAAGAAGTAAGTTTTCTAGGCTAACCTGAATTTAAATCTAAGTAACCACAAGCAGCATTCATTAACTTGACAGTGTGTGTTTTCTTCCTATCACATAGATTCATCAAGGTAATTTCTCCCTAAGAACAGTTTCCTCTTATAATCCAAAAATGAAAAATCATGTAAATTGCTTCACCTTCTTTTAAGTCTATTTTACTTAGAATTGTTTCTTCAATTATTGCATTCTTCAAAGATTCGATTACATAAATTCCCAATGCCATACAGTAGACATACAAATAATAAGAGTTGTGTCTCTGGTTGTCTGGCCTTCTCAAGATGTGGGATCTAAATAGCCGTGTCTCACTCACTAAATCGTGTCTCACTTCTTGGGAATACTTTAATCTCTATCCTTGACTCATCAAGAATAACTAAAGACTCTCTTTTAAAGACCTATACCACATTTCAATATGATCAAAGTTCCAAGGCTAAGGGGTAACAGCTTTCAGCTGTTGATATTTCACTGGTTTGTCTCATAACACACATGAAGGGGTGCTGACAGACCTACCGCTGCTGGAGTGTACCTGTGTACTTCTCTTTAAGACCAAGTATCTTTCCCTCCTGTCTTGTTATCTCATCTTCTATAACAAGCTGGCCATGAGCAATGAACTGAAGTTCAGCTCATCTCTCAGCTGCTAACTCAGGCATTTTAGGGATGGTTGATCTGGTGCTATCAGTATATCAGTATCTGAGAAGTTCATGTGTATCTGTGTGATATGCTCCTCTGAAGAGCCCCACTGTACAAAGTAGTGTTCTAAATCTAAATGCCTTATTTAAAAGCAAAAGGAAATGAGACTATTCAGTTAGTTTTGTTGAAAATTTATAAAGAAGGATGACGTGGGGAACTGAACATGCCTTTGAGATGGACCTGACATTTGAGCTTTCTTGGTGACAAAGACAGGTGTTATTTGAATATGTGAGAAGGAGGATGAAAGATCAAGGTAATTTCTTAAATATGTGTGAAGATTGCAGGCATTAGTGATTAATTCTGAGTCACCAATAATGCATTGGTGCCACATTAAGGAAAGAAATAAAAGCACTTTCCCTTGGTGTCATTTAAGAACAAAACCAAATTTGAACTCCCTACATCACGCTCTATGTGTCTTCCATTTGTATGTCAGTTACATTAGTCTGCATCTGTGTCTGCATCAGTATCTGTCCCTGTCCCTGTGTATCTGTCTGCGTGGTTGTACCTGTCTGTTTCTTTCTCTGTGTGTGTATGTCTATGTGATTCTCTCTCTCTCTCTTCTCCTCCTCCTCCTCCTGTGTGTGTGTATGTATGTGTATAAGAGAGAGAGATGAGTATGTGTTCCTGTATGTGTCATATGTGTTTGTCTGTCTGTCCCCCACAGAGGGCTTCACTCTGACTTTATTGAACAGCACAGAAATATCACATTGGGGAGGAATGGAATACTTTACAGAAAACTTTAACAGAGTTTTAAAGGGATTAAGTCACTGGCTCCGTCTGATCCCAACCAACCCAGATAACAAGCTTTGTTTATCAACCAATATCCATAAATGGCTGCTTTCAACCTTTACGGTAGGTTTCAGGAAGTTGTGTACAACTCATGTTTGTTGTTTTCAGCAAATGATACACATGCATTATCTGGGTCAAGAGCACTGGGGATTACATAGATTAAGATTGCAGCTACGCATTAGCTTGGGTTGTAAAAGTCAATCCCGTGGAAAATCCAAGGCAAGTAAGGTTGGTTCTTACACTGTTCTCTTACAGGCAGTTTAATCAAACAGTTTGGGTACACAGTAGGATAGCAGTCTTAGTCTTAAGCTACTTCAAGGTATATTGTTAACTCTAGCTGTGAAGTCTAGCAATAGTACCAGTCTCTTAGGATGTAAGAGGCATTTTCAGAATTGCATCGTCACAGATATGTGCAAAGTGGTATATGAAAAAAACAACATGTTATGTTCCCGTCTTTAATTCCTGGATCTTGTGCCTTGTGTAAGTATTTTCTGTGATGGAATACTCATTTTTTTAATTTTTTTCTGGGTAAATAGTGAAAATCATAGATAGGTTTGGGGAGGTGGTTCGAGAACCGGTAATCATCATAAAAGTAACTTGGATCAAATTATTGAAATGTTATAAAGTGATAAAGTCTTCTCATTGTTTGTATGTTTTATAATTGTAAAAATAAAGCTTTGTGCCTTCATAGAGTGTACACAGCTATTATTTATTCCTACCAAACATCCTTTAATTGCTCAAGTATATTCTAAATAAGGTCATGGACGTATTAAAGGTATAATCCTCCTTTATACTACAAAAATATTCAAAGGAAATAAGATTGTTCTCCAAAAATTTTCTTCTTTTCATATTTTAAATTTCTAAAATATAAACAAAACATAACTAATGTCCTCAGGCTTCCTTTTGATAATTAAGCACACATCTGCAGGATCTGCATATTTAGTTAGCAGCTGTGTTAATGATTACACCTGAAGTGTGAATGCTTAGCAAGCAGTGTTTATAAATGGTTAATCTCCTTATTTGCTTTGGACACCGGTGTAAGCTAAGAATATTCTAAAGAATCTTCTAGCCAGGCATGCAGTCTCAGCACTGTGGTTGCAGAGGCAAGAAGGTCAGGAGTTCCAGGCTGGGCTAGTTAGCAAATTCACCCTAGGCTACACAGCAAGTTCATGACCATCCTGGGCACAAAGACCTTCAAAACACAAAAAGAAAAATTTTAAGATTTTTTTTAATCCTGTCCAACTTGCTATTCAAGAACCAAGTATATTTAGAATTGATAAATGTTTGAAATTAATTAGGTTCAGAAAAGGCAACCATCTACCTGTGTTCTGGAAAATGGGGCATTCTCCTTTTGATCACCTACTCAATAAGAGGAAATGCAAATCAGGCCACATTGTGCTGTAATTAGCACAGAGCACTAATGAGCAGGGATAGATACAGAACATCAATAACTAAGGTCACTGTTACATCAAATCCAGTCACTACTGAAACTGTACCAAGTTTAATAAACCAAAATATTCAGAACTTTGTAGTGTTAAGTTTTACATAAAGATTAGAATTTCACATGGAAATAGCTAATTTTTCCATGCGTATCTCCAAAGGTATGTGTCTATGCCACTCTGATCTTAACTCTTCCTTCTATACCCCCTCAGAATTACCAGTTTCTTCCAACAAAAAGTTTTTCTGCTACTGGCAACTAAGGATTGCTAATAATGGGAGAAATAGTCTTCCTCAGAGAAGAGCATACCAATTGGTTATCAATATGATCATCCCTGAAAACATGCATACAAGTAACATTATACAGAATGGGAAGATTATAGTTAGGAATATCTATGTATATACATATATGCATGTAACAGTAATTAATGAAGAAAGAGGCCATGAATTTGAAAGAGAGAGAAAACAAAGGGAGACCGATGTAATTATAATCTCAAAAATAAAAGAAAATTGCTCAAACAATAATTCTTTCTTGAAAGGGTATATCCATGGGGAGAGAGAAACCTTCTCACTCATGTCTTATATTCCTGTCAAGTCTGTTAGAGTATAAACCTAAAGTCCTAATCTCCCCGTTAGTCTGTTGAAAGCTCCCTAAAGATATCCTGTTTCTGTAGATTTCCCCCATCATGATCTTGATGCCCCTATCTCATAGAATCCCTCTTTCCTCTCTTTGACTAGACTCCTGGAGCTCTACAGAGACAACCAAACCAAGCTAGTGGGAACTCATGAACTTTAGACCAACACCTGTGGAGCCTTTATTGGACAGGACTAGGCCCTCTGCATAAGCAAGAAAGTTGAGTAGGTTGGTCTGTTTAAGGGGACCCTGGCAGTAGGATCAGGATCTACCCCTAATGCATGAGCTGGCTTTTTGGAGCCAACTACCTATGGTGGGACGCCTTGTACAGCCTTGATGCAGCAGGGAGGGGCTTGGGCCTGCCTCAACTGAATGTACCAGGCTCTGCTGACTCCCCATGGGAGGCCTTACCTTGGGAGGAAGGGATAGGGGGTAGGTTGAGGGGGAAAGGTGAGGGAGAGCAGGAGGATGGGTGAGAAGGGGATCTGTGATTGGTATGTAAAATGAATAAAAAAAATTCTTAATAAAGAAAAAAGAAAAAGAGGGAAACATTATTTAAAAAAGATATCCTGGTTCTAATTTTTTTCTCAATATTATTCTTCCTAATACATGGGATTTATCATCCTTAAATATTATTTTCTTAAACTCTTCCAAAACCTTCTAGCTTCCAAGTTTTAAAAGTTCACTAATTGATCAGAAGTTGATCTTCAGATTTCCTGGCACAATGTATTTAAAACTTTAAGTCCACTTTACCTCTGTGGGCTTCTTCCCCAGAACCTCAGACAAACCAATTGTGGATCATCCTACAAAATATCTGACTAAGACTCCTCAAAGCTATCAGGATTGTTGAAAGTGAGAAAAGAGAACAGAGAAGTCTACTAGGTAAAAGCTTTTAAAAATCTGAATAAATGATGGATTTATTTAACAATAACTTATCAGTGCTGGTTGATTAGTTATAAAAAACGCATCAGAATAATGTAAGGTGTTATTAATAGGAGAAATTGAGCATGTGGCATGTGGTAAGACTCCTCTGTATCATTGTCTCAATTGCTCTGTAATCTAAAATATTTTTATTGAAAATATATTTTTTTCATTCAATATACTCTGATTATAGTTCCCCTTCCCAGAATTCCCCACCTCACTTCCCATCCAAATCACATCCTTTGTTTCTCTTTCTCATTAGAAAGTAGGCATTTAAAAAATAATAACATAAGCTAAAACAAAAACAAACTGGAATAGGATAAAAACAGACAAGTAAAAGAGCCAAATAAAAAGTTCGAGAAACACCTACAGGTGCAGAGGCCCACACCTTTGCACAAACAGATATCCCATAAAAACACAAAACCAGAAATCATAATACAGACGCAGAAGTTTTAAAGAGGTCTGGTCAAGAGAAATATAATTCTTCGGTTGTATAACTACTTTCCTAATAAAGTCCTGTGGCTTTCTATATAATTTGAAGACATCTTAAAGATACCTTTGGTACTACAATATAAGCGTGTCTGAAATGTCATATGAAGTTCATTGCTTTGTATAATTGATTCATGCTAATAAAGACACAATCTCTTTTGCAGGCCACTCAATGCCAGGATGACATCCAACCCCATTGTTCCCTCTCTGATGCTCTTCTCTCCAGCCTGCTAAAGACCTATGCTCAATGCTCCCCTTGCAACTTCCACACTAGTCTCTGTGGGATGCCTTCTCTTAAATACCTATTTAGTCTTTGTTCTTTAAGATCGCAACAAAGGGTTATTATTAAACCCCAGTATCAAGGCCCCTAGGGAACATATTGTTTGTTAGCACAATTGATCCCATAGTGCCTATTCTGAAGACAGGCGGGGGAAAAAAATGTTACTTTGGATATTTAAAAAATTCTCCAAAAATCTAATATGCATTCTGTTCTAATAATCACCTCCCCCAAGAACAGAGAGAACCCTAAAAATTCTCTGGCATGTCACTCACAGGTTACTGAATATTTGAAAATTTGTTTGGCATTTTGCTCTATAGCATAGAAAATGTAAAAGAAGGAAATTTCCCCAAGGCAATGAGACAATCACTGAGATGTACAATTGTAGGTTAACAGCAGCACAGGTGACACAGTGAAGTGCCACATGAATGGCTAACCTCGTAAGTATTCTCCAGGCAGAAAGGAAATCCAGATGGCATTTGTGTTCTCCACCATGTGCCAGGCACTATTCTAAGAAATGGAAATGGAAATAATAGCATGGCCACAACACAACACATTTGCTGAATAAGTGGATTGATGTGATTGCAAAAACAGGCATAGAAACAAACATAAGCTGATACCCAATGTGTCTCTCACAATAACAGACATACTGTAACAGAAATATTCTATGTCTTTAACTCTCACAGTGCAATATAAACTTTATTGTGACCATGGGTATTGACATCTAGCATCCACTATACTCTACTGACTTTGTTGTGTTAATCAGGTTCATGGGGAAGGTGCTCACTAATAAATTATTCCCTTGGCTAGATTAGCAAGAAGGTTTATCCATAAAAAGAACCAAACTATATACTGGTCCTTTTTTGGAGAGATATACAGTTAATTTTTATTCCTCAATTCTTGCCATTGTAAGTCCAGAATAACCCTTTAGAAGTACCATATGTGCTTTTATGTACACATTATATACACAAATATTTCTGCCTTTTAATTCTGTGAAGAGAGAATATTTTTTATTTCATAAATAAGTTTAAATCAAGATGTTACTTCAGAGGTGGAGAGATGACTCAGAGTGTAAATTGCTGCTAATCTTGACAACCCAACTTCAATCCTCAGGACCCATACTGCACAAAGAGAGAATGGACTCCCCAAGTTGTCCTCTAAATTCCACATGCTCTTTTTTCTCTTTTTAACATTTGTTCATTCATTCAGTTAGTTAGTTGGTAGTTAGTTGTATATTTGTTTTATCTGTGTATTTATATGTGTGAATGGGGGACACCATCAAGCACTAGCCTATTATATGTTTTTTCAGACTTTCCAGACAATCAGAAGTAATTGAAAGTGCCTCCCTGATAACTGAGCCAAACTTGTCTAGTGCCAACTGCCACATTGGTCTCTTCAATAATTCTGCCAGTCAGTCAGATGACTCAGTGGAAATAAAGTAAAACTTGCTGCTTCCTGACCTCCCTCTGTGTCTCACAGGTTTCTTCTCATTTTTGGTGTTGACAGGGAGGGGGAGCTGGTGGTGGTATCTTCATGGCCCATGTAGACACTATTTTCACACTTTAGTTCACTAAGACAGAATTGTTCTTTGACATACTGAACAAAATACCCATGCTCCTAAGACCATCCCTCATCCAACTGTGAAACAGACTTCACCTCCACTCACAAAGACATTGCTCCAGTAACCAACACCTTTCACCCCTGAATCATAATCTCTCATTTCTGTAACAAGTGGCCCCTTGTCCTTGTATGTAAATAAGGTATTCCATTTTAGAGAGTGGGGAGAGAACTTAGTGGTACAGTGCTTACCATGTAAACATAAGATCGGGGTTCAGATCCTCAGAACTCAGGGGGCCCTGCAGAACTACCACAAATTCCAGCCTTGGATGACAGAAACAAAGGATCCCCAGAACAAGGTAGTCACTAGTCATATGGACAAGCTCTGGTTTTAAATGAGAGAACTTGCCTCAATGAATAGGGTAAAAACGCAGTATAATATGATTGAACCTCAGACCTTCACATGCATGCACACAGGTATATATGTGCATACATACACATGTGCCCACATGTATGCAAACATGGCACATATACATCTCACACACACAGGAAATTGGGAAAAATTAATACCAATAATCTGGAGTTTGAGGCATGAGAATTAAGACTTCAAGGCCAGTTCTAGGCTATATAGCAAAGCAAAGGGTGAGGGGCTGGAAAACAATTCAACTCAGGAAATCAGTGCTGGAATTTTGAATAAAAAATAGCCAATTGTTAAATTATCCTTTTTTCTGTCAAAAGAATGATGACCAACCTTGGATTTGTGTCAGTGATGCAAAGGTGGGTTAATATTAGTAAATCTTTGCGTACCTACGCTATCAACACATTTGGAAAAGGGGGAAGCTATATATTTGTTGACTATAACAAATTTATTTATCAGGTTTGATAACTCACTAGGTACAAAGTTTTAATAAAACTGGCATTAACAGTAACTCTTCACAAAATATGAATGAATTCATCTTGAACTGTCATGTTAACCCAAATCTTGGCTCTTTTCCACCCCACCTCTAGGTTAGGAAGTAAATCAGTTTGGCAGTGGTTTGTTGCAAACAGTGAAAAAGAGTGAATGCTCAGATCCCTAAGAACTTCTAATAATGAGTCAAATGAATAGCAAAACATGCCTCAGGTTGAGGAGTCCAGAAGTGAGGAAAAACATTCAAGTGTGATAGCTTTTTCCTAACGACGTCTCACAAGTCCAGCATCTATCAGGGAATCTCTAAGAGGTTTCTTTGAACTCCACTGAAGAATCCCTCAAGCAATAAGAAGAAAAGTAAAAAGAAACTCTCTGTGTACTTTTCATCTGACACACTGTCTTGCACATGATCTGTCTCTGATTCTATTGTTGCATCTTTCTCCAAGGACTCTGTTCCAAATAATAGCTGTTTGAATTGTTTTCGCCTAAACTTCATTTTATTATATTGCTAATTAGTGACTTTTTAAAACCAGGGATCCCGAGGGCCTTTTGTTTGTTTAATCAGATGATCCCTAAACTCCCATGGAAGACCAACAGATAAAATTTATACCTTAACCTGTTAGTATGAAATTTACAGGGAAAGCTATTTTCCTGTGTAAAGATCAAAGACATTGATTTTGCCCAAACCAAAGTGGGTTTCTCACCATCATCAAGGGCTTAAATTCTTTCAACGCTACAGAAATAAATGAGCATTTTTCCAGAAACAAAGTCAGAAAACATCCTTTACTCAGTGACTTTTAAGATTTATTGAAAGCAAAGGACATCTGAAGAAGACCTGGAAAACTGTAGGAACCTGAGAGCTCGCTACCTATTCACTGACTTGTTAGTGAGTGATACATTGCTAGTGAGTGAATTTCCTGGGTGCATTAAAAGCACTGTGGTAATGTTGCAGCTAACAAATGCCTGCTCTGCGGAAGCCATGAACAGAGATCTGAACAGTGAGTGTGGTTTGCTTAGACATGTTCATTGTTTATCATCCAGAACCCACGTAATTCAAAGTTGTGGAACAAAAATAGTTGACTTGTTTCAGAACCCAGGTCCTAAAATAATGGCTAACAATATTTCTTGACAGGAGTAGCTCTCTATGTATCAGTAAGATGTCACTCTATTCTCTAACAAGTGAAATATGGGTTTTAATAAGACTTTGGAAAGATGCTTTTGGGGGATTTCAAAGGTAAGATAGCACATTTTTAGGAAGATAATATAGTTTCTCATGCATGAAATCTTAGGAAAGATCCCATTCTCTCAATATAGCAAAAATATCTCCCTAATGTTTACTTCTTGTTATACAACATGAATACCTACCACCAAAATAATTCCCTCTATTTCATAATCAGTACCACAAGCCATACCTGAGAGAATAAAATGTTCTGTTAGTAAGATAACACAATAAATCAATGAACTATGTGTGACTAGAACACTAAGGAGTGTTTATTTTTTAAAAGACAGAAATTATAATATTGTGGATGCACTAGACTTATGCCAAGCTGAGGCTTTCGAGGAACAATATGTAGGTTCTTGTGCTGAGATCAGAAGACAAGGTAACCAGCATGCTTCTCAACTTCAGCATTTGGTCTAGTGTGGTGATTTCCTGAGCAGTCCACAGTACCTAGGAAGGAAGCAGCTTATATTCCAACCACTTACTACACTTGAGTCAGATTCTTTTCTATAATTCCAGGGTCAGAGGGCTCTGTAGTATGACCTGATCTCATGTTGGCATAGGCACTATTTTCCCTCTCTGCAAAAAAAGGGGAGGGTATATATTTCCTTAATTTCAGGAAGAAATACATCTCAATATCACTGTGAAAGTACCCTGAAACACATGTGATAAACCATTCATATTCCAAAATAATTGAGGAGCCCTGGCATATTCCTGTTCTATCCTAGGAACAAAAGAAATAGGAAAGATTTCAGTTGTTCAGTTGTTATTATTATTATTATTATTATTACTATTATTATTATTATTATTATTATAACTGCCATCACTGTACAATGATCCTTAGCTCAAAAATAAGAAACCCTAAACAGTCATTCATTTATTCCTTAATGGCTACTTGATAAACATCCCAACATCCCAACTAAGGCGATGTCAATCACTTTATCAAAAAATAAACAGGAAAAGTCAATCAATCAATAAAACAGTTGTGTAGGCAGTGTTTTATAAAGGTCTTGTGTTGAGTTTCTGTAGCCAACTACTTGGCTTCACTTCCTGCTTTACTACAAACAATGATATAAAGCAGTATGTCTGGACCCAGATTTCCTCATCTTTAAAACAATGATTAGCTGGTGTTGAAAATTAAATGACATAATCTAACGGCATCTGACCTTCAGTAGCCATCTTCTCAAGGTAGCAGTCATTACTATTCCTTGGAGAGATTTATAGAGTTTGTTGAGTATAGCAAACAAATATTCCATGGTCTCCCACAGAAACCTGTTCTTATTATATTAAATGCCTCAATATTCCTAGGATAGGTGGCATAAGTGCAGTTATTAGTCTTTAAAATATTAATTGAACTTGTTCCTAGATCTCCTATAATTCTTCTTAATAGGTAAGTAGAAACCAAAAAAAAAAGTTAAGAAAAACGTTCCTACATTTTTCCTAGTGTAGGCTATTCCATGTAAAGGACCTGGGAACACTCAGAGAAGATTCAAGAACCATGTTTCAAGTGGGTTCGGGTACACTCCTTCAGAGAAAAAAGATGGAAGAGATGAACAAAGCTGGGTTCCTCACTTCTAGGCCACCTCTTCTGCCACTTCACTCTTAAACTCAAATAACATTATTTATTTTTATTTTTAATTGTATTACAAGTGTTATGAGTGTTATTCCTGCGTGTATGTATATCTAGTGCCCACGAAAGCTAGAAGAAAGTATTGGATCCCCTGGATCTAGATCTGGAGTTAGAGACAGTTGGAAGCTTGTGAGTACTGAGAATCAAACCTGGGTCTTCTGGAAGAGCATCCATTGCTCTTAACTGCTGAGCCATCTCTCTAGCCCTTCAAATTATCTAGCCCTTTAAAATTATTAATTTTATTATTCTTACATAGAGATAAAATTTTCTTCTTAATTATAGATATAATAATATAATACAATTTAGAGGGATTGTGACTAAAATGATTATCTTTCTGACTCCTAAAAGTTATCTCAATATACTGAGAATAATTAAAATTAAAATTTTAAGTCTTAAATGTCAAGGGACTGATAATACAACTTCTTTGTACTTTGCATGTAATCAATCAACTTTGAAGGGCAAATGGTCTGGTCTCATTCCCTCAAGCATGTCCTAGGTGTCTGTTGTGCTCAAGGGAATAATCTTTCCTGGATTCTCAATTGTTTATAAAACAGTCATGATCTATATTCTCACAGGCTTCACTATAGAGGATGAAAAGAAAAGGTAAATGGGTATATACCTAAAATTATAGTAAGTATCCTAGCATAAACAAACAGAGCAGTGTTTCTATAACAGTGTAAGTAACTAGAACACAGATGGTTCTCCAGGAGGATATTTTGACAAGGTCTTACTTAAACTGAAACCTTCAAAGTAAGATTTATTCATGATAGAATACAAGCAGAGCATTTTGGGGAGAAAGGGGAAAGAATCTGTAAAGATCCTTCAGTGAAGAGAATCTTAATGTCTTCAAAGAACTGAAGACTAACATAGCTAGACAAACAAAAGATGAACTGCAAGCTTTACACAGTAACGTGATCATGAAGGACCTGTAAACCAAGGAGAGATGCTTGAATTCCATTCCATGGGAAAGAGAATTCCACTGAGTAGAAGAATGGATCTCACGATGGGTGTGTATGAGTATGAAAATGTGTGAATATGTGTGTTTGTGAACATAAGTGTTGAACGTATGTGTGTATATGAGTGCAAGTACATGTTTGAGAATGTGTGAGTGTGTGTGTGTGTCTGTGTGTGTGTGTGTGTGTGTGTGTGTGTGTGTGTGTGTGTGAGAGAGAGAGAGAGAGAGAGAGAGAGAGAGAGAGAGAGAGAGAGAGAAGGTCTCACAGAGCAGCCCAGACCAACTTTGAACTTGATTCTTCTGCTTCATCCTCCCAAAGACTATATAAAGGGCATGTATAACCAACCATTCTGGGCTCATATATTGTTTTAAAAGAATACTCTAGAGCTGTCTTTAGCTTAGAATGGCAAGCTGTGTCCTTTAGAAAGGGAAGAACACATAAGGTAATTAGTAGACAACGTGGTTGTAACAGGAATTGAGGAACAGAGGTTGAAAGCACAATTTTAACTTCACCACCCTAATGTGAAACCAGGATTATGACCACACCGAGAGCTGTTAGTTTCATGACATTACGAACAATGCATACTAAAGATAGTGCTTTTCTATTCATTAACCCTGGAAATTTCCAGGCAGCTGTTAACCAAAGAACGTCCCAGCTCTTTAATCTAATATTTAAAAAATAAAATATTACATCAGTACAGTAGTGAGAAACTATAAGAGCTGTCTGGCTGGTTCTCAGTGAAATTATCAACAGTATTAGTCCAAGTAGCATTAACTGCTAGTTATCTAAATCACATTAACTTCTAGTTACCACAATAACACTTTATTAACAAGTAATAAGAGAGGGGAGGTGGAGGGGGGAACAAGAGGAGTGGAAGGAGGGGAAGCTATGTTCAGGGTATACCGCTTGAAAGAAGAATAAATCATTTTTTAATTACATCTTGCCTTCAGCTAATGTTTGTGTTTCCTCAATGCTCCATCATGCTGGCAGTCCTTATCCTCAACCTAATTTCTCTTATTTTTACAAACAGACCAGGCCACAGTCAAGAATCAGTGATGAAAAATTATACGGCAATAACTACATTCATCCTGGTAGGACTAACTGACGATGCAAATCTTCAAATTCTGCTTTTCATCTTTTTGCTCTTAACCTATTTATTGAGTGTGGTTGGGAACCTGACCATCATCACTCTCACACTGGTGGATTGCCACCTTAAAACACCCATGTACTTTTTCCTCCGAAATTTCTCCATTTTGGAAGTCTCATTCACAACTGTCTGCATTCCCAGATTCCTCTACACAATGGCATCTGGGGACAATACTGTCACCTATAATGCATGTGCCACTCAACTATTTTTTGTTGTTGTCTTGGGTGTGACTGAGTTTTTCCTGCTGACAGCCATGTCCTATGACCGCTATGTGGCCATCTGCAAACCTCTGCATTACACCACCATCATGAACAGCAGGGTCTGCATCAAGTTCCTCATTGGCTGTTATTTAATCGCTCTAATCATTGTTATCCCACCTTTTGGCATGGGCTTTGAGCTTGAGTTCTGCAACTCCAATGTCATAGACCACTTTGGTTGTGACGCTGCTCCCATCCTGAAGATTACCTGCTCCGACACAGAGTTACTAGAGCGGTTTGTCTTGATCTTGGCTGTGCTGACACTCCTGTTCACGTTAATGTGTGTAGTGATGTCTTACACATACATCATTAGGACAATCCTCAGATTCCCATCTGCCCAGCAAAGGAAAAAGGCTTTCTCTACTTGTTCTTCTCATATAATTGTGGTTTCCATCACTTACGGCAGCTGCATTTTCATCTATATTAAACCATCTGCAAAAGAAGGGGTAGCTGTAAACAAGGTTGTGTCAGTGCTCACGACTTCAGTTGCTCCAGTCATGAATCCCTTCATCTACACTCTGAGGAATAAGCAAGTGGTTCAAGCTTTCAAAGACATGATCAAGAGGATTGCCTCTATCACAAAAAGCTGAAGTACCCCTGTGACGGTTAATATTGCTAACGTGACAGGATCTAGAATGGCCTAGGATCTGGCATGCCTGTGAGGGATTATAGAATAGGTTAATGATGGTGGGAAGACCCGCTTTAACTGTGAGCAGCCCTATTCCCTGAGCTGGGTTCCTGGACTGAATACAACAGAGAAAGAGAGCTGAGCCCAAGCCTCCGTCACGCCTTGCTTTCTGACAGAGGGTACACTACGACCAGCTGCCTCAAGCTCCTGCCACCACCAATGTCATAATGGACCATACTCTCAAAATGTGAGCAAAAATCAACCCTTCTTTCTTTAGTTTCTTTTGTCAGATATGTTGTCACAGAAATGAGAAGAAATAACTGATGTGGAGATTTTTAGAGCCATTGCTGTGATTAACTCAACTATTTTGTTGTTAGGCCATTCAGGACAAATGGGCTAGAAAAGATTTCAAATGCTGTAAGTAGAGCATGGTGAGACATTCTGGTTGTAGTGTGAAAGATCAGAAGGCTAAGAGAAATATGGACAGTGGAGGCTCAGCTCATTAGGTTTTAGAAGGGAATTAAGAACTCTATTAAGGACTTAGCAAGGGGCTGTTCATATGATACACTGGCAAAGAATCTGACTGCATTCTGCCCATGTGCCAGGAAACAATAGGGTTGAATTTAAAGATAATAGACTAATTTGGTTGGTGGAAGATATTTCAAGACAAGATAGCACTCAGGCTGTATTATTGCTTGCTGAATTTATCCAAATCTAAAGGTGATAAAGAACAAATAGTTAGATTTTATTTAAGTCTTTTAGTTGCCCACCGGAATCAGATAGTAAGACCTTACTTCTGAAGACATTACACACTTTGGATGCATGATACAGAGAAATAAATCTGGATGCATAATCCATGCTGCAAAGCTTTCACCATGTTGGAAGGTACTTTGCAGGCCACTGGGGAGGAAAAAATCATCAATCTGTTAACTTGCATGATACAAGGTCAACCTGCCAGACAAGATGTGGCTGTAGTGAAATAGTGCTATAATTGTTATTGGGGCAAACAACTGATTTCTGATTGGATTTAAGGCACATTCTGAAGGAGGGAGTTCATGCCTGGTACTATGGGCCTAGTCGCAGGTCCATGGCTACAGAGGTCATCAGCCCTAGGGAGGAACCTACTACTTCTATTTTGCTAAATGGACATGTTGCCAATCTGTCTTGTAAATATTTATAATTATACCAGTGTACTAGTATCATCTTCAGCCTTGGTCAGAGATTATTTTTTTTTTTTTTGGTGACTAGCAGTCAATGTGGAGACTCAAGAGCTGGTCAAGGTCCTGAGACTAGGTGACTGTTTGGTGCTCAGCCTTCAATGGAATATCCGTATCACCTTTTCCAATGCCCGTAGATCAGCAGTTAGGAAGAATGTAAGAGCCAAATGACAGGGGTAAGGGCATGAAATGCTTTTAGGCACAACATGGCCCTGCACTTAGAAATTTACAGAAGCTTCAGTTACCAGCACAGGACCTATACAGAGCAGAACCCATCACCATTCAGTTATGGATGGGAGAAGGGCTCATGGGCCAAGTTCCTCCTCCGTGATCGATTAGCCGTTGATGGCTGTGAGGGGAGAGTAAGCCATCTTCAGTAGTGTAGACAGTAATGAATATAGCCATGATCTGGTGGGTAGCTCCACACCCAGGCCCATGTAAGTGGCCCTGGTGAAACTCAGTGAGTCACAAGACAAAGACACATGCTACTGGGAAGGAGACATGTTCAGAGAAGGGGGTTAAATAGGACAGGTGGGGTGGTGAGTGGGACTGGATTGCTTTATACACAAGTGTGGAACTGTCAAAGAATAAATTAACAGTTTGGGTGAGGAAAAAAGCACAAGGTGCTGAAAGTATAATAACTGAAGAAAAAGAGGCTATCAAGTGGAAAGGTAGAGGGCCATGGGAAGGACTTGAAGGGGTAGCTGGGAGGGACTGGAGGAGGGAGTGTGATGTAATTCTATCTCAACTAAAAGCATATTAAAAGTAAAATATTTGTTTAAAAAGAGGCTCTCTAACAATTAGAGAGAAACTTTCTCCAGAAACACTAGGAAAGAGCCCCTTAAAATAAAACCTTACCCATCAAAGTTTTCAATTCGTGAAAATACAATTTATTTGAAAAGAGGGCCTTAACTGAGGAGTTCCCTGCTTGAAAACAATCACCTCAGGAAGTTTTGTGCTACAGTAAGTGTGGAAGGTACAGAGGTCTGTGCTCCAAGGGACCAGGCTCCATCTGGAGCGGGCAGCATAATCTGACACTGGTTTTGCAAGTACAAAAGACGTAAAACTGAGGGGCTCGTAGCATCTTGTCTCATGGTTCCAGAAAGCCGCAAAGGTTAGACAGTGTAAAGCAGGGTTGGAGTCTGTGTAAGGAGGCCATGGAAAGCCATTTCACAGAATCATGAAAGTAAAACCTAATTTTCAATGGAGACCTCAAAATGCTGGAGATTCCAAGACCATGGGACATCTACCACAGAAAGCTACCAACATGCAGTAGAACAGGCCTAAAAAAAAAGGCTGTGTGTGCTTTAGGAGACAGAACAGGAGATACAGGAATGTCTAAACCTTCTGGAGCTCAGATGACCATTACAAGTCCCAGAAGTCCAACCCGGATCTGAACTATTTGGTGTTTGCCCTGACGGATTTAACTCTTGCCTGATCTTTCCTTGCTATGCCCCATTTCTCACTTTGGAATGAGAATGTTTATTCTGTGCCATTGTATATTGTAACTATAAGACTTGTTTTTATTTTATAGGGGCTTACAGTTAAGATATTGCCTTGAGTATCAAAATAGACTTGGACTTTCTACTTTTAAACAGTGACAGAACTATTAAAGAACACGAGGAATTTTGAAATTGGAGTGAAGGCATTTTTCATTATGAATTGGGCATGACCCTATGGAGGAAAGGAGGGGAAGATTGTGACTTAAAAGTGAAATGTTAGTGTTTCAAGTTGACAAGGGGTGGTTGTGATTTTGTGGATATTGTCAATTTCACATCATATAGAATTTCCCAGGAGACAAGTTTCTGGGCATGCCTGTGAGGGGGTTATATATTAGGCTAATAGTGGTGGGAAGACCCATCTTAACTATGAGCAGCACTATTCCCTGGGCTGAAGTCCTAGGCTAAATAAAAATGAAAAAGCATTCTAAACACAAGTATTCATTACTCTTTGCTTCTTGACTGCAAATGCAATGTGACTAGTTGTCAGAAGCTCCTGATACCATGTACTCCCTGCCATGATGGGCTGTACTCTCAAACTGTAAGCCAAAATAAACCCTTCCTTCCATAACTCTCTTTTATTGTTTCATAATTTCATACATGCAAATAATGTGTTTTGATCAAATCTGTGCCCAAACCCTGCCTTCCAAATCTCTCCCTATCTCCCCCACCACCACTTTGCCCTTCCGGCTTCATATGCTCTCTTTTTTAAACACACTGAATACATTTAGTGCTACCTTTATGGGCAAGGGTATGGGACCATCTCCTGGAGCATGGGTAGCCTCTGAGGGCTCATCTCTGAAGAAAATGAACTTTTCCTACCCCTGTAGCAATCAGTTGCCAATAGCTCCTCAGTCAGGGGTGGGACTTCATGAGCCCTTCTCCATCCAAGGTAAAATTTGGGATGGCTTGATCTTGTGCAGGTCTTGTGTACTCAGTCACAGCTGCTCTGGGTTCTTATATGCAACCTCATCACCACATCTGGCAAATGCTGTTTTGCTGCTGGTATGTACTCCTTCTGGGTCTTACAGTCTTTCTGCTCTGCCCCTTTTGTGGTGATCCCTGAGCCTTGCGGGGAGGTGGTATGATATAGATGTCTCATTTATAGCTGAACAGTCTACAGTCTTATTCTCTGGCCAATGAGTTATAGGTCTCTGTGCTAATAGCCATCCACTGCCCAAAGAAGCTTCTCTAGTGAGAGCTGAGAGATGTACAATTAGTATGGGTATAAAGATAAGAACTTAAAGTACAGATTATTATGTTTGTTTAGCAGGTAATAGTATCAGATACACACACACACACACACACACACACACACACACACACACACACACCTACCTATGGCCTATGACCTAACCAGCCAAAGGTTTTTGGCCCCATTAATGGCACCAGGCATGAGTTAAGTTCAGTCTTGTAGAATAGGCCTGAAATCTAATCAAAAAGTGTTTCTTTACTCTCATAACATCTGTACCACTATTGCGCCAATGGGAATATCTTGCCAAAACAAGCATTATTGTAGTTCACAGTGCTCAGAGATGGATAAGACAATTGATGGATTTTCTTCCATGGTAACATGCATAGAACCATTCAACACCATGAGAGCTAACCAATAGAGGTGAAGCGTCCAAGTCAGTACCTGCTTGATGTCCCCATGTCCTATTATTTAAGTACAAGGTATCTTCAACAATAGGGTTTTACCATCAAGTTTTAGAAAGTAATCAAGGGCAATGGCAACAGCCTGTAATGCTTCAGGGATTCTGTGGGAACCCACTGACTCAGAAGATGTGACCAGACCTGGCACTAGGCTTTTTATTTGAGTTATTGTCCACCTTACAGGGTAACTCCAATTAAACACCTTCATATATATATAAATATATATATATATATATTTAGAAGCTTTTGTAATAGTAAGTTTTTATATGGTATTTTCAAGAGTCTTTAGTGTTAATTAGTTATCCTGCTCTGTGGTGATATACTGTGTACCCTATTAAAATTTGCCTGAAGATCAGAGGACAGAACAAGCCACTAGATTAAATATAGAAGCCAGACAGTGGTGGCACATACCTTTAATCTTAGCACTCGAGAAGCAGAGATCCGCCTGGATCTCTGTGAGTTCAAAGCCACCCTGGACTACATGAGATTGATTCAGTCTAGGAGACAAATAGAGCCAGGCAGTGGTGGCACGTACCTTTAATCCCAGTACTTGAGAAGCACACATGCCTTTAATGACTTGGTGAAGAAAGGTATATAAGGCGTGAGGAGACAGGAACTAGAAGCCTTTTCGGCTGAGGAAGCTCATTCAGCTAGAGGCCTATCAGCTGAGGCTTTTCAGGCTAAGGAGTCCTAGAGGTAAGACATGGCAGTGGCTTGTTCCTTTGTCTCTCTGATCTTCAGGCAAATTTTATTAGGGTACACAATATGTCACCACGCCACTCCATACACCTTCCTGTTGAAATCTGAGCTGAAGTGGGGACTCAGGATGTTGGAAGTTGGAACATCATGGAGCATTCACTGAGGAAAGCTGCAAGCATGTAGTGGAACAGACCTGAGAGAAAGAAAGATTATATATGTCCTTCTGGTCGTAAGATGCTAGAAAGATGCAAGAGTGATAGGTAGTAGCTCTCCCATGCCCCACCCTATTAAACTCTTCCTGTTCCATTATTTCCTTCTTTCCTATGCATAGCTTCTTCATTTTATACCCACTCCCTTGAAATCTCTCCCCAAGGTCCCTTACTGGTTTCCTGTTTTCTGTGGGTACTTCAATTTAAACACACATATCTAAAGATTCAAATCTTTCATCTATGTAGGAGAGAGAACATACAGAGAACATATTTCCAGCCCCATTATTTTCTATCTAAAGCCCACTATAAATCCATCCTTTTTGCTTAGTTTAATCATAGAAATAAATATACAGCTTAAATAATATATCTGCTATTACTCATGGGATCAAAATATGTAGACACCATGAGGTCATTATGATATTGATGCTCATGTAGTCCTCATACACTGGATTCTACATCTTGATTTGGATCTCAAATGTTCCAAGAACATTATCAATGATTATTTATATCTGCAGAAATGATCCTGTGAGGATTCTATATAATGAAACATTATTCTATATCTCCCACTTCTCAGGAATGTTTAAATATAGACTGAAATTTTCCTCTAATTCTATTTGCTTTAAAATTTGTACAATCTTTTTGTAAAAGTGATAAGATCCCATATTTCTTTTTTTAATAATTTATTCAACTTTATTTTATATACATTAGTGTGAATGTGTCAGATCCCCTGGAACTAGAGTTACAGACAATTGTGAGCCACCATGTGGGTGCTGGGAATTGAACTCAGGTCCACTGGAAGAGCAGTCAGTGCTCTTAACTACTGAATCATCTCTCCAGGCCCAAGACTTCGTATTTTTATCATCTGTGTATCTATCTATGTCTTTGTGTATCTGTTGCCTCTTTTGGAATGTCGAAAATTTGTGTGGTTGATAAAATACGAATGGCAATTTATATTTGCATCATATTTCTTTTATCCAAATTACCCACTGAAATGATCTTGTAACCACTTCCTGAATATTTATAAATATTTCTAAACATTTATTCTGAAAAACTCATTATCATTCACAAGACTCATCATCAAATAAGCAATCCCAATATTAGCACTGTTTCACCTTCTTACCTTTGCCTCTTTGCTGTCTCTCTCATTGCCCATAGTTTTCAGAAAGCTTAGGCTATATTCTGGCTTTTACTAACACCAACTCAGAAAAATCTTTTTGTTATCTGTTCTCACCTGGATTTCAGATACTAAACTTCTAAACAAGGTGAAATAAGAGAGTAAAGGAAATTCCTAACCCCAAAACTAGGGCCATGAAACACACCCAAGGCTTCAAGAAACCTGCTGCCCGTGGAATTCTGGAAAGCAGTCAAGACCCAGTGTGTGCCCTGGATCCTGGAGAAGGCACAAACGAGCAGTCTGACTTAACTCTCTCACAACAGATTCAAAGAAATAGTTTATACAGAAAGGCAGCTTCTGTGTCTAGCAAAGCCATGCCCTCCACCCCCACCACCCTACTCTCAATTATTTAAAAAAATGCAAAAATGCACCCTCAGATACCAAGCTACAGGCCTTGGGGACACCAATCTCTCAGACCAATAAAAGTTTTCCATCCTCTCATTTTCCTCCACTAACTCATTTCTTACAGAGAGCTCCAGAAAATGGGCAAGACATTCCAACAATATTTGAGGAGTTATCCTAAGCTGATTTGTAAGACCAAGCAATTGGGCCATATGGGTAGAGACATAACATTCTAAGCTACCCAAAACATTAGGGAAAATCCAGTTTAGCCAGCCTATCATCTGGTTAAGAGCTCATCCCTCAGGAAGGCAGATCCACCCAAAGTCATGCTAAAGAGTTGAGTGGAATAATTATTGTGGGGCGTTGACCCAACCACCCCCACAGTTCCCCAGAGTTTTCTTGAGTGCGAGCAGCAGGAAATATTAGATAGAAGGATTTATTGCGGAGAATATCGCGGAGATAAACAGATAGAAAATAAAGGATAGCCTCGAGAGGGCCTGGAACCTATTCCAACGGGCCCCGACTGTCCCTGCCCCAGGGTTTTTATAGAGACGCCAAGGGGTGGAGCAAAAGACCTCCTCCCCCAGCACAGCCAAGTGCAGACCATCTCAGACACCTGCACTCAGGCCCGTGGTCCTAATCATCCTCTATGAGGACCTGCTGGGTAAAGCCACGAGGAACCCGAGAACGGGCTCCCACAAATTATCCCTTTAATGAAATAACTTTTCCTCTATGCAGTAACAGTGGAGCTGCTGTGAGTTTCTGCTGGATCTGCCCTTATTTCTGAATCCTGACTCAGAAAAGCATAACTTTTCCTTTTTCTTTTCTATTTTTTCCTGATTCAGATGTAAGTTCTCCCTAACTTTGTGCTTCCTCACTCTTTCCCTGAATATCCCTCCCTAATGCAGCTGATTATCTGCCATGCGGCTGCCCAGTTGGCATGCCTAATTCACAAAAACATGGCTTTCTCTCTTCGTTTTTTCCATATCCCTTTTATGGGCAGCTGCCAAGGTTTACATTTTGCCTGACCTGAAATTTTTCTTTCAAACTCTAATAAAATTGACTTCAAGGTTTTTTTTCAGAAAGAAAAAAGGAAGGAAGCAAGGATGGAGGGAGGGAGGGAGGGGAGGGAGGGAGAGAGGGAGGGAGGAAGGGAGGGAGAAAGGAAGGAAGGAAGGGAAGGGGAAAAAAGATTGGTCCATAATGAATATGAAGTCATGGTATTCCTGGTGTCAGAATTAAAGAATTAAGAACTTGGTTTCAACTCTTGTTTAGGAAAATAGATGTTTTTTGTGGGGAAGGCAGGGGGCTGTGCCTGATAGGTTCTTAAATAATGACCATGTGGCTTGCGGACATGTTGGCTGGTAACTGACCTCATCAAGATGGAAGCAGCCATATAACTTGATGAAAACAACCATCTTTGCTAATGTTATAAAGAAAGCAAATGCCATGTGACTCCACCACCGCCTTGGTTAATGTGACCACACGGCATAAGCAACTGTGGCAGCTCCCTTAAAACTCCCAGTCCTACTGAACCTTCTGCCTGTCTTTGTATCTCTTTTTTATTCGATTAAAGAAGCAAAGGCCTCCAAGATTGTTTATCATTTTATTTTCCTTAGACTAAGGAGGCAACAGCAGGCCTCCAAGATGGTTTATTTTATTTTATTTTCCTTGGTCTAAGAAGGCCTCCAAGATACTTTGGAAAAGGGTGGATTTTTATTTGTATCATGATTTTTGTACAGAAAGTGAAAAAACAACCAATGAGAATAAAACTGTGAACAAAGTTTATGGAAAATAGGACTGAGGAGCAACATATGTTTGATGATTAAGGTCTATAAATTCCTACGATTATAAAAATCTATTCAGGCTAACAGAAACTGACTTAAAGATGTATGTCTAACCATTTACATCTTTGCTAATTTGGTTTAACTTTAGCCATTTGGAGAACCTGAATCATATAAAAAAAAAAACCTGTGGTATTTCATAAAAGTGCACTATGAAAGCATCAGGGACAGAAAATATAATACGTATACACAGTGAAATTTTTTCAAGCTGTAAAGAAAAATGAAAGCGTGACATTTGTTGGAAAGTTAATGCAATAAAGTCATTGTGTTAGGCAAAATAAGACAGACTCAGAAAAACAAATAGCACATTTTCTGTCATATGCAAAATATAGACTTTTACTGTGCTTACATACGTATGTGTGTGTGTGTGTGTGTGTGTGTGTGTGTGTGTGTGTGTGTAGGTCATGAAAGCTGAAATGGGAACATGTCAGAAGAGGAAGCAATCTTAAGGAAGATAGGTGGGTGGGGAAGAAAATGTAAAGGAACTTATGGGACATAGAAGAAGGGAAAATTGTTTATGGGGAAGAATGATATTAGGAGGAAGGGGCAGGAAGGAAGGAAAAGACATGAGAAGAAGATGAATAAGAAAAAAGTATAATGACAAATATGTATGGAAATTCCATAATAAAAAACATCACTCTGCATGCTAAAAAAAATCCACTAGAATCAAATGGCATAATTTTTAAAAGAAAAAAGACAAAATTGATTACTGTGTTACATTTTGCTTGACCACATTCTCTCTCTTGATCTCACTGTTCTTCTAAGAATTGAATGACACTGTGTGTGGGAAGGCATTTATATAGTGGATATTTTGCTCTGTGCAAATCTGGTGTTTATTAACAAATAATCAAATAAACTAGATAAATTCATTGTTGGCAAGTTGTCCTTAGGTGGCTATATTGTATACACACATCTCAAGACCCTGTCTATCTTAAACTGGAGATTTGCAAGTATTTTCTTAGTAGTGGCTCAAGAGCCAGTGTGCATCTCTACCCTTACTTTATTTTGAGTGATACTTTTGTCTGTTTTATGTTCCTGCACGTTCCCTCAAAAAAAAATTAAAACTGCTGTTTACTGCCTTTAGCCAAGAGTCTACATGTGGCTAATGAAAAACAGGCTACTGGTGTTTAGAAAATATGGCTTTTTAAGACCTTCATGACCTTAAAATCTTCTGCCTGATCTGCTTCTCCACAGCCAGGACCAGCTGTGACAACACACTGGGAAATTAAAATCTAATGACTCCATACTTTTCCTCTTCTCCACAACCGTTGCCCTCTTGCTTCCTTCAGCAACCCAACAGCCAACCTTCAATCTAGACTCTCTGGACTTTCTCCCCTCAATTATGTGTGTAAAAGCTTTTTCCCAATGTTGTCAACAAAGAACATTCGTTAGTCTCTTCCAAATCACAATCCCCAGGGCTGCTCGAACTTCTTCACTCAATTGATCCCCAGTGCATGTTACCAGTTCAGCAAATATAGGCTGTACCTTTCAAGCAAAGCATCATCTGGGGCTAAGAGTGGGTTCATAGTCTACCTTCTGAGGTCATCAGCTCCATGTACTCCAGACTAGGAAAATTCAGGACTGCTTTTCTCTAAAGTCCTTCTAATTATTGACCCTGTTTTTAAAAGATAGGATGTGCAGACACTTGGTTTCTGCTTCAGTCTAAATGAGTTGGAGAACAGAGATCTTCAGGTCCCTACTATACTGAGAAGAGATTGGAAGGCAGACGGCTACTTCTTATGAAGAGGAGCCTTAGAAGGTCCAGGTTTCTGTAACATGGACAGAGTGATGGTAGCAAATGGAGAAGATGCAATACAACTTATATCATTTTCTAATTATGTAGCTTGTAAGTTTTATCTACCTTTAGATAAAATTCCGACTGTAATCTTTTATATAGTCAGGTAAGAAAATGTGTTTCATATTCATACCTTCAGTGACATTGCTTTTGAAATAGATGCAGGTGTGAATGCTCAGACTTTTCCTCAAGATTCCAGGTTGGTAACTAAAAGAGCAAGAGTATTCACTGTGTATGTTTTTATTTATTGTGTGTGCATGTGTGGATGTTTTCCCTGTAGGCATGTCTGTGTACCACTCATGTGCCTGGTGGTTCTGGAGGAAAGGGCATCAGATACCCTGGAACTGAGGGTACAGATGGTTGTGAGCATCTGTGTGGGTGCTGGCAATCAAATCTAGATCCTCTTGGAAAAGCAGCCAGTGCTTTTAACCTCTGAGCCATCTCTCCAACCCCACGTGTAACTTTTCTTGACCCTTTATTTCAACTATGGATTGCAATCCACTCAGAGGCCATGATATCAATTTAGTGGGTTGCAAGCAACATTTGGGGAAAAAAAGTAAAGTACAAAAAAATAAAGTTGAAAATATATAACATGTACAGCAAAAGTGTCCTGTAAAACCTTAAGTTTTATTTGCATTTATATACAGAATGTAAAAATAATCCTGTTCAAATATGCTTGAAAGCTGCTACCTTTTGGATATTTATAAAAACTGTAACTAGGAAATGTCCTAAATAAAGCAATAAGAACCTTCCCAGATAATATGATTCTTAATCACATGAGCTCACAAATAAGGAGTCCTGAAATGCACATGAAGTGTCACATATGGATTCTCTTTAAAGACCTTATATCAGCTCATACTGGTGACACACACTGTACTTGAAATGTGGAGGCAGAGCAACCAGAAGTTCAAGGCCATATTTGGCTATACATGTTGATGTCATCCTGGGCTACATGAGACCTTGCCTCAATAAAAGAAAAGAGAGAGAGAAACTTAGGTCATGGCTTCATTTGATTTCCTATAAAAATCCACACATTTACATATACAAAATGTTTTATATGTGATCTAATGTATTATCAGAGAAAGCAAATCTAATCTACAAATTAATGAATTCCTGCTTTTAAATGCCTGCTTTAAAAAAATTCTTAAGTTCCTAAAATTCCTCCAAATGTTAATAGACTCTCCTCATCCTTGCAGGAAAGTAAAACTCTAGATCTAAAGACTGCAAATGCATTTGAATGATGCCTACAGTCTCTTGTTCTAAAACTAATACTTTATTCACCCCCAGCAGGCACGTGGGACCTTTCAAATCACAGAGTGGCATATTGCCAATGTGCTGATCTGACTGTCTGCCCAGTGTGACTGCTAATGGGCAGACACATTCAAAGAAGATTTGGGGTATTTTGAGTAGAAGTGAAAACATGAAGGAAGTTAAGGGAGTTAAATAGAGGAAACATGAGAGGTTACTGTAAACAATGAAGGATTACATGAAAATGATAAACAGAAAAGAGGATTCTGGACTAGAACCTGTCAATCAAAAAAGGAAGATAGGCAATGGTACCACATTTAGGAGTAGATGGACAACACAAATGGAACTCCATGCTCTGTGTGTGTGTGTGTGTGTGTGTGTGTGTGTGTGTGTGTGTGTGTGTGTTTGGGGGACATTGGGATTTCTTTGAAGAAAAAGAAAGAACATGAAGTTGGGGTGGTAATGAAGTAGGAGAACATCTAAGAAGGGTTGAGGGTTGAGGTAGGGGACAGACTATGATCAAAATATATTGTATGAAATTCTCAAAAAATAAATGGAAACATTTTAAAAGAAAGTAAGGAAAGCAATACTGGGGATAATAAATTTGTGTTTCTTCTGAAAGGATGCAGCAGCCTGAGGCATCCGCTAATCAACTGATAATATACAGCCATTTCCTGCTGGAAGGAAGAAGGGGGTTATAAGGGTCTGGAGGGTCAGAGAATTACAAGACTTACAAGGCCCCACTCTGGGCTTGTTAAACAGTAAACAATTGCTGGAGGAGAGACGACCCCAGCAGAGATATCTGTAAGCTGCTTGGGCATCTCCAGAGATAAAGCTTGCACGAGCCGTTACCCGTGTCCAGATGGGCTTTTCTGTGATGTGGCTGCCTCTGAGTCATCAATGCTCCCATAAGGAATACATTAGTTCTCCAAGCTAGACTCGAGTGGAGCCATTTCTTTGGTCTGTTATGAATATTCCCTCTGGGATGAATAGATGTTTGGTCACATCTCCTCAAGAAAAGTCACCCCACAACTGATCACACAGACTTATTGGCCATTGTTTGCGAGGCAGATATTTATTTTATGCAGGCTCTGAAGAGAGAGCTCTACATAAGGAAATACAAGAAATTTCCTACATAGGGTAGAAATGGGAGTAGGAAGGACTCCACACCAAGCAAGCCACTGGTCTGGGAAAGCTCATGGTCCACTTCATTTGGTTTTCTGCAGGTTCCTCCTGGCCACGTCAGAACACCTCTGACTTTCTCGCCCTGATTACTCTTTTTCTCCATGACGCTCAAGTTGTTTTCAACAATGAAAAATAAAACAACATTGACTGAATTCATCCTTCTAGGTCTCACAGATGTCCCTGGACTTCAGGCGGCAGTTTTCACTTTTCTTCTCCTTGCCTACTTATTCAGCATCATTGGAAACCTGGCTATCCTCATTCTCACCTTACTGGACTCCCGACTTCACACTCCCATGTATTTCTTTCTCCGGAACTTCTCCTTCTTAGAAATTTCTTTCACAAACATCTTCATTCCCAGGGTCCTGTTCAGCATTACGACAGGGAACAAAAGTATCAGCTTTGCTGGCTGCTTCACTCAGTACTTCTTTGCCATCTTCCTTGGAGCCACAGAGTTTTATCTTCTGGCTGCTATGTCGTACGATCGCTATGTGGCTATATGCAAACCCCTGCATTACATGACAATCATGAACAGCAGACTCTGCACCCAGCTAGTTCTCTGCTCTTGGCTGGCTGGGTTAATGGTCATTATTCCTCCAATCACATTGATGAGTCAGCAGGACTTCTGTGCCTCCAACAGGTTAAATCATTATTTCTGTGACTTTGAGCCTCTCCGAGAACTCTCCTGCTCTGACACCAGCCTCGTAGGGAAGGTTGTCTTTCTTGTGGCATCTGTGACGCTGGTGGTGACTCTGGTGCTGGTAACTCTCTCCTACACATTCATCATCAGAACAATTTTAAAGCTCCCTTCTTCCCAGCAAAGGGCAAAGGCCTTTTCTACTTGTTCTTCCCACATGATTGTCATCTCCCTCTCTTATGGAAGCTGCTTTTTCATTTATGTTAAGCCTTCAACGAAGGAAGGGGGCACATTCAATAAAGGAGTAACCCTACTCATCACTTCAGTGGCTCCTTTGTTGAACCCCTTCATTTATACCCTGAGGAACCAGCAGGTGAAGCAAGCATTCAAAGATACAGTCAAAAAGCTTGGGAATCTCTAACGGATTTAAGAATTGAACTCTTAATGTGTATCAAGCTCCCTCACACTTACTAGGCACCCAATTAAGAGATCAAATCCAGGTCGGGCGGTGGTGGCGCACGCCTTTAATCCCAGCATGTGGGAGGCAGAGGCAGGCGAATCTCTGTGAGTTTGAGGCCAGCCTGGTCTACAGCATGAGTTCTAGGACAGGCTCCAAAGCTACACAGAGAAACCCTGTCTCAAAAAAAAGCAAAAGAGAGAGAGAGAAAGAGATCAAATCCACTTCTGTGAAAACACACACACAAAAAAAAATCAACCTGTTAGGTGTTACTATAAAGATCTAAATAAGATTTTAAAACTGAAAAGCAACTGAGTTACTCAACTGAGCTACTCAGTCTAAGTTAAAACCAATAAATGTCATCATGAGGGATGACATTTAAACTGAGTCCTAACAAGTAGGAATAAGACAAGAACAAAATAAAAAAGAGAAATTAAGAGCAAAAGAATATTGTGGATAGGCACACAAAATTTCAATCCAAGAAACTGAAAAAAAAAATCATTGATTTCACTCAAAGTAAATTCAATTTAAAAATGAGAATTATGATTTTAGTTTTGAAATAAATTAAAACTCTTTTAAAATAAATTAATGTCTATAGTGTTCAGGCATCTGAACTTGGATCAGATCTATGAATTTAGCAATTACTATCATATAGAATCTACATTGTGGATAACTAAATGTGTAGAATAAAGGAGATTGCAAAGAAAAACACTCTTTGGTAGAAAACCTTAAACATTAAATGCTAAGGATCCTCCCAAATTTAAAGAGTGGAAGAAGCAAAGGGAATAATTAGAAAAGCAATAGAAATTCATAGGGAGAGTAGATGGGTGTGGTGGTACATGTCTTTATTCTCAGGAAGCACAGGCAGATTGATCTAAGTTCAAAGCCAGCCTAGCCTACACAGTGAGTTCCAGACAAGCCAAAGCAACAAAGTGAGACTCTGTCTCAATAAATAAATAAATAAAACAAAGACTAACATGTAGAAATTATTGGGAAGAGATCTCAAGAAACATAATTCCTGCTGTGCAGTGGTGGGTGCAAGCCTTTAATCCCAGCACTTGGGAGGCAGAGACAGGCGGATCTCTGAGTTTGAGACCAATCTGGGCTATAGAGCGAGTTCCAAGACAGCCAGGGCTACACAGAGAAACCCTGTCTTGTGGAGGGAAAAAAAGATAAAAAAAAAAAAAGAAAAGAAAAGAAAAAAAGAAACATAGGTTGCTGGCAATGTGAAATGTTACAGAGAGTAAGTAACATGAAAAAGTATGGGAATCAACAGTCATGATTTTATTGTTGATCTTAGCCATCTTCTAATTCGGAAATTGGAAGTAGAGTAAAAAGTCAGACTGCAATGTGTTACTGGTGAGTGGAAACTACAAAGAGAAGGATTAAACGGACCTTCAAAATAGACGGATAAAACAAGCAACAACCAGTTTATGCCTCCCACCATCCCTTTGCCTTCTCATTCTCAACACACCATAATTATGGCTGTACACTTAAGGTATGTATCACCCCTGATCTGTAAGGCTCAGGAATGCAAAAATAATCTGTTTTTTTTATCACAATTCCATCCCCAATGCCAAGCAATGATAGAGATCTAATGAAAAGCTGTTGAGGTCATAAACAATGTATTATCAGATGGACTGATGAATGAACAAATGAATTATGGAACTCAAAAAAATAGAATTTAAGTAAAGAGCTTGATAGTTTAAGGATTTATATTCTAGCAATAATGAATTAGCAAGGAGTGCTTCATATGGACTTCTTAGGTCTGCCTGGAAATTCCGTCCTGTTTTTAAGTAGAGATAGTGATGCTCAGACAGTGAAATAGGCTGTGCATGATCACACAGAGTCCAAAGCCAACTCCTCTTGGTGCCAAAGCCCATCCAGCTATTCCAACTGGTTTAATCATCATTCCTCTCAACGTTTCTAAGTGTTGTATTGCTGGCTTTTGGTCTATCTGCCTCTTCTCTGTGTGCTCAGAAAATTTGGTCAGAAAGAAAACTTTACAGTATGTGGTGGTTTGAAAGAAAATGCCCCCCTTAGTCCCACGGGGAGTGCACTATTAGGAGGTGTGGCCTTGATGGAGGAAATGGTCACTGGAGGCTGCCTTTGAAGTCTCAGATACTCAAGCCAGGCCCAGTGTGGCATTCTCTTTCTGCTGCCTGCAGATCTAGATGTAGAATTCCCAGCTCCTTCTCTAGCACCATGTCTGCCAGCACATTGCCATGATGATAATGGACTAAACCTCTGAACTGTAAACCAGCCCCAGTGAAATGTTTTCTTTTATAAGAGTTGCCATGTTCATGGTCTCTTCACAGCAATAAAATCTTAACTAAGACACAGTGTAAAACTTCTTAGAAAATTGGAAGTAAAGTCCGTATTACTTCACCCTTTGGTTCTTGATGCCTCTCAAGATGTTTCTTTCATGGTGGCCTATTCCTGCAGTCCTAGAACTCAAGTAGCTGCAGAAAGATTACAAGTCCCAGCATGAGCTACATAGTGGGTAACAGTGGTTCCTTATTTTATTTTCTTTGCTAAAACATTCAAGAATAAAGGGTGTATGCATTAAATATCCAGTAGGAAGGGTTGGTATCAATTGTGACTGACTCAGTCAAAACATTTATTGAATTCAACTATTAGTGAACAAGTCTTTCTAGAAATAAATTTAAATATATATACCCCAAATGCAGGCACATCCATTTTTCATGCTATAGCTACTACTAGATGTTAAGTCAGAAAGCAAAATAAAGATGAAAAGAAATTCTAGAACTTTTCATACGTTCACATAACATTACTCTTCCCACATAGACATTTGTTGCAATGAGGTTTTCTAACCTCCCATCTGTGAAGTCCCTGGTGTCATGGACCTAATTCCTTACCAAATACACATGTAGTCACTATGTAACATCACCAGAAACCAAATGGACCAAAACTGTGCCCATCTGGTGAATACTACGGACATTTAACACAATAATGTCACTGATCCATATCTGAAAACTGTCCCAACGTTTTAGAACAGAGCCTTGTTATAGAACCCATGCCCTTGGGTGTGTCTTCTTTCTTCCCAGTCACCTCTCCTTTTTATTGACCCTTGAGTTTAAAATCTATATTTAAGTACCTGTAAGCAAAGCCCAACTCTGCTTCATACTGGATAGACCCGAAATCCTTTTCTGTATCAAAGATGAGGATCCAGTTTTACCTGAATCAAGGTCCCCAAAATACTAAGGGACCCCCTCAGGCTTCTGCAGATGACAGTGTGACATAGGGTCAGGAATTGACTTATTCTTAATATGACTTTTGTTTCTCAGACCAGTATTATCATCCAACCAAAAAACTGACTGCCATATTTACCATTCTGTTAACTTCATAATACTTTTTAGATTTACTTATTTGATTTTATGAGTGTTTTATTGCCTGTATGTATGTGCACCACATGAGTGTCTGGTGCCCATAGAAGCCAGAACTCTTTGTTTTTAAAGTTATATTTTAAAATTAACTTAATAACTAGTGGTTTTTCAATTGGCATGTTTATCTTTTCAAAGAATCAGCTCTTCATTTAATTAATTCTTTGGACCAGTTTCTTTCTCTTTTTTCTGCCTTTCTGTCTTTCTTTTTCATTTGTTTCATTAATTTCTGCCCTGACATTTTTATTATTTCTTCCCATCTACTGTTTTGGAGTTTGGTTTGCTCTTGTTTTCCAAAACCATAGCATGTATCATTTATTTGTTTGAAATCACTTGAAATTTTTTTAGTACTTACGCTGTAACCTTTCCTCTTAGGACTGACTCCCTTCATTGTGTTCCATCATGTCTTCATTGTGTGTTCTTTTTTCTCCATGAGTTTGTGCACTTTCTATTGCTATTAATATCTCCCTTTATTTCACTGTGGTCAGATAGAATATAAGGTGGAACTTTAAGTATTTCATATTTGTTGAGACTTACTTTGTATTTACCAGTATTTGAGCAAATTTTGAGAAAGTCCCATGGGCTGCTTATTTGTATTCTATAGTGAGTAGAATGTTCTATAGATATCTGTTAGATACATTTAAATTATAAGGGCAGTTCTACTAGACGTGCCTCCCCATGGGAGGCCTTGCCTTCTTGTGGGGAGGGAAGTGGGGGGAGGCTGCGGGGAGGCTGGGGGGCAGGAGGAGGAAAGAGGGGGATCTTTGGTGTGTAAAATGAATGAAAAAAGTTCTTAATAAAAAAATTACAAGGGCATTTAAGCCCAATGCTTCTGTATTTTGTCCAGACGACCTGTCTATTGGTGAAAATAGGGTATTGAAGTCATCCACAATCACTGTGTTGTGGTTAATTTCTGACTTAACATCTAGTAGTAGCTATAGCATGAAAAATGGATGTGCCTGCATTTGGGGTATATATATTTAAATTGCAATAGCCTCTTGGTATATTGTTCCATTAATGAGTATAAAGTGACCTTCCTTGTCTTCTGACTATTTTTGGCTTGAAGTCTATTTTTCGGGTGTTAGGATATCTGCTAATGCTTGATTTTTAGTTCCATTTGCTTGGATATCATTTTCCACCCTTATACCCTCTGATGGTAGGTAACTTGACCACACACAATTTTCCAATCCAAAGTCCATATGTAACTCTAAATTCCTGAGAAAGATATCAAAATTCATAAAGTTTGTCTCCAGGCTATGCCTAGCACATGTTCCTCTGGTCTAGTTCCTTATTCTCTGGTTTTCTCAAAACGAAGTGTGACCTTAGAGGAGCTGACCCATGATGTTTACTATAAAACATCTCAAAATGAAGTGTGAGCTTAGAGGAGCTGACCCATGATGTCTACTGTAAAACAATCTCTTTCTAGCCTCCTGGGTCAAGAATTACCAACAAATAAATGTTCCCCCAAAGCTCTATAGTAGATTACACAAGCCCTTCTTCCTTATCATACTGTTCTTGTTTTTTTATTCCCTCTGTTGTCTTTTTCTTGATTCCTGTCATAGTGTAAGACATGTTGTTGCCCTCCAGTCATCTCTCAGAATTACGTCTCTCTAAAGAGTTCTATACAGTCTAATTATGTATCATGTCAGCTTTCTCAAATGTTTGTGTTTGGCATATTTGTCCATTAGATTTCCCTGTCTAAAGTCAAATAGGAATTGGGGGAAAAACTCGTGCACAAGTTAAAAACAGATTGCTTGTCAATAAGCAGCCTCAAATCACAATATTTCTCACACCAAGTGGAAGTTGACGTTGCTGTTATATACAGGCTCTTGGCCAAAGACAAGAACTGATGTCCCCAAGGCTTTGTGCCTATCCATCAGTCAATCTGAAAACCCTCTCGCCAAGGGGACATTCAACTGCTGTCAGGAGAGTCACATGGCAATTACTTCCATGGAGAAATCTAGAGACTGGGGCTGTATGGATGTTTTAAATGTTAAAAATGATTGATCAGGAATGCCCGTGAGTACATGAAAGGACAATTACTACATTTTATGGAGGAAATAGAAGACACAGGATCTCTAATCTCCTATCAGAAAACCATTATCAATGTACAAAATACTGTTAGGAAGGAGGAGGAACCGCAGGAGGAAGAGCTACCAGCCTGGCCATGCTCATATTCCTTGACCAAGGTGTGAGATCGCCACAGCAACAGAAAGCAAAAGCATATGTCCAACACACAATAAGCTGCTCAGAAAACATCTTCCTTCCTATTTCCTATTATTTTTGTATCCTATTATTATTTTTAATCATTATGTTGCTGTCATTTCCTTAAGGCTTTTATACTTTGATAATTATTTATCATTTCATACACATATATAACGGATTTTGGCCCTTTTCACCTCCCATTGCTCTCTCTCAACACCCCCCTCAGCCACTGGAACGCTTTGTCTTCCCAATAAATCCTCCCACTTTCTTGTGTGTGTTGTTTTGTTGTTGTTGATGATGATGATGATGATGATGATGATAATGATACTGTTGTTGTTGTTGTTGTTGTTGTTTAGTTTGGTTGATTGTTTTGGTTTAATTTGTTTTCCTCTTTTTGTTTCCAACTGAATTTAATTAGGACTTTTTATTTTTCATTTTTCAAGCAAGTCTTGATTATTCCTATGAGCATGGATGAGCCTGCTTCTGTCTTGCCCCTCATCATAGTCAAGCCCCAACTCAGAAGCTTTCCACCTTTCTCCACAGAGCATTGGGTCATGTCGCAGGTATATCCAATGTCTGAACCCCATATTGGGCTGAAAAACTTCCATCCTGTGAAGACAAGGGGTCCACGAGGTCATCAAAGTGATAAATTATATCTGAAGTAGCCAATGAGAGATCAGAATCCATGGAGAGATGTGGGAATTCAAATTCCTCATCACCCAAACTTGGTGTATGGAGTGTCTTGGCCTCTGTTAGGATGGAGTGCAAAGGCCCAGTGATTATCAGGTGATTGTCATTTCCTCTGGGAAACTCCATCTTCACACAACCACTACCAGAGTCTCAGGGCCCTCATTGTTCCCACCACCTCACTGGGCTAATTAGGGCTTCTTGCATGAGCCTAGGTAGAGTAATATATGCAGGAACATGAGCATCTTGTCAGTGGCCACACTAGGAAAGAAAATGACGCATCTGCCCCCATCTGTTGATGTCTTCTTGAGAGATTCCTCGGAGCCTCTCTGAACTTTTTCCCCACTCTCCTATTAAAAGTTCAATTTAAAGGTTCTTGATTAATAGAGATCATTAGCACAGTCTAGATGTGGGGTCTCATGAGATTTTTACTTCTTTCCTCAACTGACATGGCTGAGGTCTCCTCTGAATTAAGTAGTTTAAATATGCTTTTGAGATGAGCTCTAGTGAAATGCCCGATAGTCTAAGTTATTCAGAGGGCTGAGACAAGACCGCTTGAGTTCAAGGAAACCAGTCTAGGCAAAATAGCAAGACTCTGTTTCAAACAAACAAGCAAAAGAATACGACCACTGCACTAAAAATGCTCACATCTACTAATCAGAGAGTAAGCACATAATCAGGCTCAGCCCAATTAGAACAGAGAAAATGAGGCTCTGAAGACATACTGCTTACTCATAACTTAGTAAGTCACACTTCAGAGAACTGCTTGATGGCCAGGTAGCAGTAAATTAACACATTTAAACATGAAAAGAAGTGACAAATGAATGCTAAGTTGATATGCAGAAAGAAGGGTAGACTTTTCCTATTAAATTTTCTTAAATTTGTAAATTATTGTGAACAATTATTACACTAACAAGCAGTGGTGGAGAAGCAGGCAATTTAAGGTTTATGCCATTTTCCATCCATTCTTGGCTCCCAAGTCGTGATGCTTCTCGTGGACGTTCATGGTTTCATCACACAGAATTTGCCCTGAAGGCCAAAGGTATGTGTGTTCTCAGTTTATAGTTATATTAACATTACTTTTTGTGATGGTAAATCATGAAGTCGTACCTCTTTTTATTAAAACACATGCTTGTTTCACAACATTGAAACAATACAAAACAAAAATGACTATGGCTAACGCTTTCTGCTTTCATAACTAAATGACTTTGTTCACAGCAGTGTATCAGATACATCTTTCCAAGCGAGTTCACATAAACCTTTTCCATTCTTTTTTTTAAGTGATATATTGTATTTAGTAATTCAGATATGGCACAAGTGTTATATTGATGGAAGTTCAAATTGTTCCCAACTGTTAGCCAGGCATGATGATGTAAGCCCAGTTCTTAAACACTTTGGAGGCTGATATAGGAGGGGGGCAGTTAAGGCCAGCCTGGGCTACACAGCAAGATTCTGGCTCAATTTTTTTTAACTTCTATCATTTACAAACCTAACACAAATGTCTTTATAAAATTACTGGTGCATAATTGTCCAGGATTATATGTAATGTGCACATGGTGCTTCAAATGATAACATGGAGGTATTTACAAAAATAATAATAATAATTACCAGGATATGCAGAGCTTAAAACTTCAAGAAGACTGGACTTGTTCCGTGTATCTTATTAATTGTACATTCTTGGGGACAAGAAAAAATGGGTCCCTGAAATTTCAGTAAGCTCAGGAATGAGTCATAGGGTTTCCTTATTGCAGAAATCTTAAAAGTCAAAACAATATAAAGTACAAAGATTTTTGATATCCAAGGCTCCTGAGTAGAACACTAACCTTTCTGTGAAAGAGTGATATGACCAGTGACCTGGGGCACCTTTCCTGATTCTGTGCCAAGACTATGTCTACATGAGAAGGAAGGGGATAACACCCAACAAGGAGGGTTAGTGGATATGAGATGAAGTCCCAGACACTGAGAGAACATAGAGCCCCTCTTGAAATCATTTGATTTCTTTCCTTCACTAACAGATCACTCGGTGTCCTGAAAACTAAAGACAAGGGATAACTGTGTAACAAAATAAGCTTTATACAGTCTTTCTAGTCAATTTCCAATGCTGTGTTGAACAGAACTGATTTTTCCCCATGTCTCCTCTGTTCATCTGTTCCTCTCACACAATGCATTCTTTCCTGTGTTCTCATAAACAAAATTGTCCTTGCTCCACATGAAATACTCTTTAGAAGGTATCTGTAGTGCTGTCTGAATTACTTTAATTTGTGTTTGTCTTGAAATATTCTTATTCACCCATCAATTTTTAGAGAGAATTTTTCTAAGTATAGCAATATTAGTTAATAATTATTTACTTCCAGGGCTTGAAATACATCATTCTATATTTTCCAGGCTTTTAGAAAAAGAGATCTGACGCTACCCTGTTTCTGCCTTTGTATGTGAGTCGGACTTTTGTCTTTTACAGCTTTTGGTAGCATTTCTTTACTTTTTATGTTGGCATCTTCACTATAACACCTATGGGAAGGTTCTTCTCTGGTCATGTCTATTTAAGGTTCTAAACACCCTCTGTGTTTAGATGCCCACTTTTTTCTGCTTTCCTCTCTAGGTTTGGAAATTTTCTGCTATAATTTTATTGAGCAAAATATCTGTGCCTTCTAACTTTGCATCAGCTCCCTCTACCACCTTAATGGATCCTTAGCTTTCAGCTCTTGAATTCTCAGAATTCTTGGAAGTTTGAATCACATTCATTAATTTTTTTTCTTTTTATATGTCTGAATATATTATCATCCTCCATCCTTGAAATTCACCTTTCTACATGATCTTTTTATAATGCTTTCTGCTACGATTTTATTTGATTAATTATTTCATTTTTAAAATTTCTATTTAGTTCTTCCTCAGTGTCTCAATTTCCTTGCTCAGTTTCTCCTCTGTGATGTTGAATTTCTCCTCCAAGTTACTGACCATTTCTTTCACTTTGGTAACCTTCTTGTCTGGGTTCTGAATTGATTCCCTTACTTTGTTGATAGGCTTATTTGTATTATCTATATTGTCATTGATCCTTTTTAAAATGGACTCTGGATTCTCTCTCTCTGAACTTTCAGTTACCTGTGTCTTTGTTTTCCATTACTGGGGAGTGGTGAGGCTGTGGGTGTGCCATGGTGGGCATAGTGTGCTCTTGTCTCAGGTTTTCTGTGTTTTCTTGTCTGTTATACATTAGTTGGGATGGATATGTCTTATAGATTTTATTTTTTTACATTTTTCCACTCTTTTGGTTTGTCTGTTTTGTATGTTAGTCTTTCTGGGGAGTTTCCCTGCTGCTATTTGGGAATAAGATGGGTGCAGCTGCCCCTCATGATTTGCCAGCAATCCTGGCATTGACATGAAGATGGGCACACTTGTGCATTTCACTTGTGTCCACAATCAGGGTCAAGACAGTAGTATTGAAATACTAGTTGGGGAAAATGTCACTTACGGATTTTATTAGTGCTAAGCATATCAATTTTTAAGTGACAAAATTACGGGATATGAGAAAGAGAGGCATGAGGGAAGGGATGAGTGATAAGGAGAGCACATGGATTAGACGTATAATAGGCAGTAGAGAAATTATTGTAGAAATATGGTTTTGTGTGTGCAGGAACAGTAGAGATAATCATGAAAATTTTTTCAAGTGAAATGGAAGTCATAACACACTAGCTTAATAAAGTACAATAATAAATAATAAAGTAGTAATAAAATACAAAATGCTAAAAACACTAAACTACAAAGTGAAAAAACATGAAGTAGCAGGTATTCTGCCCTTGCCATCCCTTTTAGATGGGATGACACAGTCTTTCCCTCCCCTTGGATTGCCACTCGTGTCTTCTCCATAGGTGATGAGGACGACTCCGAGCCTCTAGTCCAGATAAGCCAGCAAGTCACTGTCTTGCCCCCGGTGAGCTAGGAATGGCACATGGGCGAGGCTTTCTATGACTGAACTCTGAGGATGCAGAGGACACATTTTAGAACCTCCATGTGTTCCAGGTTCCACGGCACACTTCCAGGGAGCCTATGGAGGTCACCCTGACAATGACAGAGGACAGAGAGTCGTTTTCTCCAGCCAGCCACTTTCTGCTGTGCGCTACTACACTTACCCTGCTTCAGTCTGCTCTCGTGTTACCTTTCAATAATGGAGAGAGAGAGAGAGAGAGAGAGAGAGAGAGAGAGAGAGAGAGAGAAAGTTTGTGTGTGTGTGTCCTGGTGCTGTACATAAGAATGGCTCATTAATTGGCAGTGACAGTTAACAATGGTCAATGGAGTGGTTGTGGTACCCGGGATGGCAACACCAGGGACTACCACAGTATAACCTATCAGGCAGCCAGGTCCATTCATAGGGTAAGTTCACTGACATGTGCAGCTAATGCTGGTCAGCAAGTTGAGGCAATCATCATTTTAACTACTGAACATTTGACATCTCCATCCAGCACTTTACCTACCTCAGTAACTCTGAATCCAGTAGTTGAGGAGCTATGCTCTTCTGAGGGAATCGTGTTGTCCTCCTTTTTCATGATCTTGGTGTTTCTGTGTTGCAGTTTGCACACCTCTTAGCTTAGATATCTATTCATTTTGAGCATAACATTCTATATTGATATTTTTATGGTCATTGGTGATGTATTGGGTTTGATGTCACTGTTATAAGAGCCTATGTTTTTTTTTCCTCCTATTTATTCTCTCTCCCCACCAGCCCTGCCTATCCTTTCTCTTGCCTAGCTACTGGCTGTTCAGCTCTTCAGTAGACCAATCAGGTGCCTTAGACAGGCAAGGTGAGACAAATGCAACACATCTTCACATAATTAAACAAATGCAGCATGAACAAAAGTAACACACCTTTACACAGTTAAAGTATTATGCAGCATAAACAAATGAAACACATCTTTGCCTGGTTAAAATAATATTCCACAACACAATCCCTAACATCACGCAGTGATGAAGGGAGAAAACTTTTATAACAGTGACATCAAACCCAATACATCACCAATGATTATAGAACATCAATATAGAATGTTATCACTTTAAAATATCATTAGGTTAAAATTATGTGGAGTAGGGCCAGTGAGGTGGCTCAGAGGGTAAAGGTGATTTCTGTGTAAGCCTGAATACCTGAATTTAATCCCAGGAACCCACATAAAGTGGAAGGAGAGAACCAATTCCACAAAGACATCTTCTGACCTCTACATATACACAATGACATACAGAGCCATGGACACATATCATGCATGCATACTGTAATAAATAAATAAATTTACAAATTTTTAGCTATTTGGGATAAATGTGAAAATAATAAATAACTGATAAAGAAAGAATCCAGAGAAAGGGCTAAAATAAAGGGAAAACAATTAAATAAATGGAAAGTGAAAGGAGTGGAGAAGAATGTTATAGGGAGAGAGGAAAAGAACATGAGATTAGAAAAAATTTAAAACAAAAAAAAATGTGATTGCTCCATAATTTAAAAGTCTGGAAACCAAATTAGATAAATGTAAGAAGGGAAACTGCTTTAAAATATATGGGTTTTTTAAGTAGTAAGTGCTACTAAAAGTATAATAGAAAGTGAGAAAAAAGAGTAAACACAGGAAGCAAAAAAGAAGGCCGCCCAGCAATGAAAAGCATGTGAACAAAATTAGATGAATATTTTAAGGGAAGTAAGGTATAAAAAACATGTTTTTAAATGCAACGATGTAAAGACACTACAAAAAAATATAATAAAGAGAAAGGGGGAATCACAACAGTCAAAAAATAAAGAAAAGAATGAAGTGTTAAATACCTTCTTTCTGTGTCCTCAAAAGTGGAAGACTGTCACCTCTAAACATGCGAGGAGAACCGCTTGCGGACTTCTGTCTTCCCTGTGATTCCCCGTCGGTATGTGGTACGTGAAGTCCACCAGGGCTGTCCTTGCTCTCATGTATTTCCTTCTTTGCATGCCTGGCGTCTCTGCTGGTCATGCTCAGTTTTGCAGCCCGTGGGCTCGGCAGAATCTTTCACACTCCCAAGACTCTCCGGATTATGCCTCCTGGGATGCCTGATGTTCTATCCCAGGTGCCTTTAATTGTGTTGGGACGCAGCCAGCGTACAGAGATCTGCATCAGGGAAGAGCCTGCCTTTGTCTACTTGTCCGTGTTCTTCTAGAACGTCAGAGTTTGGAGGTTCTACAGCAGTGAAGCGGCTCCAGAAGTTGATCCACCTGCTGAGCTCAGACCCAGGCAGTGTCAGACTCCAGACTGTCAAACTCAGCTGAGATCTGCTCCCTCCCGGAGAGTAGGGCTATTCATTTCACTGTCTGAGACAAGCCTCCTGCAATCTGCCCGCACCTGGCTCTCCTGCTCTCCTGCAGGTTCAATTCATGCTCTCTGATTTCTGGCGATTCTAGGTTCTCAGACACCTACTGCAGCTCAGTTCTAAGTAGCAGGTTTTCTCTAAAACTGCCATCCTTGCACTGCCCTCTAAGTCATACAGAATGGCCAAATGGGATCCCTCCCCCTCGATGGCCCATATGCCCGAGGAGTCATCATCACACCAAAATGTACAACTGCATTCAAGGCTGTTGAGGGCTGTGGGCTAATCCTGGGG
This sequence comes from Peromyscus eremicus, assembly GCF_949786415.1. NCBI lineage: Eukaryota > Metazoa > Chordata > Mammalia > Rodentia > Cricetidae > Peromyscus > Peromyscus eremicus. The sequence continues at coordinate 1,127,955 of NC_081434.1, forward strand.
TCAGGACTACAGAGTATTTTCATCAGGGCCTATCTGACTTACCTTTTGGGTGAGAATCTGCTCCCCTGACCCTGCCCAGTGTTGTGGAACCTCCAGGATGGAGCTTCATTCGTCCAGGGAGGTCTTTCTTGTGCATTGATAGTCTTTTTCTCCACACATTACAGGAACCCTATCACTACTATGGCCAATTTCCAAAGCTCTTCATCCTTTTCTCCAGAAGAGTATATTGATTTTCTTATTCTAACTCTTCTCCTTCACTGGGCACATGCCTGTTATCTTATCCAGAAGTCTTCTGGCAGAAATATCTTAAAGAAAAACATGGTAAATGAGGAGGATTATGTCTAATATAAATTATTGATTAAATGTATGTCTACTAAATATATCTTTGATAAGGAATTGAGAATTTCAGAGCTATGAAGAAGACTCTAGAAAAGGCCAAATAAAGAGGCTCTTATAATAGCTTCATAAATGTTCACAAACCTACTCCTCATCTATATAAAAGATAATTCCTCAAATTCTCAAAGTAGGATATAAACAGCCCCAACTAGCTAAGTTCTTCTTAAGAAACACTTGAATGAGGCTTGCACCTTTGTCTTAAATGTCCTTTTCTAGCCACAATAAAATCACATACTTACCAATAAATATAAATACAAAAAAATGTCAGAGCAGTAATCTAACAGGAGATTCATCATCTGTCCCTCTGGTGATGTCATCTAGGATGGAAGAAATGGAACCTGACAGAAAGAAGACCCCAGAAGTCAATAAGCAGAAAAGACAGTGATATTGATAATGATGGACCACAAATTCCAAAACTCAGATGGAAGGTGGGGACTCTTCAGTTACCATAATTTTAATGAAATTGTTTGCCTCCTAAAGGTTCTTCAACTGTGAGGTAACGTCATTACTTCTCCCACTAGAGCCAAGCAAGTGATGTAAACAGGACATCATTGCAGAATTAATTTACATAATAAAAGAGAAAAAGTACAGGGATGCTTTGGGCATGTGCTCACTGGCGCCCTCACCAGGCTCCGATGAATAATACCAATCCAACATTGCACAAATGGCCCTGGTTAAGCTAAATTAATCAGTCACAGGACAAAACCAAGGTCATGGAAAGGGACAGGTCAGGAAGAAGGGTGGTTGATAAGGGTGGAAGGGATATAAAGGAGGGTGGGGGAGAGGCAGTAACCAGAATGCATTATAAATAAGAGTGAAATTGTCAAAAAATTAATTAATTGTTTTTAAGTAGATGCTTATTCAGATGAAAATTAAAAACAGACAATACTTTAGGGATGTGTTTACAAGGAAAGCATGCAGAAATCATAAAAAGGCACCATCAAAATTATAAATGGGTACCAGGCTAGCAGGATGACTCCGGGGACCTGACAGGGAGAAGCTTGCTGCAATTCTTTGAAAAAAAAAATAATTAACCTAACTTAAATATTCTAGATTTCTGTCCTATCACTGATTTAACTTCTCTGTGTGTTCACAGCCAGCCAATGTTAGGAATTAAAAATCAGACTTTAACTGAATTCATCCTGCTGGGACTCACAGATGCACCAGAGCTTCAAATCTGTGTTTTCCTGTTTCTCCTCCTCACATATATTCTCAGCATTATGGGAAATCTCACCATCATCATCCTCACACTGCTGGATTCCCACCTCCAGACACCCATGTACTTCTTCCTCAGGAACTTCTCCTTCCTGGAAATCTCCTTCACATCCACTTTTACTCCTCGAATGCTCTTCAGCATCTCTACAGGAATTAAGACCATCAGCTTTGCTGGCTGCTTCACTCAGTACTTCTTTGCCATCTTTTTAGGAGCCACTGAATTCTGCCTTCTGACTGCCATGTCCTATGACCGCTATGTGGCCATCTGCAAACCCCTGCACTACACCACCATCATGAGCAACAGGGTCTGCACCCTGCTGGTCCTCTGCTCTTGGCTGAGTGGCTTCCTAGTCATCTTATTCCCAATCATCATGACCAGTCAGCTGGACTTCTGTGCATCCAATGTGCTCAATCATTATTACTGTGACTATGGACCCCTCATAGAAATAGCTTGTTCAGACACAAGGCTGCTAGAACGCTTTGACTTTCTCTTAGCAGTTGTGACCTTGATAGTCACCCTGGTGCTGGTGATTCTCTCCTACACTCGCATCATCAGGACCATTCTGAAGATCCCTTCTGCACAGCAGAGGAAGAAGGCCTTTTCCACATGTTCCTCCCACATGGTTGTCATCTCCCTCTCTTATGGAAGCTGCATCTTCATGTACATAAAGCCTTCAGCAACAGAAGGAGTTGCCTTCAATAAGGGTGTGGCTGTACTCAATACCTCAGTTGCCCCTTTACTGAACCCGTTCATTTACACTCTAAGGAATAAGCAAGTAAAACAAGCTTTCAGTGATGTGATCAGAAAAATAATGCATCTTTATTCATTTTAGTGGCCTCAAAATAAATGGAAATGTTGGGTGACATTCAGGCTATGCCTCCTCTTTGTTGAAGTGATTTCTCAGGGAAGCTTGGTGTGAGCTGGTGTCTACAGTCTGTTTCAAACCAGTTCAAGACTTTCTGCTATCTACCTTTAAAGAATGAAAGAGGCAGAAAAATTATCTTGGTAGACTGTGTACAGAATACACTACTTAAAACTCTTTTGCTTATTCAAAATGACTCTGAGATACCATCTTATACCTGTCAGAATAGCTAAGATCAAAAATACTGATGACAGCTTATGTTGGAGAGGATGTAGAGTAAGAAGAACACTCCTCCACTGCTGGTAGGAGTGCAAACTATAGCCACTCTGGAAATCAGTATGGTGGTTCATCAGAAAATTGGTAATCAATCTACCTCAGGACCCAGCGATACCACTCTTAGGCATATACCCAAAGGATGCTCAATCATACCCCAAGGACACTTGCTCAACTATGTTCATAGCAGATTTATTCATAAAAGCCAGAACCTGGAAACAACCTAGATGATCCTCAGTTAAAGAATGGATGAAAAAAATGTGGTACATATACACAATGGAGTATTACTCAGCTGTTAAAAAAATGACACCATGAAATTTGCAGGGAAATGGATGGAACTAGAGAAAATCATCCTGAATGAAGTAACCCAGACTCAGAAGGACAAACATAGTATGTACTTACTCATAAGTGGATAGTATATGTAAAGCAAAGGATAACCAGGCTACAATCCACAGTCCTAGAGAAACTAGGTAACAAGGAGGACCCTAAGAGGGACGTATGGATCGCCCTGGAAAGGAGAAATAGATGATATCTCCTGAGTAAAATGGGGTTGGCGAGGGGGTTTGAGGGGAGGGGAGGGGGGATGGGAACATGAGGGATCAGGATGGTCCAGTTGGGGGAGGTATGGAGAAGGAGAGCAATGAAAGAGATATCTTGATAGAGGGGGCCATTAGGGAGAAATCTGGTGTCAGGGAAACTCCCAGGAACCCACAAGGAAGACTCCAGCTAGAACTCCTAGCAATAGTGGAGAGGGTGCCTGAACTGGCCTTCTCCTGTAATCAGATTGGTGACTACCCTAATTGTCACCATAGAGCCTTCACCCAGTAGCTGATGGAAGCAGATACAGAGGTTCTGGTGTGTATAGTGAATTCCAAGCCAGCCAAGGCTACAATAGTGGGAAAAAATACAAATAATATGGACAACCACAGATGTGAATTTCCTGCTAGTTTCCAACAGACACAGTATTTGCCTCTTTATGCTGCTTTACACCTATAACCTGAACCTGGTCGTCAGATGTGTAAATACAAGTCTTTGTGGTGACATTCTAAACGTTCATGCTCTTGTCAGATGAACTGGAGAGGAAGGAAGCGTCATCAGCATAAACCATGGCATTCACTGGGCATGCCAGCCACCTTGTTATACATATGTCCGTCATAGACGTTCACACAACCATTGTCTGAAGCAGTGACAAAAAACTAAGTCCCGGGAAGGGTCGATATAAACAGCCCTCCAGCACTTGCAGAAGTTTTCCAGGTTCTATACCAAAAACATTCACATTGCCAGAGGGGCTTCCTGTGGCCAGAAACTAGGAACCAGAAGAAAAGGCTGAAGTCTAGGCATCCACAGGTCCTGCACTTACAGGCATTCGTTTGCAGTTTTCTACAGCCCAGAGATGAATATGAGAGTAAACCTGCCCGACACCATTGTAAGTCAAGTCTCTCATTATGCCATCTCCAGACTGGTCCTCTAGGGAATGTGAGCGTTAAATTATGGATTTGCAGGTCAGTGGATAGAACTAAAAAAAAAAAAAAAAAAAAATTGCACTGAGTGAGGTGACTCAGACCCAGAAAGAGAAACTCTGAATATTTTCTCTTGTGCCTTCAAATCCTTAGATGTCTGTGTTTAACCCAGAGCCTCTGTGGAAGTCATATTGCTGGAGACTGACCATTAGAGGGGAATGAAACATCTTAAGGGAGTGGAGATAGTAGAACCCTGGAGGTATAAAGGAGACTAATGGGCAGTACTAAGTGGGGTGGAGAATGTTAGGGTAAGGCAGAGCAGAGGTGGTGGCAAGGATAAGTAACACTAAGCATACTTGGAAAAGCCACATAGAAGCCTACTGTTTAATAAGCTTTTTTAAAAAAAGAATGAAATATATATATATATGGCAGTTGTTGGCTGCTGGGGAGGGAGAATCAATTCTCTTCAAGGTGGTAGGCCCCTGGTAGGATGACCATGACCCATTGGATAGCCTCACACTCATGTGCCTATGGCCAGCTAACTGAACTCAGTGCATTATAAAAAAGAAGAGAGGTCATGGAGTTGGGAGGGGAGTGTGGAGGGATGGAGTCTAGGAGGATTTGGAAAAGAAAGTGAGGAAGGATATGATAGAACTGTTAGGTTCAAAGCAGTCCTCCACAATGGCAGTGCTGGTGACAAAGTTCCAAACATAAGGACTTTGGCTAGGTAAACAAAAGGATTATTATTGGGTAAACAGAGGCCAAATGGCTTCCCTTAAACCACCAAGAATCTCCCTTAATCCTGCCTAGTCAACTACCTCAGGCAAAGTCATGTGGTTTCCAGTCAATCTGAAAAATTCCTTATCAAATTCAAAGACACCCCCCTCCCGCCCCATCCCACCGCCGCTGCCACTGACTGTCACACAAAATCCACTGTTTTTCCACCGTTTTACTCTCCTCCCTGCCCCCCACCCCTGACCCCACCCTGAGAGACAACCTTGGCAGTGTGAACCCCGATATACCTTTCTTTCTTCCCATGGAGTGGTCCAGTTGGGTGGTTTTCCTGTGCCCTCACTTACAAGAATGTAGTGTATACATGTACAAAATTCTCAAATAATGCATGAAAGGTATCTTATCACAAAGAGAAATACACTTACAAATAAACATACAAGCTTTTAGAAAGAAATACGACACTTCCCTGACACTCTTCAAAGCATTCCATATACATGCGTACTTTCAGTGTGTGTGAAGCAGGCACTGTTCTTGTGCCCCACTTGGCAGGTGAGGCAAACCAGCAGAGAGGAGAGAGGTGATTGGCTAAAAGCTACACACCTAATATGTACATTTCCATTCCATCCATTCTTTTTTTTTAGAGAACTCTGACTAATACAGATTGTGATACCAGGTGTGGTTCGTTCTAGAGAAACAAATTTGTAGGGATGAATAAGACCACTACCACAGTTTAAAGTTAAATTTGAAGCAATCTTTAATTAAATATTGGCCAGGTGGATTGCTGTGGGATAATGCTCTTGTACACTGGTTTAATAAAACACTCGAATTGGTTTAATAAAGCACTGATTGGCCAGTAGCCAGGCAGGAAGTATAGGTGGGACAAGCAGACTAGGAGAATTCTGGGAAGAGGAAAGGCCAAGTGAGGAGTTGCCAGGCAGACACAGAGGAAGCAAGATGACAAGGCAGGACTGAGAAAAGGTACCAAGTCACATGGCTAAATATAGATAAGAATTATGGGTTAATTTAAGTGTCAGAGCTAGTCAGTAATAAGCCTGAGCTAATGGCTGAGCGGTTATAATTAATACAAGCTTCTGAGTGATTATTTTATAAGAGGCTGTGGGACTGTGGGGAGGGGGTACCAGGCAGGACCAGAGACCATCTGGCTACATGGATGGGCTCTGGCCAGGTCTATACCCGGATTCCCAGAAAATGGCCCTGAGTCACATTTTGCAAGAGTTTAAGAAGCAAAACCCATAATTCACCACATTTCCCACAAGGTCCAATCAGGGGCAAGTGTACATCCTGATGTATCTCCTGCTTATGAACCTCCCACCCACATGTGATCAAATACAACTGGTGTAGTTGGGTCCAGCAAACTTGTTTAAGAGAATGAAAACATGTGGCTTGTTATGTCCCATAAACAATAGCCTCCAGCATTTCAGGAACTATCTGTCCTTGGGCAAGAAGCTTGCAGGTCACAGGCATTTTTGTTTCATGGATCTCTGAGGCATAGTAATTAAAACTTAAAACATAACTTTGGCTCTCACATTAGGAGTCCTTGAAGGGCTTACTGTGATAATAATAAGTCATGGTATTTCCGGAAATGAAATAGATTTGAAACCTACCATATTTTTGTTCTATCTGTACAAGCAGAAAAATTATTGAACAAATGAAAGGGGCATTATGTTGGCTCATGGTAAGAGGGAATCTTAGCCTGTGAACCAGTTTCTAGACAAGCCATTCTGAATACCAAGACCCCCTTGAATGAAGGGAAGACTAGGTCCCCCTTGAGGAAGGACCTTGTTAAAATACCTAACAGTTTTACTGTTAGCCTTCCTCTCATCCTTTTCTAGAAGGATCTATGGCCTTTTACAAAGGCAACCATATACTAGGGGAAAGGAAACAATCAGACTTTCTAGGGTCTGTTGGGTACTGATTCTGAATTGATGTTAATTCCAAAAGACACCAAGAAGCCTTAAAGCCCTCAGTTAAAGTAGGGGCTTATGGAGGCCATCATGGAGTTTTGGCAAAAATGCATCTAACAGTAAGTCCAATTGGTCCCCCAATCTCACCCTATAGTTATTTCCCTAGTTCCAGGATGTATAATTGGGATAGATATACTTAGAAGTTGGTAGAATTTCCCACATTGATTCCCTGACCTGTGGAGTGGGGCTATTATGGTTGGAAAGGCCAAATGGAAGGTATTGGAGTTGCCTCTACCAGGGAAAATAGTGAACCAAAAAGCAATATGTTTAGAAGTACTTAGACCTTGAAGAAATCATTGTAGAAAACAGTGATCGTTTTCTGTTATCTACAGAGTTGTTTTTCTGAAGGAGCTTTACAGCCTTTGCATGACTTTGGTCACAACATGGTCCTGGCACACCTGGAGTGTCTTGCATTATTGGGTACTGCAAACAGTACATAATAAGGACAAAAGCTGCAGTGAGGTAATGTTTTCCTTCAGAAAACATATAGATTAAATCAGGGGCTTTTGTGTAAAAATCAGTAAATACACCTTTGCACAGCTGTTCAGGGTTCATTTCATAGAAACTGTTCCTCCCAGCTGCCAGAGAGACTAAATTACATCTTGGAGTGACCCTCTTTCTTCAATTGACCCTCACAACACAGAACACCCAATAAATGACTCCTAATGATAAACTGCTCTACTCACAGATAAGGACCTTATCAGTCATCAACTGAGAGGCTTTCTCCTGCTGCAGATAGAAAGAAATACAGAGACCCACAGCCAGACATTGGCCTTAGTAATAAAAACCAGGGTAAATGCTGAAAGATCAGAGAAGCAAAGCAGCCAGCTACTAGAGAGAATTCTTACCTCTGCTGAATCCTCAGACCGAAAGGGCACCCAAACAGTAGGCAAGAATTTCCACATAAAATCTGACAAAGCTTTAAAAATATTCTAAACACAGCTTTTGTAGAGCAAAGGATACGGTCAACAAGGCAAAGCAACAGCCTACAGAATGGGAAAAGATCTTCACCAACCCCACATCTGACAGAGGACTGATATCCAGAGTATATAAGGAACTCAAGAAATTAGACATCAAAATGCCCAACAGTCCAATTAAGAAATGGGCTATAGAACTAAACAGAGAATTCTCAACAGAGGAAACTCAAATGGCTGAAAGACATTTAAGGAATTGCTCAACATCCCTAATCATCAGGGAAATGCAAATCAAAATAACTCTGAGATACCACCTTACGCCTGTCAGAATGGCTAAGATCAAAAACACTGAAGACACCTTATGCTGGAGAGGATGTGGAGCTAGGGGAACTCTCCTCCACTGCTGGTGGAAATGCAAGCTTGTACAACCACTTTGGAAATCAATATGGCACTTTCTTAGAAATTGGGAATCCATCTCCCCCAAGATCCAGCTATACCACTCTTGGGCATATACCCAAGGAATGCTCAACCACACCACAAGAGCACTTGTTCAGCTATGTTCATATCAGCGTTGTTTGTAATAGCCAGAACATGGAAACAACCTAGATGCCCTTCAACTGAAGAATGGATAAACAAAATGTGGTACATATACACAATGGAATACTACTCAGCACAGAAAAACAATGACCTCATGAGGTTTGCAGACAAATGAATGGATCTAGAAAAAATCATCCTGAGTGAGGTAACCCTGACTCAGAAAGACAAACATGGTATGTACTCACTCATACTAGATGTAGAACAAGGATGACTGGACTGCTACTCACATCACCAGGGAGGCTACCTGGAAAACAGGACCCCAAGAAAGGCACGGGGATCGCCCAATGACAGAGATATGGAATGAGATCTACATGAACAGCCTGGACATGAGTAGGGGTAGTGAAGGGCGAGGGTCGAGGGAAAGAGAGCTTGGGGGAGCGGGAGATCCCAGCTGGATCAACAACAGAGAGGGAGAGCAAGGAATAGGAGACCATGGTAAATGAAGACCACATGAAAATAGGAAGAAGCAAAGTGCTAGAGAGGCCCACAGAAATCCACAAAGATACCCCCACAACAGACTGCTGGCAATGGTCGAGAGACAGTCCGAACTGACCTACTCTGGTGACGGGATGGCCAAACACCCTAATTGTCGTGCTAGGAACCTCATCCAACTACTGAGGGATCTGGATGCAGAGATCCATGACTAGGCCCCGGGTGGATCTCTGGGAGTCCAATTAGCGAGAATGAGGAGGGTTTATATGAGCGAGAATTGTTAAGACCAAGGTTGGATAAAGCACAGGGACAAATAGCCAAATGAACGGAAACACATGAACTATGAACCAATGGCTGAGGGGTCACCAACTGGATCAGGCCCTCTGAATGGGTGAGACAATTGATTGGCTTGATCTGTTTGGGAGGCATCCAGGCAGTGGGACCGGGTCCTGTGCTCATTGCATGAGTCAGCTGTTTGAAACCTGGGGCCTATGCAGGATGGCTTGGCTCGGCCTGGGAGGAGGGGACTGGGCCTGCCTGGACTGAGTCTACCAGGTTGATCTCAGTCTCTGGGGGAGGCTTTGCCCTGGAGGAGGTGGGAATGGGGGGTGGGCTAGGGGGAAGGTGAGGGGGGCCGGAGGGGGGAGAACAAGGGAATCCGTGGCTGATATGTAGAACTGAATTGTATTGCAAAATAAAAAAAAAATTTTTTTTAATTAAAAAAAAATATTCTAAACACACAAAAACGGAGTCAAATGCAGTTTCTTGGTAACTGTCTTTTCTCCAGTAGCCTCTGTTTGTGGGCAGTAAGAAGAAGTACAGCTTCTTGCATCCCTCTTAGGATCCTCGTTGTTTGCTAACTTCTCTGGAGCCGTGGGTTGCAGTCTGATTATCCTTTGCTTTACATCTAGTATCCACTTATGAGTGAGTACATACCATGTTTGTCCTTCTGAGTCTGGGTTACCTCACCCAAGATGATATTTTCTGGTTCCATCCATTTGCCTGCAAACCTCATGATGTCATTGTTTTTCTCTGCTGAGTAGTACTCCATTGTATGCAAGGATCACCCTAGGAAGGGGAAACATATGAGATCTCCATGAGTAAACTGGGGATGGGGGGTGGGGGGGGCAATAGAGGGCAGGGGATGGGGGAAGAGAACATAGGGAATGGGATGGTCGAGCTGGAACAGGGATGGCGTGGGAGAGCAAGGAAAGAGATACCATGATAGAGGGAGACATCATGGAGATAGGGACAAACAGGGTGCTAGTGAAGTTCCCAGAAATCCACAAGGGTCTGTCCCTAGTACATGAGTGGGCTATTTGGAGCCCAGTGCCTATGGTGGGACACCTTACACAGCCTTGGTTCAGGGAGAGGGACTTGGACCTGCCTCAACTGAATGTGCCAGACTCTGCTGGCTTTCCAAGGGAGGCCTTGCCTTGGAGGTGCGAATGGGGGGTTGGTTGGGGGAAAGCTGGGGAGGAGAGGAGGGAGGAGAGGGGGATTTGTGGTTGGTATGTAAAATGAATAGAAAATTTCTTAACAATAAAAAAGAGTAGATTATTAAATCTTCTTTAATCCAAAAAAAAAAAAAACTGTTAATCTTACGTATTTTACATCAGTATGGATTTTAGCTTATTGATACAAATTTAAAGTTAACTTTGTTATACTGTATGTATATTTCTACTCTTATTTAGGATATTATGTTTACACAGCTCATTTAAAAATGTAATATATAATTAAGAAATATGGATTACAGGATCTATCTCTGGTGCATGAGCTGGCTTTCTAGATCCCATTACCTATGGTCGGACACCTTGCTCACCCCTGATAAAGCAGGGAGAGGCTTGGTCCTACTTCACCTGAAGGTACCAGGCTTAGCTGTCCTCCATGGGAGAACTTACCTGTTGGAGGAAGGGATGAGGAGTGGGGGGATAAGGCAGGGGGAGCAGGAGGAGGGATGAGAAGGGGATCTGTGGTTGGTATGTAAAATGAACAAAAAAGTGTTTAAAAAAGAAATATGGATTGATAGTAATCTATAATAGCAAACTTATAGTCATGTTAGATGTGTTTTTGAGGTCATACAGAGATATATTTCAGATAGATAGACAATCTTCAAACACTTCAAAGACCTACAGAATATGGCAATTAAAATGCTTTAAGAACTTCAACTTTTCTTGACAGTGAGACACATCTGCTCCTGGCAGCACAATTACTTCAAAAAAGATAATGGGCATCAAAGAAATTCCATATGGAGTTTGCTTTATTTATTGGAAAAGCCAGTCATGTGGGCAAAGAAAGTGCCCTTGCCTCGACTGCTGACAGTATGCTGTACAAATTGGACGAGCAGGACACAAAAGAAAGTTACTGCAGAACTTTGCCAAACAAGGTGGGAGAGTCCTTCAAAAATCCTGCTTCACAGATAAGTCTGTCAGATATGCTAGGCCTGTAGGCCGAAGATGGATGATCCAACATTGCAGAGGAACTTGGGCTGACTGTCCAGGCAGCCAGCTGTTTCTGACATTTCTCACATTTTTTGGAAGTCACTTGTTTGTACTTCCTGCTTACTCAGGTAATACTATTTCATTCTCAGGTCTTTGATGGAGTTGAAGACTAGATAGTTATAGTTTCTTTAGTTATAATAAAAGATAAATTAGATATAAAACTTTAGACTCACCAAGATAAGAGAAATAAGTATTTTCTCTTATTTTGTCATATGCAAATGGATTAGATAGTGTTACTGTAATTCTTAATAACTGTTTTTGTTGTATATAATCTTACTATGTTAAAGTTAAAACCTTCCTTTTTAATTAGACAAAAGGGGGGAAATGCTGTGGAATAATCCTCTTGTAAACTGTAAAGATTTGTCACTCAAACTGATTTAATAAACCACTGATGGCCAGTAGCTGGGCAGAAAGTTAGGCAGGAAAGCCAAACTGAGAATCCTGAGAAGAAGGAGAGCAGAGTCAAGGAGTCACCAGCGAGACACAGAGGAAGCAAGATAAGGATGCCACACTGAGAAAAGGTACCAAACCAAGTGACTAAACATAGACAAGAATTATGGGTTAATTTAAGAGTAAGAGCTAGTTAATAATAAGCCTACACTACCAGCTGAGCATTTATAAGTAATATTAAGCCTCCAAGTTAATTATTTGGGAAGCAGCTGCTGGGTATTTGGGAATAGGCAGGCAGGAAACTTCCACATACATGACATTACACACAGAGAAAGAGAACTTAGAACACACAGCTCTAAATGTGATATCTCCATCAAATGTCTCCCCTTAAGAGCTCAGGGAATGCCATGGAAGAGGAGCCAGGTGTGGTGGTATTGTGTTCCCCAAAATATTGTGTACCTTAATAAACTTATCTGGGGTCAGAGAACAGAAAAGCCACAAGATACTTAGGCTAAAAAATGTTAGCACACGCCTTTAATCCTAGCATTCCAGAGACAGAAATCCCTCTGGATCTCTGTGAGTTCAAGGCCGCATTGGAAACAGCCAGGCATGGTGACTCTTGCCTTTAATCCCAGAAAGCAGCCTTTAATCCCAGGGAGGAGTGGTAGAAAGCAGAAAGGTATATGAGGTGTGAGAACCAGAAACTAGAGCATTTTGGCTGGTTAAGCATTTGGCTGGTTAAGCTTTTAGCTGGTTAAACGTTCAGGATTTCGAGCAGCAGTTCAGCTGAGAGTCATTCTGGATGAGGACTCAGAGGCTTCCAGTTTGAGGAACAGGACCAACTGAGGAATTGGCAAGGTGAGATAGCTGTGGCTTGTTCTGTCTCTCTGATCATCCAGTGTTCACCCCAATAACTGGCTTCAGGTTTAATTTTATTAATAAGACTCTCTAAGATTCATGCTACAGCCAGGAGTCGGGAAGACAGAGGGGATGGAGGGCACAAGGAGAACAAGGCCCTCTAAGTCAACTGAGCAAAGTTGTTCTCTCTTAGAAGCCTGTTATTTTCTAGTGAGAGACAGAAAGGGAGTGGATCCAGATGAGAGATGGGGAGGGTAGGAACTGAGAGAAGTAGAGGGAGGGGAAACTGTATTTACATTATATTCTATGAGAAAATGAGAAAAGAGTCTATGTTTAATGAAGGCAGAAATTGTAAAAAAATAAATAAATAAACTCACTTCTTCAAGATTCCATTAGAATGACAATCAGCTAAGACATTAAGACTCATGGACTGAACAACTAGTGGATTCTTGGCCTTCCTTTTGGGAGGCAGCCATTGTTGGTCTAGTCTAACAACAGCCCTTAAGCCACTCTAGTAAAATCCACTATGTGTGTATGTATATGTGTGAGCCATGTATATACACATAGAACAACAACAACATTATCAGTTCTGTTTTCTTAGAGAACCCTGGGCAAACACTTCACTTTCTCCCACTTCCACGGTTATTGCTTCAGTTCCCACAAGGCTATTACTCTGACTCATACATGGAGGCAGCTTCCTCATGGGTCTGTTTGGAGCATCTTCTCTAGTTACCTGTTAGATTTAATTCCCAGTACCATTTTTGAGAGAGGCTAATTAGCATTTCCTGGGCCTGAGTCTCAAGGCAATCCCTTATCCTCCAATGGTCTCTGTTGAGTAAATTAAACAAAAAGTACATTATTGAATCTGATATAAAGTTGGAAAGACGCCCATCACCACCCTTCAGACAAAATACAAGCAGTGAGACTCTCAAGAGCTCACTGTTCCTGTATCCTGTTGCTTTCAATAGGCAGCATCTTCGGGAATTACAGGTGGAGTCTGTGTGGACCAATGAAAGGGGCAGTAAGTGACCAAGACGAGGAGATCTAGAATCTTTCTTTCAGACAACCTCCCCAGAAGCCTGTACCTGTGCTTTGTGAGAAAGGAGTGCACATGTTTTGTTCAGATAGGAATGTTCCAATGTGTTACAAATTCCATCTGCATCTGATGTCTCCATTCTGACTCACAGCACCAAGAGTCCAGAAGCCTGAATCTGTGCTTTGTGAGAAATCAGGGCACAGGTTAGTATTAAAAACTAAGTTTTAGTATTAGTTACTATTCCAATTCCTATTCTCATCCAACTTCTCCATTCTGACTCGCCCCACCTTACATCCAGAGGCAAATCCCTCAGCACCTTTCCGGTGTTAAAAAGTGAGTATGTTCACCCTCCCTTGGGGCTGAGGCTATCTGAATGAGAATGTCTTCTACTATGCTTTCTGTAACTTTTGGTATTAAAAACTACACTTCGAGCTGGGCAGCAGTGGTGCATGTTTTTAATCCCAGCACTCCGGGGGCAGAGCTAGGTGGGTCTCTGTGAGTTCAAGGCCAGGCTAGTCTACAGAGTGAGATGCAGGACAGGCACCAAAACTACACAGGGAAACCCTGTCTCAAAAAAAAAAAAAAAAAAAAAACCTTCGGCTTGTTTTGAACATTTTTAATAGTCAAGGTAACCATGAAGTAAAAAGAATAAGAAAAGTTCCATCCTTTACACAGAAGAACCACCACCAGCCACTGGGATTCTTCCAAACACCAGTCTGTGCACACGAAGATAAAATCACACTGTGGGGGGTGGGTAGCTTGTCTGTTTTAATGATATATTATAGTCATATCTAAGCCATAAAATATAAATTCCCCATATTATTCCACATTAGAAACAATTATAATTTTGTCATTTGCATACTCATATAATTTTATTGTTTATTATATTTCATTAATAGAAGAATGAAGTGAAAATATTTGCACAATGACCCCCCTCTGTGTGTACTTGTGCTGGATTAGATATGAACATGAAGCTTTGAAAGATAAAGCAGAGAAATTCTCCAAAAGCAGAATACTAATGAACAGAAGGTGTTCCAGAAATCCAACTACCACAGAAAACCTTTCCAAAGTCTCCTCTAACAGAGTTAGCAAACACTGAAAGAGCCTGTGGGAGGGCTCGGGAAACCCTTCCTAAAAATATTGAAAATCTGGGACAAAAATGCCATTATAGTAAAAAAAAAAAAAAGAAGAAGAAGAAAGGAAGGAAGGAAGGAAGGAAGGAAGGAAGGAAGGAAGGAAGGAAAAGAAAGAAGGGAGGGAGGGAAGGAGGAAGGAAGGAAGGAAGGAAGGAAGGAAGGAAGGAAGGAAGGAAGGAAGGAAGGAGATTCCTATAGAATTCAAGATTTGAAGGGTTTTTTAAACTCTGTCCTAGACACGAAACCTAAAACATATGGAGGCAGAGGGAGAGAGAGACAGGGAGAGGGAGAAACAGAGGGGCCACATCCTGCCCTGCGCTGTGGGTTGTTAGCAAACAGAGAACCAGCATAAAGCAGGTGGCGAATGTGTTGGAGATGGCAGCAATAGAGTGGATCATCAAGACACTAAGGCTGGGGAGAGATGGGAGGCACTGCCACATCCTCTGAGATTTGAAGTAAGAATAAGGCATAAAAAGGAAAACTGAAGAAGATGCACCCAGGAAAGCCCAGTTGGCCATGGCACTGCTCTCAACCAAGACATAGGATGCACATTTTAAGAGAGATTTTGTGAAAGGCAAGTTTCAAACAAGCAGACATGGTGTTTGGATCACGCAGAACAGATGGATTTCCTAAAAGAAAACTTTCAGGAGAACTCTGAGACTTCCTCTCCATCCTGCTAAGATCTGTTCACCTTCATCACCCATTTCTCTCTTTCTCAGCTTCACAGGGTATCAAAGTGGATGATGAAAAATCAGACTTTCAATGAATTCATTCTCCTGGGACTCACAGATGCACCAGAGCTTCAAATATGTGTTTTCCTGTTTCTCCTCCTCACATATATTCTCAGCATTATGGGAAATCTCACCATCATCATCCTCACACTGCTGGATTCCCACCTCCAGACACCCATGTACTTCTTCCTCAGGAACTTCTCCTTCCTGGAAATCTCCTTCACATCCACTTTTACTCCTCGAATGCTCTTCAGCATCTCTACAGGAATTAAGACCATCAGCTTTGCTGGCTGCTTCACTCAGTACTTCTTTGCCATCTTTTTAGGAGCCACTGAATTCTGCCTTCTGACTGCCATGTCCTATGACCGCTATGTGGCTATCTGCAAACCCCTGCACTACACCACCATCATGAGCAACAGGGTCTGCACCCTGCTGGTCCTCTGCTCTTGGCTGAGTGGCTTCCTAATCATCTTACTCCCAATCATCTTGACCAGTCAGCTGGATTTCTGTGCATCTAATGTGCTCAATCATTATTGCTGTGACTATGGACCCCTCATAGAAATAGCTTGTTCAGACACAAGGCTGCTGGAACTCTTTGATTTTGTCTTAGCAATTGTGACCTTGATAGTCACCCTGGTGCTGGTGATTCTCTCCTACACTCGCATCATCAGGACCATTCTGAAGATCCCTTCTGCACAGCAGAGGAAGAAGGCCTTTTCCACATGTTCCTCCCACATGGTTGTCATCTCCCTCTCTTATGGAAGCTGCATCTTCATGTACATAAAGCCTTCAGCAACAGAAGGAGTTGCCTTCAATAAGGGTGTGGCTGTACTCAATACCTCAGTTGCCCCTTTACTGAACCTGTTCATTTACACTCTAAGGAATAAGCAAGTAAAACAAGCTTTCAATGATGTGATCAGAAAAATAATGCATCTTTATTCATTTTAGTGGCCTCAAATAAATGGAAATGTTGGGTGACATTCAGGCTATGCCTCCTCTTTGTTGAAGTAATTTCTCAGGGAAGCTTGGTGTGAGCTGGTGTCTACAGTCTGTTTCAAACCAGTTCAAGACTTTCTGCTATCTACCTTTAAAGAATGAGAGGCAGAAAAATTATCTTGGTAGACTGTGTACAGAATACAACTAGTTAAAACTCTATTGCCTGTCATAAACTGGAGGATCAGCCTAATGTGTGCACCTGTATTATTTCAATCATCATCTCTCTTAACTCCTCAATTGATAATCATCAAAAATGCAAATACACTGTGTCAGAAATTGCTACCTCTTTCTCAGAAGAGATTATTATGCTATGCAGAAAATTCTTTTCTAGATCACTTTTCTTTGGGCTTTAAACAATTCCATTTAGAGTCCCTTTCTCTGATAATTCTTAAGATTGCCTCTCTGGCTGAGGAGATGGCTCAGCAGATAAAGTGCTGGTTTTGAAAATCTGAACCTGTGTTCAGATTCCCAGCACTTATGTACTAGCTGGGCATGGTGGCTTACACTGGTAACCCTAACATGCAAAAAGGGTCAAAGACAAGCTGATCCCAGATATTCACTGGTCATTGACCTAAAAGGGAAGCCACAGGTTCAGTGAGAAATCCTGTCTCAAATAATAAGGTGGCAAGCAATTGAGGAAAGACACCAGATGTCAACATCTGGCCTCCACAACCTCAAGATTCACAAGAGCTCGCGCACGCGCGTGCACGCGCACACACACACACGTACACACACACATACATACACACACTCAAAAAACACACATTCTCACACACAAACATAGACAACACACACACACAAATACCAATTTTTTTAAAGATATCTCTTTAAAGATACAGAAATCTTGGACAGTCATTTCCTATTACACAGCATTACGTTTCATGAATACTCCCAAGAACACTCCTGACTGTTTTCTGAGAACAAAACAAAAACTGTTGTGATGGAATTATCTGGATTTGGGTTTTTTGTTTTGTTTTGATTTTTGATTTTTTGTTTTTGTTTTTTGTTGTTTTGTTTTGTTTTGATTTTTTTCGAGACAGGGTTTCTCTGTGTAGTTTTGGTGCCTGTCCTGCATCTTACTCTGTAGACCATGGCTCTACAGAGTTCGCTGGCCTCGAACTCACAGAGGCCCACCTGGCTCTGTCTCCTGAGTGCTGGGATTAAAGGCATGCAACACCGCCCAGCCATTTTCTGGACTCTTTTTAAAGAAAGACACAGAAAAAGAGAACTCTTAGTCAATCTTAGCAGGAATAGAAATCTGCTGACAGACAGTGAAGAAATGGTATGTATGAGATTTACAACACATATTTAAAGATTATTTCTGGACAGATTAGGATGAATATTAAGGATGCTCTGCCATGTTCTACTATATCCACAATACCCAGCATTCAAGGACCCTTGGATGCTTCTTTGATTGATCTTGCTAATTATAGTAGTCATGGCAGCCTGAGTTCTTGTCTACACAGAGTAATCTGGCATCTAATACGTCAGTTCCCATTGTCTCCATGACAACTCCTCCTACCAATATCCTTTGTGATTAAAACTATCCCTGAGCATTGGTAGTTCTAGTGTCTTCTCAAAAGCATCAACCTCAAATCTTCAGTAGATGTAGGGCCTCATAAGGGGCAAATATTTTAGTGACTCTCATTCACTTATGTATTCATTATATCATTCTGACTATACTCGACCTCTTTGTTCATTCCTTTATCATTTTTCATTGAAATTGAGCAATTACCATATCACTAAACATGGAACATCACTTTTTCTAAGTTCTAAGAGCAACCTCAGTTCTTACTCAAAGGTGAAACCCATGCTTTGAGAAAATGCTCTCAAGTAAATTCTAGCCTACCTAGTCTTCCATGGTGGACTCCTAATAAAAACCTAATCCCAAGAGCATACTTTTGCCTTCTGCTAGTACAAGTCATCCAGTCACTAAAATTTTTTCAGTATGTAGGATCATTCCTCCTTTACTAAAGCCTGTATGTCTCCAACTAGATTATAAAGGGTTTGACCCTAGTAAGGCAATTCCTCATATACAGAGACAGTTTGTGTTCATTGAAAACTGTTTTTAAATGATTGCTCTTGGGGCTGGAAAGATGGCTCAGAGGTTAAGAGCACCAACTGCTCTTCCAGAGGTCCTGAGTTCAATTCCCAGCACCCACGTGGTGGCTCACAACCATCTGTAATAGATCTGACACCCTCTTCCGTATACATAATAAATTATACATAATAAATAATTGCTCTTGAAGTGGCAACATGCTGGAGGAGGCCAGAGAGAAATGAAGGGTGACACAAACACAAATTTCTACGACAATACAATCTTAATATTATCCCTGCAGAGCCTGAAGAACTACTTCCCCATTCTCTGCAAGTCTGCACCCTTTTCTTAAAAATATATAGATCATTAAGGGCTTTGAACTCTCTGCTCCCCTTTAGGAGGTTGTCACACACTTGAGAACTGATGTCTCTGGACTGGTGAATCTCTATGGTACCTCACAAATAGTAAATCATTATACAGAAGGAAAAATGAACAGATCAGAGCTTCTCTAAGCAGGTGACCCAAAACCATAGTTTTAAATCATTGAGTGAGTACTATACCACCCCAGGTACTCCCTTTGTTCATTCTGAAGAAATAATAGATCAAAACAACTTTCTTAATATATTCGCTTTATATGTTATTAGGCTTCATAAAAGTATTTACATATTCATGCACCCATACTGTCTTAAGGTTTCTGTTGCTGTGAAGTGACCACGGCAATTCTCACAGAGGAAAACATTTAATTGAGGTGGCGACACACAGTTTCAGAGGTTTAGTCCACTGTCATCATGGCAGGAAACATGGCAGCTGGGAGTATGGCTCAGTGCATGCAGGCATGGTGCTAGAGAGAGAGCTGAGAATTCTACATCTTGCACAGGCAACAGGGAGTGAACTGAGACATTGGCTGTGGCTTGAGCATATATAAGACCACAAAGCCTGCCCCCACAGTGACACACTGCCTGCAACAAGGCCACACCCACTCCAACAAAGCCACACCTCCTCATAGTGTCATTCCCTTTGGGGGTCATTTTCTTTCAAACCACTACATTCCACTGCCAGACCCACAAAGGCTTGAAGCCATATCATAATGCAAAAATGCATTCAGTCCAACATCAAAAGTCTCTGTGGTGGTTGGAAAGAAAATGGTCCCCAAAGTGACACTATTAATAGGTATGGCCTTGGTGGAGGAAGTGTGTCACTGTGGGGACAGGTTTTGAGATCTCTTTGGCTCAAACTTCCCTCAATGTGACTGTCAGTCAACTTCCTATCGCCTTCAAGATGTAGCAATCTCAACTCCAGCCCCATGTCTGTCTGTACACCACCATGCTTCCCGTTACGACAATAATTGACTAAACCTCTAAAACTGTAAGCGAGCCCCCTCGATTAAGTGTTTCCTTTATAAGAGTTGCTGTGGTCATGGCGTCTTTTCACAGCAATAAAAACCCAAACTAAGACAGTCCCATAGTCTATCATAGTCTCCACAATGTTTAAAAGTCCAAAGTTCAAAGTCTCTTCTGAGATGCATGCAATGTCTTAACTGTAATCCCCTATAAAATCAAAATCAAATACTTCCAACATATAATAGCATGGGATATATATTACTATTCCAAAATGTAGGGAAGGATGCATAGTGAGAAAATACTGGACCAAAGAAAGACCAAAAACCAGCTGGGCAAACGCCAAACTCTGTATCTCCATGTCTAATATCAAAACACTCTTCAGGTTTCCAACTCCATTCACCTTGGTTGACTGCAACTTCTTTCTCTTGGACTGGTTCCACTTCCTGTTAGCAGCTTTCCTCAGCAGGTATCCCATGGCTCTGGCATCTCTAACATCTTGGGGTCTCCAAGGCAATCAAGGCTTCAGCTTTACAGCTTCACACTGTGGCCTCTCCATTCAGGAACACCGTGACACATGCCTGGCCTCAGCAACTTTCCTTAGCTGAGGAGGCAAATTCCATAGCCCCTTTCTTCTACCCTTAAAGCCAGAACTGTGTGGCCAAAGATGCCAAGTTCTGATGCTTACTGGGGCCAGAACATGGCTCCCTTGTTCAACTACATCTTCAATAACTTTCTGTTTTCAGTGATTTCCTTCACTGCCTAAGCTTGGCTGTCCTGAAACTGGATCTGTAGACCATGCTGGCCTCAAACTCAGAGACCTTTCAATTATGTCTTCACCAGATTTCTGGTTTTGATGGTTACCTTCACTTCCTAAGCTTGCCTGTCCTGGAACTTGCTCTCTAGACCAGGCTGGCCTCAAACTCAGATCTACCACTCTCTGCCTCTGGAGTGCTGGGATTAAAGGCATGCACCCCCACACCTGTCTCTAAGCTTTTCTTTAATTCCTTTTCACAAGTTGGAAATGTAGCAGAGTGGGATCTTGTCCTGAGGTCACTGCTCCCTTTATTCCATTTCTTAATCTGCACTTTTCTATATGAAATAAAACTTGAAAATCACTCAGAAGTGTCCAGAGCCTCTGACAGGAATTCCTGGACATCTTTCACAGGGACTATAAAACCCTAAAATGAAGGAGATGCTCCACAGGAGGGGAGACCAGAGCTGCCCTGTCTGCCTCTGTCTCCCTCCCTCTCTCCATCTCTGTGTCTGTTTATCATTCTCACTCTCTTTTCAACATCTTTTCCTTTTTCCCAAACCCAGCAACACAACAGGTGAGCTGGGTTAAACAAGTGCTGTTTGTGACACTCTATGGTCTCAGTTTGGACATACACAGCAATAGCACCTAGTAAATCCATTCCAAAACTCTTATACTGTGACAGCAATTCCAGTGCAAAGTCCAAATAGAAACTACAAAGGAGGGCCAAGTATAAAGGCTTACAACATGTTCGTATAAGAGTTCAGATTCTCAAGGCATGACATCCAGAGTCTAGATACAAGTAAGTGGGTGCATTGCTCCCTCTAGTGGGACATCGCGTTCTTGCAATATTACACAGACCTTGCTCTACAGTTTTTAAAGATAATAATTATAAAAATACTTTAAATAAAAAGGTAAAACAACTTGAAGTTCTCCTGTGATTGAATCACTGCTTGAAGAATCACCTAAGCAAGCATTGCCCTCAAATGCAGACTTTCTTTTGAGAAAATATCAAACACTTTCTCTTTTCCCTGCTCAAAAATCATTCCAAAGGGGGTCAGAGACTTTAATGTACAACCCAAAACTTTGAAACTGCTAGGGAGAACAGAGGTAAAACACTTCAATATATAAACATGGGCAAGTACTCAAACAAGGGCTCCCATAGCACAGGAAATCATCCCAAGAATTGAGAGAGGGCAATAGATTAAAGTAATTCCACACAACAAAGGAAATTATCACAAGACTCCTTTTTAAAATAATCAACTATATATCACACAGGAGATTGATATCTAAGATATGTAAAGAATTGCAAAAATCAAACACAAAAAAATTATCCAATCAGTAAATTAACTAATGGAGAATACAGTTCTCAAAAAAAAGAAATACAAATGGCCTACAGGTACTTGAAAAATGTCCAATCCTTAGCCATCAAGGAAATACAAATTGAAATTGCTTTGAAATTCCACCTCACCTTAGTCAGGATGGCTATCATCAAGAAAACAAATGATGACAGATTCTGTCAAAGTTGTCAGGAAGGAAGAATCCTGACGCTGCAGATGAGAGTGTAAGCTGATGCAGCCACTGAGAATCAACAAGGGGCCTGTGTTATTTCCCTGAACAGCAAACAGCCATGTAGAGATGGCAAGGTCTATGTCAGCTTGCAGTTCAAGATACCACAGTCTATCATGACAGAAGAGGCAAGATCAGCAAAAGGTAAGATAGTAAGAATAGTAAGATAAGATAAGAAGGAAGGTAAAGTAAAGATAAACAAAATTGATCATCTTTAACTAGAATAACAAGTAAAAGATTCAAATAAACAAAATCATAAATGAATCACTAAACTACAGAAATGTAAACCATTAGAAGATCTTGTAAAATATTATACATCAACTAATTGAATCACCTAGAAGAAATGTACTACCCACCAAGACTAGGCTAAGACACAACAATGGTGCATTCTGATATTACAACTTGACTGTAACAACATTATGATACACTATGTCATGGCAATGAATCTGGTTCCCAGGACCCACATCAAGTAACTTACAACTGTTGTAACTCCAGCTCTAAGGGACCCTCTGCAGGCAACTGCACTCCTGTGCTGACACAGACACACACACTTATACATATTAAAAATAAAATCAATCTTTAAATATATTCCCTTTTATGTAACAATGATCGATCATGCCATTAGAGATACATTTTAATATCACAGTTCAACTACAGTGTCACGATGTTCACTTTTATCATAACAATGCTCCATGGTGTCATCACAAAATATTTCATTGACCCAATGGTGCATTGTGGATTCAAAGAGCCAATGTGACATCACAATGCTCTTTCATGACATCACAATTCTCAAATTTGTCTGCATGATACTCCATTCTGCCATCACAATGCTGTTTCATCACACAACAGTGCTCAGTTTTCTGTCACAATGATGCATTGTGATAATACGGCTCAACCATGACATCGCAATACAATGCCTTCACAACGCTCAACTGTTTTTAGATAACAATGTCCCATTAAACCATCACAGTGATGCGTCGTGAAATCACAGCTCCATTGTGACATCAAAATGCCGCATTCTGTATTACAGGGCTCAACCTTGTCTTCACAATCCTTCCTCCTGCCACCACAATGCTCCACGTTGGCATATCAGTGCTCAGTTGGGCCATCACAGTGGTGCATTGTAGTATCACATCTCCAGTATCACATCACAATGCTCCAATGGACCAATACAATACTGCAGTGTGACATCACAATGCACCATTGTGCTGAAACAATTTTTCTTTGTGACATCGTAGCTCCTAAGTGAGGTTCTCCACTGTGACACCACTAGGCTCCATTCAATGTCAATATGATGTCATGAAAACACAATGCTACATTCCGCCCTCACAGTCCTTCATGTGCCACCACAATCCTCCATTTACATAACAATGCTCATCGTGATATCACAGCTCCTTTGTAATCTAACAGTGCTCCATTGAAGCATCATAGTGCTGCACTGTGATGTCACTGGTTCTACTGCTATATCACAATGACCTGTTGTGCCATTGTAACTCTCCACTTTATACGGCAAAGCTCATTTATGCCATCACATGGTGCATTATGACATCACAGCTCCACTCTAACACTACAGTGCTCCATTGTGACATTGAAATCATCAAATTTACCATCAAATGTTACACTGTACCATCAAAATGCTCCATTGTGTCATCACAGACTACTCCATTATGACATCACAACACTCAACTGTGCCAACATGAAGCTGCCTTGTGATATCACACTCTATCATGACATTAGGATGTTCCACATTGACATCACAATGTTTCATTGTACCATCACATTACTTCATTTTTATATGAAAGTGCTCAATTGGGCCACTACAATGGTGCATTGTGACATCTCAGAACCATTTTCACATCTTAATGCTCCATATTTTCATAACAATCATCAACTTTTTCATCACAATAGTACATTTTGGCTTCACATCTCCACTATCATATCACAAAGTTATATTGTGATATCATGTTCTTCCGTTTTACTTTAACATTGCTGCATTGTGCCATTGAAGCTCCCCTGTGAAACCACAAGGCTCAATATTGCCATTATGATGCTGCTTTTCTGCCATGATAAAATACCAGATACCATGTCAATGCTCTACTGTGACAGTACCTTAGTCCCAACTGAATGCTCCATTGTTGCATCACAATGTTCCATTACTGCCATCAGGATATATCAGGGAAGGTGGCACAGATAATAGGCAGGTATGATCTGCTAGAATCCCCAGGGAATAAGCTAAGGAAAGTAAGATAACAGTTATCAAAAAGAGGTGGGTAGCAGTTTAAACTCTGCAGTTTAATAAAATGGGAAATTTTACAAAGTAAATGGGGTAGGGGGATCAAGTTTGGCTTAGAAGGATTGGCAGGTATGAGGAGCTAGCTCTCCCAGTGAGAAAGGGTGACTGCAGCCATGATTAAGACAGAGAGCCTCAGAAAAGCAGTATAGTACTTAAGTAACAGATACTTTAAAGAGAAAAAAGAGGAGGAAAAGTTGTGCAGAGCATCGGCAAAAAGAAGACTGGTGCCGGAAAAACCTCTTCTCTCACAGGAGCAGCCGCCAGGTGCTCTGTCACCCCAGATCCACGAGTCACACTCACGGGAAACTCAGAGCAAGTGTCACAAGACTACAGGCAGAAACATGTCAACAGAACAACCTCTAAATAGGGGAGAGAAACTGAGTCAGAATCATTGAATCACACAGAATTCGTTGAACTGGAAACCTGGTCTGCAGGGGAACAGAGACAAGGATTCCAAGCACCATGCTGGAGGACTGCCTGGAGGAGGGACCAACATTCACAAATGGATTCCTGTAGGACCACCCTGAGTTGTGATGAGTACCTATGACCTGACTTCATGAAAGATAGCTCACCAATGGGACCAGCATCTGTGACCCCACCTTGCAAAGAACTATCTAGAAGAATGATAGACATCTGAGAGCTTCTTAATATCCTTCTGCTTCACTTTTTGTTCTCTCTCTCATTGTTAACAGTAGCCCTGCCATGGCCTGGATGCTCTCCTGTCTTGAAATTTCCTCCACCAAACAGATTAGTCCATCACCTTTCAATTCAGTCCTCACTCATGTTCTCAGGACACTGGCAGAATGAAGCCGGATTCTTTCCCATATGATCATATACATGGCCCCAGCCCAGTTCCCATGGAGTCTGCACTGGTTGTTTTTCCTGTTGCTGTTGTTGTTGTTGTTGTTGTTGTTGTTGTTGTTTCACAATGAAACAAGCTATGTATTCATCTGAAGAAGAAACCTCAGTTGAGAAGATCCCTCCATTAGATTACCTATTGGCAAGTCTATGAGGGCATTTTCTTGATTATTGATTTATGGGATGCCCAAGCCAAATGGGGGTGGTGCCACCCTGGTCAGGTGGTCCTGGGTCATATAAGATCACAAGCTGGGGAAACCATAGAAACAAAGCCAGTAAGCAAAGTTCCCTCATGTTTCTGCTTCAGTTTTTGCGTCCCGGTCCCTGCCTTGAGTTTCTACCTGGACTTCCCTTCATGGTGAACTGTAAGCCATAAGATGAAATAAATGAACCCTTTCCCTCCCGAGTTGCTTTTGGTCATAGTCTTTACCAAAGTGATAGAAACAAAACAGAGTCCTTGTTCCCTGTGAAACCTCATGAGCTGGGTCTCCCACCAGAATGGCTCATTGAGCTCTACTTGTGTCAACCAAGGGATTTTCTATCCCAAAGTTCCCAACTTCTCTATACTGTTCCAACAAACAAGAGCTCAAGAACTGCATGGTCAAGTTTTCCCAGCTACCCACACTTTTTGGTACCAAATTTCTGTATTTGTTACGTTTCCTGTTGTGATAAAATGCCCTGGCAAAAGTAACTTTTGGAGAAAGAGTTTCTTTCAGTTCACAGTTCAAAAGTACTGTCAATTGTGGTGAGATGTCCCAGTGGCAAGATCTTGAAGCAGTTGATCACTGACCCATTGCATCACAGTCAGGAAGCAGGAAAACAGTGAATACTCATAGTCAGCTCCCTTTCTCCTTTTCTTGCAGCCCAGAACCTGAGCCCAGGGAACTGTGATGCCCACTTTTAGAGTGGCTCTTCTACCTCAGTTAACCTAATTAAGATAATCCTTCACAGGCATCCCAGTGGCTTGTCTCCTAGGTAACTCCAGATCCTGTGAAGCCAATAATATCAACCATAATGCCTCTTCTAAGCTGGCGTGCCAGACCTTCAGATGAAGGTCCTTCTGAAGAGGTGGAATGTGAGCTGAGACCACTTATATCATCCTAAGCTTTTGGGGATGAGTGTTGGAGCACCATCCTGCCTCTTGACCTCCACAGCGCTGAGACCACTTCTACCATAAAAACACCAATTTGTCAGAGGGAAGAGGTGAATCGGGTGAAGCTTCTGCCTCAATTCTTATGTCTTCCAGAGGTGCCTCACCTTGGCTGAAGTTAGGCCATGAGTGGTACTTGAGCTATGGGGGAGTTTAGGGAAGGCAATATTCAGCTGTCTAGACTCTAGAAAGAGAAACACAAGCATGCTTTTTCTCCCCTCTCCCTTTGAGTAGACTGAAGGAACAGTCTGTGATGTGTGTAGAACACCTCTTCTAAGCTGTACCAGTCCCCTCTAAGCCTTAAAGTCATAGCTCTAAGCAAAGCAAAGCCTCTGCCTTTAAAGAATATACCTTCCAGCAGAGAAGACCTGAACTAAATTTCCACTCAAGCAAAAGAGCAAATGTCATCTTTCGGAAGGACGTATACACAATGAAGTAAGTATATGAGAGTGGCCACCATATGGTCCCACTTGAGGGATGTTCAAGAAGGTCCTTCTGAAGAGGTGGAATGTGAGCTGGGGCTCAAATAATGTTAAATTACCTTTGGTTTAAAGTATGAACTTGTGGACAATATTTTGTGGAGCAAAGTACAATGATATGTATATGAAAACTATATCATGAAACCTGTTCTTTTTCGTTTGCTAATTTAAAAATTAATTTTAAAAAATAGATAATTTTTTTAGAAACAATAAAGTTTATTTTAATCCACAAAAACAGGAACTTGCAGGCATAGAACAATACATGCAAAGAGCCTAAATGCCTAAGGACAAAATGTGCAGTGGACAAGAAAGACAATAACACAGTGTTCTAAATATAGGTGTCATTATTCAAATTTGGTAAGGCAGCAGGTCAGGAGACACCTTTCAGAAGATAGTCCGCTACTCAGTCCCCAGGAAGGGAGCCACACCATGCCACACCGTGCCATGCTGGGCTATAGTCTGCTACTTAGTCCCCAGGAAGGGAGCCATACCATGCCATACAGTGCCATGCTGGGCTATAGTCTGCTACTCAGTCCCCAGGAAGGGAGCCATATCATGCCACACCGTGCCATGCTGGGCTATAGTCTGCTACTCAGTCCCCAGGAAGGGAGCCACACCATGCCACAGGGCCATACCACACTAGGTAAATCATCATGGACTATCTAGAGACAGGGAGCAAGAGGTAAATATGGGAAAGCGCTTGTCTCAGTTAGGGTTTCTGTTGCTGTGACAAACACTGTGACCATATTTCAGCTTACAGTTCCACAGCACAGTCCATCACTGAGGGAAATCAGGGAACTCAAACATGGTAGAAACCTGGAGGAAGGAGCTGATGCACAGACCATGGAGGGATGTTGCTTACTGTCTTGTTCCTCATGACTTGCTCAGTCAGCTTTCTTGTGGAAAGGACCACCAACCTGGAGATGGCATCACCCACAATGGGCTGAGCTTTCTTCCATCAACCATCAATTAAGAAGATAGCCCAGAGCCCTGCCCAGAGGTTAGTGTAGTGGAGAGTTTGCTCAGTTGAGGTTCTCTCTACCCCCAATGAGTCTAGCCTGTGTCAAGTTGACATAAAAACTAGCCATCACAGTGTTTTACAGTAGTTTTCATGGAAGAAAATGGGCCAGGTGTGGTAAGCAGGTTATGCAGGTTGAATGTTGAATATTTGATACTTCAAATTATTTCATTGGACTGAGGTCCAAGGCTTTCTGGCACCTGACCCTGAGATAATTAAGTCAGTTAAACATAGAGCAAAAGACACTTCAAAGGAGCGAGAGAGAATTTATTTGGAGCCAAATATGAGTGACCATGGCCCAAAAACATGGATTCAGTTTGCTCCATGGAAGTGGTTACATAAGATTTTATTAATAACAGAGCAAAACAGACTCATAAATCAAGGAATTTACCAAATACACTGTTAAGGACAGCCAGTGGACAACTTAAAACCAAACATGGGAAGACTCTGCCAGGTTTCAGATGCTGTCTGATGACACTCAGCTTTTGGACTAAGAGTTCATTCCAAAGGTTTTACCTGACAGTCACAAAGATGTTAGGCCAGACACAGAAGTGGGCATGAATGGTTATTAAGGGTACCAAAGATAGGCCAAGATAATGTGATTCTGGGTCTACAAGATTCTACAATAACAAAGTTTTAATCAATCAGCTTTGAAGAATCTCCCACAGAAGTGGAACATGTTTCGAGGAACTTCAGTTTACAGAAGTGTTGGAAATTAAATTCTTTTAAGAATCACTTTATTTTTATTTTATGTATATGTGCTGGTATATCTGTATTTGCATGTGTATGTGAGTGCCTATGGAAGCCAGAAGAGAGTGTCATATCCCCTAGAACTGGAGTTATAGGTGGTTGTGAGATGCCTGATGTGGGTACGAGGACCTGAATGTAGGTCCTCTGCAAGAACCACAATGCTCTTAACCACTGAAGCATCTGTCCAGGCCCTGAGCATTAAATTTTTGAAGCACAATAGGTATTGAGGAAAGAAATGAATTTAAATGGACTACTAGACTTTTATCTGAATAACTGAATGGCAACTGCTCACTTACTGGATGGAAGAAGCTTGGGAGGAGAACAAGAGTCATCAAGCAAGGTAAGTAGATAGTGCTCTACAGAATCTAAAGGGAAATGGTCAGAAATAAGAAGTTGTGTATTTGGAAGTCACAGACACTAAAGAAAGTTTTCAGAATGGACAAGAGATCATACATGTCAATAATGTCGAGATATTCAGTAAAATGAAGACTGAAAATTGATCATTGTGTTTCACAACATGGTGATATTAATAATTGTGGAATGAAAGAGACAAATAGAAAAAACTGGAGGTAAGAGAGAAACACCACCTGATGCAGTACTCCATTCCTGTTATTGTAGCACATAAGGCTACATAGCCACATAGCAAGACCATCTGGGGAAAAAAATGGACACAGCAAGTGTCCAACTACACTATAATGTCCAACTACAAGGCATCAAAACATCTAAGCTACTTCAGATAACACCTCTCTTACCCACGGGGTCAGGGGCTGGGGTTGCCTGTGCTTCTGGTATCAGAAAGTAACTGGTAAGGTCCCTGTGCTCTTGAGATTCAGTATGGGGTGGAGTGGAGGAATGGAGGAAAGAAGAAACAAACCAGCAGAAGCTTATAATGTGAGTAATTATAAAGATGTGAAGTGTGTGTGGAGGGTTGATGGTTGATGGTTGATGAGTGTGGGGTGTCTCTGGAATGCTTTCTGGGAGAAGCAGCGCATGGCAGGGCCTCCAGTCTTCCTTATAACATGTAACAATGGGTAACATTTGGATTGTACATCTGGGTAAAACAAAGTGAGTTTGGAGGGAACTTGGAAAAATGATCCACATAGAAAACTTCATTGTGTTTTTTACTATAAATTTATAAGGAAAATATGCCACTAGAGAAGTATTTAAATACTGATTTATGTAATAGTTCCCAAACACTGCTTGCATCTGTGAACATAATTTTTACATTAGGTTTTGTGCCTGAAAAATAGCTAACTGTCCAGACATATAAAGCACACCTTACTCACAGCACTTAAGAGGCAGAGAGAGGCAAGTGAATCTCTGTGAGTTCACGGCCAGCCTGGCCTCCATAGCAAGTTCCAGGCCAGCCAAGGCTACATAATGAGACAACAACAAAAAACTGGTAATATTGAAAATTCTTGTACTAATGATGAGAAGTGTTTCATATCCAATTTTACCTTCTTAGTATCAAGTATTTCAGAATAATAGATGCTGGAAAGTCTAAAATGTGCATGCATGGATTTCTTAGATACTTGAATGGGACATATCAGCAGATAACAGACAGAAGTGTACCTATGAACAAGGGAACAGAAGCCAACAATCACCACAGAGAGGTGAGGGAGCCCTCAGGAAGTCCAGGGGCTCACAGCTCCAATATCTGAAGCCCTCACCTTAAGCTTGCTTTCTTATGTTCAGACACTGACTCTGCCTGAAAGTAGTCCCTTGGATTACATCTTGATGCATCTTGGTATATTTCCAATCCACATGTCTCACCTTGTCCTTGGTCATCTAAGGAAATGTGACTCACATTTGTCTTATTCTTTTCATCTCAAGAAATTTTCAAAATACTTTCCTCATCCTTCTTTTCTTTGGGTCATCTAACCCCAACTCCTTCCTGACCCTTAGACAACATCCCTGCCCTGAAACTTGAGGGAAAGGTGCTCAATTGGGCAATAAAACACAATAAAAATTCTTGTGGCAGGTAATTTGACAAAGTATTTCAAAAGCACTTTTACTCAGCAATCCTGTTTCAGGGAGTTGTACTAGAGAAAATGTAGGTAAAGATATGTGTGAGTACGTTTATCTCAATGTCCGTGACAAATGTTAACTGCGATGACAGGACATTTCTTAAGATTATAGAACCCATACTGTAAGATATGACAGAGACATTGAAGGAACTCCCTAGAAGCCATGGCACAATGTTCAAATGTCTTCAATAGAGTAGAAGCTGTTAAAACACAGTTTAGACAATATAATATTATTTTTAATTTTTATGAACATGCATGTACACAAACACAGAGCAAAAGCAGGCAGCAGTAATTTCCCAAAAACATTATTAACATTTTGCTGATGGATATATTTTCTTCTGTATGCAAATTTATTACAACTAACAGAGTTCCTTTTTGCAAACTGGGAAACAAACAACACTGTTTCTAGGCCTTCGTTTATACCTTGGACACATTTTCCCTGCCTCTACTTCTCCCACCTGCAACTAATAGCTGAGTGGGGTTCTGGAACAATCAAGAACTAGCTTTCCAAGAAAAGGGTGATGTGCCAAATCCCTCCAACCAATAACCAAGGGTGGACACCAAGTAAAAATAGTGAACAGTTTGTTGCAAGAAACCAGTGTCCTTTCAAGAAGTGAGGGCCATATCAGACTCAGACCAGAGTGGGGGAGGCAGGATGTGACCAAAGGAGGGAAGAAAAGCAGTTTTTAAAACAGTTGGGAAGTAAAGTAAAGAACACTAACATGTTGAGAGAGTCCAAGGAGATAGGATCATTCAGGAGACAAGCAATTGAACAGATCAAGCCTACAGCAATACCAAGCAAGACGCAAGAGCTGAACTTGCAAGCCAAAACAGCCAGTCCATGTTCCTGTCCCTTACCAGCATATGGGAATGATGTCAGAGAGAAAGGCTTATAATAAGGACTCACTGGAAGAAGCAGGAAGATAGATGTCTCAAGAGCATAACCCCAGGAAGGCACTAAACCTCAGCCATGACCAGGAATCACATCATCACACAAGGTTATCTCAGCTGCCTCCCTTTGACCTCCATTCCAGTCCTTAGCTCTGCTCTTATCATGAAGCCCAGTCAAAGTCTTAAGACCAGGTCCCAGAAACAGCTCTGAACAATACACCTGTGTCTTGGATGCTCATGGTGGGTGGAACACACCAATGCACAACAGACTGTGCCCTGTGGTTTCAGCTTCTCTTTTTCCTTGAGAATGTCCAGAGATCAGGCCCTTAGATCCAAAATCTTGGGAGGAAGGTGGAATATGGTCAAGGACCCCCAAGGTATCTCTTCATGAGCCGCCTCATGGCCCCTATGACCTCCTTATTCCTCAGAGTGTAAACAAAAGGGTTGCACATGGGGGTGACAACCGTGTAGAAAATGGAAAGAATCTGGTCTTTGTCCCCAAGAGAATCTGCCTGAGGCCTAATATAGGCAGCAGTCGCAGTCCCATAAAAGAGTATGACCACAAACAGGTGGGAAGAGCAGGTAGAAAAGATCTTTTGACGTCCCTCAGATGTTGCAACACCAAGTATAGTGGCAACGATACAGGCGTAAGAGGCCACAATCAACAAGAAGGGCATGAAAATAAAAGCTACTGTGATGAAGAGTTTCCCCACTTCACCCCAGAAAGTGCTTGCACTAGCCAGTCTCAGCACAGGAGGAATGTCACACAGGAAGTGATGGATGGTGTTGGCACCACGGAAAGGCAAAGTGAAGATGCAGACAGAGTGAATGGTGCCAGTGATGATGCCCGCAAAGTAAGAGGCCCCCACCATGATGGCACATGTTACCTGATTCATTAGGGTGGTATATTGCAGGGGACAGCAGATGGCAGCGTACCGGTCATAAGCCATGGCAGTGAGCAAACAGCATTCGGCAACACCAAAAAGGGCAAAGAAGTACATCTGAGTGAAGCAGCTGGCCCGGGCGATGGTGGGGCAGGAAGACCGGAGGTCAGCCAACATCCTAGGCACAATGGTGGTGCTGTAGAGGATCTCCACCACGGAGAAGTGACGCAGGAAGAAGTACATGGGGGAGTGGAGGGCAGAGTCTGCCAGCGTGAGGAGGATGATCAGAGAGTTGCCCAGCAAGGTAACCACATAGATACACAGCACACCCCAAAACAGATGGCCCTGAAGAAAGCCAAAGCCCGAGAACCCCAATAAAATAAACTCTGTTACTTCTGTACCATTGTCACCTCCCATGTCCCCAAAGCCAGACTAGAAAAAAGAGGGGCCAGAGAGGGGTAGGCGGCCAGAAACCTTTGCAGCAGTGAGGATGAAGAGTCGTCCATGAGAGCAGCTCAGCTTGCTGAGGAGGATGAGAAGGAGGAGGATGAGAAGGATGCTGAGGATGATGAGGAGGAGGATGCTGAAGAGGATGCTGAAGAGGATGCTGAGGGAAAGCCTGGGAACTTCAGCTGCTGCTGACTCCCACAAAAAAAAAAAAAAAAAAAAAAAAAAAACTCCAGAAGAGGAAGAAAATCCAGAGAAGATGAGGCACACTTGCAGATCCTCTTGCTGTTGCAAGATTTCTCAGACAAGTCTGTTCCACTCACCCAGGCAGGAGCTAGGAGCAAAAAGCTGGGGACAAAAGCAGCTTCCTTCAAGAAGGGGGCTGAGGACGTGGACATAAAACTGGGTGTGCAGACAGAGAACAAATAATCTAGCAGAAGAGAAGTGGGTCCACCCAGAGGCAGAAAGTGAGTGGAATAGGCAAGAGCAGGAGACAGGAGCACAGAAATGAGGACCACAAAGGGCTGTGGAGCTTTTACCTGCAGATGGATCCCCACAGCCCTCAGAGTGCCCCTCCCTGGAGCACACCACAGCAGATCAATCCCCTGAGGAGCTAATTCTCAACAGAGGGAGGAAAGTGGAGGAAGATGGGGAAAAGGAGAAGCAGGGAGGAAGTGGCTTCCCCTTCATTGTGCCTACCCCTAAGCTCCCTGCTGTTGGGCCTGGGTCTGGCTGGTCCTCCTCCTCACACTCAAGCACAAAGGGGAAAGCTCATGTGGAGGAGGATGGTGTGTACAGAGTCCTTCTGCTAAGCACCAAGTGAGCTGGGCTCAGAAGCCCTGTGCTCTAACTCCTTGGCTGGTTTCTCTAGGTGGGATTGTCAGCCATTGCCCCAAGGTCTGCAAAGCCTTTCCTGCTCTCAGAATTAGTCCTTAGCATTCTTCCCATTCCTGGAAAACACCTTTTCTCCCAGTGCTGGAGATGGAACACGTGGCCTTGTGGAATTCTGGTTGGCTTCTCCCACTGGACTGTACCCACAACACTCCCAGACCTGGCAAGCATTTGTAAACCCTTTTGTAAAATAGTGTTAATCCCTAAAGAAAATAACTATTGAAATAACAAGGAGGCTGACTCTGGAAGAACTCCCAGCCCAACACGGGCCTTTGACTTACCATCTAGCTGCAGAGAGAAGCAGTAGTCTCTGAGTGTCAGAAATGGGAAATACTCTTTAGATCTCAGCCAGAAAAGACAGCACTCACAAGAGCAGATGACAGAGGGACATGAGAGGATGCCCAGTGAATCAAGACTAGAGAAATAGGGCAGGTCCTTTCAATGATGTCACTTAATAAGAAAAACATGGCCATAGCTTGGAACCCAGTTAGATAATCAAGAAATATCTTCCTATTCAAGGTAGTCTGTTGTCTATTTGGCTCATTTTCCTCTTGGGTGTGAAAGTGTGAGAAAGAGTCCAAATGAGGGGCTAGGGAGAGGGCTCTGCAGTTAAGAGTGCTTGCTGCTCCTAAGGAGGTCTGGAGTTCAACTCCCAGTACCCACATAGTCAACTCCCAGCCACTCTGTTCCAGGGGCAGTGCATACACATTATATACAGACGTACATGCAGACAAAACACCCAAACATATAAAATAAAAAATTTCTTAAAAAAATTACAAGTGACCTTTCTGACTCTTTCCGGGCGTTCAAGATGTTGAAGCAAGGACGTCGTGGGTCCTCCAGAGCGAAATTCCAGATTTCCCTGGGTCTTCTGGTAGGAGCTGTGATCAACTGTGCTGACAATACAGGAGCCAAAAATTTGTGTATCATCTCTGTGAGGGAATCAAGGGACGACTGAACAGACTTCTTGCTGCTGGTGTGGGCGACATGGTGGTGGCCACAGTTAAGAAAGGCAAACCAGAACTAAGAAAAAAAGGTCCATCCAGCGGTGGTAATTCGACAGCGAAAATCGTATCTAAGAAAAGATAGGGTGTTTCTTTATTTTGAAGACAATGCAGGAGTCATAGTAAACAATAAAGGCGAGATGAAAGGTTCTGCTATCACAGGTCCAGTCACAAAGAAATGTGCAGACTTGTGGCCCAGGATTGCATCCAATGCAGGCAGCATTGCATGATTCTCTGGTGTATTTGTAAAATATTCTACTGTGGGATGGTCTGTATGTCAAGTGTGTTGCTGATTGGTCAATAAATAAATCACTGATTGGCCAGTGGCCCGGCAGAAAGTATAGGCAAAACAAGGAGGAGAATAAAGCTGGGAAGTGGAAGGCTGAGTCAGAGAGACACTGCCAGCCGCCACAATGACAAACAGCATGTAAAGATGCCAGTAAGCCACGAGCCATGTGGCAAGGTATAGATTAATGGAAATGGATTAATTTAAGCTGTAAGAACAGTTAGCAAGAAGCCTGCCACGGCCATACAGTTTGTAAGCAATATAAGTCTCTGTGTTTACTTGGTCGGGTCTGAGTGGCTGTGGGACTGGTGGGTGAGAGAGATTTGTCCTGACTGTGGGCCAGGCAGGAAAACTCTAGCTACAAATGGCGCCCAACGTGGGGCAAGAGTTTCCACCTAAAAACTGAAAAAAAAAAGATTCTAAAACAGAGCTAAAAACAGCTTCCTAATTGTCTCTCTCAAATGAGCGGCAGCTGCGGGTTTGAGCTACTGGAGGGTTCCTAGTGTGCACGCTCAACCTGCAGTATGGCGGGAATGAGGCCTCTGCAAGTGACACATTAAGCTGCGTGGTGGATTTAGCCTTTAGTAGTACAAAACAAAAAAAGAGGTTTTTGGGCTACACGCTGCTTGGATAAAGGCATAGACCCAGGATAGCTCCCAGAGCTGGCGGTAAGCATACCACTGCCATGTTGGGAAGCTGAGGTGGGCGGAGCCAGCAGCCACAGCTGCTACAGTTAAAAGCAATAGATTCACAATAAGACAGATTCAGATGTAATAGTTTGCAATGTGTGTAAAATATATGTAGGCTTGAAAGAGATAAAAAAGGTGATATATACAGTTATATAAACAAATACATAGTTTTAAAAAATAAAGTCTTTAAAGAGACAATAAAATTAATATAAAAAATAAGCCACGTAAAGATGAATATTACACAGAGAATCTGGATTATGTTGTCTTTGGGATTTTTAACTGCAGAAAAACATTTGATTGTAAAAGCTGTTGAGTTATGCCAAAATGTATATTTTAAAGATACCTTGACTTCAAAATTTGGATGTAAGGATGTGTTGCTTTGGAAAGGAGACTCTGCTTTTGTTCCTACAGAAAGCCAGAGGCTATGGATTTGTTCAAGATTAAGATACATCAGGTTTGACCAGCCAAGACCCCCTGAAAGGTCTCTGATGACACCATGGCCCAGATGATCCAACATCCAGAACCGTTTCAAGGTGACTGGCTCAGACGATACACCCTCACAGACTACTCCATAATCCTAAAATTTTCTTTGTGTCCCCATAAGATACAGCGCCCCCCCTCCAGCAGAAAGTAGTAAGAGAAGCTACGCCCAAATTCCCAAATTATATGTAATTTTACTTTGTTAAGGTTAAAACCTTCCTTTTTGAAAAAACAAAAAAGGGGAAGTGCTGTGGGATGGTCTGTATGTCAAGTGTGTTGCTGATTGGTCAATAAATAAAGCACTGATTGGCCAGTGGCCAGGCAGAAAGTATAGGCGAAACAAGGAGGAGAATAAAGCTGGGAAGTGGAAGGCTGAGTCAGAGAGACACTGCCAGCCACCACAATGACAAACAGCATGTAAAGATGCCAGTAAGCCACGAGCCATGTAGCAAGGTATAGATTAGTGGAAATGGATTAATTTAAGCTGTAAGAACAGTTAACAAGAAGCCTGCCACGGCTATACAGTTTGTAAGCAATATAAGTCTCTGTGATTACTTGGTCGGGTCTGAGTGGCTGTGGGACTGGTGGGTGAGAGAGATTTGTCCTGACTGTGGGCCAGGCAGGAAAACTCTAGCTACAATATTCATTAAAAAGTCTTTGCTCCAAAAAAAAAAAAACTTTACAAGTGACTCTTGATAACCACACTGTAGCATGAGCGCATGTGCACACACACGGCTTACACACACATACACACACACACACACACACACACACACTATTAGTTAATTATCAATTAATTTTTAAAGTGTGGGAACCAGAAAGATGCATCAGAAATTAATAGCATAAACTGCACTTCCAAAGGACCCATTAGAGTCCTGGCGCCCATGTCAGATGACTCACAACCACCTGTAATTCTAGCTCTAGGGGATCCAATACCTTCTTATGCTTCTACAGACAACTCACTCATGCTGGAGAGACGGCTCAGCAGTTAAGAGCACTGGCTACTCCCAATACCGACACACAGACACCTAATTAAAAATAAAATAAAACCTTTAAAAAAGACTTCTTTTACATGATACTGTTCATTTTGGCCTGTCCAAAGCACATTTTGACACAACAGTGGGATTTTGATATCATAATGTTCACTACTGGCATCAGAGTGTTCCAATGTGTCATCAATATGCTTCAAGGTCTGAAACTGAGAATGCTGGGAAGGAGAGCACAGTCAAGGAGTCACCAGTGAGACACACAGGAAGCAAGATGAGAATGCCACAGTGAGAAAAGGTACCAAGCCACATGGCTAAATATATATAAGAATTATGGGTTAATTTAAGAGTAAGAGCTAGTTAGTAATAAGCCTACACTACAGGCTGAGCATTTATAAGTAATATTAAGCCTCTGAGTCAATTATTTAGGAAGCAGCTGCTGGGTATTTGGGAACAGGCAGGCAGGAGAGAAACTTCCACATGCATGACATTACACACAGAGAAAGAGAACTTAGAACACACAGCTCTAAATGTGATGTCTCCATCAAATGCCCCCCCCTCAAGAGGTCAAGGAATCCCGTGGAAGAGGAGTCAGGAGTGGGGGAGACAAAGGGGATGGAGGGCACGAGGAGAACAAGGCCCTCTAAGTCAACTGAGCAAAGCTCATATGAACTCAGAAGACTGGAGCAGCAATCAGAGGTCCTACGTGGGTCAGCACAGCCCCCTGCATACACACTATAGCTTTCAGTTTAATACTTTTATGGGACTCCTGAACATGTGAATGAGTGGGTCTCTGCTTGTGCCTTCTCTTGTGGATCTTTTATTTTTCAGTTGACTTGTCCAACTGCAATAGGATGGGTTTTATCTTATTATATTTTGATTTGTTATATTTTGTTGTTCTCTCTTAGAAGCCTGTTATTTTCTAATGAGAGACAGAAAG
The DNA here is from genome assembly GCF_949786415.1 of Peromyscus eremicus. Taxonomy (NCBI): domain Eukaryota; kingdom Metazoa; phylum Chordata; class Mammalia; order Rodentia; family Cricetidae; genus Peromyscus; species Peromyscus eremicus. Next base: position 1,166,241 of record NC_081434.1, read on the forward strand.
GGAGTGGATCCAGATGAGAGACGGGGAGGGTAGGAACTGAGAGAAGTAGAGGGAGGAAAAACTGTATTCAGATTATATTCTATGAGAAAATGAGAAAAGAGTCTATGTTTAATGAAAGAGAAAAATGTAAAAAAAAAAATCTCACTTCTTCAAGATTCCATATAGAATGACAATCAGCTGAGACATTAAGACCCATGGACTGAACAACTATTGGATTCTTGGCCTTCCTTTTGGGAGGCAGCCATTGTTGGTCCAGTCCAACCACAGCCCTTAAGCCACTCTAGTAAAATCCACAATGTGTGTGTGTGTATGTGTGAGCCATGTATATACACACACAACAACAACAACAACAACAACAACAACAACAACACTATCAGTTCTGTTTTCTTAGAGAGCCCTGGGCAAAACACTTCACTTTCTCCCACTTCCACGGTTATTGCTTCAGTTCCCACAAGGCTATTACTCTGACTCATACATGGAGGCAGCTTCCTCATGGGTCTGTTTGGAGCATCTTCTCTAGTTACCTGTTAGATTTAATTCCCAGTACCATTTTTGAGAGAGGCTAATTAGCACTTCCTGGGCCTGAGTCTCAAGGCAATCCCTTATCCTCCAATGGTCTCTGTTGAGTAAATTAAACAAGAAGTACATTATTGAATCTGATATAAAGTTGGAAAGACGCCCATCACCACCCTTCAGACAAAATACAAGCAGTGAGACTCTCAAGAGCTCACTGTTCCTGTATCCTGTTGCTTTCAATAGGCAGCATCTTTGGGAATTACAGGTGGAGTCTGTGTGGACCAATGAAAGGGGCAGTAAGTGACCAAGACGAGGAGATCTAGAATCTTTCTTTCAGACAACCTCCCCAGAAGCCTGTACCTGTGCTTTGTGAGAAAGGAGTGCACATGTTTTGTTCAGATAGGAATGTTCCAATGTGTTACAAATTCCATCTACATCTGATGTCTCCATTCTGACTCACAGCACCAAGAATCCAGAAGCCTGAATCTGTGCTTTGTGAGAAATCCAGGAACAGGTTAGTATTAAAAACTAAGTTTTAGCCAGGCAGTGGTGGTGCACTCCTTTAATTCCAGCACTCAAGAGGCAGAGGCCGGTGGATCTCTGTGAGTTCAAGGTCAGCATGGTCTACAGAGTAATCCTGTCCAAAAAAAAAAAAAACTAAATTTTAGAATTAGTTACTTTTCCAATATCCATCCTTATCCAACCTGTCCATTCTGACTCACCCCACCTAACATCCAGAGGCAAATCCCTCAGTACTTTTCTGTCAGAGACCAAACATGGACCATGGAAAAGTATTAGCTAGGCCAGAGAACAAGCCCCTACCCTAAACCAAAGATAAAGAACAGGTCAGGCAGGTCAGGTAGCATAGCAACAGAACAATGGGCCCTGACCAGTGACCTTACCACCTAGCAGCCTCACGACTTGCACGACTTGCACGTAGCCCTTCACCTGCACGTCCACCTTCACCTGCACGTACTGCACGTCGTGCACCCCTTCCCTCCTTCCCTTCCCCTCCCATGCTATATAAGCCTTGCTGAGGAGAATAAAATTGGCAGCTTGATCAGAACACACTGTCTTGCTGTCATTCTCTCGTGTCTCCCCCATCCCCCTCATTCTCTCCCACAGGTGGGTCACCCCCGTTGACACCCCGCTGGCCGGGGCAACTGGCGCCCAACGTGGTGGCTCGACCCTCGCCTTGTCGGGAGCTGAACGTCCTTCTCCAGGAAAGCCCAGACGTCTGGTGGAGATTTTTGGTGATCGTCCGTTGAGACCGCCCGACTCGACGCCCCTTCTTGACGATCCGGAGGAGAGCGGGAAGGACGAGGTTAGTCTAAACTTAGGCTTAACCATGGGATGGGGAAGTTCTTCCCATTACCTTTTTCCTTAAGGGCTTTAAAGAGGCCCTCAAGACACGAGGGATAAGGGTTCGTAAAAAAAAGACCTCAACAAATTCTTTAGTCACTTAGAGGACTGTTGTTCCTGGTTCCCCCAAGAAGAGATGGTTGATGTTAATGATATCCTAAAGGTTTATTAAAAAAAAAAAAAAATAAAAAAATAAATAAATAAATAAAAGATTTTAGAGACCCCTAAAAGGTGCCAACCTTGTAAAATTCATTTACCGTCCGACTATGATAAGCGGCAGAGATTCTAACCCCTCCCTTTTAGAGAGAAACCTGCAGTTACTTCATTCAGGGTCTTACAAGGAGGTAACACAATATTATCACACTACCAGACCTCCTGAGAGTGTAAACTAGAGTTAATGAAGTTCACTATGTTCTCCGTAGCAGCCTACAAACAGGTTATTTTTTTGTGCTCAAACTAAATGGATCTAAGGACCAACTTGAGCCTAAACTTCTAAATTGCTAACTAGGAGCTCACTCCAGCAGCCATCATTTAAATAACAATGCAAGCGCCACAGCCAGAGCCGGTTTAAAAACTAATGGCAACTCCCAGCTCTCCTAAAAAAGTGTCTTTTTCTCTCTCTTTGGGTTGACTCTTTCCTCTTTCTGGGTTGACTTTTAAGTTCTTGGTAATTTACAAAAATCTTGGCCAAGTACAAGAACTTCGATTAACCCATTTCAAAAAAACAGGTCCTGCTTAGGGGACGCCCTGCTACGACCTGTATGGATTCATCAGACTCCTGAAGACGTTTGGGGGTTGGAATCCTAAACATCTGCCTTCTTCCCTCTGAACCTAACTATCTGCTATCTGCATCTCAGCTCACTTCTGCCTGTGAGTCGTCTCCACCCTTCTCCTCACCTTGCCATTTCCGGTGGCTATCTGGCTTGATACAGACTGGGTGCAGCTGCTACAAAAAAAAAAAAAAAAAAAAAAAAAAAAATCCTCCTTTGTTTTACTGTTTTACTGTGCTTATCTCATTTCATGATACTCCTTAAAGGATTTATTAATGTGTTACTCTCCTCATATATTATATTTTTGAATAAGAGTTCCTGTTTCTGTATTAAAATAACTTCAGTACAAACTTAATATTTTTAAGGCTAAACCTGACAGGTATAAAACCTAAGTTCTAAGTTTATAAAGACAACTAACTTATAAATTGTTAAGAATAAGTTTACTTTAATTAAAGATAATTAAGAAATAAAACTTGTTGATTGATTGCTGACCTAAACTGTAAACTGTTAAGGATAAGTTGTACTTAAGCTATAAGCTATTAGAGATAATTATTAGGATACTAATTAAGGGTTAATCATCATAAATGATCAAATTCTTTAAAGTATGCAAAATCGTATTTATATACATGCTAAGTATGCTAAGTTTCATATAATCAATTTATTACTTAGCTCCCTAGCATTTAAAATGTTTAAGCTTTGGACAAAACTGCCATACCCCTTATTGCCAGGATTTTGTCCAAACTATGCATTGAGATCATTTAGATTATATTCCCATTTACCAGGCCTAAAAGATAATTTGCCTTGCTATCCAAGTTCATAGAAAAGGTAGCTTGCCAAACAGATTTCAAAATAAACTTTGACTGTTCCTTTGTTTAAAGGAATTCACCACATTGGCTGCTCTCAGTAATCAATCACCTATATCTCCTGATGAATTAAATACAAAAATGCTTTTAGATGTAAGTAAAGTTTTTATAAGGATATAAATGATTAGATATAAGGAATGTTTAAGAACATTAAGAAATAGTTTATTATATGTGTAATGCAAGTAATTGAGATAGAGAAATATAACATATAAACATCTAGATATGTTATAAATGATACATAAATCTCAATAAGTAACCTAACGATATTGAGGATGTATGCCTAAGTTAGATCTATGGATAAGGTTTTTATTGAGGTCTGAGATAGATATATAGGCTTTAAAAATAAACTTATGTATACCTTAATACAAAAGTCTATGGACCTCCTCAGAGGGGACACTGGGCCTAATTATAGGCAGTAGCTCCTCGGCTGTACAAGGTTGCCCTAGGGATGTGTGATTCTGACTTTACTGGAGAGGTTAAGATCATTGTACAATTCAGATTCATACAGGGCAGCGCCTAAGGGAGCTGCTGGTGTGGATTCTAGTGATATGGTCTTCTGGATTCAGGAAATTAAATATTCCAAAACAACTAAACACTTAAAATACAGAGAAAGAAGATAATTGGCTTGCTAGACATGAGCATGGATGTTTCTTATATTTCAGAAAAAGATTGGCCAAGTACTTAAGACGACTATTACTTCTTCGTCTCTTACAGGCCTAGGTCAAGCTAATAATGTAGCCAGAAGGCCAGGAAAATCTAATGCTCCTATCTGGATCAAACAATGGCTTTTAAATGCTGAGAAAATTATAATTGCTACTTGTCTGGTGGAGAAAAAACTTAAACATTGGACATATAAAGTCCCCCACCAGCCCTTAAATCACCCCAATATCTTTTTATTTAGGAAAATCAGGCTTATAGACTGTTACAGGTCCTTAAAAAATTAAATAAAATTAAAGCCAAGGAAAGTCTCACAGCCTGGCTTGCCATCTCCCAGGGCCATTTCCCCCCCCAAAAAAAATAGTTATAGATATACAAGATTGCTTCTTGACCATACCTCCTCAACCTAAAGATTGTCAGCATTTCGCTTTTAGCTTGCCTACTCACCCTTCCATGATGGAGGCCAAAGCTGACATACACAGCAGGAAATGCGAGTTCTGTTTTTCCAGGACTCATTCATTGAGCAAAGTTCCTCATTATATATACAGATTAACTATCAAAACTAACTGTCAGTTATAGCTTCCTCACAGTCCCCCAACCTATATGTATGTATACATGTATATGTATATACATATATCTTACAATACATTTATTGTACAGATGATATTATATTTATATCAAACTATAAAACTTGTGAGTCTATAGAATGGGAACAAGATATACTGATACCTTTTCATATGTCTGTCCAACAATTATAAATTCTCTCCCTATGGAAGCTTACCCACGAGGCTTACGTCCTTATGATTTATGGTTATGAAATAAAAAATAATACATTTCTTTCACTGCTTTTTAATTTTAGGAATGCCTTGAGCTCATATATAGACAACAGCCTTACATATACTAAAAGAGCTCTTAAGAATTGGTGCTTAATTTTTCATATCCCCCACTACAGGTATTCCTCATCACCACCAGGCCAAGTCACAAAGTTACACCTAAGCCTCTATGATCTCCTCACTGGTATTTAAAAAGGTCCTGATGTTTTCATAATGTCAGGAGGAGGATACATGTCTTTATAGGACATTGACCAACCTTTATGAATCCTGGATTGCCTGGTCACACCATATATTGGCAGCTGCAGGACAAAGGCGCTCTAAAGCTGCCAGTCTAAATACAGGCTGTTATTTACCTCTAGATTCTTAAATATTGAGCCTTGACTATAAATAAATTGATACAATTCCAGATCCTTTTGATGAACTGTTCATCAAAACTTATAGAAATATGATTAGAACTAATAATTCTGTTCTAAATATATTTTATTAATTTTTGTCAAAATATATATGAGACTTGAGAGATATATAAATGACACATTTCAGATTTCATTCTCTGGCTATCCTGATGTTTTGTTGAGGCTCCAAGGACTCATAATTTTGCTCTGATAAAGTTCACTACTGTTATATTGCTAACATGTCTAAGATTTTGTCTATTAAGAAGGTTCTCATAAGCTTCAGGAGATCACGCCGGCGGTGATGGTGTGCGATCAACATTTGCCAACGCCCACAAGCCAAGAAGGACTGGGAGGAATACAACATGACTACAGTTTATATCTCCCACTTACAAATTTTCTTTTTCTTCTCTGGGGTGGGGTCAGACTGCCCACAATTGCAAACTTTATTGAAGGGAGGAAAGCGTAGGATGCCCCAACCTGTGAATGCAGTCACTCTGGCTGTCCTCCTGGGGATCGGGGCTGCAGGAGCCGGCACTGGTATAGCTTCCCTGATTTAATGTAATCAACATTATTCAGAGCTTAGAATTTCCATAGATGAAGATATAGGGCAGCTTCAGCGAGGCATTTCCACCCTTGAATCCTCCCTCACCTCCCTTTCAGAGGTGGTCCTCCAAAACCACGGAGGGCTCAACTTCCTCTTTTTACAGCAAGGAGATCTCTGTGCTGCTCTTAAGGAAGAGTGCTGCTTTTATACTGATCACACAGGAGTAGCAAGGGATAGCATGGCCAAGGTCCGGGAAGGCTTAGAGAAGCGCAGAAAAAGAAAGAGATCAAGAGCTAGGCTGGTTCCAAAATTGGTTCTCTGCATCTCCCTGGCTAACCATCCTCCTGCCGTCCCTTCTGGGACCCTTGGTTGGCCTCATTCTTGTCTTGACATTCGGCCCTTGGGCCTTGTCTCGACTAACTCAATTTGTGTGCGGTCAGCTGGCCGAACTTCAGGCAAAACAAATTCAGGTTCATTACCATCGCCTCGATCTCCATGATCGTGGTCTCGATGAACCAGATACAGACTCCATATCAGCACAGGCCCCTCTGCTCAGGGGAGGATGCACCTGTGCCTGGGAGCTGGAGCCCACTGCATAGGGGATTGAGGGTGCAGCTGGGACTGCAGAAGGCAGGGAGACTAAAGCACTCCACCATCCTGGGTGCCTTGGATGATATGCTCTATTGCATGGCGGTTATGCAGACCCTATACCCTTTCCTCCCGAATTCAAACCCGCCCCCTGTAAAAACTGCATCGTTCCAGCCTCCTTCGGGGTATGTGGGGACGCCTGCATGGACCGACAGCCAATAATGGAACTTATCAGGGATAGAGCCTCTGTCACCCCTCTCCCATCATGGCAAAAACATTTGGGCCTCCTTTCTTTGTTTTACTATACGTATAGAAGGGGGATATGTCAGAGACCAAACATGGACCATGGAAAAGTATTAGCTAGGCCAGAGAACAAGCCCCTACCCTAAACCAAAGATAAAGAACAGGTCAGGCAGGTCAGGTAGCATAGCAACAGAACAATGGGCCCTGACCAGTGACCTTACCACCTAGCAGCCTCACGACTTGCACGACTTGCACGTAGCCCTTCACCTGCACGTCCACCTTCACCTGCACGTACTGCACGTCGTGCACCCCTTCCCTCCTTCCCTTCCCCTCCCATGCTATATAAGCCTTGCTGAGGAGAATAAAATTGGCAGCTTGATCAGAACACACTGTCTTGCTGTCATTCTCTCGTGTCTCCCCCATCCCCCTCATTCTCTCCCACAGGTGGGTCACCCCCGTTGACACCCCGCTGGCCGGGGCACTTTTCCTGTGTTAAAAAGTGAGTATGTTCACCCTTCCTTGGGCCTGAAGCCATCTGAATAAGAATGTCTTATACTACCCTTTCTGCAACTTTTGTTATTAATTAACACATTTTGACCTGTTTTGAACATTTTTTTAAAGCAAGTTTTACTTTCTTTCTTTTTTTTTTTTTTTTTTTTTTTTTTTTGGTTTTTCGAGACAGGGTTTCTCTGTGTAGCTTTGCGCCTTTTCCTGGAACTCACTTGGTAGCCCAGGCTGGCCTCAAACTCACAGAGATCCGCCTGGCTCTGCCTCCCGAGTGCTGGGATTAAAGGCGTGCACCACCACCACCCGGCATGTTTTGAACATTTTTAATAGTCAAAGTAATCATGAAATAAAAAGAAAAGTCTTTTGTCTTTTACCCAAAAGAACCACGCCTGGCCACTGGGATTTTTCCAAACACTAGTCTGTGCACACAAAGATAGAATCACACTGTGGGGAGGGGGACCAGCTTGCTATTTTAATGATATATTATAGTCATATCTAAGTCACAAAATATAAATTCCCCATATTATTCCAACATAGAAACAGTTATAATATTCTCATTTGCCTACTTGTATAATTTTATTGTTTACAACATCTTATTAATAGAAGGATGAAACGAAAATATGTGTAAAATGACCCATGTGTGCTTGTGCTGAATCCATTAAATTCTGAATCCATTCATATCTGATTAGATATGAACATGAAGCTTTGAGAGATAAAGCAGAGAAATTCTCCAAAAGCAGAACACTAATGAATAGAAAGTGTTCCAGAAACCCAACTACCATAGAAAACCTTTCCAGAGTCTCCTCTAACAGAGTGAACAAACACTGACAGAGCCTGTGGGAGAGCTCGGGAAAGCCTTCCTAAGAATATTGAAAAGCTGGGATAACAATCCCATTACAGTAAAACAGTAAAACAAAAAAGGAGAGAGAGAGAGAGAGAGAGAGAGAGAGAGAGAGAGAGAGAGAGAGAGAGAAGATTCATACAGAATTCAGTATTTGAAAGGTTTTTTTTTTTTAAGTTCTGTCCTAGTCACAAAACCTAAAACACATAAACAGGGGGGCAAGAAAGAGCTAGAGAGAGGAAGATTTAGAGACAAAGGGACTCCATCCTACTCTGCACTGTGGGTTGTTAGCAAACAGAGATAAAACCAGAATAGAATATATAGAGTAAAGCAGGTGGCAAATGTGTTGGAGATGGCAGCAGTAGAGTGGATCATCAAGACACTAAGGCTGGGGAGAGATGGGAGGCGCTGCTATATCCTCTGAGATTTGAAGTAAGAATAAGGCATAAAAAGGAAAACTGAAGAAGATGCACCCAGGAAAGCCCAGTTGGCCATGGCACTGCTCTCAACAAAGATATAGGATGCACATTTTAAGAGAGATTTTGTGAAGGGCAAGTTTCAAACCAGCAGACATGGTTTTTGGATCACACAGAACAGATAGATTTCCTAAAAACAAACTTTCAGGAGAACTCTGAGACTTCCTCTCTGTACTGCTAAGCTCAGTTCACCTTCATCACCCATTTCTCTCTTTCTCAGCTTCACAGGGTATCAAAGTAGATGATGAAAAATCAGACTTTCAGTGAATTCATTCTCCTGGAACTCACAGATGCACCAGAGCTTCCAATATGTGTTTTCCTGTTTCTCCTCCTCACATACATTCTCAGCATTATGGGAAATCTCATCATCATCATCCTCACACTGCTGGATTCCCACCTCCAGACACCCATGTACTTCTTCCTCAGGAACTTCTCCTTCCTGGAAATCTCCTTCACATCCACTTTTACTCCTCGAATACTTGTCAGCATCTCTACAGGAATTAAGACCATCAGCTTTGCTGGCTGCTTCACTCAGTACTTTTTTGCCATCTTCTTTGGAGCCACTGAGTTTTACCTTCTGACTGCCATGTCCTATGACCGCTATGTGGCTATCTGCAAACCCCTGCACTACACCACCATCATGAGCAACAGGGTCTGCACCCTGCTGGTCCTCTGCTCTTGGCTGAGTGGCTTCCTAATCATCTTACTCCCAATCATCTTGACCAGTCAGCTGGACTTCTGTGCATCCAATGTGCTCAATCATTATTACTGTGACTATGGACCCCTCATAGAAATAGCTTGTTCAGACACAAGGCTGCTGGAACTCTTTGATTTTGTCTTAGCAGTTGTGACCTTGATAGTCACCCTGGTGCTGGTGATTCTCTCCTACACTCGCATCATCAGGACCATTCTGAAGATCCCTTCTGCACAGCAGAGGAAGAAGGCCTTTTCCACATGTTCCTCCCACATGGTTGTCATCTCCCTCTCTTATGGAAGCTGCATCTTCATGTACATAAAGCCTTCAGCAACAGAAGGAGTTGCCTTCAATAAGGGTGTGGCTGTGCTCAATAACTCAGTTGCCCCTTTACTGAACCCATTCATTTACACTCTAAGGAATAAGCAAGTAAAACAAGCTTTCAATGATGTGATCAGAAAAATAATGCATCTTTATTCATTTTAATGGCCTCAAAATAAATGGAAATGTTGGGTGACATTCAGGCTATGCCTCCTCTTTGCTGAAGTGAATTCTCAGGGAAGCTTGGTGTGAGCTAGTGTCCACAGCCTGTTTCAAACCAGTTCAAGAATTTCTGTTATCTACCTTTAAAGAATGAAAGAAGGGAGCTGGAGAGATGGCTCAGATGTTAAGAGCACTGTCTGCTCTTACAGAGGTCCTGAGTTCAATTCCCAGTAACCACATGGTAGTTCACAACCACCTATAATGAGATCTAGTTCCCTCTTGTGGCTGCAGGTGTACATGCAGGCAGAACACTGTGTACATAATAAATAAATAAATCTTTTTTAAAAAAAGGAATGAAAGAGGCAGAAAAATTATCTTGGCAGACTATATACAGAATACAACTAGTTAAAATGCTTTTGCCTGTCATGAATTGGAGGATCAGCCTAATGACTGCACCTGTATTATTTCAATCATCATCTCTTAACTCCTCAGTTGATAATTATCAAAAATGCAAATACACTGTGTCAGAAATTGCTACCTCTTTCTCAGAAGAGATTATTATACTATGCAGAATATTCATTTCTAGATCACTTTTCCTTGGGCTTTAAACAATTCATTTCTAGAGTTTCTTACTCTGATAATTCTTAAAATTGCCTCTATGGTTAATGAGATGGCTCCGCAGATAGAGTGTTGGCTTTGAAAATCTGAACCTGTGTTCAGATTCCCAGCACTTATGTACTAGCTGGGCATGGTGGCTTACACTGTAAATCTAACATGCAAGAAAGGGCCAAAGACAAGCTGATTCCAGATATTCACTGGTCATTGGCCTAAAAGGTAAGCCACAGGTTCAGTGAGAAATCCTCTCAAATAATAAGTTGGCAAGCCATTGAGGAAAGACATCAGATGTCAACATCTGGCCTCCACATCCTCACATATTGGCAAGTATACACACATATACACACACACACACTCACACAGAGAGAGACAGAGACAGAGAGACAGAGAGAGAGACAGAGAGAGCCCAATTTTTTAACATTATTTATTTTATTCTTTTATTTCACAAACCAAATTTTTTTTTTTTTTTTTTAAATTAAAAGGATGAATACATTTACAGGTGTCAATGCAAACTTTCCCAACTCAAGGCAAGTAACAACCCATGGCGGTCAGGAGGGAAAACACCAGAACGGAAACTGGGTCCTAAGGCTCGGACTTTCCCACCGTTAGACCGGCAAGACGGAAGTGGTAACTGGTTCAGGAACCCTTGCCAGCCTCGAGAAATCCTGGAAGTCAGCTGTTGGTTTTAATACCCTGCACAGATCACTGCATGGTGCTTCACAGATCCACCAGGCTGGGGATTTCTCCTCCGCAGCTATGCTCACCCCAGCCACCAAGTGACCGAGCCACATGACTAAGGACTAAATCAAGATATGCACAGGGTATTAAACATATACCAAGGGAACAGTTAACTTGAATACAAGGTCAAAAATCAGCAACAAGTTCTACGATCCAGTGCTGATATTGGATACAAGCTTCAAGGACAAATTTCTTTTCAAAGGCTTATTCCAGTTTCATGAGGCTAGCATGAGGTGTGTACATTTGCCAGGGCAAATTGATACTTCAGAATTAGCTCATGCAGCAGATGCCTGGCACCTGCTCAGTCCATCTAGAAGCATTTGCGGTGGACGATGGAGGGGCCCGACTCGTCATACTCCTGCTTGCTGATCCACATCTGCTGGAAGGTGGACAGTGAGGCCAGAATGGAGCCGCCAATCCAGACTGAGTACTTGCGCTCAGGGGGAGCAATGATCTTAATCTTCATTGTGCTGGGTGCTAGGGCCGTGATCTCCTTCTGCATCCTGTCAGCAATGCCGGGATACATGGTGGTTCCACCAGACAGCACTGTGTTGGCATACAGGTCCTTGCAGATGTCCACGTCACACTTCATGATGGAGTTGAAGGTGGTCTCGTGGATGCCACAGGACTCCATGCCCAGGAAGGAGGGCTGGAAGAGCGCCTCTGGACACCGGAAGCGCTCATTGCCGATGGTGATCACCTGCCCATCAGGCAGCTCATAGCTCTTCTCCAAGGAAGAGGACGATGCAGCAGTAGCCATTTCTTGTTCAAAATCCAGGGCAACGTAGCACAGCTTCTCCTTAATATCACGCACGATTTCCCGCTCAGCCGTGGTGGTGAAGCTATAGCCCCTCTCAGTCAGGATCTTCATGAGGTAGTCTGTCAGGTCCCGGCCAGCCAGGTCCAGACGCAAGATGGCGTGGGGCAGGGCGTAGCCCTCATAGATGGGCACAGTATGTGTGACCCCGTCACCAGAGTCCATGACGATGCCAGTGGTGCGCCCAGACGCATACAGGGACAGCACCGCCTGAATGGCCACGTACATGGCTGGGGTGTTGAAGGTTTCAAACATGATCTGCGTCATCTTCTCTCTGTTAGCTTTGGGGTTCAGGGGGGCCTCGGTCAGAAGCACTGGGTGCTCCTCAGGGGCCACACGCAGTTCATTGTAGAAAGTGTGATGCCAGATCTTCTCCATGTCATCCCAGTTGGTGACAATGCCGTGCTCGATAGGATACTTCAGGGTCAGGATACCTCTCTTGCTCTGGGCCTCGTCACCCACATAGGAGTCTTTCTGGCCCATGCCCACCATGACGCCCTGGTGTCGGGGGCGCCCGACGATCGAAGGAAACACGGCCCTGGGGGCGTCGTCGCCAGCAAAGCCAGCTTTGCACATGCCGGAGCCATTGTCAATGACGAGTGCGGCAATTTCTTCTTCCATTGCGATCGGCAAAGGACGGGGAGACGGAGCAGCGAAAGCACACGCAGCGCGAGTCGGCGGCGGAGTGTGAGCCAAATTTTTTTAAAGATCTCCAGTAAGCATAATTTTTTTAAAATGTGGCTTCAACGTATTCACTCGGTGAAAGCTTGCTGTGCTCTGAGATTCATGTCTAGAATAAGCACATCTTGTGTTTTCAGTTTCAGTTTGTCCTGAGATGTTCCATACTCACAAAAAGCAAAGCTGTGTATAAAAAGTTTGTCAAGTCAAAGTTTCACCATGCTAACAAAAAAATTAAATTATACTTTCTGTTGACATTTCCATTGTTTTCCAAGTATTTTATGACATGTTTTCACTGAAATATGGGTTTCCCTAGTTGTTAACATATACTACATGGAAAGAGGTTTTGTGGATTAAAGTTCACAGAGTCATGTAAGAATAGTTATAATTTTGATAGACAAAAATTGATGAATAAGTTCTCAAGATTTCAAGATAATTCAGCATCCAGGAAAAAAAGCAGCTTTACTGAAAGTAATTGATTTTCCTAAGGCATATTCTGATCACATTCCCTAAACTCCTCTCAGATCCTCTCTACCTCCCATTCATTCAACTCCATACCTTCTTTCTCTCTTTCTTTAGAAAGCAAATAGTCAAACAAAAAGACAAACCAGAGCAAAACAGAAAACAGACAGACAAACAAAGAAAAGAAAAAACAAAAACAAATAGAAAGCATGAGAAAAAACATATACCATGCAGATACACACACACCATGCACACAAACACGCAAAATCAACAAAAACACAAAATCAGAAACCATAATAAATAAGCAAAAGACAAGTAAGGTAAAAACAAAAAACAAAAAATCAAATCAATCATTATGAGACAAAAAACCAAACCTCCAAAAATACAGCTGAGTTTGTTTTGGGCTGACCATCTACTGCTGGGCATGGGTTCTCCCTTAAGTGTGGTTTGCATACCCAATGAGACTCTTCTGGAGAAAACTAATTTTTCCTTTGTGAATCGTTGTCACAGTTCTCAGTAGATGCAATACAGAAATCAAGGAAATTAGTCATTTTGAAAGAGATATTATATTAAATGATGAGTTTTTTTATTAAGAGAACTTTTTATTTTATACACCAATCAAAGGTCCCCTTCTTCCCTCCTCCTGCCCCCCCCAGGCTCCCCCTCCCAAACTACCCCCTACAAGAAAGGCAAGACCACCCATGGGGAGACACATCCAGTAGAGGCAAGTCTCAGCCCCTCCCCTTGCATCAAGGCTGCATGAGGAATCCAATCATACGTAGTGAGTTCCAAAAAGCACCAGGGATGGATTCTGATCCTACCGCCAGGGGGGAGAGCCCAATTTTTTAAGACATCTCTTTAAACATCTTGCAAAGTCATTTCCTATTATACAGCATTGGGTTTCATGAGTACTCCCAAGAACATTTCTAACTGTTTCCTGAGAACAAATTGAAAACTGTTATGATGGAATTATCTGGACTCTTTTTAAAGGAAGACTCAGAAAAAGAAACTTACCGGCAATCTTGGCAGTAATAGAAATCTGCTAAGTGACCACGAAGCAAAGGCATGCCTGAGATTTAGAGAAAACATAAAAGATGATTTCTGCAGAGATCAGGATGAGTATTAAGGATGCTCTGCCATGATCTACGATATCCACAATACCCAGCATTCAAAGACTCTTGAGGGTCTAAGTAGGTGACCCAAAACCATAGTTTCTCAATCATTGAGTGAGTAATATACCACCCCAGGTACTCCCTCTTGTTCATTCTGAGGAAATAATAGATTAAAACACCTTTCTTTTTTTTTCCAGGAGCTGAGGGCCGAACCCAGGACCTTGGGCTTGCTAGGCAAGTGCTCTACTACTGAGCTAAATCCTCAACCCCCAAAACACCTTTCTTAATATATTCGCTTTATATGTTACTAGGCTTCATAAAAATATTTTCATATTCATGCACCCATACTGTATTAAGGTTTCTGTTGCTGTGAAGTGACCACGGCAACTCTCACAGAGGAAAACATTTAATTGAGAGAGCAGCACACAGTTTCAGAGGTTTAGTCCATTGTCATCATGGCAGGAAACATGGCAGCTGGGAGTATGGCTCAGTGCATGCAGGCATGGTGCTGGAGAGAGAGCTGAGAGTTCTACATCTTGCACAGGCAACAGGGAGTGAACTGAGACATTGGCTGTGGCTTGAGCATATATAAGACCATAAAGCCTGCCCCCACAGTGACACACTGCCTGCAACAAGGCCACACCCACTCCAACAAAGCCACACCTCCTCATAGTGTCATTCCCTTTGGGGGTCATTTTCTTTCAAACCACTACATTCCACTCCCTGGCCCACAAAGGCTTGAAGCCATATCATAATACAAAAATGCATTCAGTCCAACATCAAAAGTCTCTGTGGTGGTTGGAAAGAAAATGGTCCCCAAAGTGGCACTATTAGGAGGTATGGCCTTGGTGTAGGAAGTGTAGCACTATGGGGACAGGCCTGAGGTCTCTTTGGCTCAAGCTTCCCTCAATGTAACTGTCAGTCAACTTCGTGTTGCCTTCAAGATGTAGCAATCTCAACTCCAGCCCCATGTCTGTCTGTACACCACCATGCTTCCCATTATGATGATAACGGACTGAACCTCTGAAACTGTAAGCGAGCCCCCTCAATTAAGTGTTTCTTTTATAAGAGTTGCTGTGGTCATGGCATCTTTTCACAGCAATAAAAACCCAAACTAAGACAGTCCCATAGTCTACCATAGTCTCCACAATGTTTAAAAGTCCAAAGTTCAAAGTCTCTTCAGAGATGCATACAATGTCTTAACTGTAATCCCCTATAAAATCAAAATCAAATACTTCCAACATATAATGGCACTGGAAAAATATTACTATTCCAAAATGTAGGGAAGGATGCATAGTGAGAAAATATCCAAAGAAAGACCAAAAACCAGATGGGCAAATGCCAAAAGCTGAATCTCCATATCTGATGACAAAACACTCCTCAGATTTCCAACTCCTTTCACCTTGGTTGACTGCAACTTCTTTCTCTTGGACTGGTTCCACTTCCTGTTAGCAGCTTTCCTCAGCAGGTATCCATGGCTCTGGCACCTCTAATATCTTGGGGTCTCCAAAGCAATCAAGGCTTCAGCTTTACAGCTTCACACTGTGGCCTCTCCATTCAGGAACACCGTGACACATGCCTGGCCTCAGCAACTTTCCTTAGCTGAGGAGGCAAATTCCATAGCCCCTTTCTTCTATCCTTAAAGCCAGAACTGTGTGGCCAAAGATTCCAAGTTCTGATGCTTACTGGGGCCAGAACATGGCTCCCTTGTTCAACTACATCTTCAATAACTTTCTGTTTTCAGTGATTTCCTTCACTGCCTAAGCTTGGCTGTCCTGAAACTAGATCTGTAGACCAGGCTGGCCTCAAACTCAGAGACCTTTCAATTATATCTTCACCAGATTTCTGGTTTTGATGGTTACCTTCACTTCCTAAGCTTGGCTGTCCTGGAACCTGCTCTCTAGACCAGACTGGCCTCAAACTCAGATCTACCACTCTCTGCCTCTGGAGTGCTGGGATTAAAGGCATGCACCACCACACCTGTCTCTAAGCTTTTCTTTAATTCCTTTTTACAAGTTGGAAATGTAGCAGTGTGGGATCTTGTCCTGAGGTCACTGCTCCCTTTATTCCATTTCTTAATCTGCACTTTTCTATATGAAATAAAACTTGAAAATCACTCAGAAGTGTCCAGAGCCTCTGACAGGAATTCCTGGACATCTTTCACAGGGACTATAAAACCCTAAAATGAAGGAGATGCTCCACAGCAGGAGAGACCAGAGCTACCCTGTCTGCCTCTGTCTCCCTCCCTCTCTCCATCTCTGTGTCTGTTTATCATTCTCACTCTCTTTTCAACATCTTTTCCTTTTTCCCAAACCCAGCAACACAACAGGTGAGCTGGGTTAAACAAGTGCTGTTTGTGACACTCTATGGTCTCAGTTTGGACATACACAGCAATAGCACCTAGTAAATCCATTCCAAAACTCTTATACTGTGACAGCAATTCCAGTGCAAAGTCCAAATAGAAACTACAAAGGAGGGCCAAGTCTGAAGGCTTACAACATGTTCATATAAGAGTTCACATTCTCAAGGCATGACATCCAGAGTCTAGATACAAGTAAGTGGGTGCATGGCTCCCTCTAGTGGGACATCGTGTTCTTGCAATATTACACACACCTTGCTCTATGGCTTTTAAAGATAATAATTATAAAATACTTTAAATAAAAAGGTTAAACAACTTAAAGTTCTCCTGTGATTGAATCACTGCTTGAAGAATCACCTAAGCAAGCATTGCTCTCAAATGCAGACTGTTTCACTTTTGAGAAAATGTCAAACATTGCCTACCTCTTTGCCTGCACAAAAACCAATCCACAGGAGGGGATCAGAGGCTTTAATGTACAACTTAAAACTTTGAAACTGCTAGGGAGAATATAAGTAAAACACTTCAATATATAATTATGGGAAAGTACTCTAACAAGGGCTCCAATATCACAGGAAATCATCCCAAGAATTGAGAGAGGGCAATAGATTAAAGTAATTCCACACAACAAAGGAAATTATCACAAGTCTCCTTTTTAAAATAGCCAACTATATCTCACACGGGAGATTGATATCTAAGATATATAAAGAATTACAAAAGTCAAATACAAAAAAATTATCAATACAATCAATAAATGAACTAATGGAGTATACAGTTTTCAAAAGAAGAAATACAAATGACCAAAGGGGTACTTGAAAAATGTCAAACATCCTTGGCCATCAAGGAAATACAAATTGAAATTGCTTTGAAATTCCACCTCACCTTAGTCAGGATGGCTATCATCAAGAAAACAAATGATGACAGATTCTGTCAAAGTTGTCAGGAAGGAAGAATCCTGACGCTGAGGATGAGAGTGTAAGCTGATGCAGCCACTGAGAATCAACAAGGGGCCTGTGTTATTTCCCTGAACAGCAAACAGCCATGTAGAGATGGCAAGGTCTATGTCAGCTTGCAGTTCAAGATACCACAGTCTATCATGACAGAGGAGGCAAGATCAGCAAAAGGTAAGATAGTAAGAATAGTAAGATAAGATAAGAAACAAAATCATAAATGAATCACTAAACTACAGAAATGTAAACCATCAGAAGATCTTGTAAAATATTATACATCAACTAATTGAATCACATAGAAGAAATGTACTATCCACCAAGACTGGCCTGGGGCAAAATGGTATGTCTAAAAAAAAAAAAAAAAAAAAAAAAAAAAAAAAAAAAAAAAACCTGTGGAGTGTAGGGAGATGGTGTCAGTAACAGAAAGTCTCCTAAGAAATAAAGGATAGATGTTTGAGGTTATTAAGTGTCAATTACCTTTATATGGCCTTTGGGCATTAAACATGTGTCCTGAAATGCCACACTGTATCCCATAGTATGTATGATTGTATGTCAAAACAATAAGTTAATATTAAGACTATAAAATAAGGGCCATTGAGATGGCTCAGTTGTATGCCATCACAGTGCTCCACTCTTCCATCAAAAAAATGTTCCCATTTTTACATAGCGATGACCCATTGGGACACCACAATGGTGCATTCTGATATTACAACTTGACTGTAACAACATTATGATATACTATTTCATGGCACTGAATCTGGTTCCCAGGACCCACATCAAGTAACTTACAACTGTTGTAACTACATGTCTAAGGGACCCTCTGCAGGCAACTGCACTCCTGTGCTGACACAGACACACACACATATACATAATTTAAAAAAAAATCAATCTTTAAAAATATTCTCTTTTATGTAACAATGATCGATCATGCCATTAGAGATACATTTTAATATCACAGTTCAACTACAGTGTCACGATGTTCACTTTTATCATCACAATGCTCCATGGTGTCATCACAAAATATTTCATTACTCAATGGTGCACTGTGGATTCAAAGAGCCAATGTGACCTCACAATGCTCTCTCATGACATCACAATTCTCAATTTTGTCTGCATGATACTCCATTCTGCCATCACAATGCTGTTTCATTACACAACAGTGCTCAGTTTTCTGTCACAAAGATGCATTGTGATAACACGGCTCAACCATGATATCACAATACAATGCCTTCACAATACTCAACTGTTTTTAGATAACAATGTCCCATAAACCATCACAGTGATGTGTTTGAAATCACAGCTCCATTGTGACATCAAAATGCCACATTCTGTATTACAGGGCTCAACCTTGTCTTCACAATCCTTCCTTATGCCACCACAATGCTCCATGTTAGCATATCAGTGCTCAGTTGGGCCATCACAGTGGTGCATTGTAGTATCACATCTCCAGTATGACATCACAATGCTCCAATGGGCCAATACAATACTGCAATGTGACATCACAATGCACCATTGTGCTGAAACAATTTTTCATTGTGACATCATAGCTCCTAAGTGAGGTTCTTCACTGTGACACCACTAGGCTCCATTCAATGTCAATATGATGTCATCACACCACATTCTGCCCTCACAGTCCTTCATGTGCCACCACAATCCTCCATTTACATAACAATGCTCATCGTGATATCACAACTCCTTTGTAATCTAACAGTGCTCCATTGTAGCATCATAGTGCTGCACTGTGATGTCACTGGTTCTACTGCTATATCACAATGATCTGTTGTGCCATTATAACTCTCCACTTTATATGGCAAAGCTCATTTATGCCATCACATGGTGAATTTTGACATCACAGCTCCACTCTAACATTAAAGTGCTCCATTGTGACATTGAATCATCAAATTTGCCATCAAATGTTACACTGTACCATCAAAATGCTCCATTGTGTCATCTCAGACATTGTGTCATCACATTATGACATCACAACACTCAACTGTGCCAACATGAAGCTACCTTGTGATATCACACTCTATCATGACATTAGGATGTTCCACATTGACAACACAATGTTTCATTGTACCATCACATTACTTCATTTTTATATGAAAGTGCTCAATTGGGCCACTACAATGGTGCATTGTGACATCTCAGAACCATTTTCACATCTTAATGCTCCATTTTTTCATAACAATCATCAACTTTGCCATCACAGTAGTACATTTTGGCTTCACATCTCCACTATCATATCACAATGTTACATTGTGACATCATGTTGTTCCGTTTTACTTTAACATTGCTGCATTGTGCCATTGAAGCTCCCCTGTGAAACCACAAGGCTCAATATTGCCTTTGTGATGCTGCTTTTCAGCAAAGATAAAATTCCAGATACCATGTCAGTGCTCTACTGTGACATTACCTTAGTCCCAACTGAATGCTCCATTGTTGTATCACAATGTTCCATTACTGCCATCAGGATATATCAGGGAAGGTGGCACAGATAATAGGCAGGTATGATCTGCTAGAATCCCCAGGGAATAAGCTAAGGAAAGTAAGATAACAGTTATCAAAAAGAGGTGGGTAGCAGTTTAAACTCTGCAGTTTAGTAAAATGGGAAATTTTACAAAGTAAATGGGGTAGGGGGATCAAGTTTGGCTAAGAGGAATTGGCAGGTATGAGGAGCTAGTTCTCCCAGTGAGAAAGGGTGACTGCAGCCATGATTAAGACAGAGAGCCTCAGAAAAGCAGTATAGTACTTAAGTAACAGATTCTTTAAAGAGAAAAAAGAGGAGGAAAAGTTGTGCAGAGCATCGGCAAAAAGAAGACTGGTGCCGGAAAAACCTCTTCTCTCACAGGAGCAGCCGCCAGGTGCTCTGTCACCCCAGATCCACGAGTCACACTCACGGGAAACTCAGAGCAAGTGTCACAAGACTACAGGCAGAAACATGTCAACAGAAAAACCTCTAAATAGGGGAGAGAAACTGAGTCAGAATCATTGAATCACACAGAATTCGTTGAACTGGAAACCTGGTCAGAGCCAAAGTCTGCAGGGGAACAGAGACAAGGATTCCAAGCACCATGCTGGAGGACTGCTTGGAGGAGGGACCAACATTCACAAATGGATTCCTGTAGGACCACCCTGAGTTGTGATGAGTACCTATGACCTGACTTCATGACGGATAGCTCACCAATGGGACCAGCATCTGTGACCCCACCTTGCAAAGAACTATCTAGAAGAATGATAGACATCTGAGAGCCTCTTAATATCCTTCTGCTTCACTTTTTGTTCTCTCTCTCATTGTTAACAGTAGCCCTGCCATGGCCTGGATGCTCTCCTGTCTTGAAATTTCCTCCACCAAACCGATTAGTCCATCAACCTTTCAATTCAGTCCTCACTCATGTTCTCAGGACACTGGCAGAATGAAGCCAGATTCTTTCCCATATGATCGTATACATGGCCCCAGCCCAGTTCCCATGGAGTCTGCACTGGTTGTTTTTCCTGTTGTTGTTGTTGTTGTTGTTGTTGTTGTTGTTTCAAAATGAAACAAGCTATGTATTCATCCGGAAGAAGAAACCTCAGTTGAGAAGATCCCTCCATTAGATTACCTATTGGCAAGTCTATGAGGGCATTTTCTTGATTATTGATTTATGGGATGCCCAAGCCAAATGGGGGTGGTGCCACCCTGGTCAGGTGGTCCTGGGTTATATAAGATCACAAGCTGGGGAAACCGTAGCAACAAAGCCAGTAAGCAAAGTTCCCTCATGTTTCTGCTTCAGTTTTTGCGTCCCGGTCCCTGCCTTGGGTTTCTACCTGGACTTCCCTTCATGGTGAACTGTAAGCCGTAAGATGAAATAAATGAACCCTTTCCCTCCTAAGTTGCTTTTGGTCATAGTCTTTACCAAAGTGATAGAAACAAAACAGAGTCCTTGTTCCCCTGTGAAACATCATGAGCTGGGTCTCCCACCAGAATGGCTTCTTGAGCTCTGCTTGTGTCAATCAAGGGATTTTCTATCCCAAAGTTTCCAACTTCTCTGTATTCTCCGAACAAACTAGTTCCAAGAGCTCTAGAACTGCATGGTCAGGTTTTTCCCAGCAGTACCCCCACTTATTGGTACCAAATTTCAATATTTTTTACGTTTCCTGTTGTGATTAAAAAAAGGGGGGGTCCACATAAAGTAAAAAGTAAGTTAGAAAATGAACATAAAGAGGCAGGAGAGATGGCTCAATGGTTAAGAGCACTGACTGCTCTTCCATAGACCCCGGGTTCAATTCCCAGCATTAGCATAGCAGCTCACAACTGTCTGTAATTCCTGGACCAAAGGACCTGACACCCATGGCAAAACATATAAAATTTAAAAAAAGAAAACACTGTCATTTCAAGAATTGAAAGCCACATCAAACTTCAGAATAGAGGGGGGAAGGCAGTATGTGTCCTCTACCTGAGACAAAAGGAGGGAATAAAAGGCATTTCTTTCAAGACAACTGGAAAGAAAGTTAAGTGGAGAACACCATCATCTTAAGAGGGTCCAAGGAGATAGGGATCACTCAGGAGACAAGCAATTAAATAGACCAAGGCTACAGCAATACAAGCAAGACTTAGGAGCTGAATTTGCAAACCAGCCAGTCCCTGTCCCTGTCCCTTACCGGCATATGGGAATGATGTCAGAGAGAAAGGCTTACAATAAGAACTCACTGGCAGAAGCAGGAAGATGAATGTCTCAAGAGCATAACCCCAGGAAGGCACTAAACCTCAGCCATGACCAGGAATCACATCATCACACAAGGTTATCAAGGTTATGCCTCCCCTTGACCTCCATTCCAGTCCTCAGCTCTGCTCTTATCATGAAGCCCAGTCAAAGTCTTAAGACCAGGTCCCAGAAACAGCTCTGAACAATACACCTGTGTCTTGGATGCTCATGGTGGGTGGAACACACCAATGCACAACAGACTGTGCCCTGTGGTCTCAGCTTCTCTTTTTCCTTGAGAATGTCCAGGGCTCAGGCCCTTAGATCCAAAATCTTGGGAGGAAGGTGGAGTATGGTCAAGGACCCCCAAGGTATCTCTTCATGAGCCGCCTCATGGCCCCGATGACCTCCTTATTCCTCAGAGTGTAAACAAAAGGGTTGCACATGGGGGTGACAACCGTGTAGAAAATGGAAAGAATCTGGTCTGTGTCCCCAAGAGAATCTGCCTGGGGCCTCATATAGGCAACAGTCCCAGTCCCAAAAAAGAGTATGACCACAAACAGGTGGGAAGAGCAGGTAGAAAAGATCTTTTGACGTCCCTCAGATGTTGCAACACCAAGTATAGTGGCAATGATACAGGCGTAAGAGGCCACAATCAATGAGAAGGGTGTGAAGATAAAAGCTACCGTGATGAAGAGATTCCCCACTTCACCCCAGAAAGTGCTTGCACTGGCCAGTCTCAGCACAGGCAGGATGTCACACAGGAAGTGGTGGATGGTGTTGGCACCACGGAAAGGCAAAGTGAAGATGAAGACAGAGTGGGTGGTGCCAGTGATGATGCCCGCAAAGTAAGAGGCCCCCACCATGATGGCACATGTTCCCTGGTTCATCAGCGTGGTATAATGTAGTGGAGAGCAGATGGCAGCATACCGGTCATAAGCCATGGCAGCGAGTAAACAGCATTCGGCAACGCCAAAAAGGGCAAAGAAGTACATCTGAGTGAAGCAGCTGGCCCGGGCGATGGTGGGGCAGGAAGACCGGAGGTCAGCCAACATCCTAGGCACAATGGTGGTGGTGTAGAGGATCTCCACCACGGAGAAGTGACGCAGGAAGAAGTACATGGGGGAGTGGAGGGCAGAGTCCGCCAGCGTGAGGAGGATGATCAGAGAGTTGCCCAGCAAGGTAACCACATAGATACACAGCACACCCCAAAACAGATGGCCCTGAAGAAAGCCAAAGCCCGAGAACCCCAATAAAATGAACTCTGTTACTTCTGTACCATTGTCACCTCCCATGTCCCCAAAGCCAGACTAGAAAAAAGAGGGGCCAGAGAGGGGTAGCCGGCCAGAAACCTTTGCAGCAGTAAGGATGAAGAGTCGTCCATGAGAGCGGCTCAGCTTGCTGAGAAGGAGGAGGAGGATGAGAAGGATGCTGAGGAGGATGCTGAGGATAATGATGAGGAGGATGCTGAGGAGGATGTTGAAGAGGATGCTGAGGAGGATGCTGAGGATAATGATGAGGAGGATGCTGAAGAGGATGCTGAGGAAGAAGATGAGGAGGATGTTCAAGAGGATTCTGAGGAGGAAGATCAGGAAGATGCTGAGGAGGATGCTGAAGAGGATGTTGAAGAGGATGCTGAGAAAAAGCCTGGGAACTTCAGCTGCTGCTGACTCTCACCCAAAAAAAAAAAAAAAAAAAAAAAAAAAAAAAAAAAAAAAAAAAAAAAAAAAAAAAAACCTCCCAAAGAGGAAGAAAATCCAGAGAAGATGAGGCACACTTGCAGATCCTCTTGCTGTTGCAAAATTTCTCAGACAAGTCTGTTCCACTCACCCAGGCAGGAGCTAGGAGCAAAAAGCTGGGGGGCAAAAGCAGCTTCCTTCAAGAAGGGGGCTGAGGACGTGGACAGAAAACTGAGTGAGCAGACAGAGAACAAATAATCTGGGTCCACCCAGAGGCAGAAAGTGAGTGGAATAGGCAAGAGCAGGAGACAGGAGCACAGATCTGAGGACCACAAAGGGCTGTGGAGCTTTTACCTGCAGATGGATCCCCACAGCCCTCAGAGTGCCCCTCCCTGGAGCACACCACAGCAGATCAATTCCCTGAGGAGCTAATTCTCAACAGAGGGAGGAAAGTGGAGGAAGATGGGGAAAAGGAGAAGCAGGGAGGAAGTGGCTTCCCCTTCATTGTGCCTACCCCTAAGCTCCCTGCTGTTGGGCCTGGGTCTGGCTGGTCCTCCTCCTCACACCCAAGCACAAAGGGGAAAGCTCATGTGGAGGGAGGATGGTCTGTACAGAGTCCTTCTGCTAAGCACCAAGTGAGCTGGGCTCAGAAACCCTGTGCTCAACTCCTTGGTTGGTTTCTCTAGGTGGGATTGTCAGCCATTGCCCCAAGGTCTGCAAAGCCTTTCCTGCTCTCAGAATTAGTCCTTAGCATTCTTCCCATTCCTGGAAAACACCTTTTCTCCCAGTGCTGGAGATGGAACACGTGGCCTTGTGGAATTTTGGTTGGCTTCTTGCGCTGGACTGTACCCACAACACTCCCAGGCCTGGCAAGCATTTGTAAACCCTTTTGTAAAATAGTGTTAATCCCTAGAGAAAATAACTATTGAAATAACAAGGAGGCTGACTCTGGAAGAACTCCCAGCCCAACACGGGCCTTTGACTTACCATCTAGCTACAGAGAGAAGCAGTAGCCTCTGAGTGTCAGAAATGGGAAATACTCTTTAGATCTCAGCCAGAAAAGACAGCACTCACAAGAGCAGATGACAGAGGGACATGAGAGGATGCCCAGTGAATCAAGACTAGAGAAATAGGGCAGGTCCTTTCAATGATGTCACTTAATAAGAAAAACATGGCCATAGCTTGGAACCCAGTTAGATAATCAAGAAATATCTTCCTATTCAAGGTAGTCTGTTGTCTATTTGGCTCATTTTCCACTTGGGTGTGAAGATGTGAGAAAGAGTCCAAATGAGGGACTAGGGAGAGGGCTCTGCAGTTAAGAGTGCTTGCTGCTCCTACAGAGGTCTGGAGTTCAATTCCCAGTACCCACATAGTCAACTCCCAGCCAGTCTGTTCCAGGGGATCCAACACACCCTCCTCAGGCACTGCATACACATTATACACAGACATACATGCAGACAAAACACCCAAACATATAAAATAAAAATTTTTTAAAAAAATTACAAGTGAGTCTTGATAAGCACACTATAGCATGCACGCATGTGCACACACGGGCATACACACACACACACACACACACACACACACACACACACACGATTAATTAATTATCAATTAATTTTTAAAGCGTGAGAACCAGAAAGATGCATCAGAAATTAATAGCATGAACTGCTCTTCCAAAGGACCCATTAGAGTCCTGCCCACCCCCATCAGATGACTCACAACCACCTGTAATTCTAGCTCTAGGTGATACAACACCTTCTTATGGCTTCTACAGACAACTCACTCATGCTGGAGAGACGGCTCGGGATTTAAGAGCACTGGCTACTTCCAATACCTACACATAGACACCTAATTAAAAATAAAATAAAACCTTTAAAAAAGACTTCTTGTACATGACAATGTTCAGTTTTGCCTGTACAAAGCACATTTTGACTAGACAAGGGGATTGTGATATCATAATGCTCACTTGTGTCTTCCCAATGCTGCCTTGTGGCATCAGAGTGCTCCAATGTGTCATCACTACATTTTCTGGTCTGGTCATAATGTGACTACAGAATGCTCCCTGTGCCATCACGGTGCTCCAATGTATCATCAGTATGCCTCAAGGTCTGAAACTGAGAATGCTGGGAAGGAGAGCACAGTCAAGGAGTCACCAGTGAGACACACAGGAAGCAAGATAAGAATGCCACAGTGAGAAAAGGTATCAGTATGTGAGTACACATAGATAAGAGTTATGGCTTAATTTAAGAGTAAGAGCTAGTTAATAATAAGCCTACACTACAGGCTGAGCATTTATAAGTAATATTAAGCCTCTGAGTCAATTATTTAGGAAGCAGCTGCTGGGTATTTGGGAACAAGCAGGCAGGAGAGAAACTTCCACATGCATGACATTACACACAGAGAAAGAGAACTTAGAACACACAGCTCTAAATGTGATGTCTCCATCAAATGTCTTCCCTTAAGAGCTCAGGGAATGCCATGGAAGAGGAGTCAGGAGTGGGGGAGACAGAGGGGATGGAGAGCACGAGGAGAACAAGGCCCTCTAAGTCAACTGAGCAAAGCTCATATGAACTCAGAAGACTGGAGCAGCAATCAGAGGTCCTACGTGGGTCAGCACAGCCCCCTGCATACACACTATAGCTTTCAGTTTAATACTTTTATGGGACTCCTGAACATGTGAATGAGTGGGTCTCTGCTTGTGCCTTCTCTTGTGGATCTTTTATTTTTCAGTTGACTTGTCCAACTGCAATAGGATGGGTTTTATCTTATTATATTTTGATTTGTTATATTTTGTTGTTCTCTCTTAGAAGCCTGTTATTTTCTAATGAGAGACAGAAAGGGAGTGGATCCAGATGAGAGATGGGGAGGGTAGGAACTGAGAGAAGTAGAGGGAGGAAAAACTGTATTCAGATTATATTCTATGAGAAAATGAGAAAAGAGTCTATGTTTAATGAAAGAGAAAAATGTAAAAAAAAAATCTCACTTCTTCAAGATTCCATATAGAATGACAATCAGCTGAGACATTAAGACCCATGGACTGAACAACTATTGGATTCTTGGCCTTCCTTTTGGGAGGCAGCCATTGTTGGTCCAGTCCAACCACAGCCCTTAAGCCACTCTAGTAAAATCCACAATGTGTGTGTGTGTATGTGTGAGCCATGTATATACACACACAACAACAACAACAACAACAAAAACAACAACACTATCAGTTCTGTTTTCTTAGAGAGCCCTGGGCAAAACACTTCACTTTCTCTCACTTCCACGGTTATTGCTTCAGTTCCCACAAGGCTATTACTCTGACTCATACATGGAGGCAGCTTCCTCATGGGTCTGTTTGGAGCATCTTCTCTAGTTACCTGTTAGATTTAATTCCCAGTACCATTTTTGAGAGAGGCTAATTAGCACTTCCTGGGCCTGAGTCTCAAGGCAATCCCTTATCCTCCAATGGTCTCTGTTGAGTAAATTAAACAAGAAGTACATTATTGAATCTGATATAAAGTTGGAAAGACGCCCATCACCACCCTTCAGACAAAATACAAGCAGTGAGACTCTCAAGAGCTCACTGTTCCTGTATCCTGTTGCTTTCAATAGGCAGCATCTTTGGGAATTACAGGTGGAGTCTGTGTGGACCAATGAAAGGGGCAGTAAGTGACCAAGACGAGGAGATCTAGAATCTTTCTTTCAGACAACCTCCCCAGAAGCCTGTACCTGTGCTTTGTGAGAAAGGAGTGCACATGTTTTGTTCAGATAGGAATGTTCCAATGTGTTACAAATTCCATCTACATCTGATGTCTCCATTCTGACTCACAGCACCAAGAATCCAGAAGTCTGAATGTGTGCTTTCTGAGAAATCCAGGAACAGGTTAGTATTAAAAACTAAGTTTTAGCCAGGCAGTGGTGGTGCACCCCTTTAATTCCAGCAATCAAGAGGCAGAGGCAGGAGGATCTCTGTGAGTTCCAGGCCAGCATGGTCTATAGAGCGAGTTCCAGGACAGGCTCCAAAGCTACACAGAGTAACCCTGTCTCAAAAAAAAAAACTACATTTTAGTCCTAGTTACTATTCCAGCATCCATGCTCATCCAACCTCTCCATTCGGACTCACCCCACCTAACATCCAGAGGCAAATCCCTCAGTACCTTTCCTGTGTTAAAAAGTGAGTATGTTCACCCTTCCTTGGGGCTAAAGACATCTGAATAAGAATGTTTTCTACTACACTTTCTGCAACTTTTGTTATTAAAGAACACATTTTGACCTGTTTTAAACATTTCTAATAGTCAAGGTAACCATGAAGTAAAAAGAAAAGTCTTTACACAAAAGAACTACTCCTGGACAATGGGATTTTTCCAAACGCTAGTCTGTGCACACAAAGATAGAATCACACTGTGTGGTGGGGGACAGCTTGCTATTTTAATGATATATTATATTTGTATCAAAGTCACAAAATATATTTTAATGATATATTATAGTTGTATCAAAGTCACAAAATATAAATTCCCTATATTATTCCACCATAGAAACAATTATAATTTTGTCATTTACCTACTCATATAATTTTATTGTTTACAATATTTTATTAACAGAAGAATGAAATGAAAATATGTGCACATTGACCTGTGTGTGCTTGTGCTGATTCCATTAGATTCTGAATCCATTCATATCTGATTAGATATGAATATGAAGCTTTGAAAGAAAAAGCAGAGAAATTATCCAAAAGCAAAATACTAATGAAGAGAAGGTGTTCCAGAAACCCAACTACCACGAGAAAACCTTTCCAAAGTCTCCTCTAACAGAGTTAGCAAACACTGAAAGAGCCTGTGGGAGAGCTTGGGAAACCCTTCCTAAAAATATTGAAAATCTTGAATAACAATCCCATTACAGTAAAACAGTAAAACAAAAAAGGAGAGAGAGAGAGAGAGAGAGAGAGAGAGAGAGAGAGAAAGAAGGAAAGAAAGAAAGAAAGAAAGAAAGAAAGAAAGAAAGAAAGAAAGAAAGAAAGAAAGAAAAAGAAAGAGGTTCATCAGAATTCAGTATTTGAAGGGTTTCTTTTTTTAAGTTCTGTCCTAGGCACAAAACCTAAAACACATAAACAGGGGGGTGAGAAGGAGATAGAGACAGGGAGATGGAGAGAGAATGGGACTCTATCCTGCCCTGCACTGTGGGTTGTTAGCAAACAGAGATTAAAGCAGAATAGAATATATAGAGTAAAGCAGGTGGCAAATGTGTTGGAGATGGCAGCAATAGAGTGGATCATCAAGACACTAAGGCTGGGGAGAGATGGGAGGCGCTGCCACATCCTCTGAGATTTGAAGTAAGAATAAGGCATAAAAAGGAAAACTGAAGAAGATGCACCCAGGAAAGCCCAGTTGGCCATGGCACTGCTCTCAACCAAGGCATTGGATGTACATTTTAAGAGAGACTTTGTGAAAAAAAAAAAAAGAGAGAGAGAGACTTTGTGAAGGGAAAGTTTCAAACAAGCAGACATAGTGTTTGGATCCAGATGGATTTCCTAAAAGAAAACTTTCAGGAGAACTCTGAGACTTCCTCTCCATCCTGCTAAGTTCTGTTCACCTTCATCACCCATTTCTCTCTTTCTCAGCTTCACAGGGTATCAAAGCGGATGATGAAAAATCAGACTTTCAATGAATTCATTCTCCTGGGACTCACAGATGCACCAGAGCTTCAAATCTGTGTTTTCCTGTTTCTCCTCCTCACATATATTCTCAGCATTATGGGAAATCTCACCATCATCATCCTCACACTGCTGGATTCCCACCTCCAGACACCCATGTACTTCTTCCTCAGGAACTTCTCCTTCCTGGAAATCTCCTTCACATCCACTTTTACTCCTCGAATGCTCTTCAGCATCTCTACAGGAATTAAGACCATCAGCTTTGCTGGCTGCTTCACTCAGTACTTCTTTGTCATCTTCTTTGGAGCCACTGAGTTTTACCTTCTGACTGCCATGTCCTATGACCGCTATGTGGCCATCTGCAAACCCCTGCACTACACCACCATCATGAGCAGCAGGGTCTGCACCCTGCTGGTCCTCTGCTCTTGGCTGAGTGGCTTCCTAATCATCTTATTCCCAATCATCATGACCAGTCAGCTGGACTTCTGTGCATCTAATGTGCTCAATCATTATTACTGTGACTATGGGCCCCTCATAGAAATAGCTTGTTCAGACACAAGGCTGCTGGAACTCTTTGATTTTGTCTTAGCAGTTGTGACCTTGATAGTCACCCTGGTGCTGGTGATTCTCTCCTACACTCGCATCATCAGGACCATTCTGAAGATCCCTTCTGCACAGCAGAGGAAGAAGGCCTTTTCCACATGTTCCTCCCACATGGTTGTCATCTCCCTCTCTTATGGAAGCTGCATCTTCATGTACATAAAGCCTTCAGCAACAGAAGGAGTTGCCTTCAATAAGGGTGTGGCTGTGCTAAGTAACTCAGTTGCCCCTTTACTGAACCCGTTTATTTACACTCTAAGGAATAAGCAAGTAAAACAAGCTTTCAACGATGTGGTCAGAAAAATAGTGCATCTTTATTCGTTTTAGTGGCCTCAAAATAAATGGAAATGTTGGGTGACATTCAGACTATGCCTCCTCTTTGTTGAAGTGATTTCTCAGGGAAGCTTGGTGTGAGCTGGTGTCTACAGTCTGTTTCAAACCAGTTCAAAACTTTCTGCTATCTACCTTTAAAGAATGAGAGGCAGAAAAATTATCTTGGTAGACTGTGTACAGAATACAACTAGCTAAAATTCTTTTGTTTGTCATAAATTGGAGAATCAGCCTAATGACTGCACCTGTATTATTTCAATCATCATCTCTTAACTCCTCAATTGATAATCATCAAAAATGCAAATACACTGTGTCAGAAATTGCTACCTCTTTCTCAGAAGAGATTATTATACTATGCAGAAAATTCTTTTCTAGATCACTTTTCTTTGGGCTTTAAACAATTGGTTTCTAGAGTTTCTTACTCTGATAATTCTTAAGATTACCTCTCTGAGCCGGGCAGTGATGGTGCACACCTTTAATCCCAGCACTCAGAAAACAGAGCCAGTAGGATCTCTGTGAGTTCAAGGCCAGGCTGGTTTACAGAGTGAGATCCAGGACAGGTACCAAAACTACACAAAGAAACCCTCTCTCAAAAAAAAAATTTAAATTGAAAAAAAAAAAAAAAGATTGCCTCTCTGGCTGAGGAGATGGCTCAGCAGATAAAGTGCTGGCTTTGAAAATCTGAACCTGTGTTCAGATTCCCAGCACTTATGTACTAGCTGGGCATGGTGGCTTACACCAGTAACCCTAACATGCAAGGAAGAGTCAAAGACAAGCTGATTCCAAATATCACTGGTCATTGACCTAAAAGGGAAGCCACAGGTTCAGTGAGAAATCCTGTCTCAAATAATAAGTTGGCAAGCCATTGAGGAAAGACACCAGATGTCAACATCTGGCCTCTACACCCTCACATATAGGCAAGTACATACACACGGGGGGGGGGGGGGGGGGTGTTAAGACATCTCTTTAAACATACAGACATCTTGCAAAGTCATTTCCTATTATACAGCATTAGGTTTCATGAGTACTCCCAAAAACATTTCTAACTGTTTCCTGAGAACAAAATGAAAACACTTATGATGGAATTATCTGGACTCTTTTTAAAGGAAGACTCAGAAAAAGAAAATTCTTAGGCAATCTTGGTGGTAATAGAAATCTGC
Organism: Peromyscus eremicus; assembly: GCF_949786415.1. Lineage (NCBI taxonomy): Eukaryota > Metazoa > Chordata > Mammalia > Rodentia > Cricetidae > Peromyscus > Peromyscus eremicus. The sequence continues at coordinate 1,197,824 of NC_081434.1, forward strand.
TAAGAGACAGCAAAGCAAGGGCATGCTTGAGATTTAGAGAAAACATAAAAGATGGTTTGTGGAGAAGTTAGGGTGAGTATTTAGGGTGCTTTGCCATGTTCTACTATATCCACAATACCCAGCATTTAAGAACTCTTGAATGCTTCTTTGGCCTTGCCAATCATTGTAATCATGGCAGCCTGAGTTCCTGTATACACAGAGCCATCTGGGTTCTAATAGGTCAGTTCCCATTGTCTCCACGCCCACTCCTCCTACTATTATCCTTTGGGAACAAAAACCATCACTGAATCTTGGTGGTTCTGGTGCCTCCTCAAAAACATCAACCTCATACCCTGGGTAGATGTAGGGCCTCATAAGAGGCAAATATTTTAGTGACTCTCATGCTCTTATGTATCCATTATATCACTCTTACTTTACTCTATCCCTTTGTTCATTCCTTTATCATCTTTCATTGAAATTAAGGTATTACCATATCACTGAACATTGGACATCACTTTTTCTAAGTTCTAAGAGCAACCTCAGTCCTTACTGGAAGGTGAGACCCATACTTTGAGAAAATGCTCTCAAGTAAATTCTAGTCTACCTAGTTTTCCATAGTGGACTCTTAATAAAAACCTAATCCCAAGAGCATACTTCTGACTCCTGCTGGGACAAGTCATCCAGTCACTAAAATTCTTTCACTATGTAGGATCATTCCTCCTTAACTAAATCCTGTATGTCTCCAACTAGATTATAAGGGGTTTCACCCTAATACCACAATCCCGCTTATACAGACACATTTTGTGTTTATTGATAACTGTTTTTAAAATGATTGCTCTTGCAGCATGCTGGAGGAGGCCAGAGAGAAATGGAGGGTGACACAAACACAAATTTCCATGAAAATACAATCTTAATATTATTCCTGAAGAACCTGAAGAACTACTTCCCCATTCTCTGCAAGTCTGAACCCTTTCCTTGAAAATATATAGGTCATTAAGGGGTTTGAAATCTATGCTCCCATTTTGGAGGTTGTCACACACTTGAGAACTGATGTCTCTGAACTGGTGAATCTCTATGGTGCCTCACAGATAGTAAATCATTATACAGAAAGGAAAAGCCTGCAAATCAGAGCTTCTCTAAGTAGGTGACCCAAAACCATAGTTTCTAAATCATTGAGTGAGTACTATACCACCCCAGGTACTCCCTCTTGTTCATTCTGAGGAAATAATAGAATAAAACACCTTTCTTTTTTTTTCCAGGAGCTGAGGGCCGAACCCAGGGCCTTGGGCTTGCTAGGCAAGTGCTCTACTACTGAGCTAAATCCTCAACCCCCAAAACACCTTTCTTAATATATTTGCTTTATATGTTACTAGGCTTCATAAAAATATTTTCATATTCATGCACCCATACTGTATTAAGGTTTCTGTTGCTGTGAAGTGACCACGGCAACTCTCACAGAGGAAAACATTTAATTGAGGTGGCGACACACAGTTTCAGAGGTTTAGTCCATTGTCATCATGGCAGGAAACATGGCAGCTGGGAGTATGGCTCAGTGCATGCAGGCATGGTGCTGGAGAGAGAGCTGAGAGTTCTACATCTTACACAGGCAACAGGGAGTGAACTGAGACATTGGCTGTGGCTTGAGCATATATAAGACCACAAAGCCTGCCCCCACAGTGACACACTGCCTGCAACAAGGCCACACCCACTCCAACAAAGCCACACCTCCTCATAGTGTCACTCCCTTTGGGGGTCATTTTCTTTCAAACCACTACATTCCACTCCCTGGCCCACAAAGGCTTGAAGCCATATCATAATACAAAAATGCATTCAGTCCAACATCAAAAGTCTCTGTGGTGGTTGGAAAGAAAATGGTCCCCAAAGTGGCACTATTAGGAGGTATGGCCTTGGTGTAGGAAGTGTAGCACTATGGGGACAGGCCTGAGGTCTCTTTGGCTCAAGCTTCCCTCAATGTGACTGTCAGTCAACTTCGTGTTGCCTTCAAGATGTAGCAATCTCAACTCCAGCCCCATGTCTGTCTGTACACCACCATGCTTCCTGTTACGACAATAATTGACTGAACCTCTGAAACTGTAAGCGAGCCCCCTCGATTAAGTGTTTCCTTTATAAGAGTTGCTGTGGTCATGGCGTCTTTTCACAGCAATAAAAACCCAAACTAAGACAGTCCCATAGTCTACCATAGTCTCCACAATGTTTAAAAGTCCAAAGTTCAAAGTCTCTTCAGAGATGCATACAATGTCTTAACTGTAATCCCCTATAAAATCAAAATCAAATACTTCCAACATATAATGGCACTGGAAAAATATTACTATTCCAAAATGTAGGGAAGGATGCATAGTGAGAAAATATCCAAAGAAAGACCAAAAACCAGATGGGCAAATGCCAAATGCTGAATCTCCATATCTGATGACAAAACACTCCTCAGATTTCCAACTCCTTTCACCTTGGTTGACTGCAACTTCTTTCTCTTAAACTGGTTCCACTTCCTGTTAGCAGCTTTCCTCAGCAGGTATCCATGGCTCTGGCACCTCTAATATCTTGGGGTCTCCAAGGCAATCAAGGCTTCAGCTTTATAGCTTCACACTGTGGCCTCTCCATTTAGGAACACCGTGACACATGCCTGGCCTCAGCAACTTTCCTTAGCTGAGGAGGCAAATTCCATAGCCCCTTTCTTCTATCCTTAAAGCCAGAACTGTGTGGCCAAAGATGCCAAGTTCTGATGCTTACTGGGGCCAGAACATGGCTCCCTTGTTCAACTACATCTTCAATAACTTTCTGTTTTCAGTGGTTTCCTTCACTGCCTAAGCTTGGCTGTCCTGAAACTGGATCTGTAGACCAGGCTGGCCTCAAACTCAGAGACCTTTCAATTATATCTTCACCAGATTTCTGGTTTTGATGGTTACCTTCACTTCCTAAGGCTGTCCTGGAAGCTGCTCTCTAGACCAGACTGGCCTCAAACTCAGATCTACCACTCTCTGCCTCTGGAGTGCTGGGATTAAAGGCATGCACCCCCACACCTGTCTCTAAGCTTTTCTTTAATTCCTTTTCACAAGTTGGAAATGTACCAGTGTGGGATCTTGTCCTGAGGTCACTGCTCCCTTTATTCCATTTCTTAATCTGCACTTTTCTATATGAAATAAAACTTGAAAATCACTCAGAAGTGTCCAGAGCCTCTGACAGGAATTCCTGGACATCTTTCACAGGGACTATAAAACCCTAAAATGAAGGAGATGCTCCACAGCAGGAGAGACCAGAGCTGCCCTGTCTGCCTCTGTCTCCCTCCCTCTCTCCATCTCTGTGTCTGTTTATCATTCTCACTCTCTTTTCAACATCTTTTCCTTTTTCCCAAACCCAGCAACACAACAGGTGAGCTGGGTTAAACAAGTGCTGTTTGTGACACTCTATGGTCTCAGTTTGGACATACACAGCAATAGCACCTAGTAAATCCATTCCAAAACTCTTATACTGTGACAGCAATTCCAGTGCAAAGTCCAAATAGAAACTACAAAGGAGGGCCAAGTCTGAAGGCTTACAACATGTTCATATAAGAGTTCACATTCTCAAGGCATGACATCCAGAGTCTAGATACAAGTAAGTGGGTGCATGGCTCCCTCTAGTGGGACATCGTGTTCTTGCAATATTACACACACCTTGCTCTATGGCTTTTAAAGATAATAATTACAAAATACTTTAAATAAAAAGGTTAAACAACTTAAAGTTCTCCTGTGATTCCATCACTGCTTGAAGAATCACCTAAGCAAGCATTGCTCTCAAATGCAGACTGTTTCACTTTTGAGAAAATGTCAAACATTGCCTACCTCTTTGCCTGCCCAAAAATCAATCTACAGGGGATCAGAGGCTTTAATGTACAACTTAAAACTTTGAAACTGCTAGGGAGAATATAAGTAAAACACTTCAATATATAAGTATGGGCAAGTACTCTAACAAGGGCTCCAATATCACAGGAAATCATCCCAAGAATTGAGAGAGGGCAATAGATTAAAGTAATTCCACACAACAAAGGAAATTATCACAAGTCTCCTTTTTAAAATAGCCAACTATATCTCACACGGGAGATTGATATCTAAGATATATAAAGAATTACAAAAGTCAAATACAAAAAAATTATCAATACAATCAATAAATGAACTAATGGAGTATATAGTTCTCAAAAGAAGAAATACAAATGACCAAAGGGGTACTTGAAAAATGTCAAACATCCTTGGCCATCAAGGAAATACAAATTGAAATTGCTTTGAAATTCCACCTCACCTTAGTCAGGATGGCTATCATCAAGAAAACAAATGATGACAGATTCTGTCAAAGATGTCAGGAAGGAAGAATCCTGATGCTGAGGATGAGAGTGTAAGCTGATGCAGCCACTGAGAATCAACAAGGGGCCTGTGTTATTTCCCTGAACAGCAAACAGCCATGTAGAGATGGCAAGGTCTATGTCAGCTTGCAGTTCAAGATACCACAGTCTATCATGACAGAGGAGGCAAGATCAGCAAAAGGTAAGATAGTAAGAATAGTAAGATAAGATAAGAAGGAAGGTAAGGTAAAGATAAACAAAATTGATCATCTTTAACTAGAATAAGTAAAAGATTCAAATAAACAAAATCATAAATGAATCACTAAACTACAGAAATGTAAACCATCAGAAGATCTTGTAAAATATTATACATCAACTAATTGAATCACATAGAAGAAATGTACTATCCACAAAGACTGGCCTGGGGCAAAATGGTATGTCTAAAAAAAAAAAAAAAAAACCTGTGGAGTGTAGGGAGATGGTGTCAGTAACAGAAAGTCTCCTAAGAAATAAATGATAGATGTTTGAGGTTATTAAGTGTCAATTACCTTTATATAATCTTTGGGCATTAAACATGTGTCCTGAAATGCCACACTGTATCCCATAGTATGTATGATTGTATGTCAAAACAATAAGTTAATATTAAGACTATAAAATAAGGGCCATTGAGATGGCTCAGTTGTATGTCATCACAGTGCTCCACTCTTCCATCAAAAAAATGTTCCCATTTTTACATAGCGATGACCCATTGGGACACCACAATGGTGCATTCTGATATTACAACTTGACTGTAACAACATTATGATACACTATGTCATGGCACTGAATCTGGTTCCCAGGACCCACATCAAGTAACTTACAACTGTTGTAACTACAGGCAACTGCACTCCTGTGCTGACACAGACACACACACATATACATAATTAAAAATAAAATCAATCTTTAAAAATATTCTCTTTCATGTAACAATGATCGATCATGCCATTAGAGATACATTTTAATATCACAGTTCAACTACAGTGTCACGATGTTCACTTTTATCATCACAATGCTCCATGGTGTCATCGCAAAATATTTCATTACTCAATGGTGCACTGTGGATTCAAAGAGCCAATGTGACCTCACAATGCTCTCTCATGACATCACAATTCTCAATTTTGTCTGCATGATACTCCATTCTGCCATCACAATGCTGTTTCATTACACAACAGTGCTCAGTTTTCTGTCACAAAGATGCATTGTGATAACACGGCTCAACCATGATATCACAATACAATGCCTTCACAATACTCAACTGTTTTTAGATAACAATGTCCCATAAACCATCACAGTGATGTGTTTGAAATCACAGCTCCATTGTGACATCAAAATGCCACATTCTGTATTACAGGGCTCAACCTTGTCTTCACAATCCTTCCTTATGCCACCACAATGCTCCATGTTAGCATATCAGTGCTCAGTTGGGCCATCACAGTGGTGCATTGTAGTATCACATCTCCAGTATGACATCACAATGCTCCAATGGGCCAATACAATACTGCAATGTGACATCACAATGCACCATTGTGCTGAAACAATTTTTCATTGTGACATCATAGCTCCTAAGTGAGGTTCTTCACTGTGACACCACTAGGCTCCATTCAATGTCAATATGATGTCATCACACCACATTCTGCCCTCACAGTCCTTCATGTGCCACCACAATCCTCCATTTACATAACAATGCTCATCGTGATATCACAACTCCTTTGTAATCTAACAGTGCTCCATTGTAGCATCATAGTGCTGCACTGTGATGTCACTGGTTCTACTGCTATATCACAATGATCTGTTGTGCCATTATAACTCTCCACTTTATATGGCAAAGCTCATTTATGCCATCACATGGTGAATTTTGACATCACAGCTCCACTCTAACATTAAAGTGCTCCATTGTGACATTGAATCATCAAATTTGCCATCAAATGTTACACTGTACCATCAAAATGCTCCATTGTGTCATCTCAGACATTGTGTCATCACATTATGACATCACAACACTCAACTGTGCCAACATGAAGCTACCTTGTGATATCACACTCTATCATGACATTAGGATGTTCCACATTGACAACACAATGTTTCATTGTACCATCACATTACTTCATATTTATATGAAAGTGCTCAATTGGGCCACTACAATGGTGCATTGTGACATCTCAGAACCATTTTCACATCTTAATGCTCCATTTTTTCATAACAATCATCAACTTTGCCATCACAGTAGTACATTTTGGCTTCACATCTCCACTATCATATCACAATGTTATATTGTGACATCATGTTGTTCCGTTTTACTTTAACATTGCTGCATTGTGCCATTGAAGCTCCCCTGTGAAACCACAAGGCTCAATATTGCCTTTGTGATGCTGCTTTTCAGCAAAGATAAAATTCCAGATACCATGTCAATGCTCTACTGTGACATTACCTTAGTCCCAACTGAATGCTCCATTGTTGTATCACAATGTTCCATTACTGCCATCAGGATATATCAGGGAAGGTGGCACAGATAATAGGCAGGTATGATCTGCTAGAATCCCCAGGGAATAAGCTAAGGAAAGTAAGATAACAGTTATCAAAAAGAGGTGGGTAGCAGTTTAAACTCTGCAGTTTAATAAAATGGGAAATTTTACAAAGTAAATGGGGTAGGGGGGATCAAGTTTGGCTCAGAGGAATTGGCAGGTATGAGGAGCTAGTTCTCCCAGTGAGAAAGGGTGACTGCAGCCATGATTAAGACAGAGAGCCTCAGAAAAGCAGTATAGTACTTAAGTAACAGATTCTTTAAGAGAAAAAAGAGGAGGAAAAGTTGTGCAGAGCATCGGCAAAAAAGAAGACTGATGCCGGAAAAACCTCTTCTCTCACAGGAGCAGCAGCCAGGTGCTCTGTCACCCCAGATCCACGAGTCACACTCATGGGAAACTCAGAGCAAGTGTCACAAGACTACAGGCAGAAACATGTCAACAGAACAACCTCTAAATAGGGGAGAGAAACTGAGTCAGCATCATTGAATCACACAGAATTCGTTGAACTGGAAACCTGGTCAGAGCCAAAGTCTGCAGGGGAACAGAGACAAGGATTCCAAGCACCATGCTGGAGGACTGCCTGGAGGAGGGACCAACATTCACAAATGGATTCCTGTAGGACCACCCTGAGTTGTGATGAGTACCTATGACCTGACTTCATGATGGATAGCTCACCGATGGGACCAGCATCTGTGACCCCACCTTGCAAAGAACTATCTAGAAGAATGATAGACATCTGAGAGCCTCTTAATATCCTTCTGCTTCACTTTTTGCTCTCTCTCTCTCTCTCTCTCTCTCATTGTTAACAGTAGCCCTGCCATGGCCTGGATGCTCTCCTGTCTTGAAATTTCCTCCACCAAACCGATTAGTCCATCAACCTTTCAATTCAGTCCTCACTCATGTTCTCAGGACACTGGCAGAATGAAACCAGATTCTTTCCCATATGATCGTATTCATGGCCCCAGCCCAGTTCCCATGGAGTCTGCACTGGTTGTTTTTCCTGTTGTTGTTGTTGTTGTTGTTGTTGTTGTTGTTGTTTCAAAATGAAACAAGCTATGTATTTATCCGGAAGAAGAAACCTCAGTTGAGAAGATCCCTCCATCAGATTACCTATTGGCAAATCTGTGGGGGCATTTTCTTGATTATTGATTTATGGGATGCCCAAGCCAAATGGGGGTGGTGCCACCCTGGGCAGGTGGTCCTGGGTTATATAAGAACACAAGATGAGCAAACCATAGATACAAAGCCAGTAAGCAAAGTTCCCTCATGTTTCTGCTTCAGTTTTTGCGTCCCGGTCCCTGCCTTGAGTTTCTACCTGGACTTCCCTTCATGGTGAACTGTAAGCCATAAGATGAAATAAATGAACCCTTTCCCTCCCGAGTTGCTTTTGGTCATAGTCTTTATCAAAGTGATAGAAACAAAACAGAGTCCTTGTTCCCCTGTGAAACCTCATGAGCTGGGTCTCCCACCAGAATGGCTCATTGATCTCTATTTGTGTCAATCAAGGGATTTTCTAGCCCAAAGTGCCCATCTCCTCTATGTTCTTCCAACAAACCAGTTCCAAGAGCTCAAGAACTGTATGGTCAAGTTTTCCCAGCAGTACCCCCACTTATTGGTACCAAATTTCTGTATTTGTTACGTTTCCTGTTGTGATAAAATGCCCTGGCTAAAGTAACTTAAAGGAGAAAGGGTTTCTTTCAGTTCACAGTTCAAAAGTACTGTCAATTGTGGTGAGATGTCCCAGTGGCAAGATCTTGAAGCAGTTGATCACTGACCCATTGCATCACAGTCAGGAAGCAGGAAACAGTGAATGCTCATAGTCAGCTCCCTTTCTCCTTTTCTTGCAGCCCAGAACCTGAGCCCAGGGAACTGTGATGCCCACTTTTAGAGTGGCTCTTCTACCTCAGTTAACCTAATTAAGATAATCCTTCACAGGCATCCCAGTGGCTTGTCTCCTAGGTAACTCCAGATCCTGTGAAGCCAATAATATCAACCATAATGCCTCTTCTAAGCTGGCATGCCAGACCTTCAGATGAAGGTCCTTCTGAAGAGGTGGAATGTGAGCTGAGACCTGATATATCATCCATAAGCTTTTGGGGATGAGTGTTGGAGCACCACCCTTGATAAGGCCTGGCAAGGAATCTGTCAAGATGAAGCCACTGCCACAACTACTACCTCCAACATCACCTAACTTCTACCTTTATCCTTGCCAAGTCAGACGGATGCCCCAGACCCTGCCTCTTGACCCCCATGGTCCTGAGACCACTTCTACCATAAAAAACCACAACTTAATTTGTCAGAGGGAAGGAGTGAAGCAGGTAAAGCCTCTGACTCAATTCTTCTGTCTTCCATGTCTTCCAGAGGTGCCTCACCTTGGCTGAAGTTAGGCTATGAGTGGAACTTGAGCTATGGGGGAGCTTAGGGAGTTTAATCTTCAGCTGTCTAGACTCCAGAAAGAGAAACACAAGCGTGGTTTTTCTCCCCTCTCCCTTTGACTGAAGGAATAGTCGGTGGAGTGTGTAGAACACCTCTTCTAAGCTGTGTGCCAGTCCCTTCTAAGCCTTAAAGCCATGGCTCTGAGCAAAGCAAAGACTCTTCCTTTAAAGAATATACCCTCTAGCAAAGAAGGCCTGAGCTAAATACACACTCAAGCAAAAGAACAAATGTTATCGTTCTGAAGTAGGTATATGCCGTGAGGTATATAAGAGTGGCCACCATATGGTCCTACTTGAAGGATGTTCAAGAAGGTCCTTCTGAAGAGGTGGAATGTGTGCTGAGGCTCAAATAATGTCAAGTTACCTGTGGTTTAAAGTATGAGTTTGTGGACAATATGAGCAAAGTACAATGACATGTATGTGAAAACTGTATCATGAAACCCATTCTTTCTTGTTTGCTAATTTAAAAATTAATTTAAAATAGATAATTTTTTTAGAAACAGTAAAGTTTATTTTAATCCATAAAAAAAAGGAATTTGTAGACAGAGAGCCTAAATGCCTAGGAAAGAAGAATCAAACCAGCAGAAACATATAATGTGAGTAATTATAAAGATGTGAAATGTGTGTGGAGGGTTGATGGTTGGTGAGTATGAGGTATTCCTAGAATGCTTTCTGGAAGAAGCAGCTCCTGGCAGGGCCTCCAGTCTTCTCATACCATGAGTAACATTTGAATTGTACATCCAGGTAAAACAAAGTGAATTTGTTGGGAACTTGGAAAATGATCGCACATAGAAAACTTCATTGCATTTTGTACTACAAAATTATAACGAAAATATACCACTAGAGAAGTGTTTAAATACTGATTCATGTAATAGTTCCCAATGTTCACTGCTTGCATCTGTGAACATAATTTTTACATTAGGTTTTGTGCCTGAAAAATAGCTAGCTGTCCAGACATATAAAGCACACCTTACTCACAGCACTTAATAGGCAGAGGCAGGTGAATCTCTGTGAGTTCACGGCTAGCCTGTCCTCCATAGCAAGTTCCAGGCCAGCCAAGGCTACATAATGAGACCCTGTCTCAAAACAACAACAAAAACTGGTAATATTGAAAATTCTTATACTAATGATGTTTCATATCCAGTTATATCTTCTTAATATCAAGAACTTTGCCAAATTTCCCACCACAAGAATTTTTATTGTGTTTTATTGCCCAATTGAGCACCTTTCCCTCAAGTTTCAGAACAATAGATGCTGGAAAATCTAAAATGTGCATGCATGGATTTCTTACATACTTGAATGGGACTTATCAACAGATAACAGAGAGAAGTGTACCTATGAACAAGGGAACAGAAGCCAACAATCACCACAGAGAGGTGAGGGAGCCCTCAGGAAGTCCAGGGGCTCACAGCTCCAACATCTGAAGCCTTCACCTTAAGCTTGCGTTCTTATGTTCAGACACTGACTCTGCCTGAGAGTAGTCCCTTGGGTTACATCTTGATGCATCTTGGTGTATTTCCAATTCACATGTCTCACCTTGTCCTTGGTCATCTAAGGAAATGTGACTCACATTTGTCTTATTCTTTTCATCTCAAGAAATTTTCAAAATACTTTCCTCATCCTTCTTTTCTTTGGATCATCTAACCCCAACTCCTTCCTGACCCTTAGACAACATCCCTGCCCTGAAACTTGAGGGAAAGGCGCTCAATTGGGCAATAAAACACAATAAAAATTCTTGTGGTGGGAAATTTGGCAAAGTATTTCAAAAACACTTTTACTCAGCAATCCTGTTTCAGGGAGTTGTACTAGAAAAAATGTAGGTAAAGATATGAGTGAGTACATTTATCTCAATGTCCGTGACAAATGTTAACTGCAAGGACAGGACATTTCTTAAGATTATAGAACCCATACTGTAAGATATGACAGAGACATTGAAGGAACTCCCTAGAAGCCATAGCACAATGTTCAAATGTCTTCAATAGAGTAGAAGCTCTTAAAACACAGTTTAGACAATATAATATTATTTTTAATTTTTATAAACAAGCATGTATACAAATACTGAGTGAAAGCAGGGAGCAGTAATTTCCCAAAAACATTATTAACATTTTGCTGATAGATATATTTTCTTCTGTATGCAAATTTATTACAACTAACAGAGTTCCTTTTTACAAACTGAGAAAGAACCTCAATGCTGTTTCTAGGCCTTCGTTTATACCGTGGGCACGTTTTCCCTGCCTCCACTTTCTCCCACTTGTGACTAATAGCTGAGGAGGGTCCTAGAACAATCAAGAGCTGACTTTCCAGAGAAAAGGACATGTGCCAAATCCCTCCAACCAACAACCAAAGTGGACACCAAGTGAAAATAATAAACAGTTTTTTGAAAAAAAAAAAAGGTACACATAAAGTAAAAGTAAGTTTAAAAAAAGAACATAAAGGGGCAGGAGAGATGGCTCAGTGGTTAAGAGCACTGACTGCTCTTCCATAGGACCCAGGTTCAATTCCCAGCATTAGCATAGCAGCTCACAACTGTCTGTAAGTCCAGTACCAAGGGACCTGACACCCATGGCAAAACATATAAAATAAAAAATAAGTAAAGCCGGGTGGTGGTGGTGCACGCCTTTAATCCCAGCACTCGGGAGGCAGAGCCAGGTGGATCTCTGTGAGTTCGAGGCCAGCCTGGGCTACAGATTGAGTTCCAGGAAAGGCGCAAAGCTACACAGAGAAACCCTGTCTCGAAAAACAAAAAAAAAAACAAAAAAAAAAAGTGAAAAAGGAAACAATGCAATTTCAAGAATTGAAAGCCACATCAAACTTTAGAATAGAGGGGAGAAGGCAGTATGTGTCCTCTACCTGAGACAAAAGGAGGGAA